>NW_028073511.1:8542448-9148878 GCF_014824575.4 Sturnira hondurensis | reverse complement strand
AGAAAGGCAGCAAGACAGGTTTCTGATCAAGCCGCAAATTTTATTTTGGGCAGGGCTGTTATTTATAGAGAGGAAGGGAAAAGGGGAGGTGGTCCCGATAGGTTGTCCTGTGCATGCTCACTGCATGCTCTTGGCGACGGTTGGTGGGTGGGCGCGTGATCAGCATCTTAATTGGTAGGTAGTACTCGTGATTAAGAGATGCCTACAAGGGTGGGGGCTACCTGGCTGGGCTGCAGCATCCTGTTTGGGGCTGCCTCAGCCAAGCCCTCCTGGTGCGATTTTCTTAATGGATTGCATTCACCGTCTTTAGGCCCCAACATGCTGTAGCTCAGTGGATTGAGTGGGGGCCTGCAAACCGGAGGATCACGGTTCGATTCCTAGTCAGGGCACATGCCTGGGTTGCGGGCCAGTTCCCAGTGGGGGACCTATGAGAGGCAACCATACATTGATATTTCTCTCCCTCTCTCCTTCCCTTTCCCTCTAAAAATAAATAAATAAAATCTTTTAAAAAGTTAAAGCTTATGTTAAAGTTCTATCACTCAACCTATGGAAACAACTCAAGGAATCATGATTATTTCCCTGAGGGATTATAGCTAGCTGTGATTCGTTGGTTGTAGGTCTGCATTTAATGCAAATTGAAATAAGTCAGCCAGGAAAAGACAAATACCATATGAACAAATTGAACTGATGAAAATTGAAACAGAAGCATAGATCTATGGCACAGACTGACAGCTGCCAGAGGGGAGGGGGGGAAACTGGATGAAAGAAGATGAATGGTTAAGCAAAACATATATATATATATATATATATATATATATATATATATATATATAAACACATAGACACAGACAACAGTGTGGGCATAGCCAGAGAAAAAGAGGGTGGGGCAACAGGTGGAGGTAAACAAAGAGATGTGGAAATGAGGATGGAGAGAGACTTTGCTTGGAGTGACGGATGCTCGGTGCAGCGTGCTGATGATGTTTTATTGAGTTGTGCACTTGAAACTTGCATGGTTTTCTGAACCAATGTCACCTCCACAAATTCGGCTAAATAATAAAGACAGATTTTATCAGTCTACTAGATGTTTAGCTATAAAAAAAAAGAAATCAAGGTGTGTTTCTGGGATAGACTTCAGATGCCACTGCTTCTGTGCCATTTAAAAAAATAGTACTCTTTTTCAAAACAGCATTTTCTTATTGGAAATAAACTTTCAGCTTCATGGAAATCTTTGTACAAAATGTGATAGTTTATATAAGTCACAATTTGTTCAAATAAAGAAATAAAAACACAGACAGCTAAAGTTATTTGCCAAATAGCATATGGATAATTGTGGGAAAAGCCAGATTTAGAACATATAGCTCCTGACTTACATCCTATATGCTTTTTTTCTTTACATTAAGCTCTGTAATATGAATTTATATGCTTCTTGAAAAAAAGTGGTCATGGTCAATGATACATATAACTGATTTTATTTTGTAAATATATCTTAAATTATAGATGAAAAGACAAATCCCTATTATTCGTTGTTTCCTTTTAGTGTACCTCACTCTAAATTCTCGGGCCTAGGTGGTTTTATAGAGTTTCTAAATATAGTTGTCAAGGGGCAAAATTCTCAGAATTAACGAATCATGCCACGCCCCGAATTCTTCCAAATTGTAAATGTTCTAACATTTTGATGTCCTCTGATGTGGATGATTTCCTCTCATTTTCCTTCCTGCTCTGGGAAACCTTTGCCTTGTGCTTATATTCCACTGTTATACATACACCTCAAGAGAGAGGACTTGGATTTTTCTTACCATTCTCTACACTTCTAGTAAATAAAATACGCACACTTCTGTGTGGAATATTCTATCTTATTTTGGTAGATTGTTATATGTTCTAGCAAAATGACTTTTCTTGTTATTCTTCATAGACTTTGCAATGAGTCTTCCATTCTCCAAAAATTTTCAGTTGCCACCAGATTGTAAAACGAATTGGCAAGACTCAGGAATATAATAGGTTAAGCAATCACAGTTTTTGACCTCTAAAGCCTTCTAATTTCATGGTTTACCAAGGGGATTTAATTTAATTCAATAACTTTCGATCAGCATTTATTGATTTTCTCTTTTACACCAGGTAATTCCCTATGTAGGAAGAATATAAATATGCATACATTCTAGATATATGCTCAACAGAAAAATATAGTCTAAAAGGAAGAAGACAAATAAGTAATGAGGATTTGTGTCTTATAAGATCTATGAAGACTAAACTCTGATGTGATAAGGGTAGGACAGTGGCCTCCAAATCATACAGGTAGGGTAGAGGAAGACCTGCTATAGACGGTAATAAAGACTCTGAGTTTTAAAGTAAGAGGGAATCATGAGAATGGTAGGGCTATAACCCCAAAAGAGAAAATGCAAGGACAGAAAATATGAAAATAATGAAGTATATTTAGTAAAATTCAGAAGTAGTCCAGAAACAAAGAGACAGGACTGGTTACATAATATGTGGGTATACTGCAAAAAAAAATGTAGGGTCTCTTAAATTATTAAGAATTTCAAGATGGAATTCCTCCCAAGATGGAGGTATACATGGATATGCTTTGCCTTCGTGTGTAGCCAAAGAAAGAATTACAACCAGACCTCAAAACAAATAACACCCAGAACCTTCAGAAAATTGAGCTGTATGGAAGTCTGATAGTCAAGGATTTCAAGGAGCCACATTCATACATATAGGTAGGAGGGGTGGAGTCATGGAGAGGAGCCAGAGAGGCACAGAGATGCAGTGTGGCACAGAGAGGTGATGGCAGAGGTGGAATGGATGGCCCCACATTTATGTACTGTGGCTAAAAATTGGGATGGATACTTTGGGAGAGAGCAATTTCATCCTAAGGCCAGAATGCACAGCCCAGTTTTCCAGTGATGGGAAGATAAATCTCCATAATTTCTTGCTGTAAAAAAATCAGTGGGGTTTGAGGAAGCAGAAGAAACTGATGGATTTACAGGAGATTATGTGTGAAGGGCCCACATGGACTTAGACTGTACACAAACCCACCCACTTTAGGATTTAGCATGACGGCAACAGCTGGAATGGAACCAGTTGCATGCAGGAAGTAGATGAAGTGACTGGAAATAAGGTGACTGCCAGGCAAAGCCCCAGAAGCCAGGCAGCAACATTGTCCCCTTTCTAAGCCTTCCTCCCACAAAGAGCCACAAAGAAGTGAAGCAAGTTGCCCTGCCCTGATTACCTAAGGTTCTGTCCAACAAAATTTACAGGTGCATGTTCTACAATAGGCCATGCTACTAAGACAGGCAGTCAAAGCAGCTTTATTTAGTACACAGAAACAAACACAGGGAGGCTGTCAAATTGAAGAGAGAAAGAAATATGGCCCAAATGAATGAACAGTACAAAACCCCAGAAAAAGAACTAAATGAAATCAAGACAACAAATCTATCAGATGCAGAGTTCAAAATACTCGTGATCAGAATGCTCAAAGAACTCATTGACTATGGTAACAACATAAAGGAAGAAATGAAGGTTACACTAAGTGAAATAAAGAACAATCTACAGTGAATCATCGGTGGAGGAGAGAAAGCCAGGATTCAAATCAATGATTTGGAACATAAGAAAGAAATAAGCATTCAATCAGAAAAGCAAAAAGAAAAAAAGAATGAGAAAAATGAGAATAAAATAAGGAGCCTCTGGGACATCTCCAAATGTACAAACATCCAAATCATAGGAATTCCATAAGGAGAAGAGGAAGAAAGAAATTGAAAATATGATAAAATAAAACTTCCCTAATATTGGAAAGGAAATAGACATACATGTTAAAGAAGCATAGAGAATCTCAAACAAGTTGGACCCAAAGAGGGCCACACCAAGACACATCATAATTAAAATGACAAAGATTAAAGATAATGAGAGAATCTTAAAAGCAGCAAGAGAAAAGCAGAGAGTGGACTATAAAGGAATTCCCATAAGACTATCAGTTGACTACTCAAAAGAAACTTTGCAGGAAAGAAAGGACTGCTAAAAAATTATTCAAGGTGGTGAAAAGCAAGGACCTCCAACCTAGGTGACTCTATCCAGCAAAGCTATTAGAATGGAAGGGCAGAGAAATGTTTCCCAGACAAGGTGAAGCTAAAGGAGTTTATCATCACCAAGCCATTATTATATGAAATGTTAGAGGGACTTATTTAAGGAAAAGATCAAAATTATGAACATTAAAATGCCAACAAATCCACAAATGGCAACAACTGAATCTTAAAAAAAAACTAAGCAAATAATCAGAACAGGAACAGAATCATAGATACAGAAGTCTTTTGGAGGCTTATCAGCTGGGAGGGTGAAAGGGGGAAGGAGGAGAAAGGGGTACAAAAAAGAAAAATAAAAGGTATCCAAATTGGAAAGGAAGAAGTCAGACTGCCTTTGTTTCCAAATGACATGATTCTGTACATAGAGAACCCCAAAGACTCCAGCAAGAAACTACTAAGACTGATTAATGAATTCAGCAAAGTAGCAGGTTACAAAAATCAATATCCAGATATCAGTTGCATTTTATATACCAATAATGAACTAACAGAAATGGAAATCAAGAAAATAATCCTATTCACAATTGTTTCAAAAAGCATAAAATACCTAAGAATAAATTTAACCCAGGATGTAAAAGACCTGTAATCAGCACTTTATAAGATACTGAAGAAAGAAATTGAAGAAGATACAAATCAGTTGAAGCACATATCGTGTTCATGGATAGGAAGAATTGACATCGTTGAAATGCCCATGCTACCCAAAGTAATCTATAGAGTCAATGCAATTCCTATCAGGATTCCAATGACATATTTTACAGAACTAGAACAAATACTTCAAAAATTTATATGGAACCACAAAAGTCCCCACATAGCAAAAACAATCCTGAGAAAGAAGAACAAACTTGGAAGAATCACACTATCTAATATCAAATAAGATATTATTTGATAAGGCAGTAGTAATCAAAACAGTATAGTACTTACATAAAAAACAGACACATCGGTCAATGAGACAGAAGAGAGAGCCCAGAAATAAACCCATCCATTTGTAGTCAATTAATATTCAACAGAGGAAGCAAGCACATACAATGGACTAGAGATAGTTTATTCAATAAATGGGGTTGGGAAAATTGGACAGATATGTGCAGAAAAATGATACTAAACCACCTTCTTACACCATACACAAGAATAAATTCAAAATGGATCAAAGACTTAAATATTAGACTTGAGATCATAAAAATTCTTGAAGAAAATATAGTCAGCAAAATCTCAGACATGGCTCATAGGAATTGTTTTTTGGATATATCTCCTCAGGCAAGGGAAAGAAAAGAAAAAAGTAAACAAATGGGACTATATCAAACTAAAACCAGTTTTTGCACAGCAAAGAAAATCCTCAAAAAAAAATAAAAAGACAATCCACTGAATGGGAGAACATATTTTCTGAACATCTGAATGGGAGAACATCCGATAAGGGGTTAATATCCAAAATTTCAAAGTACTTACAAAACTCAACACAAAAATAACAAACAACTCGATTAAAAATTGGGCAAAGACATGAATAGACACTTCTCCAAAGGGGACACTCAAATGGCCAATAGACATATGAAAAGATGCTCAATGTCATTAATCATCAGAGAAATGCAAATTAATACCACAGTGAGATACCATCTTGTACCTGTCAGAATGGCTATTATCAATAAAATCAACATAACAAAAGCTGGTGAGGAGGTGGAGAAAGAGGAACCCTTTTGTACTGCTGTTGGGAATGCAGACCGGAGATACAGGCAGTGTAGAGATACATCAAAAAATTAAAAATGTATCTACCTTTTGACCCAGAAATCCCAGTTATGGGAATATATCCAAAGGCGCCCAACACGATCATTGAAAAGAACATGAGCACCTCTACGTTCATTGCAGTGTTATTTACAATCACTAATATATGGAGGCAGCGCAATGTCCATCAGTAGAGGAGTGAAGAAAACAACTATGGGACAATTACACAATGGAATACTTCCCAGCTAGCTAAAAGAAAAAAGTTACCCTTCGGAACAATATGGATGGACCTGGAGAACATTATAGTAAGTGAAATAAGCCAATCAGAGGAAGACAAATACCATGTGATTTCACTGATATGTGGATCTAATGAACAAACTGAACTAACAAGGAAAATGGGACAGACTCATAGATGGAGAGCAGATGACAGCTAGTTGGGGGGAGCTGAGGGGGTGGAAGGGTTGAGCAAAAAGGAAAAAGGACTCATGGACATGGAAAACAGTGTAATGATTGCTGGGGGTGAGGGAGGGATAAGCATACTAAAAGGTAATGTGAAAAATACAAAAAAGATTCATGTGAAGGACAAACAAAAAAAGTTTAAGGTAACTAGCTCTATGTCCTGCTTCAGAGTCACAGATATATGCATCCCAATGTTCATTTCATATTTATTAATATATGCATTTTATGCACTTTAAAACTATAATCCACAAAACTTTCTCCTGATATAAATAAAAGAAGTATTTAGGAAATAAGAAAGGTACAATAGCACCTAGTACATACGGCATGTTCCCTTTACGTGATGTTGATCCTACTTAAGCTCCAGAAATATCTCCCTGAGAGCTCCTCACACAAGTGTGCCCCAAATCTAAGTTCTCACTGAAATACTGGTTTACATCATGTAGTTTCTTGAACCAGGGGCTTTTAAGAAACACGAGCATTAAAGATTAGACTTGGTCTGTAATTGTAAGATATCACCCAGCTCAGACTCTATCGTACATTGAGAGAGCTGTAGGAACACTGAAGTTATATGCGTGGAGGATTCGAATGATACACTACCACTGTGCACCCTCCCATTGCTTCTGAATAAAGACCTGTGAGTATCTGAACTTGTTCATTTTCACTATTTTTAATATTAAGATGACATAAAAATTTCTCAATCATAACTAAGTTTAAATTTCTACCTAATAATTTCTTTTTGTCAAAAAAGAGTCATTAGGGCTATAGTTATCCACCAAGAAATTTCTTCTAACACTACCTTATCACCACCTCCTGAGCAGTTAGCCTCCCTCTGTGAAGGCCTGCATTTGCTTCAGATATTGAACTTACCTGCTCTTATGAGGCTCAAATGCAGGAAGCTGAGAAAAAAATTGCAGTTCTGGAACTAGTAGCAATATCCCACTTGTCATAACAAATGACTTTCCAAACTCTAGCAAGATCCCAAGCATTTTTATTGAGAACTTATTCTATTCCCAGGACTTGTTCTTGGCACTTAGAGAAACAGTAGTGAGTAAGGTAGAAAAGGTTCCTGTTCTCCTAGAGCTTACTTTTGGTGGGAAAACAGACCATAAAGAAGTAAATACAAACACATACAAGTAAAGTCAAAAGTATACATTCACACAGACACACAAAACCCGAAAAACATACAAATAAGCAAAACATTATGATATGTGCTGGAAATGAAACTAGTTCTTTCTAAAAAATAATAAAAAGAATCTATGTACCCCAATGTTCATAGCAGCATTATTTACAATAACCAAGTGCTAGAAACAGCCTAAGTGCCCATCAGTAGATGAGTGGATCAAAAAACTGTGGTACACAATGAGATACTACTTTACACCAGTCAGAATGGCTATCATAAACAAAGAAACAAACAACAAGTGCCGGAGAGGTTGTGGGGAAAAGGGGACCCTAGTTCACTGTTGGTGGGATTGCAGACTGGTACAACCACTATGGAAAACAGTATGGAATTTTCTAAGAAAACTAAAAATGAATGTGCCTTTTGACCCAGCAATTCCACTATTAGGAGTATATCCTAAGAACCCTGAAACACCAATCCAAAAGAACCTATGCACCCCTATGTTCATAGCAGCACAATTTATGATAGCCAAGAGTTGGAAGCAACCAAGATGCCAATCGGTAAATGACTGGATCAAAAAGCTATGGTACATTTACACAGTGGAATTCTATGCTGCAGAAAGGAAGAAGGAACTCCTACCCTTTGCAACATCATGGATGGAAGTGGAAAGCATTATGCTGAGCAAAATAAGCCAGGTGGTGAAAGACAAATACCATATGATCTCACCTTTAACAGGATTCTAAACAACAAAACAAACAAGCAAGCAAAATATGACCAATGACACTCAAATACGGAACGGGTTGACAGGGTCCAGAGAGGTGAGGGGAGAGAATCATAAGGGAAAGGGGGTGGGACTCACATGAATAAGTATAAAGGACACATGGACAATAATTAAGGTGGGGGGTGGAAATGGGAGGGAGGTGGAGAGCACTGGAGGGTGCAGGGCAGGGAATATAAAACAGAAAACTGTACTTGAATAAGAATTAAATAAATTTAAACAAATTAAAACTTAAAAAAAAACCTGTGGTACATTTACACAATGGAATACTACACAGCAGAAAGAAAGAAGGAGCTCCTACCCTTCTCAACAGCATGGATGGAACTTAAGGATGTTATGCTAAGTGAAATAAGCCAGGTGGTGAAAGACAAATACTGTATAATCTCACCTATAAGTGGAATCTAATGAACAAAACAAACAAATGATCAAAATAAAACCAGAGGCAGGGAAATACTGACAGTGACCATAGGGGAAGGGGGAGGAGGATGATGGGGAAAAGAAGGGAAAGGGTCTAGTCAAGGAACATTAGTGTAAAGGACCCGTGGTAATGGACCCATGGTAAAGGACCCAGGGTGGGTACTGACTGAGGCAGGGGGTTGGGAGTGGGTNTAATCCACAAAACTTTCTCCTGATATAAATAAAAGAAGTATTTAGGAAATAAGAAAGGTACAATAGCACCTAGTACATACGGCATGTTCCCTTTACGTGATGTTGATCCTACTTAAGCTCCAGAAATATCTCCCTGAGAGCTCCTCACACAAGTGTGCCCCAAATCTAAGTTCTCACTGAAATACTGGTTTACATCATGTAGTTTCTTGAACCAGGGGCTTTTAAGAAACACGAGCATTAAAGATTAGACTTGGTCTGTAATTGTAAGATATCACCCAGCTCAGACTCTATCGTACATTGAGAGAGCTGTAGGAACACTGAAGTTATATGCGTGGAGGATTCGAATGATACACTACCACTGTGCACCCTCCCATTGCTTCTGAATAAAGACCTGTGAGTATCTGAACTTGTCCATTTTCACTATTTTTAATATTAAGATGACATAAAAATTTCTCAATCATAACTAAGTTTAAATTTCTACCTAATAATTTCTTTTTGTCAAAAAAGAGTCATTAGGGCTATAGTTATCCACCAAGAAATTTCTTCTAACACTACCTTATCACCACCTCCTGAGCAGTTAGCCTCCCTCTGTGAAGGCCTGCATTTGCTTCAGATATTGAACTTACCTGCTCTTATGAGGCTCAAATGCAGGAAGCTGAGAAAAAAATTGCAGTTCTGGAACTAGTAGCAATATCCCACTTGTCATAACAAATGACTTTCCAAAATCTAGCAAGATCCCAAGCATTTTTATTGAGAACTTATTCTTTTCCCAGGACTTGTTCTTGGCACTTAGAGAAACAATAGTGAGTAAGGTAGAAAAGGTTCCTGTTCTCCTAGAGCTTACTTTTGGTGGGAAAACAGATAATAAAGAAGTAAATACAAACACATACAAATAAAGTCAAAAGTATATGTTCACACAAACACACAAAACCTGGACAACATACAAATAAGCAAAACATTATGATATGTGCTGGAAATGAAAATAGTTCATTCTAAAAAATAATTCATTCTATGTACCCCAATGTTCATAGCAGCATTATTTATAATAACCAAGTGCTAGAAACAGCCTAAGTGCCCATCAGTAGATGAGTGGATCAAAAAACTGTGGTACACAATGAGATACTACTTTACACCAATCAGAATGGCTATCATAAACAAAGAAACAAACAACAAGTGCTGGAGAGGCTGTGGGGAAAAGGGGACCCTAGTTCACTGTTGGAGGGATTGCAAACTGGTACAACCACTATGGAAAACAGTATGGAATTCCTTAGAAAACTAAAAATGAATGTGCCTTTTGACCCAGCAATTCCACTGTTAGGAGTATATCCTAAGAACCCTGAAACACCAATCCAAAAGAGCCTATGCACCCCAATGTTCATAGCAGCACAATTTACGATAGCCAAGAGTTGGAAGCAACCTAGATGCCCATCGGTAAATGACTGGATCAAAAAGCTATGGTACATTTACACAGTGGAATTCTATTCTGCAGAAAGGAAGAAGGAGCTCCTACCCTTTGCCACATCATGGATGGAACTGGAAAGCATTATGCTGAGCGAAATAAGCCAGGCAGTGAAAGACAAATACCATATGATCTCACTGTTAACAGGAATCTAAACAACAAAACAAACAAGCAAGCAAAATATGACCAATGACACTCAAATACGGAACAGGTTGACAGGGTCCAGAGAGGAAAGGGGAGAGAATCATAGGGGAAAAGGGAATGGACTCACATGAACAAGTATAAAGGACACATGGACAATAACTAAGGGTGGGGGGTGGAAATGGGAGGGAAGTGGAGAGCACTGCGGGGGCAGGGCAGGGAATATAAAACAGAAAACTGTACTTGAATAATAATTAAATAAATTTAAACAAATTAAAACTTAAAAAAAAACCCTGTGGTACATTTACACAATGGAATACTACACAGCGGAAAGAAAGAAGGAGCTCCTACCTTTCTCAACAGCATGGATGGAACTTAAGGATGTTATGCTAAGTGAAATAAGCCAGGTGGTGAAAGATAAATACTGTATAATCTCACCTATAAGTGAAATCTAATGAACAAAACAAACAAATGATCAAAATAAAACCAGAGGCAGGGAAATAGGGAACACACTGACAGTGACCATAGGGGAAGGGGGAGAAGGATGATGGGGAAAAGAAGGGAAAGGGTCTAGTCAAGGAACGTTAGTGTAAAGGACCCATGGTAATGAACCCATGGTAAAGGACCCAGGGTGGGTACTGACTGAGGCAGGGGGTTGGGAAGTGGGTGGGGAAGAGGAGAGCAACTGGGAAAAAACTGGGACATGTATAACTGAACAATAAAAAAAAAAAAGAGGTTGAGACCTGAAGACTGAGGAAGAGCCTAATTACACACACAAAAAATAGCGTAAGTTCTAGTTAGGGGGAGCAAGGGATAAGCACAGCAAAATTCTACAATGAGAATAGGGTTGGTACATTCCAACAAAATCAGGTCAATGTGAAGTGTGATGAATGAGGTCAGTGACATGAGAAACCTGTTTGTCCCTCTGTCTGAATCCTTCTTCCTATATAATTTCTCATGCCTGCTAAACCCTCAGTACAGCCTTGTATTTTTACTTTCAGACTCCATGTCTGTTTTGCTCAGCTTGAATGTCAGGCTTAGATCTTAGACACTGAAACATGTACATGTACTAAAAAGGCTGATGTGTTAGAATTCGATCTGGTCTTTACCCATAAAAGTCTTTTTGTCAGGCAATCTCTCTTCTTCCCCAAGCCTTCTCAACTCTACTGACAACATTTTCTGTGGAATCTAGGCTAGGACCATGGCTTTCAGCCTATTGCACTCCCAAACTGGTCTGTCTGCTGGTCAGCCTGCCAGCGTGGTTTTATGCGTAGCTCATGTACCATGTACTGTGCTACTTGCCTTTAGTGACAGATGCAGCTCCTAAGTGATGGTCCTGAAATGAGCTGCTCCTGGCAGACAGAGATGACTCTGAAGGAAGGAAGCAAATGCTCAGAATGAAGAACTCATGGAGAGTTGTCTAATTTTTGAATTTAGCCAACAACTATTTTTCTTGAAAATTTCCCAAGCAGATTATTAGGTATTGACATCCATTCAAATATTAGTTTATGGCATTTTGTTAAAACTGCATTTGAAAACAGTATACATGTTTACTACAAAGGAGGCCAGTGAATAATATTTTTTGGACATTCTTCAAAATAAGCCATGTTGACTAGATTGTGACATTATAGGCTTTCACATTCCTCTTTATCATTATTTGTAGCACCTCTGATATATACTATTTGTTTAAAAATGTATAAAGATCTTCTGATATGTGTGTGGCTAAAACATAGAGAAGCAGTTGTGTTTGAGTTTAACAGTTGACCCTTCTTCCATCCAGCCTTACCCTCTCACGTACTCTACGATAAATTTATACACATCCGTCCCTCATTTATCTCCGCAAGCTAGAAGCTTTGTCATATACTGCAAAGGAGGCATATGATTACATATCTTCACAAGTATTTAGTTCATGTTTTTGGCACGAAAGGGTTTGGGGGAACATTAGCAGACATGGTTTATTATTTTTTTAATCTTTGACTACCTTGCATGGAACCTGCCCTCAGTCCCAGCTCTGTGTTTTTTTCTTTTATGTGGCACTTGGATTAGTGGTTTTATTGCACAAATTTGAGAAAAAGAAGTAACATTTGGATTTTTTTTAAATAGACATTTGAAACCTGTGGGAGATGCAACAGTTTTTAAGGGAAAGACATTTGAATTTTGAGATCTTGTCTTTACTGTGTATCAAAGTTCAAGGTCTTTCTCTCTGCATAGAAAGGGCATACAAACAATCACAGAGTGAGCAAACAGAAGAGGGGTGTAAAGGAAACCGCCATGGGCTTCCTCCTGCCCAAGTTTCCAGTGGAGAGTAATGACATACCAGGCCCCACCCCAGCCCATTAGAAATCTGAGAGCAGAGGACCCCTGTGCCTTGGGTCAAGATGGGGTCTGGGAACCTCGCACAACACCCGAGCATTCTCCATACCACAGCAGGAGAGTAGACGGGATGGGGAGGCAGTTTTAGAGAGGGACATGGGAGAGCCCCTGAACTTGCTGTCTGCCTCAGATGGAAAGCAGCTATGTTTCCCTGAGCTTCCTTTTAAAGAGATTAGCACATAGAGAGAGGGTGGGGGAAAGCTGCATTTTTGTAACTTATATCCAATAAGAGAGAGAAAATCCAACAGGAAAGTGAGAAATTTTGGCTAAAATTGAGTCAAATAAAAATCCTGAATTTCTCTTTTGCTTTTGACTGTAGCAATATCCATCGACAATAACTGTCAAGTACAAAGCCATATAAGGCCAGGCTGATGGTTATAACGTCTCAGGGAAGCCCCCTTTGTTTTGTCCCTCCAATAGTTGTTGCTAAAATACATTCCTCCTCCTCTCCCTCTGGCAATAAGTGAATGTTTCTACTCTATATTGAATCGAGGTTATAGAATTTTACCAGTTCCAACTTTATTTCAGCACTATAGCTCCAAGCCTCTTCATTTCACAAGTCCAAGATCTCATCTTCTGTGAAACACTCAAAACACAACACTGAGTTTTCACGAGGATTGGAAATGTCTTAGCAGCTATTACCCTGGCTTGGATACTTATTTGCAACCCTGCTTTCCTGATTCCCCTTCACTATAGCTCTTGGGGATTTCTTTTACTTTCTGGTGAATTCAGTGAATTTAAAAAGATGTCTATTACATTCTGTCTCAGAATCACATAGCAAAAGTTTCATCAAATATCCGGTTTTTCATACTGCCCTGTATCTTCCACTTAATGTTATCTCATTGGAGATCAGGGCTTCTCATTGGAGATCAGGTAAGGCAGCAGGTGAAGTGGAAACAGCTTGTTCCCTGAGATCTGTGAGCCCCTTGTTAGGGAAGTGCAGCTGGAAACCTGCTCATTCCCTCTGATATCAGAACATTACTACCCTCCCAGCCTATTGTATCTGCTGCTAATTCCAGGCCTGTGCAATTCTTCCACTCCTGCCATTTTACTCTGTTGACTTCTTGCTCACTCTATTGGTCTAAAGAAAATGGCACTTACTCACAGCCCTCTCCTCTACTGCACGTAGTACCATCACCTTGGTTCAATTTAGTGAGGGTCCTTTCCAACTCTCAGGCTTTATAATTCTTTGACCTATTGTTGACAATGACTTCTGTTTTCATTTTTTTCTCACCACATGACTACACTGAAGACATTTAATCTCAAATATTACATTCAGGCAACTAACTTTTTGACTACAATGTCCCCATTTTTATGCCCCCTGTACTTTTTGCTTGATAACTCTAAATATCCAGTCCCTGAACTTTCCTTTTCAACCTTCTGCACCATCCTGACCTCACTTTTCTGTAGCTTAGACTCTGTAATTCATCATTTAAACTCTTCTTGCATAAGTAAATTCAAATTATTTGTTTCATTTTCTGTATTTTCTACTAAAACAGAAAAAGTCCCAAACATGAACTAATCTGACTATTTGCCTTTAAGAAATATCAAATGTTGACACTGACTAAAGAAAATCTCACAGTTTCATAGATTAGTTTTATTATAATCTAGAGACTTGATGATCATCTGGTTGTTCAGCCTCATCCAGTATACCGTCCCTTTTTTCTTGTCATCTGTCACTGCAGTATGGCTCTTCGAAAACTTTCACACTTTCTCCAAGCCTTCAACCAAATCAACACCATTTTCTCATCTTTCATCATTAAAAGACACACCCATATCATCCATCACAAGGAAAATAGGAGTCATTAAGTTAGTAATACGCTTCTTGTCATTAAATATATAAAATAATGTGCATATGCACCTATCTTTTTATTTTTTTATCTGGTTACATTGAAAGGGGAGTTTCCCCTTTACTCTAGGATTGATCCTCCTAAACGTATAGCCCATCTATTTCTAATCCTCCTTAGAATACTTCTAAAGATGTCACTTTGCGGATTTTTACCTTCATGCTATACCTTCTATTCCTTCCCCATTGCCAGTTCCACTTTCATTAAAAACAACAAGAATTTGCCCTGGCTGGTGTAGCTCAGTGGATTGAGCATGGGCCTGTGAAGTAAAGGGTCGCTGGTTCGATTCCCAGTCAGGGCACATGCCTGGGTTGCAGGCCAGTTCCCAGAAGGGGAGATATGAGTGGCAACCACACATTGATGTTTCTCTCCTACTCTTTCTCCTTCCCGTCCCCTCTCTCTAAAAAATAAATAAAAATAAAATATTTAAAAAAATAAGAATTTAATATTCTCCCTAATTCTTTTTTTTAAGATTTTATTTATTTATCTTTAGAGGAGAAGGGAAGGAGAGAGGGAGAGAAATATCAATGTATGGTTGCCTCTCATGTGTCCTCTGCTGGGAACTGGCCTGCAACCCAGGCATGTGCCCTGACTGGGAATCGAACCGCGACCGTGTGGTTTGCAGGCCCACACTCAATCCGCTGAGCTACACCAGCCAGGGCCTCCCTAATTCTATCTAAAGGAAATTTCAGGTGTTGCCTCATTTTTTTCCTCTTTGTAGTCAAACCTTTCAAAAGAGATGTGTGTATGAAATATTGAGCTCTAGTGTTGCGTCTCCTTTCAGTACTTGTCCCATTGCCACCTGACTTCTAAACACTTATCCCACTGAAACTCTCTTGCTAAAGTTCATAAGTGTCAATTGGCTAGAATCTAGAACCTACTACTCTACGAGTGAGCTCTCTGTATCCCAAAGAGCCAGTAAGCTCTTGAAGGCAGGAGTCATATGTGCCTTATTCTTGCTATAAACCTGCAGGTAGCATAGTTCCTTTCCCAAAATAGGTATTCAATAAATATTTTGTAAGTGAATATATGACTATCAGTAGTATGTGAAAATAAAAGAACTAAATTTCCTGAATTCTAAATTACGCTAAGCATTTTCCCCCAAACCCTGTACAATACCAAATGAAATATTTATCTAGAGGAGAAGGCATCATAAACACACTGTGAAATCAACCCACCTCTTCCCTTTTTAAAGAAAATCATTACTTCCCACTTCTAGAAACTATAATAATGTTCAACAACAACCAAAACAGTACAGTGTACAAATTCTTAACCTTACTTTTTGTCTCAGCTATTTTAGAATAGAGTCTTACTTCCTTGGGCTTTGAGATTGTCTTCTTCTAACTAGAAAGCATTGCCTGCTGGAGATCATTAGGACTGAGAGTGAAATGCACAGCTTGGTTAACCACTCTGCATGTGTCCTCCTTCCCTCACCTTCCCCACCAGACTCACCAGCATTTAGACCATTTGTAGTGGCACTGCAAGATTAGCCTAATAGTCCTGGCTGGTGGAGCTCAGTGGATTGAGCGCAGGCCTGCAAAACACACAATTGTGATTCGATTTCCAGTCAGGGTACATGCCTGGGTTGCAGGCCAGTTCCCGGCAGGGGACTCATGAGAGGCAACCAGATATTGATATTTCTCTCCTTCTCTCCTTCCCTTCCCCTCTAAAGATAACTAATAAACCTAAATTACTAAAAGCTTTGCATTAAAATGTGAGCATTTATCCTAATCTGGGAGCCAAGCTTTCTGTGTCATATAAAAGAATTCTGAAATGCAGGAAGGAAAGGCCTTTTTAAGTTGTACATTTGATCTTTTCTCCAGGGGCACTGGTTGTTTATTTACTCCACCTAGGGCCGATTGACCCAATTTTTTAATTTAAGTTACAAGTATCTGCCCTGGCTGGTGTAGCTCAGAGGACTGAGTGTAGTGAACCAGAGGATCAAAGTTCAATTCCCAGTCAGGGCACACACCTGGGTTGCAGGCCTGTTCCCAGCAGGGGACTCACAAGAGGCAACCATATATTGATATTTCTCTCCTTCTCCCCTTCCCTTCCCCTCTAAAGATAAATAAATAAAATCTTAAAAAAACTTTTTTAAAGTAACCTATAGTGGTAAAAGATGTGCAGTAAATTCAAAACAAAGAAGCAACAGCGAAAAAAGGAAAAAGCCTAGTGGAAATCAGAAGAAAACAGAAAATCTAGCTTTTGGTATCTCCGAAATAAGTTGAGAATCAAATTTTTCAAATTAATTAATGGGAGAAACAAAACCTTTGCTGTTGCCTTTTTGCCTGCGTAGCTTAGTGATCAGCCAGTGATTTGGACAAAGATTGTGCTTATACACATTTGCAGTCTGTGCTTTCCCATTCTCTTGATGGATCCGCATTTGGTGTGCAGATTGACAAGTCCTCCTTTTATTTTACTTCCTGCTGGGCTCTCTTGGGTCTCCCTTACACGTGAAAAACATGTCGTTTTTCAATCAATTACAAATGAATGGTGCGCTTGTGTAGCTTTCTACATTGTCTCTAAGATTCAGTCTTGTTCATTTCTGGCTAGTCCAAGCTTCATCTACATAGGACAACAACCAATTCCTATATAGGTCACCACTTTCAGCTGACAAGTCTTGGCTTCTTCCCCCTGAGTTACTTCTGCCTTCTCTGGCAGCAAAGCACTCGGTTTTTGTAGCTGCATCATCCACTTGGGTTGCGCTCAAGTCTCACTGACCAAGCTGTGTGTGTGGGTGGGAGAGGCCACGAAGAGAAGAAGGCTATAGATTTCTGCTATTCTCATCCAAAGCTGAAACAGTTCTTCAAAAATATATTTCTTCAAGAAAATGGCTCTTCAGTTTCTTGTGTACCTTAAGTTGATTTCTAGAACTGAAATAGGTGCTCTTAGCAATGTTATCTAGTTTAATATTTGTTTTTGGCATAGAGGATTCACTGATTTATTCAATGAGCTACTGCTGGACAATCCTTTCCTATGGGGAAGTTTTAAATTATATTAGAATGGTTATAAAATTTAACAGACATTATATACTTCTGGGCCAGTTTTGATAAATTTTATTTTTCTGAACATTTTCTCAATTATATAAAAACTTCTGAGGGTGCTGGATTAAAATCTTTCAAAATATCCTCTTTTAAAAAGTGTTCCAAAATATTGGTAGTTGTGTTCCGTTATCATTCCTGAATTGCATCTCTGTCTCTTCTCTCTGTTTTACTTGGTCAGACTTGCTATGTTAATCAATTTTATTAGTTTCATCAAAACACCAACTGTTAAGAACAGTATTGTGTTCCCCAGCATTCATATGTGGAAGTTCTAATATGACTACCCCTCCTATACAGGAGATAGGGACCAGAGGTTATTAGACCCCAATCCCATAAAATCGATGTTCTTATTAAAAAAGGAAGAGATACCAATAATGATCTCTCTGAATATCCACAGAAGAAAGGCCATATGAGAACACCAGTAATAAGGTAAATGTCTACAAGCCACAGAGGTCTCACCAGAAAAAAATGCTACTGTTACCTTGACCGTGGACTTTTAGACGTCAGGATTATTAGAAAATAAATTTCTGTTGTTCCAGCTACCCAGTCTGTGGCATTTCGTTATGGCAGCCTGAGAAGACTAATAAACCAAACTTTGAAACAACTATTGAAATCTTAATATCTTATTCATGTATGCTTTTATTTTCATCTTTTCTACTTTCTTTGCATTTAATTAACTATAATTTTCTCAATTCCTCATTTAGGTGCTTCAGTAATTGAGTTAATGTTATCTTCTAAAATATGAATTGAGAGAAGATGGCAGCCAATAGGTGGAAGGTGAGTCCACTTGCTCTTGCCCCCAAATTGGATACCAAACTGATCTGCCGACAAATAAACTGAACAATCTAAGCTGATATAAAGTTTGAAAGCCAAGTAGAAGAGAAGAATCTTCACAAAGGGCAGTAAGGAGATCTTATAGGCTGAAGGGAAAATATTCCATGCATGGCGTCTGCAACTGTGGAAAGCCTGGTAGGAGACTGCAGCTTTGAGGCTCCTTCCCCTCCAAGAGCAAAAAACCCCCAGACCCAGGCTAAGAGTGACAGGTACACAAAGTTGGGGAGTTCCAGGTTGTATGCACACACAGTGAGCAGCACACCCACAGCTGCAGCTGCAAACTCAAACTGGGAGAGTGCCTGAGGGGGGGTCGGGTTCTATCTGCACCTGGGTTAGACCACAGCCAGGCCACAGCCAGCCAGAACAATGAGAGAATTTTGGCTTTTTGGAGAGGGTGTGTGTTTGGAAAACTAGGTAATGGCTCACTATTGAAGTGGGTGTTCCCAGAAAGGCTTTTAAAAGGGGAGCTGAAGTGTTCTGGGCAAGGACCCTGTGAGCAGCTGCCCTACCAGAAAAAAGAAAAAAAATGGAAGCTTGATTTGCTCCCATCAAATTCAGGTGGGCAGAAAGATCAGAAAAGTGCACAAAAGTGAGATTTCTCAGCCCCAACCCCATGCAGCTACCAGGCCAGAGGCTGCACAGAGTGGAGAGTTTGGCACTGTGTCTGCTGCAAGGGCAATGGGCTGGGAACTGGATGGGCAAAAGCTGAGCACCTGAGATTATTTATAGCCAGGCAGAGCCCCCTTCCCCAAACAGCAGAGATCAAACCTCCAGGAAGGAAAGGACTAATGCAGCACCCACTTCCTAGAGGATTACAAGCACCACCCCACCGCGTCCAACCTCGAAGCTCAAGACAAGCTCAATAATCCACTGCAGGGTACATACACACAAGAGAAAAACAGAAAAAGAAACACCTACAGGGACCATTTTGAACTTCACTCAGGGAGATAAAATACACTGGTTCTTACATTGCTAAGAACCAATGTATTTCCACTGAGACCAGCAAAGCTGGGAGGTCAGAAATTAGTTCAGCAGGGAGGGATCAGGGTCATGCCTAGCCTCTGCCTATACGCAGAGCTGTCATCAGCACCAAGCTGGAAAAAGCTGACCCTCTTACACAGATTGACCCATCCCCTGAAATGGACAACTAGTTCATCAAAAGCTATACAGTATTGCCCTGGCTGGTGTAGCTCAGTGGGTTGAATGTGGACTGCAAACCAAACGGTCGCCAGTTCAATTCCCAGTCAGGGCACATGCCTGAATTGTGGGCCGGGTTCCCAGTAGAGGTCACACCAGACAACCACACATTGATATCTCTCTCCCTGTCTTTCTCCTTCCCTTCTTCTCTCTCTAAAAATGAATAAATAAAATTGTTTTTTAAAAAGCTATACGTTATTGGAAATAAGATGAGACAGACCAAGAAGGGTGGTGCAAGGGCAGAGGGAACACACTTATAATTTTTCAGAAAATTGAAAAATACCTCCCAGGGGAGACCCAAAAGTCCCATCCTCCCAAGCAAAATAGAGCCACCTCTAGAAGCAGATGAAGGTGATACAGATGATGCTGCCAGCAGTTAGATAGCCCTTCCCAGGACTCTGACCTGACAAAAAGCCACAGGCAGACCCAGAACGGGAAGACAGAGGCAAACACCAAACTCTGCTGAGATGAGTTGCACCTCAGTCTTCTTCAGAATTTGCATTTTATTTCTTGCTTTCATATAGCCTTTTAATACTTCTTCTTTTGCTTCAATTGTATTCTAACTAATTCACTATTCTGTATTTTATTTTGTATTCTTTTTAAAAGATTTTTATATTTTCTCCTTTTAATTTTATTCCAAATCTCACATTGTACACTTCACTTGTATTACTTCATTTTGCCTTCTTCCTGCCCTTACTTATTTTTGTAAATTGTATTTTTCTCTCAAAATACACCTTGCTCCTAACCCTTACTCTTACTATTTCTCCTACCTCTATCCTCTCAAAATCATTTTTCCTTCCCTTAGTCAGCTCACATTCTCATTCCCCTTCTTATAATATTCTTATTTTCTTTCTGCCTTTATAAATTGTGGCTCTTTTGTCATGGACATTATGGTTTCTGCTGTCCTTCTTCAATTGTATTCCTATTTCTTCACAATTTTTTTAAATTTCAAATCTCCCTTTATATTATTCCATTTTGCATTCACCCTGCCCTTATTTATTTGAGTAAGGAATTTAATTTTATCCCTTTCTTCACTTAGATTCTATTTCTTACTTATATTATTTCTCCCCCTTCTATCTTTTCAAAATTGTTTTTCTTTACTGTAGACATCTCATACTCTCTTTTCTTTTTTTTATAATATTTTTATTCTTTCCCCACCTGTATTTGGTCATCTCTCATTGTTATTGACTCTGTTGTGCTTTTCCTGCAATTTTGTTCCCTTTGGCTCAATTCATTTTTTGTTATATAAAGTTTGTCAAAAATTTCCACTTTTCAACCAATCATGTGGCATCATGGAGACACTGCCATATTCAGTTTTTAAAATTATTTTTGTTGTTGTTTTTCAAATGCAGTTGTCCCCCTTTTCCCCCATTACTCTCCCCTTCCCTGCCCACCACCCCCTTTTCCACATTCAATACTCCCCCCATTTTCCTTGTCCATGGGTCCACATTATTAAAAATTTTTATTTCAAACCTCATGTTATACTCCTCTTTTTTACTCCATTTTGCCTATTTTACTTATGTTTCAAATTTTATTTTCTTCCTTTCTTCACCTTGCTTCTATTCCACATTCTTATTATTTCTCTTCCCTCTCAAAATCGTTTTTTCTCTCCTTTAGTCATTTCATATTCCCTTTTTCTTATAATATTCTTAATTTCTTTTCACCTTTATCAATATTTGCTCAATTGTTGTTGATATTGCTAATGTGGTAGTGAGATATTTGTGCCGTGTGGGTTCAGTTTTCTGGGGTAGTATTGCTTTGTTAATCAGCACCTGTACAATGGCATTCGGGACATGGTAGAGGTTGTGACTCCCAGTCAGCCAGCTGGAGGGGACAACCTACCAATGAATGAACATTAATAATCAAAGCCCAAGTACAACAAGAGAGCCCACATAAACTAAATAAAGGGCAGCCCTAGAGCATCCAGATCAGGAGATCAAAGAAACTGCCCCACTGAGTCCCACAGAACTCTTAACATGGAAGACCACCCCATGAAGACAGGCAGGCAAAGCAGAGCAACCTGAGATGCAGAAACAACCAAAAAGAGTCACCTGAAATGGGAAGACAAAGAAATAACCCCCAATCAAAAGGAAAGGAGGAATCCCCAGAAACAGAACTAAACAAAACTGANTCCACATTCAATACTCCCCCCATTTTCCTTGTCCATGGGTCCACATTATTAAAAATTTTTATTTCAAACCTCATGTTATACTCCTCTTTTTTTACTCCATTTTGCCTATTTTACTTATGTTTCAAATTTTATTTTCTTCCTTTCTTCACCTTGCTTCTATTCCACATTCTTATTATTTCTCTTCCCTCTCAAAATCGTTTTTTCACTCCTTTAGTCATTTCATATTCCCTTTTTCTTATAATATTCTTAATTTCTTTTCACCTTTATCAATATTTGCTCAATTGTGGTTGATATTGCTAATGTGGTAGTGAGATATTTGTGCTGTGTGGGTTCAGTTTTCTGGGGTAGTATTGCTTTGTTAATCAGCACCTGTACAATGGCATTCAGGACATGGTAGAGGTTGTGACTCCCAGTCAGCCAGCTGGAGGGGACAACCTACCAATGAATGAACATTAATAATCAAAGCCCAAGTATAACAAGAGAGCCCACATAAACTAAATAAAGGGCAGCCCTAGAGCATCCAGATCAGGAGATCAAAGAAACTGCCCCACTGAGTCCCACAGAACTCTTACCATGGAAGACCACCCCATGAAGACAGGCAGGCAAAGCAGAGCAACCTTAGATGCAGAAACAACCAAAAAGAGTCACCTGAAATGGGAAGACAAAGAAATAACCCCCAATCAAAAGGAAAGGAGGAATCCCCAGAAACAGAACTAAACGAAACTGAGGCAAGCAATCTATCAGACATAGAATTCAAAATAATGGTTATAAGGTTGCTCAAGGAACTCTGTGAGAACTAAAAATTACTTTATGAGAGCTGCAAGGAACTTAGTGGAAGCTACAGCACCATGAAAAAAGACATTGTAACTATGAATAAGGATCAGTAATAAATGAAGAATACAATATCTGAAATAAAAAATGTACTAGAAGGAAGTAAAAGCAGGCTAGATGAAGCAGAGGAGTGAATCACTGAGCTAGAAACAAGGTAGAAAGAAATGCCCAGTCAGAGCAATGAAATGAAAAAAGACTCAAAAAGAATGAGGATAATTTAAGGGAGCTTCAGGACCACACAAAAATCAACAACATTCACATCATAGGAATATCTGAAGGAGAAGAAAGGGAGCAAGAATAGAAATCTCTTTTAAAAAATAATGAGAAAACTTCCCTAACCTGGTAAAGGAATAAGTCCCACAAGTTCAGGAAGCACAGAGGGTCTCAATCAAGATGAACCCAAAGAGGTCTACCCCAAAGCATCATAGTTAAAATGATAAATTTTATAGACAAAGAGATAATTTTAAAGGCAGCAAGAGAGAAGCAACTAGTAACATAAAACTGAGCTCTGATAAGATTATTACCTAATTTCTCAACAAAAACATCATGAGTCAGAAGGGATTGGCATAGAATATCCAGGTAATTAAAGGCAAGGAATTATAACCAAGGCTTCTCTATCCAACAAGGCTCTCATTTAAAATGGAAAGCAAAATAAAGAGCTTCCCAGACAAAAGAAGGCTAAAAGAGCACATCTCCACCAAGCCAGCACTGCAAAAGATACTCAAGGAATTGCTTATGCAAAGAAGAAGGAGAGAGAGAGAGAGAGAAGGAGGAAGACAGGTACACAAAAAATAGCAATGGATAAGTACTTACCAACTTTAAACATTAACAGATTAAATGTTCCAATCAAAAGGCTTAGGGTAGTTGATTGACTAAGAAAACATGATCCATATACATGCTGTCTACAAGATACTCATCTCATAACAAAAGATCTACACAGGTTAAGTGAAGGGATAGAAAGAAATATTCTAAGCAAATGGACATAAAAAGAAAATTGGGGTAGCAACACTTATATCAGACAAAATAGACTTCAAAATAAAGGCCATAAAAGGGACAAAGGGGGGTCACTACATAATACTTAAGGGAACAATCCATCAAGAAGATATAACCCTTGTACACATACATACACCCAACATAGGAGCACTTAAATAAATCTTTGAGGACTTCAAGAAAGATATTGACAACAACAGTCATCATAGGAAATTTTAATTCTCCACGGTCAACAGCGAATACATCTTCCAGACAAAGAATTAATAAGAATATTGTCACATTGAATGACACTCTAGATCAAGTAGACTTAACTGATATATACAGAAATATTCACTTCAAAAAACAAAATACAAATTTTTTTCAAATGCACATGGAACATTTTCAAAGATATATCACATGATAGGACACAAAACAACCCTCAATCTAGAACACTGAAATCATATCAAGTATCTTCTCAGATCACAATGGCTTGAAACTAGAAACCAATCTCAAGGAAAAAACTCACAAACATTCAAATAAATGGAGACTGAATAACATATTATTAAACAATAAATGGGTCAACAATGAGATCAAGGAAGAAATCAAAAAGTATCAGAAAACAAAGGAAAATGAACACAAACCTGTGGGACACAGTGAAGTCAGTCCAAAGAGGGAAGTTCATAGTAATACAGGCCTATCTAAAGAAGAAAGAAAAATCTCAAATAAACATTCTAATGCTACATCTATGAGAACTAGAGGAACAATAACAAACAAGGCCTAGAGCAAGTAGAAGGAAGGAAATAATCAAGGTCAGAGCAGAATTAAATGACATAGAAACTAAAAGAACAATTCAAAAGATTAATAAATCCAGGAGCTTATTCTTTGAAAAGATAAACAAAATTGACAAACCTTTAACCAGACTCATCAAGAAAAAGAGAGATGACCCAAATAAATAAAAGCAGAAATGAAAAAGAAGTTAAAACTGATACCAAAGAAATACAACAGATTGTAAGCAATTATTATGAACCACCATGTGCCAAGAAATTGGACAGGCTGGATAAAATGGACACATTTCTACAAGCATACAATCTTCCAAAACTAAATCAAGAAGAAGCAGAAAGCCTGAATAAACCAATAACAACTAGTGAAACTGAAGCAGTAATCAAAAAACTCCTGGCACACAGAAGAACAGGAACAGATGGCTTCAGAGGTGAATTTTACCAAACATCTAAGAACTATCTTTCTCACACTATTCCAAAATGTTCAGGAAGAGGAAAGACTCCCAAACTCTTCTTATGAAGCCAGTATTATCATAATTCCAAAATCAGGGAAAGACACAACAAAGAAAGAAAAGTACAGGTTAATATTTCTGATTAACAGAGATGCTAAAGTTCTCAATGAAATATTGGCAAACTGGATCAAGCAATATATTAAAAAAGATCATATACCACGATCAAGGGGGATTCATCCCAGGGCTATAAGGATGGTGCAGTATTTGCAAGTCAATAAATGTAATACACCCCATAAACAAAATGAAATGAAAGAATCACGGATCATATCAGCATCAATTTATGATAAAAACACTCACTGAAGTGGGAATAGAGTGAGCATACCTCAATTTAATAAAAGTCATATATGAAATACCTACAGCCAACATTATACTCAACAGGCAAAAACTAAAAGATTTTCCACTAAGAGCAGGAATAAAACAAGGGTGTTTTTTTTCACCACTGTATTCAACAGAGTACCAGAAGTTCTAGCCACAGTGATTAGACAAGAAAAAGACACAAAAGGCATCCAAATTGGGAAGTAAGAACTAAAACTGTCATTGTTTGCAGGTGACATGATAGTGTACATAGAAAACCTCATAGACTCCCTCCCCAAACTACTCAACCTAATAAGTGAATTTGGCAAAATAGCAGAATACAAAGTCAATATTCAGCAATCAAAGGCATTTTCATATATCAAAAATGAAATATTAGAAAAACAATTATGAAAAAATCCCATTTACTGTAGCAATAGCAACAAAAAATAATAAAATACCTAGGAATAAATTTAATCAAGGAGGTAAAAGACCTGTACTCAGAAAACTATAGAACACTGAAGAAAGAAATTAAGGAAGATGTAAATAAATGGAAGCACATACCATGTTCATAGATCAGAAGAATTAACATTATTAAAATGTACATATTGTCCAAAGCAATCTATAGAGTCAATACAAATCCTATTAAAATACCAATGGTACATTTCACAGATCTAGAACAAATATTTCAAAATTATATATGGAACCAAAAAAGACCCTGGATAGTCTCAGCAATGCTGAGAAAGAAAAGCAAAGTAGGAGGGATCACAATGCCTGATATCAGACTGTACTACAGGGCCACTGTAATCAGGAGAGTTTGGTACTGGTATAAGAACAAACACATAGATCTGTGGACAAGGATAGAGACCCCAGAAATAAACCCAAGTCTCTATGGTCAATTAATACTGACAAAGGGGGCATGAACATACAATGTGGTAAAAATAGTCTATTCAATAAATGATGTTGGAAGAACTGGACTGGTACACGCAAAAAAAATTAAACTAGATCATCAACTTACACCATACACTGGAATAAACTCAAAATAGATAAAAGACTTAAATATAAGTCATGACACCATAAAAGTCCTTAAGAAAAACATAAAGAGGAAAATTTCAGATATTCCATGTAGCAATATTTTTGCTGATATATATCCTAGGGCAGGGGAAATAAAAGAAAAAATAAACAAATGGGACTATATTGAGTTAAAAAGTTTCTATAAGACTAAAGAAACCACCATCAAAATAAAAAAGGGACCAACTGTATGGGATAACATATTTTCCAATAACATAACGGTCAAGGGTTTGATGTCCAAAATACATAAAGAACCTATACTGCTCAACACCAGGAAGACAGACAATTCAATTAAAAAATCGGCAAAGAATCTGAATAGACACTTCTCTGAAGAGGACATACAGATGACTCACAGACATATGAAAGGATGCTCAACATCACTAGCCATTAGAGCGATGCAAATTAAACCCATAATGAGATATCACCTCATACCTGTCAGAATGGCCATCATTAATAAATCAACAAACAGCAAATGCTGGTGAGAATGCCAAGAAAAGAGAACCCTAGTGCACTGCTGGTGGAAATGCAGACTGGTGCAACGACTGTGGAAAACAATATGTAATTTCCTAAAAAAAAAACTAAAAATGGAACTGCCTTTTGACCCAGTGATTTCACTACTGGGAATATACTCTCAATCACCCTCTAAGAAACCTCAATCACCAATTCAAAAGAACGTGTGCACCCCAATGTTCACAGCAGCACTATTTACAACAGCCAAGTACTAGAAACAGCCTAAGTACCCATCAGTAAATGAGTGGACCAAAAAACTGTGGTACATTTACACAATGGAACACTACGCAGCAGAAAGAAAAAACTCCTACCTTTTGCAACAGCATGGATGGAACTGGAGAATATTATGCTAAGTGAAATAAGGGAGTTGATGAAAGACAAATACCATATGATATCCCCTATGAGAAGAATCTAACCAACAAAATAAACTAAGAAAAAAAATAAAACCACAGGCATGGAAACTTGGAACAGACTGACAGTAACCAGAAGGGATGGGGGATAATGGAGGAATGAAGGGAAAGAGACTAGTCAAAGATTGTGTATAAATGACCCATAGACATGGACAACAGTGTAGGGAGTGGAGGGTGAGATGGGAGGAAAAGGGTAAAGGGGGACAACTGTAATAGAATAAAAAATTATTAAAAACATGAGCTGATGTTTTTTAATATCTCTCTCTGTAGATATATAGCTGAATATTAAAAGTTGTAATGTCATCTTTTTCTTGTCTTTCAGTTTTATTTATATAGTGTGGTTGATAGCCTTTGCGCTCCTGTTCTGGGCACCAGATGTGGGGAACCCTGGCCAGCAGAGTTTGCCTGTTGTGGCTGACTGCAAGAATGAACGCACAGGCAGCAACAATCCTGTGGAGAAAAAGGAAACAGGCATGACTACTCTCTCAAGGGGAGAGTGCCTATGGATGCCTCGTCCTCTCCCTCAAGAGGGGAGGGTCCCAACTCTTGCCTAGACAGCCTTTTGTTGTTTTCTTGGGGTCTCACATCAGAGAAAGATTTATTATTTATTACATAGAATATTATTGTCTACATTTTAGGTACAATCAAGGAAGTAAAAATAACATGCAAAGGGGGATGGCAATGAGCCGATTAGCTCTGTCCTTGGGAAAACTCATACAGGCTTTGGAAATTACCTTGAAGATAAACAATACACATTTGTTGTTTTAGACCAGGGTGATGGAGTTTTAGCAAGAGCAAGCCATAACAATCTGTATGCATTTTCTAGGCCTGATTCCCACAGGAAAACTCAGTTTGAAGGTCTGGCTCCTGCCCACCACTTCACTTCTGTAGGTGTTCCATACAGAGTTGAGTCACATTTGCAAGACTTAAACAAATGGATCCCCTACAATATAGTGATTTTATATTTGCTTTCTTTCCTTTTTAAAGAATTCTGTTTCTTCATTGCAAAATATCTGAGGACATTTTTGTTATTCTCTTGTCATTGATTTCTAGCTTAATTCTTCAGTGGTCAGAAGATTATGCTATATATGAGTGGACTGAGGTTTTTTTTTAAGCTTACTCCGTAGTCCAGTAAGTAATCAGCTTTGGTAACTATTCCCCATACACTTGGGAAAGTGTACTTTGTACTTTAAAGGGCAGGGTTCTGCATATGACAGTGTGGTTAAATTTTAATTGTGCTGTTCAAATGGTTAAATTTTCTTGATTTGGGGAGGGATGCTTTTTCTAAAAGTTATTGAGATTGGTACATATCATTTGATATTTTATGGTTTTGTGTAGTTCTCTTTTTAGTTCACGAAATAGTTTTATTTTGAAGCTATGTTATTAAGTACTTACAAATTTAGAATTGGTATCTTTTTTTATGCATTGCCACCTTTATCATTACAACACATCTGACATTACCATTTATAATAATGTTTGTGTCAAGGTCTACTGTTAATGTTGCTACATCAGATTGATTTTGATCTCTTCTTCCATGTATATACTTTCAAACCTTCTACATATTTTAGATGACAGTAATTATTTTTTTAAATGTCAACTTAAAATCTCTTTTACTTAGCATATTTATTTTGTTAATATTTCATTTAATGATTTATTGAGGTCTAACTTCACTTCCTTCATTTGCCCTATTTTAAGTACCTTTATCTCTTTCTTCATATTGTTTTATAACTCTGATTTTGCTGCTGTTTTTATTTGTGCTCTGTTATTAGCTTTTTATATATCATTCTACTATTTTCTAGTAGTTAGACTAAATATGATTACAGTCATCTTTTGCTTAAGGATTGAATTAAGGTAACAGGTTTTTTTCAATTAACAAACAAAGGTAAAAGCTTAAAACATTACCACAATTCATCCCTCCAGTTTTTTATTCTATTTTTTTTGTATTTTAATTCCATATAGGCTTAAACATTAAAGGATATTAAATTATTGTTTCATATAATCAAAATTTATTTGGAGTTGCCCAACTATATTTTTTTGGAAATTGTTCTTTGTTCTTTCTTGCACACTGTGTTTCTATCTGCAGTCATTTTCATTTGTGTCATTTTTCTCTTAGATTTTATTTACCTGAAAAGTACCTTTTATTCACCTTAATTTTCAAAATAACAATACCCAAGAAATTTCTAAAAGGCTTTAGCAAGCCTTTTAGCTAGGAATATAAGAAATACTACATATAGATAAAAAACTATTACATGTTACATTTACACAATGAAATACTACTTGGTTATATAAAAAAGGAAATCTTACCTTTGCAACAATATGGATGGACCTAGAGAGTATTGTGCTAAGTGAAATAAACCAGTGGGAGAAACACAAATACCACATGATTTCATTCATATGTGGAATCTAATGAACAAAATCAGTTAACAAACAAAATAGAAACATACTCATAGACACAGAGAACAGACTGACAGCTGCCAGCGGAAGCGGGGTTGGGAGTCTGGGTGAAAAAGGTGAAGGAAATAAGCGAAAACATATTTAAAAAACCTCACAGACAGAAAATAATATGGTGATTGCCAGAGGAAATGGGGTGTGAGGGGAGGTAGAAGAGGGTAATGGGGGGGGATAAATGGTATTAGAAGAAGACATGCCTTGGGGTAGTAAACATACAGTACAGATGATGTATATAGAATTGTGCACCTGAAATCTATATAAATTTATTAACCAAAGTCACACTAATATATTAAATTAAAAAAAGGGAAAACATTACAAACCTGAGTATAATAAATGTAAATAAAAACAAAACTAGACATCAAAGTAGAATTACTGAAAACAAAAACAAATATTGCTCCAGCCTTATTCTTTCCCTCTTCGATTTCTGACACTCAAATTAAATGTATAATAGGCCTTTTACTATTTTCTTTTTGTTTCTAATTAGCTTTTCTGTGTTTTCATTTGTTTTTTCATTTTTCAGCTTGAACAATTTTCCTGATCTATCTACCAGGTCTTAAATTATACCTTCGAGAATTTGCGATTCATTTTTTGTTATAGTTTTCAATGTTAAAGTTCTTCATTGGTCATTGAAATTTCTGAACATATTACTCAACTTATTTTGAAGCCTATGTCTGATGAGCCCAGTGTGTTTATACTTTGCATTTTTATTTTGTTTACTGTTTTGCCTTTTGTTAGTTTTTTTCTATATGCCTAATTAATTTTGATTTTGCTCTTGACACTGTGAATAAACATTTTTAGTGAAGACTTTGCCTCTAGAAGGAAGTCTGTTTAGGGACAATCACCTTAATGCAGCCATGGCTAAGCTTACTTAAAGATAAGTTACTTTTGGGGGATGCTCTCATTCTGTCCTTTTGGTGAACCCTAAACATTCATTTCTGTCCTTCCCTGCCCTCAGGCTGCCAAAATGTCAGCCTCCCTGTTTTGTCTTTCACTTTTGCAACTGACAACCCTCTTAAGGGGAAAACGTAATCTTATGCTCAGTTTACCTACTTAGATTCCTTCTTTAAAATCTTGCCCCTATAAATTCTTACAGCCTTTGTTGTTCTCTAATACCTAAAACCAGGTGGGTTTTTTTTTCATTATTTTACACATCTTATGTAGATTTTCTAGTCTCAGAGTAGGGATTTGGCTGTGAAACAATTAAGTCAGTTGTTCTAAGGAGATGCTCTCCAACACCTGTGTTTCAGCCAAATACTCTCAATGCTTCTGACATAGAATTATAAGTCAATATATAAGGTTAAGCTCCATTTTAAAGTGTTTTACATATAAAAGTAGAAAATGGATTAGGTACCAATTTAAAGTTCGGAATATTGACAAATAGAAAAAATTACTAACTGTGTTGTGATTGAGGAATTGGTAAGTTAATCAACATTTAACATGGTTATAACAAGCCAACATACACACACACCCCCCACACGTTGCATTTAAGTCCATGTAAATCTTACTAGGTAGAAGTCTCTTGATTATAAAGAAACTGAAATTCAGATAGAATATGTAATATGTCATAAACTGAATCTATTTCTTTTGCGTGATAATATATATTAATGTATGTAAATTCTAATTTGCCACCATACATTTATTTTATTCTGACAAAAATCCTTGCAAATATGTAACATGTTTTACAAAGCTTTTAAATAAGCTTTTATGTATTTCTTTGTCAATAGATATGATTCTTAAAATAAGACCCAAATTTATTTGCTAATTTAAATTGATTTATGTATAATAGCTAAATTCTAATAATCCAGAAAAGTAAATAAAATACCTTTAATGACAACATTTACAAAGAAATGCACTTGTTGAAAAAAATGTTGCAGAGTAGCTCAGTCTTTCTTTTTCCATGCTAATTCAAATGCTATAATAAATTTAGTACTTCCACCTATTTATACAACTTGGCTCTTGCAAAGTGACATGTTTTCAAATCTTATATAGTAAATCAAATTTACCTTGGCGACATTTCAAACTCATATACACACACCACCACCACCACCAACTGGTGATATAACTGTAAGTTATATACATTGGATTTACCATGACCAATTTCACTTTTCATTGAGGCAAAATATCAGAGAATTTTAAGCCATATACTTACAACTAAATAAATTAGCTATACTGTGTTGAGAAGTTCAAGAGGCATCAGATTTTTTAAATTTCTTTTTATGAGTTTAAAATATTTGGCTATTGTGAACCTTTTAGGGTGAAAGAGTGTGTAGTGGAAACATTAATAGTACATAGCTAACAATAGTCCTCATTGATTTTCCTTCTGTTCTTTATACCAATTGGCATATCCCGGTGGGGAAAATTCAATTCCAATAAAATAATAATATATTTTGTAACACACTTTACAACATGCTTCTTTGTCCACATTCTTATTTATACCACAAGGGAATTCTGAAACATAGCTAATATTATTTTAGTTTAAAAGTTGAAGAAAATGAGGTTTAAAGAGGTTCAACATGTTGTCCAAAGTTTTACAATTTGTATGTTGTTGGGCAAAAATTCATATACATTTGGACTGTAGAGAACAGAAAGTAAAGAGCATGGTATGAAATTTATTAGACCTAGTCAACAAAAATACAAAGTATTAACTCAGTGTATCCAGGGCAACACATAAGGATTAGAAAAATCACTGTGTGGGCTCAGGGATGGTACTAATGACAGAACTATGGAGTGGTTGCATTCATGTAACTCGAAGAGTGAGCTGAGCCAATGGAACATTTGGAGCCTGAGCAACAAGAGAGCAGAGCTGGCCCCGTTGCCAAGCCCTTTCCCTGGCTTCAGTTCCTATGGAAGCCTCATCAGGAAAACTCAAAAAACCTTCGCAGCCAAAAAACACTGCAGAGTGAGTAGATTTTAATTTCTACTTGTTTGTTTGTTTCATTTATCCACTCAAAAAATATTTATTAAAAGCCTAAGTTGTATCAGGCACTATTCTAAATGATGAGGTCATAACCATGAGCAAAACTGACAAAAAACTCTGCCTTCGTGGAGCATATATCCATGTGGAAGAAGACAGACAACAAACAATAATTAAACCGCATCGCCTGTAAGGAATTTGTATGTATTGTGGGAGCAAAAGTAGAATAGGGCAATGGGGATGGAGAATGGGTAGCTGAGTGATGCAGATTTACATGGTTAAGTTAGTCTGTACTCCTCAAGTTTAACTGTTGGAGGAGGTAAGGTGCTTGGATATCTGGGGGAAAGCATTCCAGGCTGAGTGCCTAACCCCTCGGGTAAAGTATGCCTCTTGTGTTTAGCAAGAAATAGCAAGGAGATCAAAGTGGCAAGAGCAGAGAAGAGGGAAAGGACAGGATCTGAGCTCACAGATGTCACTGGGCAGCCAATCCTGTTGGGCATCGCCCATTTGCCCATTTACTGAGGGAAGGACTGAGCCATTGGCAGCTCTTGGGAAGATGAGTAATGTGATTTCACTGACACCCAAACAGCATCACACTAGTTGCTGTTTCAAGGATGACTGGGGAAGCAAGGGCAGAAAGGGGAAACCTGGAAGAAGGCTTTGGCAAAAATCCTCACAAGAAATGACTATGGTTTGCTGTAGATGGCTGGGATACAATTTTTGAGCAGTGATCACAGTTTAGGCATGTTTATGATAGTAAAGCAATAAGAGGAATTTGGGATTACTATTTATTAAAACATTGACTTTCTATTTTTCATTAAAGCACATATGGGTTAAAGCTCATATGGGTTAATATATGATGGTCATATATTTTACAGCAGTTCCTGCGTCAAATGGTGTTGGGAGCTGCCCTGCCTGGTTTCAGGTGCTGTAACCCCCCCCCATGGCTAAGGCTGAGTGAGTGACCTTGGGACCATAAGCCACTAAGGAGACAAAGCTTATCTCCCTGGCAGGGGTACCGCCTCTGCTCCTTTACTTCACCCTGCCTGGCCCCCAATGCTTGATTGGTTAGCTAATGACAGGTAAGATTTCTCAAGGGATGGAAAACCTAAGACAGGCACAATCATGGGGGGCCACCAGGGAATGACTTGGGGGGCTATAGAAAAAGGGAGTGATGCATCCTTGCCCCTCAGCTTTGACATAGCCTGAGTCCTCATTCTGTCTGCAAGAAGTCTCCTAATTTCTTGGCTGCCTTACTTCCCCTGCCTGACTTAAGCCTGAAAAAATGCCTTAAGCCTGAAACAGTGCTGGAGGTGAGTACTGGAAAGGGAGGGTTCCCTAGGGCCTAAAAAAGCATGGGTAAAATCCTATGAAACCTATTTTGCCAATACCCTCAATTTAAATGACAAGGGTCCAAGCAGAAAGTGATTTTGTTCCCCAAAGTTTTATGATCCTTTAACTATCTGACCCTGACTTAGAATAAGCCCTCAGAGTTCTTTGAATGTTACCCATTGTTTAGTCATTTCTGCCTGACAATTATTGATGAGCTTTACATATACACCCTGTATTCCTGTGCAAATTTAACCTAATAAAACTTGTTAAGGCAAGGGTCGAGGTGCTCTCCTTCTGAGAGAGTGGCTGAGGTGCTCTGAGGCTGTTTCTCCTCTTAAGAAAGAAGCTTCGATGTCCCTTTTCCTCCACAGGACTCGGTAGTTCATGTGAATTTGTCTCATGTCTCATCCACAATGCCACAGATCCCAGGATCTGGGATTTTAGAGATTTTTTAGTGTCCAGTATGATATGAATAAGGGTATACAGCCATCTTTGTGTAGAGAGTCTATTTTCTGATGATTATGGTGGTATATTTATAAAAGTAGAAAGAGGAGTATATGAGTATAATCAGTAGATAAAATGGATTATGAATTATGAGGTTGAAACCTCTTACACTTACATGCAAATTGCTCATTAATATTATGTCAGTCTCATAATTCTTAAGTATGAATCCTCATATATATTATATTACTCAGGATAACTATAAACACAGCTATTGAAATAGATTAATTAGACTTGGAAGGCATAGGTGGTATGGGATGTCTGAAAAACAACAATAGAAATGCCATAAACATGTTCTTTTTTTCTAAGGGAGATCTCCCTCCATTTTGTATATTGGGAAAAAAATATTTAAAAGGAGAGTCTTACCAAAACCTTCAGTCACTAGTTTTTCAGTTCACCATGAGGATGAGACTGGAAATAACGGTGTGATGTGCTGCCCCCTTTGCACATGAGGGGTCTGTGGCAGCCTACACACCACCTTTTCCTTCACCGCCAACTGGGAGGCAGAGAATCCTAGAACTTAAATGGGTCTTAGAATTTGTCTAAATTACTTCTCCTCTCTGACTCTAAGTCTTTTCCTTTGTATTATGGTGAAAAAGAAAAACCGGTAATTCAGAGTTGTGACAATAAAATGGGATATTGTCTGCAGTGGGAGTAGGAGATATTCACTGCACATAACCAGTTTGGACATAACTGTTATATCCTAGTGACCATCATGGAAAAAAATGGAAACTGGAAAAAGAAATTGACGTGCACAAAATTTCACTGCTAGGACCATGACTGATTTTTTTTTGCCTTTGGACTAGTCCAGTGTAATAGGAGACCATGATGGTTAATTTTACATGTCGAATTCATTGAACCTCAAGGCGCCACACATACGGTCAAATGTTCTTTCAGGTGATACTGTTTGTGAGCTGTTTCTGGATAAGATTACCATTTGAATCAGTAGCCTGAGTAAAGCAGGCTGCACTCCCTGACGTGGGAACACAATCACTTGAAGGCCTGAATGGAACACAAGGACCAACAGTTCCATGAGCAGGAGCGAACCCCTCCTGCCTAACTGCCTTGAGCCGAGACATCAGTTTCTCCCTGTCTTCAGGCTGAAACTGAAACACTGGCTCTGCCTGGGTCTCGAGCGTGACGGCCTTCAGACTGGAACCGCAATACTGGCTGCCCTGGGTTTCCAGCTCGCTGAAAGCAGATTTTGGGATTTGTCATCGTCCATAATTCTTTGAGTCAATTCTTTATAAGATAATCATGTATAATGAATAGATAGACAGATGACAGGGAGATAGTTCTAGACCTAATCATCTATTTGTCCACTGTCTATCAAGATGGATATATATACATACATACACTTTCACATCCTATTGGTTCTATTTCTCTGGAGAACTCTAACTAATATAGAGACCTCTATTCATTGCTCAGAAAATACAGATTTTGCCACTGAACAGAAAATGTTAAAAAAAAATCTGCTCCCATCGTATTTACACTGCAAGTGTTTTGAAGTGAATAAAATTAGAATTTCAATTTTACTGTGTATGTTAGAAAAAGGAAACAACTTGTATTTTTTAAATGTTTAAAAAGAGAAGCAACTTCATGCTATGTGAAAAACAAAGAAATTTGACTCAAGAAAAATTGGACCTAAAGTCCAATTTTACTTTTTTGTAAACCATTGCACATGTGATGTACTTTAGCAAAGTCAAAACACATGGCAAAAGACAGAATGTATAGCAGAGGAGGGACCATGTGGAAATCCAATGACTGACATCAGTGAAGCCACAACAAAGACCAACGTACTGGCATCTGGCCTTGTCTCCTGACAGCCACCAGGGAGAGCGAATCTAAGGTCATAGAGAGACAGTTTGAAGACATAAGCAGCTATAGTTATAGGACAGAAATTTAATGACTCCAGGTATTTAGGGCAAGTCATCCCAAGACCCGATAGGAGAATGGAAGGATTATCCTGGGTGAGAGGAAGTCTTGCTCTTATTGAATTCTCTGGTGGACACTGAATAGACACAAGCTTCATGTATTTTAAGTATGAAAGAAACATACCATATGCAAAAAACTGTAGGAACTAACAGTAATCTGTTAATTAAGTCAAAGCAAAATGTCATCCTTCCTGGGGGTGGGTAGCATCACTACATGGATAGCTGGTAATGCCATTTGGAATCTCAAGAAGAGAAATCACATTAGAAGATGTGTCTCCAAAGTCAATGATTTACAATTAGAACTTGTAGCTGCAGTAACACACAGAGATCATACTAGTTCCAAGCATCAGTTTCCAACAGAGATTAGACAAATAATTTGAACATTAAAATATTAGTATTAGTTTAGTCCATGTATTACATCTATTGTTGACCTCTTAGGCAATGCTAGCATTTTATTCTCTCTTACTGGCAGCTTCACTTGCAAACCGTTGTGAGTTGTGCTAGAAAGTTCTTCGGATGCACATGCTCAAGTGCGCTTGTGTGCACACAACACACTCAGTTGTGGGTGCAATGCAGTAATAAGGCAGATCACAGTCTTGCCAAAGGGACGAAGCTGAGCCTTTTAGCCATCCTAGCCTGTTTCCTACCTTCTGTTATGAGTGCTTTGGGCCAAACCTGCTTTATCTGTTCAACTTTCTATCCATAGGCTAATCGTTGAATCAGTCTGCAGGACTCTAGAAAAAGGGTCCTGATCATTTTGCAACCCTTTCCCTTTCCGAGGCACAGAATTCTCCTCTCTAGGGCTCTCAGGTTGTACCATGGTGACTTGTTGGATTCTGTTTGGGGAGTTCCTATGGCTTTGGAAGCCAGCTCTGAGGTGCTGTGTATTTAGGGCCACAGGTAATATAGTGGGGTTACCGTAAATCATCAGGGAAAGGCCCTATGCAACTCATTTTCCCCAATCAAACTGCATGTACTCTCTGTAGGTAGCCAAAGGGAGGAAAAACAGGTACGGTGAGAGGGATTGGCTAGGGAAATCAGAAAACAAAGACAGAAGCCAGAGGGGACTTCTTAGTCAAAACAGCTAGAGGCATGGATTTTAATTCTCAGATAATAGGAACTCTGTCCACTAACAGGAAAAAAAATAAACAAGTATAAAAGACACATGGACAAAAACTAACATAGGTGGAAATGGGAGGGAGGTGGGGAGCACTTGGGGGGATGGGCTGGGATGGGAGTAAAAAAACTCTACTTGAACAATAATATATATGTATATATATACACACACATATGTGTGTGTGTGTGTATGTTAAAAATAAAAGTTAAAAACAATCTTAGTTCTACCCAGGAGTGGCATGAGATTGCCACGGAGAAAGAAAATAATACAGTAAAACAACTGAGGAAGCTGACTGAGGAAACCCTGAAAATTATAAATTTAAGTTTCCAATTTTCATTTCAACACATTTTTAGGAGAAGAAATAAGAATTCTCTACAGGTTAAGAAAACGTTTTTCTATATTTTACCTTTTAGTCAAACAGACTGTTTAGAGTGGGGGAAAGGAGTGCATATTATTGTTGGTCGTATGAAAGAATCGCAAGAATACATGTATGCAGCTAAGTGCTTGATTATTACAGAAACTATTGTAACCCGAACTATAAATTCTTTTCTATGAGAAAAAGTTCTTCCCATCAACACACAGCCTGTATAGACGATTGAATATGCATCACACTACACTTTACAGATTTGTTATTTGCTGAAGATGACTACAGGTGTATTATCAAATAATTAAATATGCACCTGAATGAATGGGGAAGCATTAAAATTAACTATAGGTTACCTTGACTTGTATCTAAAAATGAATGAAAATAAATAAAGAGAAATGAGTTTACTAATACTTACAAAATATCTACTCTGTACCAGATAAGCGTTTTTGGTTTGTTTAATCCTCAAACTTTCCAATAAAGTAGGTAATATTATCTGCATTTTTGAGATTAAAAACCAGATAAAACACAGAGCATTAGTAGTAAAGCAAATATTTGAACTCAAGTCGACCCACAATAATACCTCAGCAATACATAGAGAAGATGACACAGGGGAGCACATTGAAAGTTAAATTACTAGAATCAGAGAGGATTTCAGGAATAGCCCATGTCAGTGCTGAGTGAAAACACCTGTCTGCAAGAACACACTCCAACACTCATCTCTGACCCAGAGGGCAAACTCCAGGAGGCAGGGTTGGGGTGGGGCACAGAGGAGAGTGATGCAATTTTCATGACTAGAGGAGCTGAAGTTATAATAAGAGTGTGGAAATGCAATAGACAGATTTCTCAGTTGGTAGGGAAGAGTAAAAACTGGACCGGAGATTATATAAATAAAAATATTTAAGTAAAACTGAGCGGAAGTATTGTCGGCAGAATAATTGCCACCAATGATGTTTACCTGCTACTCCTGGGCACCAATAAATATATTGACTTAAATGGCAAAAATATATTAACTTAAAAGCAAAAGGAACTGTGTACATGTGTTTATATTAAGGATCTTGAGCTGGGGAGATTTTCCTGGGTTATCTGGGTGGATGCAATGTAATTATAAGGAAGGCAGTAGAGTTACATTCAGAAAAGGGGTATAATGGCAGATCTGAGGTGGGATTGATGCCCTTTGAGGCTAAAAGAAACACCCAATAGTCAAGAGGTGCAGGTGACCTTTAAGCTTCTCCCCTAAAGTCACCGGAGAAGCAGGCTCTGCTGACACCCGATTTTACCCAATGAGAATGATTTGGGACTTCCAGAAGTATATAATAGTATATTTGTGTGTTTTTGAGCCACTAAGTTTGTGGCAATTTTTTATAGCAGCAGTAGGGTATTAAAACAATAATTGTGTGGGAAATATTGGTCAAAATTACTTTTTATTCTTCACATAACTGAACTTAGAACTGACCGGTTTAAGGGTACCCTCTTATATATTTTATTCCTTTGAGTTACTTTTCTCAGGAATGTGTAGGGAATCAATGCCCTTTTGCAGATGAGCAGGACAGGTAAGGAAAGGTAAAACAAAAGAAGTTAAAAAACAACAGCAGAAATAGCTTTTTTCTTTAATCTACAAGCTCAAAAATAGGACACTAACAGTTTGGGAGAGGTCTGCAGGTAGTTTTTGGCATTTAGTTAGTAATTTTTTCCCTTTTCTCTGCTTTTTTTTTCATTTGGGTTGTGCAGAAAGAAAACACTTATTTTAATTACAGTACTAGAATGACCTCTGTCACTAACACAACAAGGTTAGAAGTTATACTAAATTAATGCCACTCTGTGCTTAATTATTACCATATCTATATTCCACCTATTGTGTTATATCCAACTAATTTCCATGCTTTCAAGAGACACTTCTCATTCATTTTTGTATTCATTCACTCAAGAAATACTTCTTACATTCCCAGTCTATATTGAAGGCACTATGCCAAGGACTGGGGTTAGAGTTATGAGTAAAATAAGCATTGTCTTCACCTTTCATCCCTCCTCAAATTACCCTAGACTTCATTGATATCAGCCTTTCTGACTCTGAGTTTACTTATATCTGATACTACATGCTTAAGGGCCCATTATTTATTGGATATTTGTGTGTTTCTCTATCTCAATTATATACTCATCTAAGTTACCTGCTTTTAGTTATTATGTCTCACATGGTATAGCTCACACTTAAAAGACACTTCCAAATAACTTCTTAGTGACAACTATATACATAAATCATCAACTTTTGTAGAATCATTCTATCCTGAAGAAGAATATGTTCATTCTCAACAGTTTCTCTGTGAGCCCCAATTAAAAACAAAGCAAAACCAAAAACCAAAAAACATGATATTTGATTCTTGGTGGATAGGTAAGAACTGTCCAGGCTGTCAGAGAGAAGAATGAGTTTCAAGCTGAAGCAAAAACATATTTACAGAAATAAAACAGGAAAACGTCTGATGGTTTTTTAAACAGAAGTGAGCATTTTTGCATGCAGGAACACTGCACACAGAACATCACCAAACCGAACAGCCGTCCTGGGGCAATAGCAGGAAAAGCTTTTTGAGTTACGATAGAGCAGACAGATTTTACTTTTTTAAATAAAATTCTTAGTTATGTACTTAGTTGCTTATTTATTTTTGTTTTCCACCCTATGGTGAAAAGCATGTAACATAAAATTTGCCATAGTAGCCATTTTAAGTGTTAAGTGTATCAACATTGTGAAACACTGCTCCAAACCTTTTTCATTTTGCAAAACTGAACTCCATCTTTTAGTCAAAGAGGAACTATGGGATTAAAGGTTTAAAATAAAAGAATATTAGATTCTCACCCCATTCCTTCTCCCTCCTTTTTAAAACAAAAAGAGAATTAGCTGACATAGGAATGGGATTACTTGGGAAGCCAGTAAGCAGCACGTTATAACAGAATCTTGAAACCCGATGAACCTCAGTAAAATCCCAGCTGTAGCACTTGCTTGCTATATTGAGTGAAGATTATTTGACTATGACATTTTTCCTTTATAGTCAAAAATGAGATTTACTTCTTCATACTTGCTTTGATGTTTTTATTTAGCAAGCTGGGTATTTTTTCATAATGACTTCATAGCAAAAATGTTTGAATGATAAATGGACTATTAGAAGATTAAATGTCTTCAATTTTGTCCATGATTTGCATTGACCTGCATTTTCTGAATGAAAGTCCCTCTACACTTTCAGAATTCTTAATTGTCAGAAATAAATTCTTGACCATTTTTCTTAACTGTCAGAATGTGACTATGCAATCCTCTTATATTCCAAAATATGATCTAATACTCACTTTCACAGTTAAGGTTTTGAGTTGATATTCTGTGGCAGCCATTTTCAACTAACTAGAGCCTCCTGGAAACTGCGAATACGATGCGTGTCCCCACCACAAACTAATTTAGTGAGACTCTTCATGGCTCAGACTCTTCATGGCTCAAAATTTTTCCAAGTGATTTTAATATAAATCCAGGGTTAAATTCACGACTCCATAGTCCTCTATTTTCCGAAGCACTTGTTTTAAATTGAAACCAAGTTATGCTATGACTATGGGGGGTTTTATTGGATTTTATCACTATTTTTCATGAGAATAGTTAACTGAGTGGCTAACAAAAAAAGAGATGTTCAGCTCTCCTAATTCTTTTGTCATTTCAAAGTAAATAGATATTTTTCTAAATTAATTTTGGTGTGGTCATTAAACAACTTGAGATTTAAATAAACTGTGTAGACCATGTATACCAATGTAGACCATGCAGCCTTTCATAAGTTCCTCTGTATTAATAGAAATCTTATTACATTGAACGGCTGTGTCTTTGAGTTCCCATAATGTGCCAAAAAAAAACAAAGAGTATGCTGGGAGTGAATGCTTCTTCTTGCACACAGTTTTCATCACATGATCTCAGACCAAACTACTAAAATTTACTCGAGGCTTAGTAAAAACAGTGTGTCTGCTGTGTAAACACAGCTTCAAAGCAAGCCCCTTATCCCAGCTTTCCACATCACCTTTCTCAGATTCCTTCCACACAGAACTAGATTTTCCGTCCTCCTAACTTGCTGTAGTTTTTCTGATTCAGAAAGAATATGTCTGAGAGCTGGTCCCTGGCCCTGCTGCAGGGATTTGAGGTGAGTCGTTTCAGATGGCACTTAAAAATAATTTACAAATGGCCTTTGATTGCTTTTATCCAACAGAGGGGATGTGATATTCTTGCTTGGAATTAATAAAACAAAAGGTCATAGTTGCTATTTCAAGCCTCCCCTCTCTTCTTTGCTTCTTTGAGAACTTCATCATCAGCCACAGAGGTGAAGTGCTGCCGTCTGAGGATGCGTGCCTGCAAAAATCTCCACACTTTTTTTTTTCTTGTAATGAACTTAGAATTCAAGCTCTTATATTCTTTAAAACCAGGTGTTTTCTTTAACTTGGTGCAGCTATTTTGCAAAGAGCTTGATATTTTTCTTAAAACGTAACTTTTCACTTTTGTATAAAACATAGTAACATTAAGAAACAATGCATTTAGTTGACAAAATTATACTATGTTAAGCACCCTATGATATGAATACTTAAGAAATCATTTAATGTAAAAGTTGGAATGAAAAGAGTGGAAGTTATCTCAAGGCAAGAAACCCTATAGTAAAGTAAGAGATGGAGGCATGTGTGCAGGGGAAAGCACAGGAGGGTAACAGAGCAGTAGGAGTTGAGTTTTAAGTTGGTCCTTGAGACCCAAATACATACAAGGAAATTTCTTCACGCCAAGACCGGTGGAGGCCATAGCCCACTTCCAACAGGAAACTACTTTTTGCAGTATTATTGAGAAGTAACTAATATATATAACTGTCTTAGTTTGAGGTATACAGCGTGATTTAATTTACATATGTTTTGAAATGATTAACACAGTAGGTTTGCCTAACATTCATCTCATACGGATACCCAAAAAGAAAGAAAAGAAAAACAAAAAAAATCTTCTAATGATGGTAACTTTTAGGATTTACTCTTTTAACAATGTTTCTATTATATGTCAGTGTTAGTAATATTTATGTGGACATCCTAGAACTTAATTATTAATAACTGAAAGTTTGTACTATCTTTGTCCAATCAATTTGCCCGCCACGCTCTATCTCTGTCTGGTAACCACAAGTCTGATCTCTTTTTCTATGAATTTTTTTGGTTTTAGTTTTTTTTTCTTTAGTTCCAAATATAAGTAAGATCATACAGTATTTGCCTTCTTCTCTCTGACTTATTTCACTTAGCATAATGCCTTCAAAGTCAATACATGTTGCAAATGATATGATTTTCTGGTGAAGATTCTTTTTGATTGTTTCCTAATTTATTATTTTGTTTTATAATTCTGTGATTTCTCTCCTGGAGGAAAAGCTAACCTCCCTTTGTCATACTCACAGAAAACACTGGAGTCAGCTCTGACACTGCACTGCACCTTAAACATGTATGAAACCACAAGGAGCTTTGAGAATGTTAAATAGCTATTTTCTACAGAACATTAAAAAAAAAGTTATGCTTGCTACTTTAGTAAAGAAAAAAAATAGCAGTATGCAGAGTATTATGTTCCAGGCTGTGATGAATCACTGAGGGAGCCCATAGGGACTAATTGCACAACTTTCCTAGGTATTATAAAGCATCAATTAGACAAAACATGTGTTTTAATTTTCTCTCAGGAATTTTTTTCAAGTATTTTTTATTGATTATGCTATTACAGTTTTCTCAATTCCCTTTGCTTTATTCCTGATACACCCTAACCCCCAACCCTCTAGCATTCCCCGCTCTTAGTTCATGTCCATGGGTTGTACATATAAGTTCTTTGAGTCCTCTGTTTCCTATACCATTTTTTATCTCTCCCTGTCTATTTTATGCCTACTAATTATGCTGCTTCTCCCCTGTACCTTTTCCCCTCTTTTTCTCCTTTACCCTTTCCCCCTGAAATTCCTCTGTCCACTTCTCTGATTCTGCTCCTGTTCTAGTTGTTTGCTTAGTTTTCATTTTCATTGTTTTTCTTTTCTTTTAGATTCATTTGTTGATAGTTGTGAGTTTCTTGTCATTTTATTGTTCAGATTTTTTTATCTCTTTCTTAGATAAGTCCCTTTAACATTTCATATGATAAAGGCTTGGTGATGATGAACTCCTTCAACTTGACCTTATCTGGGAAGCACTTTATCTGCCCTTCCATTCTAAATGAAAGCTTTGCTGGATAGAGTGATCTTGGATGTAGGAATATAAACAGAAGCATACTATAAAACAGGTTTTGCTTTGAATATAAAAATTCTTTAGTTGTTCCTAATAAAGATCTATGAGGTTGGACCCCCCAAAAAGGAAGTTATTTTTTTTTAATTATGTATTTATCCTCACATGTTTAAACTTTAGTCACCTTCAAAGCACTCTCCATTTGATGTAATACAGCTATCAAGATGGGTTTTCCATTGCTCAAAACATTTTTTGAATTTAATTTTGATACTTTTTAGTGCTTCTGCTATTTTGTTTGTTTCACCTCTTTTGCATCAGCAAAACGTTTGCCTTTGAGGACATTTTTTCAATCAGGGAAACAAAAAGTTGCTTGGGGTGAGATGAGGTGAACAGGGAGGGTGGGGCACAGGGGTCATGCTGTTCTTTGGTCAAAAACTGCTGAACACTCAGCATGGAGTGGACAGGTGTGCTTGTAAGTCACCCATCATGAAATAGGTAAAAGCCTTGAGTGTTCAAAAAAACTCATTGAATTGAATGCAGCCTCTCACAACAATGCCAGTGGCACACTGATACAGATGGGTTCCTAGAACACTCACCAGTGGGGGAAGCCTGTACTACAATGGGCCCACACTCCAGAAGATAATTCTGTGATTTTTTTTGCTCCCTCCTCATATATTGATTATTTGGAATCCTCCTAGAAGAATATTCAGTAAAAATAAACATTCTGTAGACTTAGATTCTTATATTATTATATTAAAACTATTATTAATTATTGTGTTTACATAGGTTATGTAGTCTAGAACAAATATTAACAATCTATATGCTCTACATTTATATTTTATTCCATACAGTGTTATGATAAAATAATGCATACTTGTATTAAAAGCTGTTATGATAGTCTCCTCTATATTTCCTACAGTTTCACTGCAGGTATTATTATGAATCATTTTAATTTTGTAGAAAGTAAGGAGAAAAACCAGCAAGAAAAAGAACCTTTAAGCCCCAATAATTTGTGTATATTGCCCAAAGTTTCTTCTTCTCTCATCTTATTAGAGTATAGAAAATGCCTCTTCCATTTAACTTCAGTCCTTCCCAGAGTGCAGTTGGGAGCTATTCAGTAAACATTTGTTGAATAAGTGATTTGGTGAATGAATGAATGAATGAATGTTCCTTTTTATTCTTAAGAGCCTTATATTATCAACTATCCTGCAACTCTGATAGGTCCATCCTTCTGTTACTCCTGGCTCCATTTCAGTAGCATTTGTTGAGCCTTTGAGGTACAGAGAGAGGGGGAAAGAACAAACCCTTCATCCGTTTACACCTCTATTTACAACTGTCTTCCAACTCCATCAAAATTAAAATTCCGAAGTGTTTCCTGAGTTTCTCTCTTCATATTCTTACATTTGACTTACCTCCTATACTCTACCAATGCGATTCTTGTTCTTGTGTCTTCACTGAAGGTATTTTCCAAAGGTTGACAATTATCTCCAAATAGCAAAAAAATTTAAGACTCCTTNATATTATCAACTATCCTGCAACTCTGATAGGTCCATCCTTCTGTTACTCCTGGCTCCATTTCAGTAGCATTTGTTGAGCCTTTGAGGTACAGAGAGAGGGGGAAAGAACAAACCCTTCATCCGTTTACACCTCTATTTGCAACTGTCTTCCAACTCCATCAAAATTAAAATTCCGAAGTGTTTCCTGAGTTTCTCTCTTCATATTCTTACATTTGACTTACCTCCTATACTCTACCAATGCAATTCTTGTCCTTGTGTCTTCACTGAAGGTATTTTCCAAAGGTTGACAATTATCTCCAAATAGCAAAAAAATTTAAGACTCCTTTCTATTGGTCATTATATGTGATCACTCTGCAAATATTTGACATGCAAAGAATACAAATTATTTTCCATGATACCGCATTCTCCTCAATTCTCCATCTCTTTGGCTTCTCCTTTACCACATCCTTTATTTGATCAAAACAGTTGTATATTAAAAATCCCCAGGACTCTATTCTCAGTTGTCTTTCCTCTCAGAGTGTGTAGTTTCTCTAGGCCAGAGTTTCTCAATCTTGGTACTACTGATGTTTTGGACTGGATAATTCTTTTTTGTGAGAGCTGTTCTGTGTATTATAAGATATTTAGCAGCAGCCCTTCTCTCATGCTGTCCTCCAGATGTGATAACCAAAAACATGTACCTTGCCAAATATACCTTTAGAGGCAAAATCACCCCCAGTGGAGAATTACTGTTTCTAGGTGATATTATAGTTCACAGCTTCTCCATAACCGGAAAGGTCATAATGATAATCTTGGGTGGGTATAATGATTTCTAAAGCTATTATACAGTTGCTGTATCTTCACTGATAGGCCTCATATTAAAGTAATTATCAAAAGTCCTAAATTAAGCGAATTATCCCTCCACCATTATATTATCCCCTTTGCATCTGTGAGCCTCATTAAATGAGCCCACCCATTGCAGTGTTATTTGCACTGGCCAAGATATGGAAGCAACCCAGGTGTCCATCAGTAGACGAGTGGATAAAATAACTGTGGGACATTTACACAATGGAATACTACTTGGCTATAAAAATGAAGAAACTTTTGCCATTTGCAACAGCATGGATGGACCTGGAAAATATCATGGTAAGTGAAATAAGTCAGTCAGGGAAAGACGAATACCATATGATTTCACTCATATGGAATCTGATGAACAAACTGAACTAGCGAGCAAAATAGAGATGGGCTCAGATTGAGAGCAGACTGCCAGTTAGTGGAAGGGGGAGGTTAGGGAGTAGAGAAATCAAGCAAAAAGGAAAAAGGCATCATGGACATGGACAACAGTGTGGCGATATGAAAAATACAGTGATTTTTTAAAAAAATTATTCATTACTTCCCATTAATTGTAACTCTAAAATTTATCTCCAGTCCAACCATTTCTCTCCATCTCCGTTGACACTAATCGGATTCAGATACCTTCTTACTCAGCTTCAGGGACTGTCACAGTCCCTCTCTGCTTTTTTAGTCCATTCTCGCCTTTGAAGTCCAAACAATGTTTAAAGAAAAGTCATGTCCCTTTCTTGCTTAAATTTACTCTAAATTTTCCTATTGCATTACAAAAAGGAACAGAAACTATTTTAAAGCCTATAGAGTCTGGCCCCTGCCAACTTCTCATCCTCATTTCTTCTCTATTCTCCCACTTACTATCTGTTTCAGCTTTACGGACCTTCTACCATTTTACTGAATATGTCTTGTTCTTTCTTGGCTGAGTCCTATTTTCCGGAATGTTATTCTACTGCCAACTTGACCCAACGAATGCAGTCCGCCTGTGTCGTCGGAGGCTAATGGCCCCCCAGTGATGTCCACGCCTTACTTCCTGAAGCCTGTGAGTTGCTAGGTTTTATGGCAAAAGGGAATTAAGGCCACCGTTAGAGTGAAGGTCGCTAATCTACTGACAGTAGTGACGGAGATTATCCTGGAGTATCCAGATGGGCCCAGTGTAATCGCAGGCCATAGATATGGAAAAAGGAAGATGATCTCACAGAGACTGTAAAGATGATCCAGTCCACCAACCACTGCTGACTTATATAATGAAAAGGAAATATCAACCAAAGAATATAGCGTTTCATGATGGAAAAAAAGAAGAAAAGGAATTATCTTCCAGAGCCTCCGGAAGGAACGAAGCCCTGCTGACATCTTGGCTTTAGCACTTGAAGATCCATGGGAGACTTCTGATGTACAGAACCGTGAAATAACAATTTTGTCCTTTTCAAGCCACTAATTTTGTAGCAATTTGTTACAGAAGCAATAGGAAACTAGCACACCCTGTTCCCCACACCCATCTAATTTGTTTTTCTTGTTAGCAGCCTTTTTTCATACTTTTAGTTACTTACAGTCACATTCAATGACTCTCCACTTTAGTACACGATGTGCCAGTGAAAACCATTTTGTTCCTCTTCACTTCGGCTTCTCCACAAATGAGCACTTGGTGAATATTTTTAGAATTAATGAGCAAATGAAACCAAATAACTTGGTTTCCTCTCTAATTGCTCTCATATCACATAAATTTCTGTTTCTTTGTTTCAGTGTTACGTTGAAACTAAGCGAAATGATGAAGTGTGTGAAATACCTTCAAAAGCTCTAAAGTATAGTATGAATATACATTAAATTATTTGCAGTGTATAGCAAATGCAACAGTTAAATCAATACATTTAATGAGCAGGCACCAAATTAACACTTGAATTTAATTATACAAAACTGGTTAGTGCTTAGAAGTGTTAGATAGAAAATGAACACCATGCATAGCGAAACTATTTCTCTATTGAAAACAGACTTACAGAGCAAGGTGGGGAGGTGGGATAAGAATAAAACTATAGTATTAACAAAACATATATTGGTAAAGAGAAAGTTTCCTGAAGAGCTATCAGGATAGAAACTCTAGATAAGTTTAGTGACAAACTATTCTGCACGAATACTCTGTGATTCCTTGCACACTCCATTATTCTACTGTGTGCAAAATGTTATAAGTTTTAGTTGTAGTCAGCTCACCAAGAAGTTGAGCCAGCTCTTTGAAATCTGGTTCATTTCCCTGTTCTCTGTTAAAAAAAAAAAAGAAAGAAAGATTTTAAAAATTATTTGGAAATTGATTTGAGGAATGTACCTCTTTTAGATGGGTTTTTAATTCAGGAATTTTAAGAAACTTATTTTGTATTGTTCTAACAGGAGCAATTTTTTATAAACTGTTATGCCAGATACCAGAGGACTGAAAAGGCTACAACGGAAAACTGTGATGACACTGAGTTAAGGACCGCAGGTAGCAGCTGTCATCTCTGGAACAGGCAGAACAAAGAGAAGAGGCTGGGATTTTTGTAATTTAGAAACCTGGAGGAAAAGGCTCATGGCGCTGAAACTCACACCCATGAGGAGGGGCCTTGGCTGACTGGTGTTGGGCTCTCTTAGCTCAAAGTGAGGGGCCCTGTGGGGCAGTGCCCAGGCCTCTGGAGCTGATTGTTGATTGCCTGCTGCTGACCTCTCTGAGGGATGCGAAGAAACTGATTCCACAAAGGCTTGAAAACAGCAATCTGGAGTCAATAGCTGCTACTGGACAAACTACTGTTGTCTGGGTAGGTGTTGCTGGGGAGTCACTGACAGAAACAGGAGTCAACCCCTCCTCCAACCATGTGCTACCTTCCAACTCCCTGTCTTGAGCCTCCACTGTCACAGCAAAATTGTAGCTGTGGCCGGCCCAGCATCATAGGGACTATAAGAGGCTGGATCTGACAATGACTAAAGCATAACTGAATCGGTTGTGATGGTTAAATGAAGTCAAGTTTGACATTAAAAGGGAACCCCTTATGGCCAGGTCTGGGGGAAGGGAGTATTTTCTCAGGTTTTCCTCCCTTCTTGCTGAGTTCTCCATATCTGCAGGGAAACATGTGGTTCAAGTGATGAGAAAAAGTGGTCCACAGTCAAGGGCAGGGTGCCCTGGAGCCCCTTGGATGAATGAGGTTTCCAGAATGTTAGAATCAAGACGTCTGTCTAAAAATGTTCTGTCTGTTCTGAAAGCAATTGGTTTTGATACCTTAGTGAACAATTTTTGTCATGACCAAGCTTTGCCCTCTTCCCCACATGCTTTTGGGCAGGACAAGGAGAGTCTGGGCAGTGGACTGTCTTCTCCACCACCATGTTCCAGCACAATCTTAACAGGCAGCAGTCTACCATGGGTTTGTCCAGCCATGGCCAGCTGCCTGTGCTGGGAGACAGGTACAGTTAGCACAGGAGAAATCACAGAAATGCTGGAGCAGTAGGAGCCCTGGCCAGGCTTCCTGTAGTTCTTGGCTGCAACCAGAGCACTTCGTAGGACCCCTGTCAGCTGAGCTCTGCCTTCTCAGCCCCAGCTGCCTACCCAGAGGGGCACAGGTGGGTTTGGAGACAGACATGGGTTTGCTATCAGTTCTTTGGCCACTTTTTTAAAAAAAAGCACACGTTATATTTTGGTTCTTCCCATTCTTCTCTGCATCTATGTGTTTGTGTCTTTGAGCAATGAAGGTACCAGAAGCCTAGAGACATTCTGTGTTTCACCTTAAAGGGATAGATGGGGTCTGGCTGCAGGTGAGGGTCTGGGTGATTAGTTTAGGCACAGAAGAGTTGTGTGTGCAACCCTCAAAGAGGTTGGTTTTGGCCTCTTTATGCCATTCATGTAACATTTCACAATTAATCTTGGTTCAGGAAATGTAAATAAACTTAATAACAAATTTTAAAAATAGGAAATAGAAATAGGAGACACAGAGGCATTAGTCAAATGGTACAAGCTTTTGGTTACATAAGGCAATTATGTCCAAGAGATCTACTGTACAGCATCGGGCTTGTAGTTAACAATTAAATATTGTATAAAGCACTGTCACAATAAACCATCCTAACAACTTTTTAAAAATATAAGCAGCATGGCAATTTCTAGGCACAAGAAATCTGAGAATAAGTAAGATTAGATTTTAGATCTGTTTCCAACATATTTCTGACAGTTTTATTACACAACTGATGACTTTCTGAGCTACAACGCCTACACAGCTCCACTTTTAGAATCCTGGGGCAGCTCGGCCAGGCCTGGAGAGGTGGAGTCCTTATCACACATGCGCCCTTCAGCAGGGTCTGCTTTTTCCCTGTTCGAATGAATGCTCTGAGGCAGGGGCAAACACCACATTTTGTTGAAAATAAAGAGCAAGAAAAATTATCGCCACTGTTGCCTTTAAATTTTGCCACTTTTTTCTTTTTCTTCTTTCTCCTTGAAGGCTCAAGAGTACTTTTTTTTGGTGGGAGAAAATAGGGTTATTGATTTTCTTTTTAGTTTGGTTTCTAGAGCATTTGTTGCCATAGCAACTCTTCTGCATCTAGGGTCAGATTTCCCATAAAATATACTGAACTCTGCCCTGTATGGGCCAGTGTTCTCATTTCCTGAGCCTTTTATTCTCACCAGGTCCTGTGCTTTGTTATGCAACATTTTAATTGCTAATTTTTCAAAGCTGTAATGTTCATTTGTGTAACAGATATCTTCATGCTAAAAATCTTAGTCCTTTAAATATTATTTTTCTATGATGAATCTCTTCGAGCTCTGAATTTTATTGTTCTTAATAATTTCTATGCTATCTTTTCTTAATTTTGATATGCTTTTTAGTTTATCTTTTTTTCCTATGTTTATTTTTATATTTTGGTTTTCACCTCCAGGACTTTCCAACCTTTTGGCAACTGTGGGCCACACTGGAAGAAGAAGAGTTGTCTCGGGCCACGTATTAAATAAATGAACACTAATAAAAATCTCATGGTATTTGAAGTAAATTTACGATTTTGTGTCGGGCAGCATACACACCCATCCTGGGCCACATAAGGCCCGTGTGCCATGGGTTAGACACCCTGCTTTATCTCTCAGTTCCACAGAGGGGGCACAATAAATCGGTTTTTCACAAAGACATTTACTGAGTACGGAGTCAGGCTAAGCTGGCAGCCCTCGCTGGTGTGACTCCCACTCTCGCTACTCAAACCCCAGAGAACATACTCACAGTCTCATTCTTTTCTTCCATGAACATCCCTCCTTTCCTTCCTGGGATTCTCACTTTCCCTTTTGTTGCCTGTTCCTCAAACACCAGAGCCATTCAGTCTAATCCTTTGGGCACCTCAGGTGATCCCCGTTAGAGCCCACCCTTTGCCCCCTACCTCTCTGTTCCTCAGTGATGCAGTGTCCAATGAAATGGTGTTCTGGCTTTGAGGGGGATTATGTCAAAGGGCATGGTATGCAGTAAAATAACTTTTGTTAAATATGACCCTAGAAAATGCTTCAGTAAAATGCCTTCATATAAATGAATTAACATATTTCTAATACAGTCATTGGTGATTTATATCCTAATGAGAGATAACCACTGTTTCTTCAGTTGAACAGCAGAAAAAGGATTAGGCATGAGGCATGAAGTTTGAAACCTTGCGATATTTCAAAATACTATGTTTAAACGATGACATAGCAATCCATGATAACCACACTGTGAAAGGCACGTGGTGACCTGGTCATTGATTCCATGCTTAAATGAGCATCTGATTCTACAAAGTATGGGTCAGTGATTTTCAACTGGTATGCCACAAGAATTTGCAAAACATGTGATACTTGACTGTTTAGTCAGGGCCACTGACCTCTTTTCCTTTAGACTGTCAAATAAAAAGACAGCAGCCAACACAACAATAGCCATCTGGTGTGAATCGATCAAAATTATACCTTTTTTCCAGATTGGCAACAAATATAGGTTATTTCGGGGGGCGCTGCATTATTTTAGTAATTAGTTCATGTGTGCCATGAGATGGAAAAGGTTCAAAATTGCTGGCGTCTGTGACAAAATGATCCCTCTACAATTATTTGGTCTAAGACTCAATGTCCAGTGGTCCAATATAGCCAGAGGTTTTTTTCATCTTTAAGAAAGGAAATTGCTAACTTCCAAATAAGATGGGATCAGAGGGTATTTGTAAGCCTGGGGTGATACAGGAGCCTTTTAACAACTGTGAGCCACCTGCACTCCCCACCTGTTCAGGGACTCAAAATGCTCACAAGGATAAAGCAGTGGATCAGACTCGTCCTTGGGTTCCTTTGCTCGCCCTGTAGTGTACTCTAGTGCCCATCTGCTAAGGGACAGTTGGCTTCTCAGTTTTTATCTAGTGCAGAGAAGTAGGAGTCTGGTCCCTGGACAACAGGGATGTGAAACTTTTCATTAGGCAGATACTTGAACTTTCTCAAGTTGTAAACATGCACCTGAGCACCCTTAACCACCATCTGCTTCCCAGGAGGCTGTCAGGGCTTTGAAGAGAGGGGAGAGCACCAAATAATCCCATCTTAGGCGGATTCCAGATAGGCCAAAGTGCAGCAGCACAGCACAGAGAGCTTTGGCTGCCTTCCCTGGAGTTTGCCAGAGCGGCCACCTGGGGTCATCATGGAGCCGCTGCCAATCTGGCCTTACCCACCTTGACATCACGTTATAGCCGACAAGGTATGTGAGTGACAAGCTGAGACGCAGCAGCAGCTGGGTCAGGCTGAGCATTCCTGGTGTGACTCTACATCACAGAAAGTCTTTTCAACGCTTTCTTATCTTTTACTCTACTCTCCTTATTGCTCTCCTCTCTCCCCAAGAGCGTTCATCAGGATGAAGTTTGAGCTGTCTTTCTGGAGTCGAGGAGAATTGGAATCACAGATAGTGTCCCGTGAATGCCGAGGCCTCAGTTTCCAGGAATAGGCCTCTTAGGGAGGAAAGGGCATTTCTAGAAAGAGGGGATTTAGACCTTCGGAAGCCTGTGGGAAGGAGGAGCTCTGTTTTATTCTGCAACCTATTCACACGACCTTTCCTGTGAATAAGGCCAATGAAGCTGCCTGGATCTTCAAAAGGCTTCATTCACTCTTTTCTGCGGCTTCTTTCCCACAGAACAAATACCACAGAGAAACCAACAAAATGCTGGGTAGGTTATTACCTTTAAAGGTCAATCTAAATAGAGCACCCTATTACTCAAAACTCAAGGGACATGCTCACCCCAATGCTCCGGGGAAACGCCAGGCGCAGGCCATCAGGGTCAGTGTACAGGCACTCTCGGAATTATCTTGGCAACTTCTCTGTAAATTTAACTATTCTACAATAAAATGCATTACAAATAAAAATATCAAGGAGCAATGACTAAAGTCATTCCCCACTTTTGGTGTAAGAACTTGGCGGTGACGCCATGACGGAGGCAACGCTACTTGTTTTAAGTAACAGCAAACCTGAGGAACAGGCAACAACGGGAATTCAAGGGCCATAATATTAAATTCTCATTCAAGTGAGAGTTCCTTTTCAAGATTTACAGATTTAAAAGAAATACTAGAGATCTTTGAATTCAGTCTTTCCCATGTCTGCGTGATTCTGTATTTTTGGTTGTTGGTTTTTTTGTTTGTCTGTTTTTTGACCTTTGTCTCAGTGTAGCCCCCTGTAGAAAATATTGGAGAACAAATGAGATGAGTACTATTTGCTCTCTGTTAGCTTTTATCTTTTCTCTGGACAAGCTCCTGGGTCAGAGAATTTCCCACCAATCCATACCAAAATTTAACTAGCTATCCATTTCCACTAAACTGAGAAATAAAATTGATAGGATTTCCACATTCAAAGCTTTGCCATTCTCAGAGGGATTTACAGTCTGCTGGTATTATTCATGCAGAGCATTAAAATGCATGCACTTCTGAGTGCTCATCCATTCATTTTTATAGGTGCCACTGGGCTGCAGCCGCGTCTCATTAATGGCGATTGCAAATAATCCAAGACACTGTAGTTTTCACTTCTGACCAAAAGTGAGACTATATCTTATGACCTTATCATTTGAGGTTTAAAAAGGGGTGAGTTTTTTCCAAGTGGTAATGGTTTTCTACCTAAGAAAAAAAAAGAATAAAAATCTATAAATTTCCCTGTTTCATTATGATGAAATGTTAATGATTCCCATTTGACTGATGATAATATATGAAACACAAAGTGTGTGACTCATGTTTGAAATGATTCACGGAGGCTCCATAAAGTAGGGAACCTTGACAATTACGGTAACGGCACCTCATTCCTTGAGCTCAATGTGTCAGAAGCTGCACTAAGTACTTAGACCACCACAAAAATCTTAGGACGAAGGTGCTATTATTTGCTGTACATTACAAAGGGGAACATTTACATTATAGACTTAGGAACTGGCAGGGCCAGGGTTCAAATCCAGGTCTGTCAGTTGCAGAATTTCTCTTTTTTTTAATTGAACTTTTTCATCTTGTATTTAAATAAAAAATGTACTAACCAGTCATTTTATTTGGAACAGAGGAGTTTATAATATGAATCCTAAGAGTCTACAAACTTCATGATAAAAGTTTCTATACAAAATTTATAAATTGTTCCAATAACACTATCAATTTATTGCTCTCTACTCCAAAATCACTCTTTAACTCTTGCTTTATCATACTGAATGGGGGGAGCTCCTTGAAGCACGTTGCCTCCAGCATGACGTTAAGGTTTCTCAGCATAAGGCGCTGGCGGGACTGTGCAGGAGGAAAGGGCATCTCTTGGTGTCTTTAGAGGCTGCAGCGCTGGTCAGTAGTGAGAGGACCTCCTGTGATGCTCTGCCCTGGGAGGGCAGCTGGAATGCATGGTCTCTTGGTCATCTCAAAGATGTGGTCTGCCTAATCACAGAATCCCCTCACCTGCCTCCTCTATCTCCCCATCACATCCCAAGAGTCTCCACCACCAGCTGTCTACTGTAATTTGCCCTCTGTCACATGCTTTAACATGTATGCATCCAGTGGAATTAAACATTTGACTAAAACACACACACACACACCCCCAAAAGGAATTGACTTGACCACTTTTTATTTAAAATGATATTTCCTTCCCCAGCTCAGGAATGGGGGAAAGGGGAGGCTTAGCCCTCACCCTGGTTAGTCAAGGTTGTGGTGATAAACCCTGGGGCATTACCAGTTCTTTTAGGAATAAATTGGCTGGCAGCATTTGGGCTCCGGGAGAGATCTGTCCTGACTTGTGATCACTGTCCAAAGGCCCTCCTAACAACAATTGTTCCAGGCCTCTTATCAACACAGTGCTCTGACAGACCAGCATGCTGGGTTGCCTGCTCCAGGCTGGTTGGCCTATGCCTGGAGGATCTCTTTCTGCTGGACAGTTGACTGTGTACCACCTGTGGCCCAGACTACCGAGTGAAGGTCTCTGCCACACTGCGGGTTGTTAGCATACCTCCTCCAATGAGGTTTGAACCCTGCCTTAGAGAGGGGGACCGCCTTTCAAGTTTGTGCTTCCTTGGTTACTCTCTGTCAGCAGTAAGACATTGGTTAGAATTCTCTTTTCATCTTATCATTACTATTTTATCATAACTTCCTTTTTATATTAAACTTTCCCTGTTTAGATTGCTATGTGGTTTTTGCCTCTTGATTGGATGTAGATCAATACAGAAAATAAACAGGAAGCAGAAAATGTAGGTAACAAATAATAACTATTCCACAGTTCCTTATGTTTCTCACCTTCTATCCCATGCCTGTTTGGGAATGTGCATTAACTTAACTTTTACTCACCTTTGTTTTAGAATAGTTATAGTGAAATTTCACTTCTTAAAATTTTAGTAAAATCAATTTCATAAAAGAAACTGAATTCTAACAGAGGACCAGTGCATAAAAACTAGGTTTCTTTATTAAGATGCTGTTGTTTATGCATCTTTACTAATGATTTTCCTGAGCTCAGAATCCTTTGTGGAAAAGCACGGTCAAGGTTTTCTTTTAAGCAGATAGTATGAAAAAATGACAGGCAAGTTAGTGGAAGGTACAGCTGAAACAGGAAATAATATGGCAGCTATTTCCAAGATGTGAAAAGATGGGTGATGCCTTATCTCATAAACAGAGAAGTTGGTTCTGGTGTGGTGGGAGTGGAATCAGGGTGGCATTATATGAAGCTAACTCAGCGGTTGAAATAATCATAATGGAAGTTTGGCTAGTTTGCAGTTTGGGCAATGTTAATTTTGCTATGCATATTAGACATCCAGTAGAGATGTTATGTAGGCGATACCCAAATTAAGACGTAAGCAAAATGTTATGAATAAAGATTATAACCTTGGGGGAAGATATAGATTAAAGTCACAAAATCAATTAACTTCACTTAGGGAGAGAGTTCAAATATATAAAAATAAAGATAAAAGAAGAGCATGGAACAGATCTGTGGGAAACTAATATTTAGACATCAAGAACGGAGGGTAGAACCAGCAAGGAAGAGGACACAGAGGCATCATGGGAACGGGGGAGGGGAGGGAGGGTGGTGGGCATCAAGAGAGGATAATGAGAAGGAAACCTTTCCTGAAGGAGAAAGAAGTCCGCAATGCTGATAACTGCCAAGAGAACAATAATGTGAAATCAGAGATGTGTAAACATTCTGTTTGTTGACACTTCCTCACAGAAATAAGATGGTTGCTGAAGGGCAATGTAAAGGCAAAGAGAGTTTTTAGTGGAAGACACTAGAATGTTTGTATGCAGTTTGGGATTGTTCAGAAAAGAGGGAGGACATTGCCATTCAGAAGGAAGAGGGCAGAACTGATGAAAGGTGTATCTGGAAAAGACAAGAGGAGACCTCTCTGAGAGAAAGGGGAAGGGTGGCTGTTTGAGGGGAATAGGGACACTTCATTCAGCATTTCTTTGATCATTTCTATTTTCTTAAAGTAGGAGGCAAGATTTGGGGGGAATCATGGCTAGCGAAGTTTTGTGGGAAAACAGATGTGAAATGACCACTTTGGAAATTGGTAAGCAAACTTGAGGAGCATGAGTAAGCCTGTGTGTGTGTGTGTGTGTGTGAGCACTTTAACAGTTTCAGTTGCCTGAGTGCCAATGCAAAGTAGGCAACTACCAGATTTTTTGGACCATAGATACACCTAGGTTTTAGAGGAGAAAAATTTTAAAAAGTTGAAGCAAAAAAATGTGGTAAGATATTTAATGACACAAATAACATAATACTTTGCCAATGTAAATGTAAAGCTACATTTGGACTATAAGATGCACTTTCCCCCAAAATTTGGGACGAAAATGTGGGTGCGTCTTATAGTCCCCAAAATATGGTAGTATGCTTAACAAGACTGGATATTTTCCAGAGTCAAATAGAGAGAGAAGGGAGCAATGGATGCAAGATATTCTTAAGGGAGGATTATAATAATGGGATCTAGACTATTTAAGGGAAAAGATGAGTTCCCCAATCTCTGTGCTTTCACTTTCCATAATTTCAGGCACCTGAAAATATTAAATGAAAAATTATGGAAATAAATAAGCCTTGAGTGTTAAACTGCATACTCTTCTGAGTAGCGTGATGAAAACTTGCAAAAGGCATCGCACTTCACCCACCTGCAACACGAATCCTCTGTCCAGAGTACCCACACTGTGTACGCTGCCCGCCTGTTTGTTACTTGGCAGCCCCCTTGGTTATCAGATGAACTGTCCTGCTATCACAGGTTGTGTTCAAATAACCCTTATTTTACTAAATAATGGACCAAAACACAAGTAGTGATACTGAAAACTCAGATATGCCAGTGAGAAACTGTAAATTGCTTTCTTTAAGTGAAAACTTATAGCCACAGTTTATGGGGAAAACATATATCCATAGTTTCAGGCATCCACTGAGGGGTTTGGAATGTATGCCCCACAGGTAAGGGGGGCTACTATAGTAGATATGATTGAACTGAGAGGGAAAAAAGACCTTAGAAGATGAGGAGAGCAAGGAACTCAAAGGCCGAGCCTTTGGATGTACTGAAAGAAAGTTTCAGTAACATACAGAAACACATTCTAAGTTTGTTTCATTTTGGGGGTGCATTTTGTTTGTGTTTCCTGGGGAGAGGATGGAGGATTGTAAATTATCCTGAAGCTTTCAAGGCAAATACAGGGTAGCACGAGGACCTTTGGGAAATGCCACGGAGCCTCCTCTTACTGACAGCTCAATTTTTGCATGAGACAGCACAACCAGGATCTCTCTTAAATCAATATCCAATTCACTAAAAAAAAAAAAAGTCTTACCTTCCTTACAAATTATTTTGTACTAGAGTGTTTCTGATGCATGAAACAAAACACAAGAAATCTAAGTCTTTGAAAATCCACTTGTCCAGCACTGCATAACAGGGATTTGTTGTTTTTAAGGAATCCGTGTGTGCAACCTGAAGCAGAGTGGCCAAGGAGGCAAAGACTTTATTTCTACAACTGGAATTTTGGCTAGTTTACAGGAGAAAATGCACCTACTTCTCACTGGACATTTTCCTTTGAGTTCAGTAAAATAATAAATGGCAAAAATGTAGGCGTTCAAGTTTCTGAGTTAGCTGTGAAAATGTAACAAGTTGGCAGGAGAGCCTTCAAGTCCCTAGGCCCCAATCAGGTACATCCAAGGCACCTGGGTTGCAGCTACTAACAAGGTGGGATTTTTGTTGCTGCTGCTGCTGCTGCTGTTGTTGTTTTTGTCGCTCCTTCTTTCTCTTTGAGAGTTGAGGGCTCACCTAGGTGATTTTGTTGCTGTTCTGAGTTTCTGTATTGCTTGCAGAAACTCACCCCCTCCTTTTCTATAGAGGAGACAACTTTGTGTGGGGGTGGATAGTAATTAGAGGGAGAAAATTAGTCATGTGTCACAAAATTGCTTCTATTAAATGTTACAATATAATCTCCACTGCTATTTCCAGGCTTGCTTTTAGTGATTCCAGAGATAGAGGCTCACTCAGCTCCTTTTTAGCATTTCGTATGATTATTAAAGGTACTTTTGTGAATACAAGAAGTTTCGATACACTGCAAGTCTGTAAAATGTATGTTTGAATAACAGTCTTAATTATTCCTCTGATAGATGTCCCCTATTTTTCCTGAAGACACTTGCACATATTTTAACCATTCTGCATTGCCCTATATTGAGTGTAACTAATGTAAAAAGTTTTAATATATGAAAACTAGACAGAGAACCAAAAATGTGTAATATGAAAAACCGTGCTCTGTTGAGATGGATGTATCCATGCCTATTTCTTCACCTAGCGCCACCTCTTCCGAATTCTATCTCTTCTCCCTGCTGCGAGCATTCACAGCTAATTGTTCATCAAAATCTGGTCAAAGGCTCCTCAAACTCAAACTTAAAAAAAAAATGATCAACCTTCCCCACACTAACATAACAGAGAACAAAATAAGTATTTCAATTTCAGTATCCTTTCTCAATGAATGCTAGCACTTTTAATTCAACTGAAGGCAAGAATTACGATATCATTAACATTGTCTCTGTCTTAATTCAATAATCAATTCATCATCAAATTCTGTTGTTTTTTTTACACCTCAAAGGTGTAGTAAACCCTTTTTCTCAAACCCTTTTGGGAAACCCCAGTTCTCAAAACCTTTTTCTCTGAATTTCCTCAGCACCATTCCTGTAATTCAAGCTATCATTTTGACCTGGAAAACTGTAAGGTCCTCCTAGAATACCAGGAAATACGTACTATCCTAGCTATTCTAGTCTGTCCTCTACATAGTGTCTTAGTGCTCATTAAAAAGGTAGATCTTATTTTGTCCTGCCCTTGATTATAAACCATTATTGTTTCCTATAACTCTCTGGATAAGAATCAATTTCTTCAATACGCCAAAGGGGTCACATATGGATTGTCTACTGTAACTGTAGCACAATTATCTTCCATAAGTCCCCTAAAACTCAAAAGTCAACCTTCCTACATTTCCTACAATATCGTACTTATTCCTGCCTCAAGGGCTTTGCTCAGGCCATTCTGTCTGCCTAAGATAACCGCATTCTCTTGATCTAACTCTTTTTCATCCTTCAAATATCATCTCAGATGTATCTTCTGCAGGGAAGCCAACACATACACACGCACACAATGCCAAGACTGAATAAAACTCTCCTCTCCAATTTAGTGTATAGACAGGTTTTGACTGTGTTACAGTTTATAATGATTGAATGTGATCATCTGGTAGATGTTACTTTTCATTTTTTATTTATTGATTTGGAGAACAGAGGGAGAGATATCTATTTGTGGTGTCATTTATTTATACACTCATTGCTTAATATTTTATGTTCCCTCATCAGGGATAGAACCTGCAACCTTGGCATGTGGGGACCATGCTCTAATCCACAGAGCTACCTGGCCAGGACAGATGTTACTTTTCAACTATAAACTATGTTTGCTGAGGATAATGGCTATGTTTCTTTCATTTACTTTTTACCCAAAGCCCACCAGAGCGTCTGCCACTTAGAACTCAGAGAAATATTGGACTATATTACCTGCCACAATTTTATTTGCCTTTTCTAGAACTCTTAGTCTTGGACTAATTGGTAGGCTCTGACTTTCATAGGTACAAGTGTAGTTTTTATTATAATTAATCAGGGACTGTTCATGGAGTTATAATGTTCAAATGGTTACGTTAACAGCTGACAGTATCTGAAGGCTTCTTGATTTCTATAAGTAGTGTTTTGATCTACAATTAAGAAAGATAATGTCTATACCGTACCACCTCGAACGCACCCGATCTGATCTCATCTGATCTCAGAAGCTAAGCAGTGTTGGGCTTGGTTAGCACTGGGATGAAGGAAAGATAAGAGACAGGGAGAAGGGAGAGAGTAGTTTGAGATGACAGACCTAAAATCAAAAACGAGCAAATATTTTCAGGGGTAGCAAATAGGCCATTCTGTTTAGGGCAGAAAGTTTGGTAAGTGATTATGAATATATAACTTTGGGAATGGATAGTTTGTCCAATCTGGATCAAATATTCTTCATAAAACCCGTCAATCCTGAACCCATTTTTTCCTACTATCTATAACAGCTATTTCCATGCAATGTTAACATTTGCCAATAGCAAAGGTCTCACATCTACATATATCTAAAGAAACCGTATCTACAGAGGCCCATATAGGTGCTTAAGGGCAGTCTCTGCATAATGACCAAACGGGTCAATGTGAAGTCCTGTTCACATCTTGGGATACCAGCAGATATAGAGGGTGTTTTTATGAGAGGCTTTAGGAAAATTTAAAGATTGCAAAGAGAATTTATAAATTTCTGTAGATCATGCTGGAAGAAAGGAGGAATTTTTGCTCTGGAAATTGTGTGAAGGAGACTAAAAGCAAAGGATCTTTAAAGATGGTTTTATTCATGTACAGACTGGCATTAAGCTTAAGTTACAAGTTATAATTAAACATGCCACAGATGCTGAGTTTATAGTCAAAGAAATCTCATGTAAAGTTCTTAGTACAATAAAAAAACCCAGAATATTATGTTTAAAAATATTATATTCTCTGTGTTGGAAAATATAATTTTACAAACTGGAACCTTTACCTTCTGTGAAGACTGAAACCAGTGAACCATGACTAAGTCATTAATCACGAGAAAGTACCCAGGATGCTTNATAAGTAGTGTTTTGATCTACAATTAAGAAAGATAATGTCTATACCGTACCACCTCGAACGCACCCGATCTGATCTCATCTGATCTCAGAAGCTAAGCAGTGTTGGGCTTGGTTAGCACTGGGATGAAGGAAAGATAAGAGACAGGGAGAAGGGAGAGAGTAGTTTGAGATGACAGACCTAAAATCAAAAACGAGCAAATATTTTCAGGGGTAGCAAATAGGCCATTCTGTTTAGGGCAGAAAGTTTGGTAAGTGATTATGAATATATAACTTTGGGAATGGATAGTTTGTCCAATCTGGATCAAATATTCTTCATAAAACCCATCAATCCTGAACCCATTTTTTCCTACTATCTATAACAGCTATTTCCATGCAATGTTAACATTTGCCAATAGCAAAGGTCTCACATCTACATATATCTAAAGAAACCGTATCTACAGAGGCCCATATAGGTACTTAAGGGCAGTCTCTGCATAATGACCAAACGGGTCAATGTGAAATCCTGTTCACATCTTGGGATACCAGCAGATATAGAGGGTGTTTTTATGAGAGGCTTTAGGAAAATTGAAAGATTGCAAAGAGAATTTATAAATTTCTGTAGATCATGCTGGAAGAAAGGAGGAATTTTTGCTCTGGAAATTGTGTGAAGGAGACCAAAAGCAAAGGATCTTTAAAGATGGTTTTATTCATGTACAGACTGGCATTAAGCTTAAGTTACAAGTTATAATTAAACATGCCACTGATGCTGAGTTTATAGTCAAAGAAATCTCATGTAAAGTTTTTAGTACAATAAAAAAACCCAGAATATTATGTTTAAAAATATTATATTCTCTGTGTTGGCAAATATAATTTTACAAACTGGAACCTTTACCTTCTGTGAAGACTGAAACCAGTGAACCGTGACTAAGTCATTAATCACGAGAAAGTACCCAGGATGCTTAAGAGAGGGAAATGTTCTCCGTTCTTGGCAAAAATTCAGAGAGGCAAATATTTAACATATATAGGCTTTCTTGTTTTATAAAAGAACATTCCTGTGTGTTTAAAATTTTTTTCCAATTTGATATTGTTTAAGAAAACCTTTCCACTTTCACTGTACTTGAACAAGAATTAAATTTTTTAAAAAAGAAGACATTTCCATTTTCAGTGTATAATCTGATTTTTTTCCCTTCTGAGGAGGAAAACAAAATCTATATTATTTTGAAGAGTAGGAAGTGAAGAAGTATGTAAGATTTTTAGGTCCAGATTATCTCTTATATTAGAAACTATCCTGATACTGTAAATTTGTCTCTGATATTTTCCCAAATGATCATATTCTCAAGTATACGTATTTAAAGCTATTTGTGTGCATATGCTAAGCACCTAGAATTCAGAGACACACAGGCTTAAGTGTAAAATATTAATCTTCTATCAGCCATGAAAACCCAGACATGCTCTCTAGGGTCTCTGAATGTATATCTCATCATAATGAGAGTGGTAATATTTATATATTATATGTATAAGATTAAATGAGACAAATGTAGAAGACCTAGAATACAATTGGTAAAGAGTGGTTGCTTGATAAATAGTAACTATTGTTGGTTCTGTTGTAGTGTTGATATTTGTATTGAGAGAACAAGATTATTATCCATGAATCCAATATGCCTCTGTGATGAACACATACTTAACAGAGGTGTCTATAATCAGGGCAGAAGTATCTGTGCCGCCCCAAATAATGTGTAGAAGACATTCCAGTTTTGAGTTGACCAGAATTCATGCAGTCAATGTGCAATAATGATGAGGAGGAGGTATATCCCTCTCTCCCCCTATGTTTCATAGAGTAGGTTTGAATGGGTTTCCTGCTGCCATTCCAAGGACATGGCATGGCGTGACCCAAGCCTAGGCCCATTAGCACACTGCATTTGCACTTGCTGCAGTCATTGATTTAGGCTGCGTATGCAGACCAATTAGAGCCAATGAGTCCTCAAGATCATTAGTTGAGCCTCTCATCAATGTATGCCTTAAACATGTCTGGATTGTACGGAATAGATGAAAGAACCCATAGGGACAGAACTGAGTTCCTGAAGTCAAAACAGGAGCAGGAGTATCTTGTAACCCCCTTGAAAGTGGTATCAGAGCTCTAACTTGGAGGACTCTCACTGGTGGTGAGCCTATCCCTTCTCCAGTGATTTTACTTACTTACTTAATTGACGAATTAAAATTCATTATTTTTAAAATAAGTATGTAGCCATGGCATTTATTTTATAACTAGAAGTTTATACCTTTTGGCCGCCTTTACCCATTTCTCTACCCCTTGACTCTGGCAATCAGCAACCTGTTCTCTAAATCTCTGAAACTAGTTTGGTTTGTTCGTTTTCAGATTCCACATAAAAAGTATTTGTTCAATATTTTTTTAAAAATTGGGGGGATATATTTTTGTTTGCTGTTAATAACTAATTGAATAGAGCACAGCTGATTAAATAGAGAACATAATTATATGGATCATTTTTGGATAATAAAATATTTCATTTATAAAAGTTCAAATTATAAAACATTGTAAATACAGAGCAAAAGATAGTTTTCTCTATTTAGCATCTACATATGGTCTTACCTGATAGTGTATAGTGTTACTTTGAATAAAAATGGTCATATAGAACCTGAACTATTAATAAGTAGAGACACTTGACAAGGTAATAAAATCCAAGGTAAGCATGGACTTTAAAAATGTGCTTTATTGAATTTACTTGTCTTTTTTTTGTCAAAACAATGGATAAAAGGTAACAGTTCAAAGTTTTGAAACTAGCAAAAAAAAAGAACATTAATTATCCTTAGATAAAATACAGAAACAATAATAGAATGGATTTGTCCAATATTTTCCAGCTATTTCCCTCAAATACTTAATAATATATTTTTTCTGAAAATATGGAAAGAATTTGTTTGGGGATGGAATAATTTGGATTCAAAACTCAATCTCTTTTGTCTTCATTAAAATAACTTTATAAGTTTAATAACAAATTTTTAAGGAAATGGAATTATTGCATAACTGCTGACAATATTTTTAAAATTATAATTGAAACATAATACATAAAGACAGGTGCACACATCATGAATGTGCATCTTCCTGAATTTCCACAACTGAACACAGCCCTGCAATCAGATCCAAGGTTAAGAGATTATTGTTCAAACCCCAGACTCGACTTCTAAAACATAGATTTGTTTCTACAATTCTTATACTTTAATTACAATCATATTGTATATACTCTTGTGTCTCTGGCTTCCTGTGGGGTCACTGTCTGTGGGGTCCATCCACAGTACTGGACATTCGTCTAACTCCATTAGTGCTACTCTGAATTGTGCCACTGTAAGCATTACAGTATGTGTGTTTTGGTGAGCACATCTATGAATTTCTATTGGGTATTGCCTAAGGAAAGAAATTTCTGGGTTGTATGCATTGCTTGAGTAAATACTTCCAAAGTGCTTGTACCAATTCAGTCATACCGGCCGTGTATGAGAGTTCTAAGGTGTTCCAAATTACCACCAATACTTGGCATTTTCCATTGTTAAATTTTAGCCATTCTGATGGATGTGTGGTGATACTCCTAGTTTTAATTTGCATTTTCCTGAGGAGAACATTTTCATCTGCATATTGATTCTTTGGCCTTCATCTTTTGTAAAGTATCTATTCAAAGTCTTTTGTAGAGTGACAGTATTTTTATAATACTAAATTGAGGGGAGGCTATATTATTTGAAATCTGGGTTTTCATTTTCAGATAAAAGCTCAAAAATCTTTAAGTTTATCTGCTTTCATCTACTATAAAGAAAATAGCATCTAACACAGAAAAGTATCTTTTGTTGCTCGATGCTAACAGTAGAAATTCGCATGTGCTGAAAGAGAGATTGAAATTCAGATTCAATAAAAGGGTTTATTCTTTTGAATTTCTCTTAATATTTATAACTATCTAATTAAATTAATTTGCATAAGAGGGAATTGTATAACTACATTCTCTTCTCTTTCATATCCATATAATGATGTGATGAAGTCCCTATATATAAAGTAGCCATCTTGTTAAAGACAAAGCTGCTAAGTGAATAATCTTTTTTTTTTACAATTTTTAACTCAATCCACCATTATTTGTAGTTACTATATTTAGGTGTTCCTATTGGTTTTGGTGCTGTGCCTGACTTATCACTTGTCATTTAATTTAATATTCACAGTTAGTGTTTCAGGTAGGAATTGTATTCTCACCATTTTAGAAATTAAAAATAATATAATTAGACAGACTATAAACTTATCCAACATCATGAACCTGTAGCAGGAGGAGGTAGAATTCAAAGATAGCTTTAAGGTACCAAAATAAATGATTTTTAACTACTCCTTGTTCTTTATGACTCACATGATTTGTAGCTTCTCAGATTATATCAAACAGTAAGAATATATATGTTTTATTTGGGTCTCATCAAGACAACTTTGATCTTTATTTTGCTAGATCTAACTGACATTTATTTTTGCTCTCCTCTTCCTTTGCATCATAGAAGCACTCAGCATTATTGACCATTTCTGTCTCTTTGAAACATTACCAGCCCTTGGCGTCTATGAAACAGCACTCTACTCTTCCTTGCTCTTTTTCCAGTGGCTACTTACATGGTGCTTGTAGGCTCGTGTACCTTCTCATACACCTCTAGGCCAGATCCCCTCACCATAGCTTCTCCCATCAGCAAAGAATTTTACTCTGGGTGGTTGTATGTATTTGGTTGAGAGACACAATTATAGTCTTGACCTATTCTAAATGCTGTCCTTTATTCTCTTAGCATCTCTTTGTTAATGGAACTTCCGTTGGCTATTTTGCCTCTTCATCCTTATTTGAAGTTATTTTCAAAATTGATGGGCTGTCTTTTTCCTTACTAGACTCTAAAACATTCATTTTTAAAGTGACTCACCCTGCTTGTTGGAAATGTCTAGAGGTTCTAGCACCTTAGATTTGCCCCAGAAACTAATACAGTTCGGCGAAGTATTTGTTTTTCCACATTGACTTATGATGCATATTTGTTTCACTCTGGTCAAACCAGAACTCATTTGTTAAAGTAAAATCATGTTCCTTGACAGAAGGAAGAAGTCTTCTTGGCAAATAAAAGATCCCAATGTGGTGCTTGCATCAGCATAAGTAATGTTTGTTTTATATTTCCTACATTTTTGATGTGGACTCTCTTCTTTAACCTGTGCAATAAATGAAGAGGCAGGAGAAATGGATCACATGAGCTTAAACAGACATGAAAATTTAATTATTAATAGAGATGATGAATAAAAGAGCTGAAAGCATTTGAGGCTCCAGTTGTGACACCTATGCTTTTTTGATGGGCTGCCTTATTAGATAAAACTTTTTTATCCACTTATTCAGCACAAAGAATACAGGAGCACAAGAAAATCACTTCTACTCACTAAGGGCAGTCTCTACGAGAAAGAGAGTGAGAGGCAGGATGCCTTGGTAAAATGTCGCTACATTGAGTAGTATAAGTGAGGAACCTTCTAGGAAAAAAGGATAATTACATTCTGTGTATTCTGAGGTTGTTATCAGAAATGTTTCCTAACTCCTAAAGTACTCCAGGGAAATAGGAAGGAGGATGGTTGTATCATCTCAGCAAGCATTAAGTATCTGAACCAAATCTGACATGACATCTGGGGCTGATGTGCAGTCCCCAGAGGTGACTCTGCATACAAATTAAGACTGGCAGGATGAGGGTTTATATCATGGTCTCTACTGACTGGTCAGTGCCAGGGCAGAGGATTTTTAGTCATTTCACCTGGTCCTGGCATTGCTCATCTTGTTCTGCTGGTTTTCTGGGCCTGGAGCTGAAATACAACTGAGGCCTAATGGTATCTCTAGAGAGGTGACCTCCTGTATCTGGCTGTAAATTGCTCAGCCACTGTGTTCAGCTACCTGTCTCAGTTTCCCTGTTCCACTTAACGAAGAATGTCCTAGCTTCTTATTGTTCTGTCTCGAGAGCAGCCTGAAGAGACTAAAAGAGAACCCCTCCCGATGTTATTTTCTAAGTGCCCTCAATTCTTTACTCATAGATAAGTCAAGTTCTTCTACTAGCTTTTGGTTCAGCAACACCAGCCTCTGCTCACTGCCAGTTGTTTAACCATGGTTATCACTAGAGTAACAATACATACCGTTTCCCTGGGCACATCATGGTCTATGCCTGAGACCCTTCTTACACACAGCAGTGAGTTTCATCGGCCTCTATTTCATATTTAGAATGTCTGCCGTGGTCTCAAATAGTGGTATAGGCAGTGGGCAAAGTTTGCAGTTGGATACTTGTTTAAATCTAAAAGTTGCAATACTCTATTTTTCTCTTTAAAATGAAAAATATTTTTTAGTTATAGTTTACAGTCAATATTATTTTGAAGTTTCAGGTATACAGCATGGTGGATAGACCCTCGTATACTTCACTAAGTGTTCCCCCTGCTGTTTCTAGTAGCCACCTGGAACCATATGTAATTGTGACAACATTACTAACTATGTTTCCTATGCTGTACTTCGCATCCCGTGACTAGCTTGTAACTTCCAGTCTGTACTTCTCAATCCCTTTTCTGCTTAGGCCCAGTCCCTTGACACCCACTCTCTTCTGGCAGCCATTAACCTGTTCCCTGTATTTATGAGCCTGTTTCCGTAGCTTTCTTACCCTTTCCAGACCAGATAGAACATATACAATACCCTTTCAAGGACAGCATGCAAAGTGCCTGCTGATAAATTTAGGTGTTCTTGGACATAAGCAGTTGGAGATAAAGGACTCTTTCTGTTTTTGCATAATATTAAAGAAGTATTCAGATCCACTGTCCATGCTGATCACCAGGTATTCCAGCTGGTTGTACCATGGCTCTTGCTATTGCCTGAGAGCCACGTGAAGCCAGTTAGTGGGGTAAGGGGAAGGCATGGGAAGTCATGGTTACATGTGCATATGAAGCGTACGTGGGAAATAGAGGTTGAGTAGCTCTGCCATCAGTGTCTACTGTGGGGTTCAAATTTTCTTATTAAAGTGGTTTTATCATTTTGGATATGGTATAAATCCATAACTTTGCTGTTCATTAACACTATATTCTTTTGCAACTAACACTTGACAACAATAAGTTTAATAATATAAATAAGTGCATAATTAATGAGAAGTTGTGTACTGAATTTGCTTTTAAGAAAATAGATGATACATGTGCATCTTGCACAAGAGGTGGTCAACCTTTATAATCCACTAAGAGTGCCGTAATATCACTGTGAAAACCAGGAGGCACTAACCTACTGACAAAAAAATTGATATCTACTTCAAAAGTTGTTATTTTAAAAATGTTTTGTTAAAGGATGACAATATTAGATGTACAACAACAAAAAGATGTGTTTATCTACTACTCTTGAAACAATTACTTTTCATTTAGATAGAATAAGTGAGCTATACATTTAAAATTTATATATACCTAATGAATACAACATGATTTATATACATATACAGAGAAAATAATTAGGCCAGTCAAACTAATTGACATATTCCCCAACATTGACACCATTGTGTGTGTGTGTGATAAAAACACATGAAATGTTCTCTTAGAAAATGTCCAATATTTAATATAATATTAACGGTAGTCATCATTCTGTACATCAGATCTCTGGACTTATTAATCCTACATATTTGCCACTTTGAACTTTTGGTCAATATCTCCCATTTCCTCCACCTCCCAACCCCTGGTAACCACCATTCTACTCTGTTTTTATGTATTTAACCTTTTTTATGCAGTTTTTTCTTTCCATATCTGGTGTATTTCACTTAATGTAATGTCCCCCAGGTTCTCCCATTGTGTTGCGAACTGGTCCCCCTGAATTGAAGCAAACATGTGAAGATGTCAGCACTTTGTTTTGTTATTCATGCTCTACCTCACCCCCAGAATGCCTGCATCCACTTATTTCTCCATCTTTTTAAAAACTGTCTTTTGTGAATTTCTTTTATTAGGTGTCATGGGTATATATCCCCTGATTCTTATATGTGCCAAGAGGAAAGTATGAGGAAATCTTTCATAAAGGAAAAAAAGTAAGAGACTGAAACAAGGTTATAACTTTCTTAACTAATTGCTCTAAAATTAGTAAAAGAAGAGCTAGTTTAGGGCATGTATTTAAATTTAGTAGAAGAGCATTTATTTTTTTACATTTAAGTATATTTAATAATTATGATATTATAGTTGTACCATTTTTTCTCCTCTTTTTCCCTCTCCACCCCTTCTACCAGCATTCCTCCCCGCTTACTTCATGTCCATAGGTCATACATATAAGGTCTTCGGTTTCTCCATTTCCTATACTATTCTTAACCTCCCCCAGTCTGTTTTGTACTTACAAATTATGCTTCTTATTCCCTGTACCTTGTCCTCCATTCTCCCCCCAATCCTCTCTGCTGATAACCCTCCATGTAATCTCCATTTCTGTGATTCTGTTCCTGTTCTAGTTCTTTGCTTAGTTTTTGTTTTTTAGATTCAATTGTTGATAGTTGTGCATTTCTTGTCATTTTATTGTTCATAGTTTTGATCTTCTTTTTCTTAGATAAATCCCTTTAACATTTCATATAATGAAGGTTGAATGGTGAGCCCCTTTACTTGACCTTATCTGGGAAGCACTTTATCTGCCCTTCCATTCTAAACGATAGCTTTGCTGGATAGAGCAATCTTGGATGGAGGTTCTTGCCTTTCATGACTTGGAATACTTCTTTCCATCCCCTTCTTGCACACAAGGTTACTTTTCAGAAATTAGCTGATAGCCTTATAGGAACTCCTTTGTAGGTAACTATCTCCCTTTCTCTTGCTGCTTTTAAGATTCTCTCCTTGTCTTTAATCTTGGGTAATGTAATTATGATGGGCCTTGGTGTGTGCTTCCTCCAGTCCAACTTCTTTGGGACTCTCTGAGCTTTTTGAATTTCCTGAAAGTCTATTTCCTTTGCTAGATTAGGGGAGTTCTCTTTCATTGTGTTTTCAAATAAGTTTTCACTTTCTTGGTCTTCCTCTTCTCCTTCTGGCACCCTTATTATTCAAGTGTTGGAACATTTAAAGTTGTCCTGGAGTTTCCTAAGCCTCTCCTCATTTTTTTTGAATTCTTATTTCTTCATTCTGTTCTGTTTGAATGTTTATTTCTTTCTTCTGTTCCAAATCATTTATTTGAGTCCCAGTTTTCTTCCCATCACTGTTGGGTTCCCTGTACATTTTCTTTTATTTCACTTGAGTAGCCTTCATTTGTTCCTTCATTTTGTGACTGAGCTCAATCACTTCTGTGAGCATCCTGATTACCAGGGTTTTGAACTCTACATCTGATAGGGTGCCTATCTCTTTCTAGCTTAGTTCTTTTTTAAGGGGTTTGATCTGTTCTTTCATTTGGGCCACATTTCTCTGTTTTGGTGCATCTGTCACATTGTAAGGCATAGATCCGTAGGTATTTACCAGGGTGGGACAATGCACTTGGCTGCATTGTGGTGCTGTGTGTGGGGAGGGGACAGAGAGGGAATGATGACACTTGCTCAGCTCTTACCCCGCTTTCAGTCACTTTCCCTGCTACCCACAAGGAAAATGGGCCATTCTGGTGCTCATTCCTGGTTGGGCAGGCTTGGGCACATTCTAGGATCCTGTGGGCCTCTCCAACAGATGCTCCTGTGAGACTAAGAGTTTCTCCCACAGCTGCAATCCCATTGATTTTTATAGTCAGAGTTTTTGAGGTTTTAGCTTCCCACACTGGAACCCTGGGTTGTGAGGTCTGTCTCATTCCCCAGTTGTTCCTCTCATTTTATCAGTGCACAAATGTGGGACAACACAGTTTGCCAGCCACTGCCTTGTCTTGCATCTTCCCTGCCCTTTCTAGCAGTCTGGATGAATGTTCCTTCTTTAACTCTTTGATTACTGGACTTCCTTATAGCTTGTTTTTCTGGCNATGTTGGAACACTTAAAGTTGTCCTGGAGTTTCCTAAGCCTCTTCTCATTTTTTTTTTGAATTCTCATTTCTTCATTCTGTTCTGTTTGAATGTTTACTTCTTTCTTCTGTTCCAAAACATTTATTTGAGTCCCAGTTTTATTCCCATCACTGTTGGGTTCCCTGTACATTTTCTTTTATTTCACTTTGAGTAGCCTTCATTTGTTCCTTCATTTTGTGACCGAGCTCAATCACTTCTGTGAGCATCCTGATTACCAGGGTTTTGAACTCTACATCTGATAGGGTGCCTATCTCTTTCTAGCTTAGTTCTTTTTTAAGGGGTTTGATCTGTTCTTTCATTTGGGCCACATTTCTCTGTTTTGGTGCATCTGTCACATTGTAAGGCATAGATCCGTAGGTATTTACCAGGGTGGGACAATGCACTTGGCTGCATTGTGGTGCTGTGTGTGGGGAGGGGACAGAGAGGGAATGATGACACTTGCTCAGCTCTTACCCCACTTTCAGTCACTTTCCCTGCTACCCACAAGAAAAATGGGCCATTCTGGCGCTGATTCCTGGTTGGGCAGGCTTGGGCACATTCTAGGATCCTGTGGGCCTCTCCAACAGATGCTCCGGAGAGACTAAGAGTTCCTCCCACAGCTGCAATCCCATTGATTTTTATAGTCAGCGTTTTTGAGGCTTTAGTTTCCCACACTGGAACCCTGGGTTGTGAGGTCTGTCTCATTCCCCAGACGTTCCTCTCATTTTATCAGCGCACAAGTGTGGGACCACACAGTTTGCCAGCCACTGCCTTGTCTTGCATCCTCCCTGCCCTTTCTAGCAGTCTGGATGAATGTTTCTTCTTTAACTCTTTGATTACTGGACTTCCTTATAGCTTGTTTTTCTGGCAGTTCTGGTTGGTTTTTGTTTTTAATTTTTTTTAATTTAATTATTGTTCAAGTACAGTTTTCTGTCTCATATTCCCATCCCTGCCCACCCCCCCCCCCCAGTGCTCCCCACCTCCCTCCCATTTCTACCCCCACCTTAGTTATTGTCCATGTGTCCTTTATACTTGTTCCTGTGAATCCTTCCCCTTTTTCCCTGTAATTCTCTCCACTCTTCCCTCTGGTCCCTGTCAGCCTGTTCTGTATTTCAGTGTCTTTGGCCATATTTTGCTTGCTTGTTTGTTTTGTTGTTTAGGTTCCTGTTAAAGGTGAGATCATATTCACCTTTGGTATATGTCTTTCACTGCCTGGCTTATTTCACTCAGCATAATGCTTTCCAGTTCCATCCATGATGTTGCAAAGTGTAGGAGCTCCTTTTTTCTTTCTGCTGCATAGAATTCCATTCTGTATATGTACCATAGTTTTTTGATCCATTCATTTACTGATGGGCATCTAGGTTGCCTCCAACTCTTGGCTATTGTAAATTGTGCTGCTATGAACATCGGGGTGCATAGGTTCTTTTGAATTGGTGTTTCAGGGTTCTTAGGATATACTCCTAACAGCTTTTAAACTTTTTAACCTTCTTTTGGTTTTGTGAAGAAGCAAAATGTATCTACCTATGCCTCCCCCTTGGCCATAAGTCTCTGAAGAGAACCATTTAAAAACATGAATAACATTGTAATAATACAGGAAGAAAGACAAAATCAAGGCATTTGTTTTATTGGTGATCTCTATTACTGCTGATTCTTAGAGCAAATCACAGTAACTTGTTTCCAGCAGAACTCTTTTCTTAGATGATTACACAATCCACAGAAATAAAGCTTGATTGCTCTACCAAATAAAAGTTATTACTATATGTCCTAAGTTCAGGACAACAAAGGCTGTTTCTAGACTAACTCAATGTAGTAGGAATCTCTTTTAATGAAAAAGTAGTTCAGTGTCCAAATTTTGTCAAGCAATTCAGAATTATGCAATAAGTTATACTGTTAAAAAAGTAGCTTGTACTGCTATCCTTCTACCTCATTATTCTTTGCCCCACCCATATAACCACTATATTAGTTTCTATTAACTTCTGATACACATTACACACAAGAATGATTACAGAAAGGTCAGTAACATATATTCTCTTGGAAATTTTAAACACTATCATTTTCCACATGTTAGTGTATATATGTAATCTTTTTCATATAGCTGGTGTACCTTATCAAAGAATTGGCCTTTATAAATCAAATTTTCCAAAGAGAAACATCCATAATTATTTAGATCCTAGAAGGCCATTTTTCTGTTTAATTTTTAACTGTCTAGTTTATGTAGATCTTGACTTTGGTTCCATAGAACAGGAATTAATCATACTCTTATTTTTTTGTTGCTGTTTAAATCCTTCACAATACCTAGCACCAGTACAGAGCACATAGTATGAGCTAAAAATTTGTGCATTGTGTGCATCAGTGTTCTTCGTGTTCAGAAGAGACTGAATGATCCTGTTCTCCCTAATTTAATTGGGGGTGTGGGGGCTTTTATTGTAATCTTCACATCTCTCACTGTACCCTGAAAACATTTTTATTTTTAATTCATCATTTGAATGAGGCCAGATGAAGCTCTTTCATCCCTTACATTCTATTATCATACAGTGATGCTCTCAAGGATGGAAATTAGGATTCATAAGTAGATGATCAATGGTCAGAATGACATCCATGTATGGAAAAATAAGGAAGCAAACCTATGCTTATGTAGAGAAAAAATGCAGTTGACCATACAGAGAGCAGTAAGGATAAAAAGGACCAAATGTTCTTCTTCATTCATTTAAGAGCTAGCTGTGTGGGAAACATTAAGAAACCTAATGGTTAAGACCCATGCATTTGAGAGCTTACATTCACAGTCAAGTGAACATAAATAAGTACAGTGATAAAATACATATGTGGCAGAAATTCTCTTAAATACCAAAAAAGCAAAGACCCTTGAAAGAAGGAAGTATAACTGGAGAAAATATTTTACATTGGAGGAAGGTGGGAAAGCCAAAGGGCTTCTGAAAACATGCTCTTTAAGCTAATAGCTATAGATGGAGCTGCTTAGAGGGAAATATCAACTGTGACTGCTACAGGTCTCTGGGTGGCTCTTCAGGCTCTGGTACCATTCCTTGCAGGGTCCAGGTGCATTTCTGCCTCTGTGTTTTGGGAGATGCTTCTGCTACTGTTACTTGAAACCAAAGAATCTTAACTAATATACAATCAGAAACTGAATTGATATGGCAATGAGTTTTTATTTGATAGAAAACATAAAGGTGTTTTCTCCCTCTCTAGTTGTCTTAAAATTAACACTACAGCAGTTATCATGTCAAATTGAAAATACACTGAATAATACCTATGTTTTTAATAGCCATATGTTCTCAAAAATAGCTCATCTGAAGTATAGATTTTATAACCAGTCATAAACTTGTAGAATTTTTGGAGGCATAAAAGGCCTTAAGAAAATTGTCTCAATTTAAACATAACAAAAATAGGAAAAAGGAATTCGGGGTTGAGGTCAGACTGTAGAACTAAATTTATAGCATAACCAGGATAAAGCACAGAAATCTGTATACCATTTTAATGCTTTCTTAAAAAGCTCTGGTCAAGTCACTCTCTAAAACCTATAGATGCATTTAAAGATACTGTTAATTCTGTGATGATAAACCAGCTTTTTAGACAGAAGAATAAGTGATCAGCAAGTAGACACCTACTACAACAAAAACTGTTGGAAGAAAATGAGAGTATCAACATCTAGGCCGATTCTTCAAACATTGCTGGAAGCTAATTATATTATCTTGATTTAAATTTTTCTCTTTATTGATTAGTACTATTAAAGTTAAATAGTACTAATAGTTAAATCGTTAAACTAGTCAGAACATGTATGACGAAAAATACCAGCAATTATTATCTAGGCTGATTCTAAAATGTGTGCTAAGCCCCAGTGTACCAAGGGCACCATATTGGATGTCCCCAGAGCCAAATAATGGTATCAAATGGCTTACATCATTCTTTGGCAGTAGAAGCTGAAGGACACTGAGATCTCTGCAGTAATGCCCAGTGCCAAGGCCTGGATCAACAACTCACTGGCCTCTTTGAAACGCTTTTAAAGGGACAACATAAGAAAACTACAAGCCCACATAAAATGGTTAAACACTGGATATATAGACACTACAAACACTAAATAATCCATCATTACTATAAAAAATACATCAATAAGCCAATTTTCAAATATTTACTGGAATTCATTAAAATAATACTGAAAATATATTGCTTTATAAAAGTATATTTAAAACTAGGGAAAATATTTTGAATACTGTATTGTTCAGAATAGGTGAAGATTTTTCATTAAGAAAAAAATGAATATCTAGAATCTGACTCAGTTTGAGAATGAGTTTTCAACCAAAAAGTTTAAATGGGCTTTTTAATAGATACCTAAATCAAGGCACTTTGAAACCAAAGACTACAAAGAGATAAACAAACACTTGTTTTCTCAGGGCATAAAACCACTTATCTTATTAGCTCAGCATGAATCAAAACATGCACTTTGGTAATAGTTAAGCTTGTCATGCCAGATTAGTGCTCTCCAAATCAAAGCGTTGAACTCCTAATCCTAGAGCTGTTGAACTAATAATAATTGAATAAAAACTTCCTAGTGTTACTTGACTTTGTGATATCCGTATCCAACTTACCAACCTGTTTCCTCTTCTGGGTTGAGGAACAATATACGTAATCACACAGCCCTCAGATGGAAAAACACAGTCCAATGTCCTTTTCACAGTCCTTGATCAGTCGCCTTAAGCAGAATGCATGTGAATTCTTATATATTTGCAACATGGCCTTTTAAGCTTTTCATTTCTGTATAACCATATCAGAATCTAAGATTAAAAATAATCCTTCTTTTTTTTTTTAAAGATTTTATTTATTTATTTATCTTTAGAGGGGAAGGAGAGAGGGAGAGAAACATCAATGTATGGTTGCCTTTTGTGCATCCCCTGCTGGTAGTTAGCCTACAAGGAACCGGCTTGCAACCCAGGCATGTGCCCTGACTGGGAATCAAACCGCAATCGTCTGGTTCGCAGGCCCGCGCTCAATCCAGTGAGCTACGCCAGCCAGGTAAAATAATCCTTCTTTTAATAGATATGTGTTACAAGGGTCCTGGAGTTATGCATCCCTTGCTTTAAATAATTTCCTGACAATGTCAAAATACTTTTTTCTTTTCTTTTTATTTTTTTAATTAAATTCATTGTGGTGACATTGATCAATAAGATCATACAGGTTTCAAGTGTACACCTCCATGACACATGATCTGTATATTGCATTGTGTGCCCATCACCCAAAGTCAAATAATCTGCTGTCACAATACATTTGGCCCCATTTACCTCGCACCATTCTTCACCTGCCTTCATGCTGGTAAATCCATACTCTTGTCTGTGTCTGTAAATTTATATCCCACATATGAGTGAAATCATATGGTTCTTAGCTTTCTCTGACTGATTTATTTTGCTTAGTATGATACTCTCAAGGTCCATCCATGTCCTTGTAAATAAATGGCAGTATTTCCTCTTTTCTTATGGCTGAGTAGTATTCCATTGTGTGTGTTTGTGCATATATATATGTATATACATACATCTATGGTTAGATAAAGAATATGTGAGACATACATACGCATGTACGTATATACACATATATACATATATACCATTAGATAAAGAAGGTGTGCGAAATATATTACCATCTAGCAAAGAATAATTTAGTTGTTTCCATGTATTTGGCCACCATGAATAATGTAATGAACAGAAGGATGCACATATATTTGCAAATAAATGTTTTCAAAAGCTTGTGGAAGGTACCCAGAACAGGGGACTTTGGATCATATGGCAACTCTACTCTTAGTTTTTTGAGGAACCTTTATACTGTTTTCCATAGAGGCTGTACCCATTTACATTTCCAGCAGTAGTGAACAAATGTTCCTTTTTCTCCACAATACTTGTTTTTTTGTCTTGTTGATGATAGCCATTCAAACAGGTATGAGAAGTTATCTGGTTATAGTTTTGATTTGCATTTCCCAAATAATTAGTAAAGTTGAGCATCTTTTCATATATCTGTTGGCCATCACCAAAGGAAACTACCTATAAAACAAAAAGGCAACCAATCAAATGGAAGAAGATATTTGCAAACAATAGTTCAAACAAAGGGTTTGTGGCCAGGATGTATCAATAACTCATACACTCAACACCAAATAAACTGTTCAGTTAAAATTGGCAGAGGACCTGGAACAAAATAATTTTGTTTCTTGTTAGGTATCATAAAAATTCACAGGACTGAAGATAAACAATCTACGTATTTATTTTCTTGAGTTTAGAGAGTTCTTCATATTTTGGATTAACAGTCCTTTATAAGATGAGAGGGTTGCAAATGTTTTCTCCTAGTCTGTATTTTGTCTTCTACTTATCTGAATATTGTCTCTAACTGGGAAGAAGTTTTTAATTCAACGAAGTTCAGTGTATCAATTATTTCTTTAATGGGTTGTGCCTTTGTTGTATCTATAAGGCATCATTATACCCAAGGTCATCTAGGTTTTCGCCTATGGAATTTTCTAGGAGTTTTATAGTTCGTGTTTTACATTTAGGTCTGTGATCCATTTTGAGCTAATTTTTAGAAAGGATATAAAGTATGTGTCTAAATTCCTGTCAGAATGGCCATCATAAACAAATCAACAAACAAGTGTTGGAGAGGATGAGGAGAAAAGGGAACCCTAGTGCACTGTTGGTGGGAATGCAGACTGCTGCAGCCACTGTGGAAAACAGGATGAAATTTCTTTGGAAAACTAAAATGGAACTGCCTTTTGACCCAGTGATTCCTCTGTTGGGATTATACCCTAGCAATCCTGAAACACCAATCCAAAAGAACTTATGCACCCTAATGTCCATAGCAACACAATTTACAAGAGCCAAGTGCTGGAAGCAACCTAAGTGTCCAACAGCAAATGAGTGGATCAAAAAACTATGGTACATTTACACAATGGAAGTCTATGCAGTAGAAAGAAAGAAGGAGCTCCTACCTTTTGCAAAAGCATGGATGGAATGGGAGAGCATTATGCTAAATGAAATAAGCCAGGCAGTGAGGGACAAGTACCGTATGATCTCACCTTTAACTAGAACATAATCGACAAAAGAAAAAAGCAAAGAAAATATAACAGACATTGAAATTAAGAACAGTCTAACAATAGCCAGAGGGGAGGGGTGGGGAAGGGAGGGAAGGGCTTTCACAAACTACTATAAAGGACACATAGTCAAAACCAAGGGGAAGGACCCTGGCTGGTGTAGTTCAGTGGATTAAGCACAGGCTGTGAACCAAAGGGACACTAGTTTGATTCCCAGTCAGGGCAAATGCCTGGGCTGCAGACCAGGTCCCTGTTGGGGGCTACGTGAGGGGCAAGTACACACTGATGTTTTTCTCCATCTCCTTCTCCCTCCCTTCATTTCTGTATAAAAATAAATAAATAAAATCTTTAAAAAAAACAAGGGGGAGGATGGAAGCAAGGGAGGGAGGTGAGTTTGGCTGGGGTCAGGGGGGAAATGCAGACAACTGCAGTTAAAAACAATAAAATTATTTTAAAAATAAAAAAATTAACTTACTTTGCCTGTGATTGTCCAATTGTTCTAGCACTATGTGTACAAGAGTATATCTTTACTTCATTGTATTGCCTTAGCTCTTTTGTCAAAGAGCAATTGATTACAGTTATGGGGGGTTCTCTATTCTGTCCCATTTGTTTGTTTTTCCAATACTACACTCTCTGTATTATTGTAGCTGTATATTAAGTCTTGAGGTTGGAAAATGTTCCATGTTTTCAGAAGATATTAATGGATAAATGGAATAATGGGGGAAAAAACAATGGGATTGAAGAGTTGGGGTGATTCTAGTGAAGTATGACCTAACGAGTGTTTGTGGAAGTTTTTCTCTGAGCTAGGTTTATTTGACTTACAGGGTGATGGAGGCATGCAGCTAATACAATAGGAATTGTGGCTTTTAAGAGTCTTTTATTTCAAACTCTCCTTGGACTTCAAAAGGGAATATCTACAGGCATACTGTTACATTAGTCATGACATAGATTTATTTTAGATACTTATAAAAACAAAATTTCTGTCTCCAAAGTTGGTTTCTGTAGTTTTCCCAGAGGTACAAAAAATGTTAAGATAACAGGGTATTTTAAAATTCTTCTATAAGATGAAATGAAATTAGACCATTAAAAATAAGTTTGAAAAGAAGATCCAGTGACACTTTACACATGAAAAAAAAATCCTACCCTAGGGAAATAAGTGAACTGTAACTTATATAATCCACAGTAGTATGATCCATTAATATAATCATGGCTATTTTAGTAGATCACAAACTATTATCTACCTTTTATATACTAAATATTAATAATTATATTTAGACATCATTTTGAAGACATAAGCTGTTTCCTTCAAGGGTGGAATACAATATCTACTAGAAGGATATGTCACTAGGTAGACATGGGCAAGGAGTAAGAGTGGTCAAAGCAGACTTACTGTCAAGGGATTAAAAAGCCCCAAATCTGAAATCCAGAGATTGCTAAGGGTTCTGGTGAGTCAGCATCCTAGAAAGTGCCCTGTGAAATTTAGACTGAACAAGAGTTTCTGCAAACAAACTATTCTAAGAAGATCAGTGAAATTTAATTGAGTTGTCTATTATCAGTGTATAGTGGCTGTCTGCATTGCTATATAGACACAGCTTCTGAGACCAAGACTGGTGCTACTGATAAAAACTAAAATGGAAGCACAAAGAGGTGTTGGCATGCTTTGCTTAAATTTGCTGTTCCTGTGGTAGATACTGCTTTTATATTGGCTTGAAGTGTGTTATCCCTGCAGTTAGTGAGTCCTGCCCTGATGGGGTCTAGTCCTTTCCACGTCTGCTGCTCAGACACTGGCTGTAGGGAGTCAGTACCTCTGCTTTCACTGTATCCATCAACAGAGTTGAGACTGCAGCAGTTTGGTCAAATGTAAGAAGCTATTTGTCAGGATTAGATGGTGAAAAGATTTTGAAGTTCCAAAGATTGCATGCCACATATATTGGAGTTTTATGGGCTCTTTGCAAGAATAGTATTGAGTTCTTATAAGAGTGTCCAAGGCACCTTCTGTAAATTATTTCTGTTTACAGGTAATGTTTCCTGAGTGTGCTTATTCTAAAAGATATCCAAGGAGAGGACAATGCTTAGTCAAGTGAGAAAGATGATAAACAAAAGAAAAAAATTGCTATTAAATCTGTTAAAAAATAAAATATATCTTCATTTATCTAGGAATGGTGGTTTTTAATACACTTGTGGTAAGAGAAATATTTACTAAGTCTTTAATTTTTAGTTACTTGAAGTATCCAATAAGTAGAAAACTTAATCGGCTTATTTATTTATGGATCTTTATTATAAAGAGAAAAATAGCTCAGAGACCTGAAGTGAAAAATATGATTTCTGAAATCAAGAAGGTGAGGAAGTATTTTGTAGGAATAATGTGAATCAACAGGTTAATTAAGGGAGGAAGGTGAGGGACATTGACCAGAAATTGTGATATTCAAATACCAACTTTCCTTTCTTACACACATTTTCAATTTCCAAAGAAACCTAGGAGCTTACTTCCCGCCCAAACACTACTCCCCCGATGCCACACATCAGACAACAGGATGAGATCAGCATACTCTTGCTGTGTTTATTATTGACATGTTCATCTCTGCACAGTCCTGTCAATGAATGCCTGCCTACATTCTCTGTGCTGATTCCATACCCAGGCCTCTACGTGTTGACATCATGCCATTATTCCCCAGATCTAGCATTGTGGCTCTCCTGGTTTCTGATGAAGTCACTTCCTAAAGGCAAATCATTTCCAGAAACCTGGCTCAGTTTTATTTCCCACGTCCTACTTTGTAGAGCTCCTTTCTCCTCTAATATGTAGGGTATTGGTTTTATAAAAAAAAAAACTTTCAAAACACAACTCTTGTTTTATCTTTTCTCCTGAAAATCAAGGTCCCCACTTCATGTCTACCTTTCTAAAGAAGACAACATTCTCTGTTTCCAAAGTACATTTATTTCTCTGTCTATATTGTGATGCATGTGGCCTCTTTATTGATAAGGGGTGGTAGTCCACAGAAAGGAACACAACAAAAACAGATTTGATATTCATATCACTTTTTATCTTAAAATTCATGAAGTATTTCAAAAGTCTATCACTGAAGTCTATCACTTTAAAAAATATTTTGTTAATTTTTAGAGAAAGGAGAAGGGAGCGGGAAAGAGAGAGTGAGAAAATCAATGTGAGAGAGAAACATCAGTTGCCTCTGCACACCCCCAACAGGAGACTTGGCATGCAACCTAGGCAACCAGGAGTCTAACTGGTTCATCAGATGATGCCCAACCCACTGAGCCACAGCAGTCAGTATAAGTCCATCACATTTTAAGGAAAGCTCTGCAGTTGTGGAAATATTGTGAGAAAATAATAGGAATGAATTCAACTCCTTGATGCTAGTACTATGAATTTGAATATTGTCATAAAATATATTCACAGAGAATGAAGAAGAGTCTATATTTCACAAACCCATTTAGCTAATATAGTTTTTTATTTAATTATTTTTCAAGTACAGTTTTCTGTCTATTACTCCCATCCCATCCCACCCGCCATGCTCCCCCTCCCTCCCATTTCCACCCTTCTCAGTTGTTGTCCATGTATCCTTTATATAGGTTCCTCTAAATCCCTCTCCTATTTCCCCTGAAATTCCCTCCCCTCTTCCCTCTAGTCAATGTCAACCTGCTCTCTATTTCAGTGTCTTTGGTTATATGTTGCTTGCTTGTTTGTTTTGTTGTTTAGCTTCCTGTTAAAGGTGAGATCATATGGTATTTGTCCTTCAACACCTGGCTTATTTCACTCAGCATAATGCTTTCCAGTTCCATCCATGTTGTTGCAAAAGGTAGGAGCTCCTTCTTTCTTTCTGTGGCATAGAATTCCATTGTGTATATGTACCATAGTTTTTTGATCCATTCATTTACTGATGGGCACCTAGGTTGCTTCCAACTCTTGGCTATTGTAAATTGTGCTGCTATGAACATTGGGGTGCATATGTTCTTTGGGATTGGTGTTTTAGGGTTCTTAGCTAATATAGTTTAAATCTATCAATTTAAAGGTTTGGATAATTTCAAAAGAAGTTACTGTGACAAAATTTGGCAATAATAAAAAACTGATCTGTAATATCAGTGCTCAGCAGCTTTCCTTCAGAGATTTACCTTCATCTTCCTTCATTTCTAAACCTTATCCCCCTGTGTCTTCAGGGACTTACCCCATATTTTATTTTCATTTATATTCTGTCACTGGTCTTACCTACTCAAAAGTGTCCCCAATTAAGTTTTTCACACTCTGACAATATCGGGCATTAACAATTTTATGAGATGGTTGTTAAAGAACATTTCAAGAGTCAGTGGAATTACCATAAAATAGAGGCTAGATATGAGAGATGGATTTTTAGACTGGGTGAAATATATTGCTGAGCACACATTCTGTAGAATGGAATAGTTAAACTCTTATGAAGAAGAAAGCTCTGATTCTAAAATTTTCATAAGCCTGCATATGTAAGGATGCCAATTCTATCTAGTAACAACTTCTTTTGTTTGGTCAAAAATTTGAATTTTAAGCATAGTTACTTGTCTTGCCATGAAACTGGTAACATACATTATTAGTATTCACATAATAGGAAAATAAAGTTTGGCCAACAGTTTAAGTGAAAGATCTACAGTTTAGATATACCTAGATGTTAAAGTAGACTTAAATTCATGAAGGCTGAAGGCATAGCCTTTTATATAGTTGAACTAATCACACAAGTGGCACTTCTTATGATTAAAAGATATTTAATGGCATAAAAGTAATCTGTTAATTGTACAATGTATGTTAAAATAAAGACTTTGTCTACAGACACATAGTATCTGTGTGATTATACATAGCAGTGAAAAACTGGGAAGGATCTGTTCAATTTTTTAAGTAGAAAACTTCAAAAAGGACAGAGTGGTTTTTAAATTACCTTTTAGTTTTATGGTAAAATACATTTTCTCTTTTTTAAAGCTTTTAAATCACCATTCCACATTATCAAACATAAACTTGACTTCTATAAGACTAACTCTGGTATCTTAAATTCATACCTTGAAAAATCTGAATTGCATTATATAGCTTCACTATCTGCTTATTAAGAGTTGGCAATTCCACTACTGGGATTATAACCTAAGAATCCTGAATCACCAATTCAAAAGAACTATACACCCCAGTGTTTATAGCAATGCAATTTACAATAGCCAAGTGCTGGAAGCAACCTAAGCACCCATCATTAAATGCGTGGATCAAAAAGCTGTGGTACATTTACATAACGGAATACTATGCAACAGAAAGAAAGAAGGCGCTCCTACCCTTCACAACAGCATGGATGGAACTGGAGAGCATTATGCTAAGTGAGGTAAGCTAGATGGTAAAAGAGAAATACCATATCATCTCACCATAAGTGGAACCTAATCAATAAAACAAATAAGCAAGCAAAATATAACCAGATACATTGAAATAAAGAACAAACTAACAGTAACCAGAGGGAAAGGGGGAGGAAGATAACAGGGGAAAGAAGAGGAAGGATCATGTATAAAGGCCTATGGATAAAGCCAAAGGGGTGGGTAGGATTGAGGGTAGGAGGTGGGGGTGGGTGGAGTGGGGAAAAGTTGTGATGGGAAATGGACACAACTGTACTTGAACAACAATTTTTTTAATTTAAAAATTTTTTTAAAAAAACAAGAATTGCAGTAAGTGGGCTTTCTTTTCTTGGGGGCCATGAAAAAGCAAATACCAGTTGTGAATCCTAACATTATGTGCACAGATCATAGCATTTTTCTTTATATGGAAGATACCAAGCAACTCTTAATAAAAGCTCTGGAATAAAATTTTACCCAAAACCTTGAGTTTTTAATTAAGATTAAAATACTTCTCCCCAGGTAATTTATTAATTTTGAAATTCATTGATTAAATGTGCTACCATTTCAGTCTCACTTACATTTTTTCTAAAATGAGACATTGTGCAAAATATATAATATACACAGAAACATGCTTCTGGCTGTTAACCGAACTATGGAATGGAATATTGAAGGGAACAGAGTAACCTGAAGCAGAACTCAGAGGGCACTGGGCAGACTCCTGTTACCCTAACCTCGGTCTCTTTGGTGCTATAACCTTCCGCTTAGAGCAGAAGGATGGTATTCTATGAAAATGAGACACAAAGTCATTCCAAACTATGTACATCAAGGAAGTTTCAAGGATGTAAGCCTGATGCCTTGTTATTAAGTAAACACTACCAGTTTGTATCTTTAAAATTTATATTTAGGCACAGGTAGGTATAATATTAAGAATTTTTAGCCTGCTTTTAAAAACTCTGTACACAAGAATGGATAATATAATAGCTACATTGGAAAATAACATGGCTATAGCTAAGAGGATAGATGACTACCATTGTTTAAAAAAGAAATTAGCATCTATTTAACCTTGAGCGTGGTCTCCTTCAGAAGCCAGCACAGGTTGCAATGTCAGTCATCTTCAAACTTCAGCGTGTGGCTGGAGAACAAAGTCAGCACCCACAGCCACTGGGACTCTTGTGAAGCTGTATATCTTAGAGTCAGGGTTTCTACAAGTTGTACTGGCTAGAGCTATAAAACCTGAAATAGGAGCTCTTTTGAAAAAGAGAATTTTCAGCAGTGCACGTAAATTACTGTTCCTCTTCTCCCAAGAAATAAACCCTAACTGATTCTAAGAGTTAATCCAGGGCTGTGTTAGAAAACCATCTGATTTAAACCAAGCCAAACCCAAACAAAATGAAATATTTACAACACTAACAATAGCAACAAGGGATAAATGTTACATAATCATGGAAAGAAAAGAAAATCTGGGGTATCAAAGCACATAAAACTTTTTAGAGCCCAACTGGATATTGGTTTTGCTAATACACACTTGACTGTATCCAATTCTCAGACACCACTTGCCTCAGCAGAGTCTTAAGATGTAAAATGAAATGCAAACATTGCCTTAGGAAACCTGGGTTTCTGGCTTTGTTTTGCAGAACCCTGGATTATTCATAGGAGTTTGTTTTGTTTGAATTGCTAACTGAAGAGAAGACAGGTGGTGAAATGCACGCTAAAGAAATGAGAAGTGGAATAAATTTTCCTCCGACTATGAGGATCTACAGACACAAGAGTGACAGCGATCCGGCCCCTTCCACAGCCCCGGCAGGTGCTTACCAACCGGACCAGTGTACACTTGGAGGACTAGAATGTGGCTGATCCTGGGGTGCTTTAAGGGAAGACCCACTCCCAACAACACTGAAAAATGGACCCCACTACCAAACCATCTGACCTGGCAAAAGGAATCTCACAGAAGTGGCACGGACTGAAGACCCAGCTGGGAACAGGGGCGGAATGGAAGAACGTGTCCTGGGTAAAACCCACAGGATCCCGAGGCCCACAACAAAGTTTCCCACCGTGTCAGAGGGCTGAGCCCTCAGAATGAGATGGAGTTTGAGTCAATAAAAACACTATGATAATTCCTGCACACATCAGTCTTCTGAATAATGTTCAAATCCTCATTTAAATATCTATAAATCTACCCAGATATAGCTGGATATAGAGGATATGAATTTTTCCCACATATATTTTATTTTTCAACTACAGTTTACATTCAGTATTATGTAGTTTTAGTTTTAGGTGTACAGTGCAGTGGTTAGATAACCCTATACTTTACAAAGTGGTCCCCCTGGTATTTCCAGTACCCACCTGGCACCATACATAGTGATTACAATATTATTGACTATATTCCTTATTCTGTCTTTTACATCCTCATGAGTATTTTGTGACTACCAAATTGTACTTCTTAATCCCTTAAACTTTTTCACTCAGTCCCAGAAAACCCCTCCCATCTGGCTACCATCAATCTGTTCTGTGTATTTATGAGTCAGTTTCAATTTTATTTGTTCATTTTTTTCTTTTCTTTAGATTCCACATATAAGGGAAGTGAGATGATATGAATTTTAGATATCTGTATCAGTACAGACATAAACTAGATATAGATACATTTTTAAATTTTATATGCCAAAATAATTTCTCTGAGGGGCAGTCTTTAAAAAGATGACGCATATGCAGCCTAACACTCAGCATCACCTGTTACTGTGCACTCCGTAGACTGCTCTAGAATCCCTGAAACAATACAGGCGAGTGGTTGGGATTGTCCCACAGCTTCCCACTCATTAATTTTATTTTGCCCTGGCAGTTCCTGCTCACTGCTTCTGGCTAAGAAACTATGATGGAGGTGCCAAGTTTCACTAAGAGTGGCCTGTGTTCCTCTGACATATGTTGGATGAGGAGTCCTAAGTCCGAAACTCAGTGGCATTTGTTCTCAAGTTCCTTCCCTAGTTTTACACATACTTTATTATCATTACACATAGAGACCCTCAAAACAGATTCTTTGTTAGGTGCACAATTTCTCCTCTTTAGGCAAACCATCCTGACTTGCTATTTTTTCTTTTTCATTCTAATTAAATTAGAAAAACATTTTGGCCAATTGATCTCAAAAATAAAGCCCTAGTGTAGAAGAAAGTATTAAAAATACTTTTAAGCAAACAATTCTGAAATTTATTATTTAGCCTGAGCTCTGCTATGTGCTAAATTTATGATCCTGCGTAAATTACTTGGTTTTCTGAGACTCGGTTTCCAATTATTTTTATTGCTATCTACTTTCAACTATAAAGTAATTCCACAAAATAGTAGATTCTTGAGTTCTGAATCTAATGTTCAAGCATAGATTTTAAATTTGAAGCCTAATCTTAACTAAGATAAAATTAAGTCCTCTTTTTAAGCCTAATATTTATTTTGAATCAATTGGTAGTTTTAAGATTTTGGTCATCTTTCTCTCTTTTTCTCTTATCCTCACCCAAGGACATTTATTTCATTTTTTTTTTTAGAGAGAGAGAAAGGAAGGGAGGAAAACATCCATGTCAAAGAGAAGCATCAATTGGTTGTCTCCTCTGCATGCCTGGACCAGAATAGGAATCACAACCTAGGTGTGTGCCCTGACTGGAAACTGAAATCAAAACCCTTTGGCTATGAGATGACACTGTAACCAATAGAGGCACACCAACCAGGAAGAGATTTGGTAGAGTTTCAATGTCCACTTTTCCTTATAGATATATTGCTATCAGTGTTCCCTTACCTACAAAAATATTATATTAATATTTGTGAAAAATAACTGACACACCTCAATTTCACTGAGGAAGGAAGGAAACAATGATCAAATGTTGTATCTGAGGGAAATAATCTGCTAATCTGAAAAAATATTTAGTATCTCTGCTAAATACCATGGATAATTGTTTCATAACTGCCAAGAAGTAAATTTAGATCAAGTAAATTACATTGATTTTATATGCTTGTAAGCAAAGTAAAAATAGATTTATACAACTTAGATATTAAGTCTCCTCAATAGTCATTAGATTATCAAAGCCAAGAGGTAAAAATTGATGGTGAACAGCCATATGAGACATTGTTATTGCAAAATTATACTGGGTCCCTCTATGAAAGTGAAAAGGCCCCTTATGGGCAGGTGACTGATACTATAAAAGCACCTTGTACACGATGTGAAATGATAAAAAAATGATGACTTCTGTCTTACTGAGTAAAAGAAACCATAATACTGAAGTTTATGAGCACCTTTGAATTACTGCTGCTCTACGTAATTGTTCCTTGACTTTATATTTGCAAATATCTAATGTGACAGNTTAAGTCCTCTTTTTAAGCCTAATATTTATTTTGAATCAATTGGTAGTTTTAAGATTTTGGTCATCTTTCTCTCTTTTTCTCTTATCCTCACCCAAGGACATTTATTTCATTTTTTTTTTAGAGAGAGAGAAAGGAAGGGAGGAAAACATCCATGTCAAAGAGAAGCATCAATTGGTTGTCTCCTCTGCATGCCTGGACCAGAATAGGAATCACAACCTAGGTGTGTGCCCTGACTGGAAACTGAAATCAAAACCCTTTGGCTATGAGATGACACTGTAACCAATAGAGGCACACCAACCAGGAAGAGATTTGGTAGAGTTTCAATGTCCACTTTTCCTTATAGATATATTGCTATCAGTGTTCCCTTACCTACAAAAATATTATATTAATATTTGTGAAAAATAACTGACACACCTCAATTTCACTGAGGAAGGAAGGAAACAATGATCAAATAGCCCAGTTGTATCTGAGGAAAATAATCTGCTAATCTGAAAAAATATTTAGTATCTCTGCTAAATATCAATGGATAATTGTTTCATAACTGCCAAGAAGTAAATTTAGATCAAGTAAATTACATTGATTTTATATGCTTGTAAGCAAAGTAAAAATAGGTTTATACAACTTAGATATTAAGTCTCCTCAATAGTCATTAGATTATCAAAGCCAAGAGGTAAAAATTGATGGTGAACAGCCATATGAGACATTGTTGTTGCGAAATTATACTGGGTCCCTCTATGAAAGTGAAAAGGCCCATTATGGGCGGGTGACTGATACTATAAAAGCACCTTGTACACGATGTGAAATGATAAAAAAATGATGACTTCTGTCTTACTGAGTAAAAGAAACGATAATACTGAAGTTTATGAGCACCTTTGAATTACTGCTGCTCTACATAATTGTTCCTTGACTTTATATTTGCAAATATCTAATGTGACAGTCTTCACATATGTCAATTTATGTCCAAACTGTAGCAAATATTCATGGAATGAACAACAGTGTGGTGACTGCACGTGAGAGGGGAGTGGGTGGAGGTAGGAAAAGGTATAGGGGGGATAAAGGTAGTGGAAAAAATACAATTAAAAATAGTTTTAGCCCTGGCTGGTGTAGCTCAGTAGACTGAGCGCAGGCCTGTGAACCACACAATCGAGGTTCGATTCCCAGTCAGGGCACATGCCTAGGTTGCAGGCCAGTTCCCAGTTCCTGGCGGGGGACACACGAGAGGCAACCATACATTGATATTTCTCTCTCTCTCTCTCTCCTTCCCTTCCCCTCTAAGATAAATAAATAAAAATATTAAAAAATAGTTTTAAAAAATCATAGCAAATAGTTCAAGAAGGGGCTTTGTCAGCCATTGGGTATTGTGGAGTTACTGCTTTCAGAATCATCTCAGAAATTCCTGCAGCATCTGGCACTGCCTTGAGTACAGCTTCGTGTCCTGTGTCACAAGCAAAGAAGAACTCTGAGTACTTCATGTAAAGAATTCTCAGCAATTGATATGCTTTCCCAATAAAGTGAATATTTCCATAAATATTTTTGAACTTATCTTCAAAATGTACTTTTGTAGCATGAAAGATACTATTCTATAAAAAGGTAAAGTATAATATTCACGTTAAAAATTGCATGTGTAAATATATAGCTCGTGGAAACTTCACAAACAGTGAGGCGAGCACCAGACTAAGCACAGATCATGACCCGCACACCAGGAGTACTGTCCTGGTCACTTTCAGTTACTAGTGGACCCAATAATGATAACCAGTCTCTGGACATCAATCAGCTAAATTAGTTTTGAGTATTATTGTACTTTATGTCACCCAAATCACAAAGTATGTGCCTTTTACTGACTGACTTCTTTCACCAACAGCATCTCTGTTTGGTTCACCCATGCATGTGGGTGAAGTTGTAAATTCTGTATTCTCACCACTTTGTAGTCAACTGTATGAATAGACCACACTTTATTCTGTTGAACCATCAGTTTCCAGTTTGGGAGCATTATGAATAGTAGTGCTTAGAACATTCTAAAAATAACATGAATATATGAAAGCCTTTGGGGGGAAGTTGAGCTATGTAAAATTGTCATTCTTGTAAAACACAAACACTTAAATATTGGCAGTTCACAGGACACAATCTAACAACTAGAAATTGAATTGTTAGGTCACATTGTACCCAATATACATATTTTTGTTTATAGTACATGCTTTCAAGGAGTTTGCTAAAATTGTACCTACTTATCTGGCTACCTGCAATGTATTACTGTTAGGTGCTTCCCAGTATTTCTATATTATATATATATATTATATATATACATATATATATATTTAAGTATATATATGATGTACACATATATATTTTTAAGTATAAATATATTTTTAAGTATTCTTATAAGTGTGCAGTGATATCTCATTAATGTTTTAATTTGCATTTTACTAATGAAGTGACACCTTTTTATGTTAACTGAGAATTTAGGTATCTTTTTATGCAAGATATGCTTTTAGGTCTTTTGTCTATTTTTCATTGTGTTGTCTCTTTTTCATTTGGATGTTTGAGTTTATGGTGCATGTGTGTGTTCCAATGTATATTCTGAATATTCTAAGTACTTTGCCAGAAATATATATTATGTCTTCTCTAACAGTATGAGTTGCTTTTTCTCTCACTTAGCAGTGTTAAATATAGTCCTATTTATCAATTCTTTTTCTTTTATAGTTAGTCTTTCTAAGTCTGACTTAGAAACTTTTGCCTTTTTAAAAGTCTCAAGATATTCTCCTGTCTTTTCTTTCACTATCTCTACTTTTGTGTATTTCACACTTAAATCTTTGATTCATGTGCAAAAGATTTGGGGGTGTGAGATGATATAGAGGCCATATACATTTTCTCAGTGTTGATATCTAAAATCTTTTATTTACAAGTTCATATTTTCCTTGCTGAACTGCAATGTTGCTTCTGACATGAATCAGGTAAATGTGTGTACTTGTTTATAGACTATCAGTAACATTATCTTACATGTCATAAAAAGTAGCAATATTTCATCCTCTGGGAACAGTCTTGGTATTTGTAGAGTCAAATTTATTTGAATCTATGTCTGGGATGATGCCCATAAGCAAACTAGATAATTTAATAAGCTATATTTTTTAATTTTATCAATTAATATCTGTTGTGGCATAAATTTCTGGTCAGCTTCAAATGAAGCATTTAAAACCTATTCAAGCAGTGTAATTGGCATTGAATTCATGTGCAAAGATGATGCCACTACAAATACCAGCGGTGTTTGTCAGATGATACTGTGTTTTGTAGCTATATCTTATTATAGCACTCAAACGTTGATTATTATGTTTTAGCATTGGTAGTAACTCAAGCAATACAAAAACAACTTTAGTATTCTAAAATAGTTCTAAATCTACCATAAATATGTAATTCTGCATACACAGATGCATTTCCAAATATTGCTCATTTAAGTTTCAGAAGTTTCTGATAATAAGCATATGAGTGTAGTTTACTTATGTTTGTCTCAATTATTGATTTGATTTTATAGTTTCTTTGCCACTAGCTTTATTTACATTCTTCTTTCTTACTACAACTTTTCCTGGTATTCCCACATTCTCACCTGAAGCTCTAAGAGGTTCCAATCAGTGGTAGTAAATAAAAGTTTATATTTGCTTAACCTCAGAGTTGACTTCTTTTTTAATAATAATTAGGACAGTTTTTTTAAATTTTTATTTATTTATTTATTTATCTTTAAAAGGGAAGGGAAGGAGAGAAATATCACTGTATGGTTGCTTCTCGTGAGTCCCCTGCTGGGAACTGGCCTGCAACCCAGGCATGTGCCCTGACTGGGAATCAAACTTCGATCTTTTGGTTCACACGCCTGCGCTCAATCCACTGAGCTATACCAGCCAAGGCAGACTTTTGAAAATGTGAAAATTTTTAGAATGCTATGATTTTGGAAAATAACAGAAAATAGCAAGTCAAAACATTTTGAAAATTAAGACAGGAAAAAGGAGATTGATTATGTCTGAAAAACTGTGCCATGAAACAGTTGCTAGGCAAGTTTTTCTCTTAATTTCTTTCAAAATCTTCCCCTCGTTTTAAAAAAAATTCCACAAAGTTATTTTTTAAGTGAGATATCAAATCCATTTATTCACTGTACTTTAACTCTCTTCTTCAACTCTAGAACATTCCAGAACGCTCAGTAGGTACAACAGGAAAAGGTTCTACACATAATGAATAGAAAGCTTTATTTGATAAAAACTAAAAATATAAGTGTGAGGTATTGATAATGACACTACAAAGGGTAGTGGAGACCATTATGTTAAGTGAAGTAAGCCGGACACTGAAAGAAAAACTGCATGATCTCACTTTTACATGGAACCTAAAAAAGCCAAATAACATGGAAGCCTGGAGTAGAATGGTGGTTACACAGGGCAGGGAGGTGGGGGAAATGGGCAGATGCAGGCAGAGAATACACAGTTGCAGTAATTAGGGTAAATCAGTCCAGAGATCTAGGGTACTGCATCATGACTATAGTTCATAACTGTATTGAATGCCAGAAATTTGCTAAGAGTGTAGATTTTAGGTGATCTTAACAAACACACACGCACACGCACAACACCCTAACCAGCTATTATCTGAAGTGTTTTGGCCACTGGAGACCTAGATAAGACTGGCTCAGTGTTCCATGTCATGCTCGTGAAACTGCACAGAAAGATTTCTCAAATCCCTTACTACTTCTGAACGCACATTTTTCTGTTCATAAAACCTCTCTTACTATTTCACATTTTATGCTGTCTCTTATTTTGTACCATAGGGATTGAGTTGGGGAAAGAGGGAGGGAAGGGGAATTATTTGCCTTGTTTCCCCAATTTCTCTGTGCAAACAATTAAAAATAAAAGGATTCTGATTGTGTATTTTGGTCAGTCATGGGAATGAGCAACAAAACATAACCACACCAAGCAACCTGAAACTGCATATAGACAATCTCATTCAGAATTTTTTCCCGTCCTGGCATAAAGGGAATACAGAGATTTTCTTGGGAAACATCACTCCACTTAGTGACAAATTTTCCATCCCTTCGTTTCTGTCTACCCTCTGATCTTTTTGTTTTCTGCTCCATTATCTAAAGGAGCAAATAATATAAATGTCCAATGTCCTCATATAGAGCAGTGTAGTTCTCTCATTGTTACCTCGATTCTTTCTGACATTGACCAGCCAAGGCAGCTCTTAAAGACATTCTCCAAAAGATCTTTAAAAATGATTGGTGTTAATTATTATGAAGATTCATTTATGTGTCAACTTGATTGGGCCAAGGGGTGCCAAGATATTTGGCTAAACACTATTTTAGGCTGTGTCTGTGAGGATACTTCTAGACAAGATTAACATTTGAGTCTGAGTCAGTAGACTGAGTAAGGTAGACTGCCTTTCCCAGTGTGGGTGGGCTTAATATAATCCACTGAAAGCCTGAATAGACCTAAGTAAAAAATATTTTTCTCTCTCTCTCTATTTCCAGCCTCAAGTATTGATTGGCCTTCTCCCGCCTTTAGACTCAGACTCAGATGGGAACTCACATCATTGTCTCTCCTGGGTCCAGTTGGCTGACTGTGTATCATGGGGTTTTTTAGCCTCCAATATCATGTGATCTACATAATTCCTTACAGTAAATCCTCTCCCTTCCCCTCCCCTCTCCTCCACCGTGTGTGTGTGTGTGTGTGTGTGTGTGTGTGTGTGTGTATCCTACTAGTTCTGTTTTTCTGGAGAGCCCTAACTAATACAACTATTAATGAACTGTAGTCTGTCCTTCTGCACTTACTTCCTCCATCCTGTTCCTCTCCTTTACACAAATACACACATGTGCATACAAGCACAGAAATGCAGTGTTCGGATCCTTATACCACTGGGGTTGTTGAGAACATAAAATATAAACTTTATCACTAATGGAGAGTACATTCTGACCAATTAGTAGGATTAGTTGTCTTTTAATTACCATTTAAAAAATCTAGTTTCATGGGCATATTAAAAGAGAATTAGAATGTAAGTTGTTAGATTTTTCTCATAATTGGGTTCTTGGTTTCCTGAAAAGGAAGCATAAACAAGTCCTGGGATAACAGCTCATGATTAGAGAAAGGGAAATTAAAAGTGTGCACTTCCAAACCCTGGCTGGGGTAGCTCGGTGGATTGAGCATGGGCCTGCGAACCAGAAGATCGCGGTTCGATTCCCAGTCAGGGCACATGCCTGGGTTGCAGGCCAGTTCCCGGCAGGGGCCCGTTCCCAGCAAGGGATGTACCAGAAGCAACCATACATTGATGTTTCTCTTCCTCTCTCCTTCCCTTCCCCTCTAAAGATAAATAAATTAAATTTAAAAAAAAAGTGTGCACTTCCATTGGTAGAAATTAGGGATAAAGCTCGTTCTGCTAGTATAAATGAAGTGTTAAGTAGAAGAAGCTTCTCCTGTCAAGCATACATACTGACTGATTTCCTTGACCTATTGAGAAGTCACAGGGATTAAGACATCCATCACAACATAGAACATAGAAACCTGATTTAATTTCATCTTTAAAAATATAGTTACATACCTGAGTGTGTCACTCTCCATACTGAAATAATGGTACCTATTAGTAGTTATTAATTTTTTCAATAAATATATTTTTCTGAACATGTTCCATGTGCCATGCTCTAGTAATTTGTACTGAGGACTCAATAATAAATAAGGCATGATGACCTTAAATTTTTTCAAGATGGTAGAGGAAGCAAATAATTACAGTGCAATGTGCCAACTGTCCTAAAATGGTCCCTGGTACTAAAAGTAGGGTTCCTGAGTCAATTCTTCCACATATGAGTCATAGGAGTCCTGAACCATGACACCTGGTGGGAATGAGGCTGCCAGCTCCGTTCTGGTAGCTATAGAAAGCACTAGTGTTGGGACTCTACCCTGTAGGCTAAGCTATGGATTAACAATGAGCTGCATTGGGAGACAGCCCTTTTCACTCCCTTAATGGCATCTTTTGATGAACGAAAAATTCTAATTTTAATTTAGTCTAAGATTGATTTATTTTTGGTGCTATTAAAGATATAGTTGTACCCTGGCTGGTGTGACTCAGTGGATTGTGTGCCACATGCCAGCCTGCAAACCAAAGTGTCACCAGTTCAATTCCCAGCCAGGGCACAAGCCTGTGCCAGGTCCTCAGTAGGGGGCGCTCAAGAGGCAACCACCCATTGATGTTTCTCTCCCTCTTTTTTTCACCTTCCCCTCCTTCTAAAAACAAGTAAAATCTTTTAAAAAAAATACATTGACCTATCCCAAAGTCATGAAGATATTCAGCAATATTATATTCTAGAAGTTTTGTGCATTTTAAAATCCTTCCCACTAGTGTGTAAAACATTTCTTTGTGCGTCATACAAGGTAGTGTTCAAGACACAATGTTACCTCTACAGCTACAAATTATAGAAACACTGCCTTTTCCCGCTGCTTTGTAAAGCTAGCTATGTCATAAATCAAACTCTCTATATGTATAGGTCTATTTGTAAACATTATTTTGATGTAGTTGTCTATTTGTCTATCATTTCTCTGATACCTCAATGTTTAATTAGTGATCTTTCATAATGCTTCAATATATGATGGTTTGACTCCACCAATTTTGGTCAAGTCTGTTTTAACTATTTTGTTAATGTTTATTTTCAAATGCATTTTAAAATCACCTGGTCAATTTCCAAAATAAATTTCTGAGAATTTCATTGTGATTGTACTGAATTTATAAGTCAATTGAAATCCATTGTTATCATTTTATTAATGAGTCATTTCATGAATATAGTATATCTTTATATACATATGTGCTATATTTAATTTTTCCTCATGATATTTTCAATATTTAATGTATAATGATTAAAGAGATAAATTGATTATGCTATTGTTCTCCAAGGAGCATTTACCTTAACAGTTTTCAAGCAGTTAAGGTTAAGGGTCACTCATTTTTCAACCAATCAGTGATTTTTATTTTTATTTCAAGATATTGAAGTATAAATGTCATCAATAGGACCAGAGGCGTGAATATATGGAACAGACTATCAAGTCTCAGAGGAGAGTCATGGTGGGGGGAGGCGGCCAGAAGAGATTAGCCAAAGAACATATATGCATAACCTATGGACACAGAAACAATGTGGTGGAGGTTGGGTGGAAGGGGGCAAAGGGAGGGGGAAATGGGGCATATCTATAAGGATGTCATCAATAAAAATGAAATAAGTTAAAATTATAATATATTTAAAGTATACATCATAGTGACTTGATATAAGTACACACTGTAAAAGGATTATCCCACCTACTGAATAATATATCCTTCACCTCACATTTTTTTCTGTGTGAGAAAACACTTAGGTTCTACTCTATTAGTAAATTCCAGCTATACAATATAGTGTTTCCACTTACAGTCACCATGTGGGTCCTCAGATCTTATTTATTTTATAGCTGAAAGTTTGTACTCTTTTACCAACCTCTGTTTCCCCCGCTTTCATCCGCCTGACCACCACTTTTCAAATCTCTGCTTCTATGTGTTTGACTTATTTTTTTAATTCAGTGTTTGAGCTGATTTGGAGCTAGCCTTCAAGTTTATTTATTCAAGTTCATTTATTCTTATCCTCAATATATGTTAAATACATGCCTTCTTCATATCAAGGAAATAAATCTTAAAACATCTAAGCAGAATTGAGAGTTTTGCATAAGTGGCATATTTAAAAGTGGTTGAAAAGGATGACCCTAAAATTTCTAACATAGACCACTTGGTAGATGGTGATGTCATCAATAGAAATGAAAAAGTATGTGGAGCTGAAGCTTGAAAAATAAAAAAAAAAATTATTTGTCTTGATTTCTTTTCAGAGATAAAATAATATCTTTGCTGAGTGTACTTATATGTATGTGTATATGTGTGTATGTATATATATATCATAGATTTATAGATTCATAGATTTCATATATGAAATATATGTATATTGCATATATATATGAATATAGATTCATAGATTTCATATATGAAATATATATATAGATTTCATAGATTTACACTTTAGTAGCAGTTTTGAAGCCCAAATAAAATAGTTACATATGAGACAAGACAGTGCTTGGTTAGTTGTTGACTGCTATATAGTTGTCATGTGTTGTGTATTCTTTTTGTGTTTCCCTGAGGAAGTCAGACATTTTAATGTGACAAGATACAAGGTACACGTTATACACACAAATGTATGATTTGTAGGTTTATACCAATAAAATACAGATGATAATTCTCACATCATCAAATGAATTCTAAATGATAAAGCTACCCTATAGAAACCATTACAATGATATTCCAGAATCAGAATTCTAAATCATGTATCTTCTAAAAGATACAAAATGATTATTACACTCCCATGATACAAATATTTACTGAGTATGTTCAGTATGTACTGAATAAACTCAACTAAGAAAAACTCTGAGGCCACTCAGTCTTTTGATATTCTGTTTTTCTCTCCATTATTTTTATGGGAATTTGTTAAATTATTATTTAAGAAACTTCACTAAACAAAAAAAGAAAACAATACATTTGACACTCAGCATCTTGAAAAACAAGAAAATCAAAGTAAAGTAAAAGTAAGTAAATCTGTTTAAATGATAAAACAAACCTTTAATTCTTATTTTAACACCACTGAAATTTTTGGTGATGGTTATCAACAGCAGAGAATTATTAAAGTGCCATGAAAGGCAAGATCCATTTTAATATTAAACATATGGGACTTTAAAGGTAAATATGACTTGTTCACAAATATTACAGGAAGCCAAGAGAATCATTTCCTTTGGCAATAAGCTATCCTTTCCATCATAAGTATATTTTGCATGCTTTCAATTTTTATCATTCCTCATTGAAGTTTATATTATAAAGATTCAGCAATAAAAAATATAAAACATCCATAGTAACATTTCTTTTCATCTAGTTTATATGAAGAAGATCTCCAACTTTACCATAGATCTTACATATTTTGGTTACCAAAAACTCTTATTGTAAGTTTGATTTTCATTTAATGGATTAACAAAACAATTCATTTGAGAAAAGTGGTTAAATATCTGAGGCTTTTAAAGCAAATATTAATCTTCAGGAAAAAGCATTTTAAAAATCAGCTTACTATCTTTTCCTTATATAATAAATACTTCTGTACAAAGCATTTAAATGTATCATGGCAAATGACAAGTATAAAAAAACCACAATATGTCAATTTCTCTATTATTTTACTCTCTATTCCTGTGCCTTTCATAATCAGATTATAACTAAAATTTTGATCAACTGCAGAGTGATGTTGCAAGACTTTCCAGTAACTACAGTTTTGTAGAACAAATGCCTTGTTTAAATGGACTGAGTGAAGAGAAGGCGTATACTTAACTATTACTGGAGGATTGGTATTTTTAAAAAGTTAAAATGGAATAAAAATATAAACAAAAATGATGATAAACACAAAATTTTAATTTCATTTGAGATTATTAATGTGACAAAGCAATTAATGATGGGAGTAAGACATATGAAAACTTTCCCCTCAACAAGATACTTAGTTGATACTCTTTTCCTCACCTATGTTTCTATGACTCTGTTGTCAAACTGGCTCTTCATTATCAGAAGGGAAATCTCGGGTGGTTGACAGGGAAGGAGTATGTGTGCACAGTGCAGGGGAAGACCACAGGTGAGTAGGAATAATGAAAAGTCAAGACCTGTGTACCCTTAGGCCTACAGGTACAAGTGGAATTTGGGAAATGAAGGAATGAGCATTGCAATTAGGTATTTGGAGAAGAAAGAGAATATGTAAATAGGAAGAGAAATGACAGTAATGAAAAAGCCTGTTAGGGTTTGGGAAAAGTAGGTGAAACTATATTTGAGAATTTGAAAAGCTTTAGATAAGCTTAATAAAATAGCACATAAATTTCTTTTTGTCAAACTTTGAAAACAGTGTCTGAACTACAAATCATCCTTTGTATATTGGGGTTTGGCTTCCCCTAGGCCTCAAGTCAGATATATATACATGGAGAGAACAGGCAAAAGATTTATCAAGAAATAGAACATTAACCCTTTTGTGTCTTTATAGAACTATATCCTCATTTTCTTCACTTTGACAAAAATTTCTTTATTTGCTGAAATTAACAATTCTCAGAAATGATTGCTTGAGTGGGGGCAGTTTTTATTCTTTCAGTGGAAACCTGATCTGTCAAAAATTACTCAATACTTTTTTGCTTAAGTTTGCCTACAACACAGTAAGTCCTTTTACTATAAAGCCTTGTTCTTTTCCCATGTGGTTCTGCTGTGTTATAAGCCAAGGTCTAAGATGCTAGAACATTATCAGAACTAGAAAGAGATCATGCTGGCAACAGACTGGCCCCTTGAAGTCAGATCACCAGTGTGGTCAGCCCAGTCCATCATTTCATTCAATTATGTCGTGGAGTGCCTGATGTGGGCCAAGTATGGCTACCATTCCTGGAGTGCAGCAGAAAATAAGATGGACAAGTTTCTTGCCTTTATGGGCTACATTTTTTTACCAGGGAAGCCACACTATTAAAAAAGTCATTAAATAGGCCCTGCTGGTGTAGCTCAGTGGATTGAGCACGGGCCTGCAAACCAGACAATCGAGGTTTGATTCCCAGTCAGGGCACATGTCTGGGTTGCAGGTCAGTTCCTGGCAGGGGACACACGAGAGGCAACCATACATTGATTGATATTTCTCTCCCTCTCTCCTTCCCTTCCCCTCTAAAAAAGATAAATAAATGAAATATCTTTAAAATGTCATTAAATAACATATGATAACATGAGTACAAATGCTAGTGGTAGTTCATGAAAAGGAAACTTAACCTAATAAAATGGAGCAGAGGTGAGGAAAGACTCCTGAGAAATAAAACAGCAAGAGTTGTCAGCAAAAAGAGGTATATTGGGGCCAGGGTGGATTGTAAAAGTGTTGCAGGTGGAGAGAGTGCCAAGTGTAAATGCAGGATGTGGGAGGGATTTCGACTTAGGAGACTGAGCATGAGAGGAGCCACCTTGGCTAAAAAGTACTGATACGGAATGCAAAGAGAAGAGAGTGTATGACGGAGCTAGGAGGAATACAAACATTTTGAGATGCTAAGCAACAAGGATAAGAGAAAAGCAGATTAAGTCATGGGGTGGAGATGCAGGTGACTGGGACATAAAGAGGTCAGTAGCACTGGGCAGTTCCTTCGTGAGGATGGAACAATTCTGTATCTTGGTGTTAGTAATAGTTATGTGAGACGGTATATGGGGGGAAATCGCATAAAACTACACCCACATACACACACAAAGTGAAGCATGTAAAAACTGAATAAGGTCTGTAGCCTAGTTAATAGCATTATTCCAATATCAATTCCCTGGCTTTGAGGATATTCTATAATTATATAAGAGGATACCATTCAGAGAAGCTGGATAAAGTTGATAGGGGACTCTCCATACTATGCTTGCAACTTCCTGTCAGTCTATAACGAGTTCAAATACAGTTACAAAGACGATAAGGGGTTGTTGGAAAGAAGGGCACGGCTAATGGTGTTCAACAAAGTGAAGAAGAAAATGAATAACTAAAATATGTTCATTAAACTAAGCCTCAAGGAGGTCATTGGTTATCTTCGAAAGAGCAGTTTAAGCGGTAGAGTAGCGTGAAAATTACATTGAGTGAATGGAATGCAGAGCTAGAGGTGAGAACAGATAAATAGCATGGACAAATGGATTCAAGACACCTTCATCAAGAGAGGAAGGGAAGAGATAACAAGAGTACTAACCTGAAGACTGTGTGGTTGAAGAGGACATTTTCTTCTTTTGGGGATTTGAATATATGTTTCTCCCTCACTTCTCAACTGGCTCCTTTATTCTCCACACATAAAGATGCTTTTTAGGGTATATTTTGAAGACCTGAATTTTGACATACATTTTCAGGATAATTTTTAAAATATATATTTTAGGAACTCAATATATTTTTACCAAATCAACTACCATATTTTGCCATAATGTACACTTTTTTCCTACAAATTTTTGAAGGAAAAATAAGGATGTGCAATATACATGCGTAGTACCTGAAATATCTCCTATCTGTTCTCGTCTTTTGTAATCATTTGTTACATAAAATTTCTTGTACCATAATATGTTCAAAAACAAATGCAAAAATTCCTTTATAATGCAAACAATAAGCATCTAAATATAAATAAATAAATAAATAAATAATTGAATTAAAAAATTAAAACAAAAGTTTTTTTTCTGAAAATTTGGGCCAAAAATGTGGATGCTCATTTTACATGGTAAAATACAATATTATAGAGTCTGATAATGTTCTATTTTCTCTCTTAGAGAATTTGGTTTAGAATGCCTCCTTCACACCTAGATGGTTCATATAGTCTTCTTAGATTTCCTGTAGGCTTCTGTGGTTTACATTTAAGTATTAAATATATGTGAAACATTTTTTTGTGCTTGATAGAGGTTAGTGGTAATTTCCATGTCTGAATATATTCTTATTCAATTTCCTTGCTCGACCACTGTCTTCTAGGCCTATTTTTCATTATAATATTGGCTGGAAAAAGTAGTACATAATCTTTCAGCAGCACACCCTGAAGCCAGAAAAGTCAAGTTCTGACCAAGATATATAGGCTTATCATATGAAGGCTCAGCTGCCTTTTAAAAATGTCAAGACCCAGGTGGTTGAAAGCCCCTTCTATTCTTGTGGTTTTTCTTCTCATGTCTAGGATGACCAGAGTTGCAGCGCCATTTTGCAGCCATGGATAGTCATGCACAAAGTTCCTCAGCAAACCTGGAAGAGCAGAGAGCTGGTAGCAGACTGGTTCAGGAAACGTGTTATTACATCTTGGTGCATCCAACTCAGCTTATGCCACCTACTTACAAGTTCTGTGTGATGTGAGATAGATCAACACTTATGTGTGAGTTGCTTTCTGTTATTTGTGACAGGAAACATATCTGCCTGATACAGGTTCCAACTCTACTTTCTTCCATACACACAGCCAGCTGGATCCTAATAATATATTAACTATTTCTTTCCTGACTAAGTGAACAATGCTCCCTTAACAAAGATTATTATTCATTTGCATTGCAATATATTGTAGGAATATTTTTCTGAAAAAATTTCTCTGTATATCTGGGCTACTAGCATATTGATCTGATTCTTACTGCTTTATAGTTTGTTTGCATATCAGGTAAGCAAGTTCACACATAGAGTCTTCATTTATATTCCTGGCCTTTGCTGGGGCAGTTATTTTTCTATATGAACTTTAAATTATTTTAAAACAATAAAAACCATTTGATTGTAGATCAATTTGGAATTACATTTAAAATAAAATACGTTTGGGAGCCCTGGTGAATTTATAATGTTATGATATTAGAATTGGCTCTTAGTAGTTGAATCTTAGAATACAAGAATGTTATAATTACATTTAATTTTTTCTTGCTGGTTTTTTAAAATAAACTCTTTTTTGTTGATATAAATCTTGTTTACAGCCATACCTCCCTGAATATGCCCTATCTCATCTAATATAAATCTGAAGCCCTCCTTGTCAAATTCAGTACTTCTTACAGTTTTCATTTTCTGACAAGAACTTTCTCCAACTTCCATTATAAAATGCCTATAGATAGCTAGATAGGTAGATTAAAATACATTTTAGACAGATTCTACTGAGTTTTTTATATGTGCCATCATGTTCGATTCAATGATAACTATTCATTTCTAATATATATGACAGATATTTATCTTTTCGTACTCACTGGAAACTCCAATACAATGTCAGATAACAATGGTGTGTATTGACATGCTTTTTAAGTTCCTAATTTTGACTAACATTTTTTCTCTGAATTTTTAATATTTTCCATCAGTTGTTTTTATTATTTTTATTTTTTATTGTTCAACAAGTACAGTTGTCTGTACTTTCCCCCCATCACTACCCCCACCCCTCTCAATCCCACCCCCAACTGTGATCCTACCCCCTGCAGTTTGCCCAGGTGTCCTTTATACATGTTCCTTAATGACCATCCTCCCCTTTATCAGGTGTTTTTAAATAGAAAGTATGTCTAAAAATTATATTTAACAATGACAATGCTACTAAACATTTTAATGATATGTTTTTATATTTTACTTAGAAGAGGATGCTGAAATCTAACACAAACCTGGTCGTTTAGGAATATCCTGCAGAAGTTTATTTTCTGAATTAAATTTAATTTCTGCATCCTGCAGTATAGCCTCACTAACATATTCTAGCTACCTTCAAGACTTGGACTACAACAGCCTTAACAGTTCTCACTTCCACTCTGCTCTTGTAAATGCCAGCCTAAAATGTGCACACCTTTCACTGAAGTTGAGTAATTGGATTAGAACCTCTCTATAATTTATGAGTTTACCGTCTTTCTTTTTCTGACAAATAATACTGAATATCTTTAAAGTCACTACTACATAGTAGATATTACATAAAAATAGCTGCTTGGACACAGGGAATTGGTCTATTTCGGGATACAGTAAATCTGTAGAATTGAGGCCAAAAGAGATTTGTATCTTATTTATGAGATCCAGGAGGTGGTTGTAGAGAGCAACCAATTTCATGCCTGCATTGCTTTCCTCTAAGATATTGGACTGATCACCACTTACATCATTATTCAAGATTAACTTGTCTCACTTAGTTGCATATTTATCCTTCTATAACATTCTTTTAAAAATACATTTTATTGATTATGCTATTACAGTTGCCCCAATTTTCTCCCTTGGCTCCCCTCTGCCTGCTTCCTCAATTCTTTCCAGTAATCACCACTTAGTTCATGTCCATGGGTTCTGCATATAAGTTCTTTGGCTTCTCCATTTTCTATACTATTTTCAACATTCTCCTATCTATTTTGTAGCTGCCATTATGCTTCTTCATCCCTGCACCTTTTCCCTCATTCTCCCCTTTACCTTTCCACCTGATAACCCTCCAAATGATCTCCATATCTATGATTCTGTCCCTGTTCTTGTTGTTTGCTTAGTTCTTTTTGTAGATTCTGTTATTGATAGCTGTGCATTTGTTGCCATTTTAACTGTTCATAGTTTTGACCTTCTTTTTCTTAATAAGTCCCTTTAACATTTCATGTAATAATGGCTTGGTGATGATGAACTGCTTTAACTTTACCTTGTCTAGGAAGCACTTTGTCTGCCCTTCCCTTCTAAATGATACCTTTGCTGGATAGAATAATGTGGGTTGTAGGGGCTTGCTTTTCATCACTTTGAGTACTTCTCACCAGTCCCTTCTCTCCTGCAAGGTTTCTTTTGAGAAATCAACTGAACAGTCTTATGGGAACTTCTTTGTAGGTAATTCTCTGTGTTTTCTTGCTGCCTTTAAGATGATTTATCTTTAACCTTTGGCACTTTAATTATGATGTGTCTGTGTGTGGTCCTCTTTGGGTCCAATTTGTTTGGTACTCTCTGTGCTTCCTGAACTTGTATGTCTATTTCCTTCACCAAATTAGAAAAATTTTATGTCATTATTTTTTCAAATAAGTTTTCAATTTCTTTCTCTTCCTCTTTTTCTTCTGAAATCCCTATGACTCAGGTGTTTGTACAGTTGGAGATGTCCCAGAGGGTCCTTATACTATTCCTGTTTTTTTTTTAATTCTTTTTTCTCCTTGCTGTTTTGGTTGAATGCTTGTTTCTTCCATATGTTCCAAATCATTGATTTGAATTGGAGCCTCATCCCGTCCACTGTTGGTTCTCTGTAGATTTTTCTTTAGTTTACTTAGTGTAACCTTCATTTCTTCCTGGGTCTTTTTTATTTTGTTGCCATACTCATGAGTTCTTTGAGCATCCTGATTACCAGTATTGTGAATTCTGCATCTGATAGGTTGGTCATCTCAATTTCATTTAGTTATTTTTCTGGGGTTTTCTTCAGTTCTTTCATTTCAGCCATGTTTCTTTGTCTCCTCAATTTGGCAGCTTCCCTGTGTTTGTTTCTGTATATTAGGTAGAGCTGCTTTGACTGCCTGCCTTAATAGTGTGGCCTGTTATAAAAAAGGCACATGCAAATTGTGTGGAATAGAGCCTTAGGTAAGGCTCTATTGCACTGCCGGGGTAGTGCAACCCGCTTCACTGCTTTTATGGCTCTGTGTGGGAGGAGGGCTCAGAGAGTCCGATGCCCTACCTGGCTTCTGGAAGTTTGCCAAGCACTTGCCTTGTGTGACTAACACACTTCCAGCTGTTGCCCAGAAGGAGTAGGTCTGCATACATTTGAAGTCTGTGCAGACCCTTTAAGGGGAGTTTCCTGAAAAATCCAAAAGTTTCTTCTACCACCCCAATCCCCACTAGTTTTTACAGACAGAAATTATGGGGATTTATGTTCCTGGCACTGGAACCCTGGGCTGTGCCATCTGGCTTGGGGCTGGGATGCTTGTTGCCAAGGCAACCCTCCAGATTTTCATCTACTACAAGCAAATGTGGAGCCACCCATTCTGCTGCTACCACCTCTCCACCCATCTCTACATCTCTGTCCTTCCTACCTGCCGGGATGATTGTGGCTTCTTTAAATCCTTGGTCGTTGGACTTCCATGCAGCTAGATTTTCTGACAGTTCTGGGTGTTATGTATTTTGACGTCTAGTTAAAATTCTTTCTGTGGTTGCTTGAGGACGTAAGCATTTTTACCTACACCTCCATCTTGATCAGAAATAAATACCAGAACCTTTACTCAGCATCCCTCTTTGATGTCTCTTAATCTATTCAATGCTTTTGCTATTTACTTTTTAAAATTTATTTAATTATTTTTCAAGTACAGTTTTCTATTACTCCCATTCCATCCCACCCCCCCATGCTCCCTCCTCCCATTTCCACCCTTCTCAGTTGTTGTCCATGTATCCTTTATATTTGTTCCTCTAAATCCCTCCCCCATTTCCCCTGAAATTCCCTCCCCTCTCCCATCTGGTCGCTGTCCCCCTGTTCTCTATTTCAGTGTCTTTGGTTATATTTTGCTTGCTTGTTTGTTTTGTTGTTGAGCTTCCTGTTAAAGGTGAGATCATATTATACATTATTGCTCACCTCTTTCAGTTTATACAATAGCTAGTCAAAAGTGTTTATTAGTAACAGTGCATCTGCTTTTTTCTAGTTATATTGATATCACCCCTCTTTTTAAAAAAGGAATTTGGAGGAAAGTGATTAATCCTGTTTGGATTTTAACTCAGGTAGAAATTTTAAAAAATAGACAGATAGGAGGACATTCAAAGACTAACATTTCTTAGGATGAGAAAACTTGTATTTTAATATATATGAATAGTTAAATATCTCATAGCCTAATGGACGCATTCTGTTTGTAGATGTGTCATTATCTGCTGGAACTTTTAACATTTTTCAGTGAGTGGAATTAAAGGAGAAAAGGAATCACACCTTGGCTCTACCCCTTATTAGTTTTACAATCATAGTAATATATCTTAACATGCTTAAGGCTTGCTTTCCTTATCAGTGTAATAGAGATACTAACATTGTTTATTAGACTGTTCTTAGGATTGATGAGGTAAAGCCTGTTAATCCCCAGGTGCAGTGGTCTGGACTGTGTATGCCCCCGGCTGCAGCTCCTTCTGCTCTGACTTATTGGTCTCTGCCCCTCCATTGACTTTCTCTTCTTCTAAAACTGATCCTAAAATCTCTTATCTGCTGATTACTAACTCCTATTTTTTTCTGTTACTGTTGTTGAATATTTATCCCTTTATCTAAATTTATTGTCATTGTAATGGAGTCCCAGAAGGAATAGATGATAAATGTTTATGTTCAATCTTTCATTTTGGAAGATAAGCTACTCATCACAATTTTAATGGGACCATATAGACTGCTTTAAAGTAACCTTTGCTAACACTATGAATGGTATAGTTCTAATACTTACAGCAGCCCCATAAACTGGGTATTACTATTTTCATTCATACTTTAAACTGATCCTCTAAGTGGACAAATAATCTGATTATTTAACTTAACTTAATACTTAATAAATTAACTTAACTTAACTTAATAAATTCAAGAATATTTAAGAATAAAGATTCAAGTTCATGTCTTTCATTTTGAAAATTGCATGCTATTTTTATTCTCTCAGGAGATACATCAATAGCCTACTTGAAATGCAAAATTATTTTACCAATTAGTAAGCCATAGCAATAACACATGTTACCTAAAATATTACTACATTTCTTTTTATATTTATTACAACAGAATGCCTATAAACATGTAAATAACTTGCACAGTAAAGTGAGCTGTTTTAAAATTCCAGAATACCTATGAGTTTCTCATTACTAAATCTCAAAGTCAGTTTTCACTTCTCATTTTTTTTAGCCTAAAAGCAACATTTGACACATTTGATTATCCTTTTCATCAAGAAATGCATTTGTTACTTGGGTTCTAAATGACCAAAATTTTCCTCATTTTCTTCTTCACTGGTGTGTCCTCCTCTCTATTATTAAGATTGGAGGCTCTTACGATTCACTTTTCAAACTGCCTTTGTTCTGCCTGCAGTTTTTTTTTTCCCTTTAAGTGTTCACTTAATCCTCATAAATGCCATCCCTTGGTGGTGGTTTGCCAATTTATTTCACCAGCCTTGACTTCTCTTCTGAAACCCGTATGTCTCTATTCAACTGCCACCCTGATGACATCTCCACTGGTTTCTAATAAAAAGTCTAGAGATTTCTAGATATCTCATATTTAATCTGTTTAAAAAAAACTTATAGTCTCATCCCCTGATGCTGTTCTACTTGTAATTTCTCATATCAAATTTTGAGAGTTTCATCCTCCAAGAACTCAAGCAGAATGCCTTCTTTTTTGCCCGCATACTACATTCTCTCCATTAGCAGTTAACTCTACCTTCAAAATGCACATATATCCAGAACCATTGACTAATCACCATCACCAACTCTTACCCTGATTCCAAGCATTGTCATCTGTGGCGCTGATTATTGTATTAGACTTCAACTAGTGTTTTCAATTTCACCTTTGTCTCCATAAAGTTTATTCTCAACCTTCCCATTAAAATGTATATCAGATTATGTAACACTCCTCCTCAGAAACCTCTAATGTCATCCTATTTCTTTCAAGAATAAAAGTGAAATATTTCAGAGTAAAAGTGAAATCTCATAGTGGTATTGTACCTTGACATAATTCACTACACTTGTTTTGCTGCTCACTCTGCTCCACTTCACTGCTTCTTGAGCTTACCAGGAACACACTCAATCTTGGTGCTCTGCACTTGGGTTCTCTCTGCTTGGAATGTCTTTCCCTCAGATACCAGCATGACTTACTACCTCTGCTCCCGAAAATCTTTGTTCGCATATCACTTCTCATAACTCCTACCCAGGACATCCTATTTACAACTACAGCATCTTCCTTAGTTCTTCCATTTCCCTTATTTTTCTTTAGTATTTATAACCTCCTATTATACTACACAGTAATATTATTTTTTATGTTGTTGTCTCTCTTACCCCATCTCCCCTTTGCCCAATAGGTATATTCTCAGTGATTAGAACAGTGACTGTTTTATAGCAGATTCAGTTAAAAAATATTGAATGAATAAATGAATATCATGGTGGGACTCAAGATTTTTGATACAGTTACTAATTGGGGCCTATTACATGAAAAATTGAGGTACAATGACTTAAAATTTCTTTTCTCCAGGCAAGATTGTCCCTAAAACACAAAGACCAATAACCTTAACTTTTTCTTTAAAATCAGTCTCAAATGTTTGACAATGCTGAACATTCTAGCCCTATAAAGACAAAGATTCAAGAAAGACCCTCTACTAAATATGTTAAAGTAGTTTCAAAAGAGAAAACTTGAAAATGTAAAAATCAGAAAAGTAATAGAAAAATGATATTTGCTGTATTAAATCTGTAGAAAATATTAGATATGACCATATTTTTCCCTTTCACCTCATAAAAATGCTAGCATTTTGGGAACATCAAAAACAATATAAAACAAGTCCAAAAGTCCATTTTTCTTTAAGGGCATTCTAGCTAATGCTCTAAACTGGCTGTTCAGTTTGCCTCTTTAAGAAATGCTAACAGCTGCCTGTCTAGCATTCTTCCCCACTCCATCAGGTGAGCAGGCTTCCTAAACAGCAAGGTTTGCTCTAACAAACAGAAGTTATATTTCCCAAGACGCTCATTTGGCAAGTCCATTGGGCTGTTCTCAGCAATTCTCCAGCCTTGCATTTCACAGTGCTTTAGTTTTGAAGAGGAAACAGAACTTCACTGTTTTGCAAAAGCAGAGTAAAAAATGTTATTAAGTTTCTACAAAATACATTTCTAACTGATCACTGGATAAATTATTGGTATAAGTCATCCAAAGTGATAACTCTTCTAGTTCTATACATGATCAAGCCTTTTTAGCTCCCTGTGAGGTCTAGGTTACCTTAAAATGTGTTTCTATTTTGGGCTTATTATTGGTTCAGAGTTGTTTTGGAGAATGTTGTTTTGCTTGAATGAACTGAGAGTGTGATTCAAATAGAGAACATGTATCTTCCTGATTCTGTTTGACATATTTTATGTGAGTAATTTATGCATGCCTTTAAAATTACTGCTTCATCTAACTTACATTTCTTCCATAGGTCTTTAGAAAATGTTGAGGAATAGTGATGCTATTTTTTTTGTTTTGTTTTCTTGTGAAGACACTATATTATTTAATGGTCACCAAAATTTCTTGCTTTTTAGAGATTTTATTTATTTATTTTTAGAGAGAGGGGAAGGAAAGGAGAAAGAGAGGGAGGGAAACATCAATGTGTGGTTGCCTCTCACATACCCCACACTGGGGACCCTACCCGAAACCTAGGCATGTGTCCTGACTGGGAATCAAACCAGTGACCCTCTAGTTTATAGGCTAGTATTCAATCTACTGGGCCACACCAGCCAGGGCTAGTCTTCATTTCTTAGTTTTAGATAGGTAGGTTACAATAACAAATGAGAAGGAAAAGCTGTGATCCAGATAACACATTCCAAAACACAAGAGGGAGCCCAAAAGAACCTGGGATTTGTTTATTTTAAAAATGTGTGTTTATTCTTACATGTTTACACTTCAGTCACCTTCAAAGTGCTCTATATTTGATGCAATACCTATCAAGATGTATTTTCCACTGCTCAAAACACTTTTGAACACATCGATTTTGATGCCTTTTAGTGCTTCTGCTGCTTTTTTGTTTCACTTCTTCCACATCAGCAAAATGTCTCCCTCTCAGGTCTTTTCCACCCAGGGAAACAAACCAAAAAATAAAACCTGACGGTGCAAGAAGAGGTGAATAGGGAGGGTGGGGAAAGGGGATCATATCATTTTTGGTCAAAAATTGCTGAACACTTAGCAAGGTGTGGGCAGGTGCACTTATGAATCACCCATTATGAAATGGGCATATATGCTGAAAGGGTCTTCAAAAAACAAGTCACTGAAGCCAAGCACAGACTTTTATAACAATGACAGCTGGTACACTGATACAGACGGGCTCCTAGAACACTCACATTGTGGGGGATGCTATACTACAAGGGTGGAGAAGATAATTCAGTATTTTGCACCCCCCATAGGTACTGGAAAAGAGGGATGAAGAAGTTAAATGCTATGGAAGCAAAAAAAGGTTAGTTAGCTGAGCTCCATTATGGAATTTTAATAGTTAGAAAAGATGGCAGAGAAGTTTAGGTATCTGGAAGAGCATTATGGAGACAGAGGAACACAAACCAGCATTAAGTATTAGCTTTTTCATTGGTAAATTAGTCTATTTCAGCGACATTCTATAAGTGCAATTCACTTATTAAATACCTGTGTATTATCAATATTAATTCAAGTGTTCAAGTATACTTTCCTTCTCTTCCATTAAGTAAATTACTTTTTTCCTCTATAAAGATCAAAGAAACTTCTTGGGTCTGTGGATAGTCTGTATTAGCTATAATATTTTAAAATATGTATTATTCATTAAACTTTAAAGCTTCCATTTCAGAAAAGGTGAATTACACAGCATTTTAGGACTGAGAGCTTGTCCTTTGCTTATACGGTAAATTCTTTTGTGAAAAAAAAATCTCCTCTGGTAGTTTAGCTTAGATTATTAGTGCTCTGGTAACTATATTTCAAATTATTCTTAAAATTAAAAGCTAAGTAACTTTCTTAAATTATATTTTATTGATTATGCTATTACATTGTCCTGATTTTTCCCCTATTGCCCCCCTCCACCAAGCACTCCTCACTCCCTCAGGCAATGCCCTCACCATTGTTTCTGTCCATGGGTCATGAGCATAAGCTCTCTGGCTGCTTCATTTCCTATACTGTACTTTACATCCCCATGGCTATTCTGTAACTACCTATTTGTACTTCTTTTTTTTATTGTTGTTCAATTACAGTTGCCCATCTTTTTTCCTCATTACTCTCCCCTGCCCTACCCTCCTCCCATATTCTATCCTGTTTCCCATTGTCTTTGTCCATGCATCCTTTATACATGTTCCCTGACTTGACCTTTCCTCTTTTTCCCTCCATAACCTCTCTCCCCCATCTTTTCCGGTCAATTTATAACAAAATTCATTACAACAGAAAAATCTCATATTCTGAGATAACCTTCCATCATCTTGAGGGTTTTGAGTCTTTATTCCTTAGGGTTATCCTGAAAAATTTCTAAGGTCTTTGGTAAGTTCATAGAACACACTTAATCATAAGATTCAGTAATGTCTGATAACATTGTTTCCTTCATAAGGAGAAGTTAGACTATTAAGTTTTAGTCTATATATTCTTTATATATAGTCCATATATTTATCCATCAAGGTAACTTCTTGAGAAGCTCCCCACCTAGAAAAAGTGGTAACAGAGCCAAAGCAATAAAGGGGAAAATATTTTTAAATACAATCTGACATTTTATAACTCAAAACATAAATACCTCATTTAATATTTAATAATATATCATTATTTCTTCCTATGAATGACTGAATTTCTTTTAATTCTAAGAAACAGTAGGGTGAGAGAGAAATTTCACTAGCTGGGGTTAACAAAGGGTTTTAAAAATGATCAATGCTTCTGACTCAACAGTTTTTCTATATAAATTAACTAGGCCCATCTAGTCCACAGTCCAAATTACTATGCTGTGTGTGAGAGAGAGAGAGACGAGAGAGAGAGAAAGACAGACTGAGGAGGGTAAGTAATGAAGTGGATGAGAGGGACATTCAGAAAAAAAGTGAGGTAATACCATATTGAGTAAAAGCTTTATTTCCTACAGCATAGGAAATATAATGAATAATATTTTAATAACTATGTATGGTTCCAGGTGGGTACTGAAAATATTAGGGGAACACTTTGTGAAGTGCAATATATAATTGTCTAACCACTATACTGTATACCAAAAAATAATACCAAAAAATATTGAGTGTAAACTGTAATTGAAAAACACTTCAATTTTTTTTTAAATGTGGTTAAGAGCACTCCACTGACAGGAGACAAGGAAGAGGTTTTTATAGAGAAGATGCAGAAGCAAAGCAAGGAACTATTGGATTGGCTGTAGTTTAGGCAGTTGCCTTATTTGGGAAAGACTATTTGGCTGTTGCTAATTGGTTATCCTCACCTTTCATTTTCTTGTATTTCAGTACATTGACTATGTCTTAGTTTTTAGTTTCCTTGCATAACTACCAAGGTATTAGAACCACCTCGTCTAATGGCTTTATTATTTTATTACTTTCACTTGGGCTTAATGAAGAAAATGCAGGTAGTAGTCCAAAAATAATGCTTCACTTTTATGTGTTCCTAAGGAATTCACAAATTAACATCAGCTCCTCAATAGTAGGACAAATAGGCATTTCAACTATGACAATGGATTACTGTAAAATTCTCAAATAAGTGCTTTAGATGTGGAAAATAGTATACAAAAAAAAAAGAAAAGCAACTAAAAGTGTTATTGATAGTCACTCTAGGAAATGTTTCTTTCTTCAACTATGGGCCATGGTTGGTTTAGAAGGGCTCAAAATCTAGCCTCTATTCCACATGATTTTATGCCACCCTCTTGTCTAATGTGGGCTCCCCATGTGGGGCATGGCTACTATAACAGCAAAAGACAGAACTCCAATATGTGAATTCTCTTCAGACCTTCGCTTGCATCAATTTTTCTGATTGTCAAAAAAAAGTTACATAGCCAATCTCAGAGTCAGAGTAGGAAGCAAGATATATTATACCTCTTGGGACAAATGTCAAAGTGTTGTGCCCATTTTTGAAATTTATTATGTGGGTCATTCTATTTTCTTTTTGCATTTTTTACTGCTGTCTAGTTACAGTTGTCCTGCTTTTTTCTCCATTGTTCTCCCCTGTCCTGCCTCCCACACATACTCCCAGTTAATTCCCCCATTGTCCAAGCCCACAAGTCCTTTATTTGTGTTCCTTGGCTTGCTCCTACCCCTTCTTTCTACTATTATCCCTCTCCGCATTCCATTCTGGTCACTGTCAGTTTGTTCTTCATTTCTATGTCTCTGGTTCTATTTCACTCGTTTGTTTGTTTTGTTGATTAGGTTCCACTTATAAGTGAGATCATATGGTATTTGTCTTTCACTTCCTGGCTTATTTCACTTACCATATGCTCTCTAGTTCCATCCATGCTGTCATGAGGGGTAGGAGTTCCTTCTTTCTTTCTGTTGTGTAGCATTCATCGTGTAATGTATCAGCATTTTGATCTGCCCATTTACTGATGGGCATTTAGGTTGTTTCCAGCACTTGGAGGTTGTAAATAATGCTGCTATGAACATTGGGCTTTTAAAAGTCTTTAATGATTTATAATCAAATTCAAGATAAAGACTAACTTCTTTAATATGGCATTCAAGACTATCTATGTCCTTGACACTGACCACTACTCTCACATATTGACCAGACTCTAGTTCATTTCTTCATCAGCTAAACCAGTCCCAGAGTAAAGAAAGGAAATTTGATTGTAGAAGCATCTGTTTTCTTAGAGACTACTCATGCCCTTGTGGTACATAATGTCTTAACTCATCATAAAGCTACTTTTATCAAGACAATAATCAGAGAGGAGGGAGGAGAAGGTTAAAAGCAGATAGTAGGAGAAGGGCCATCAAAGAACATGTATAAAGAACATATGGAGAAAGCTGAAGGGGGTAGGTTTGAGAATGAGACCTGGAGATGGGTGGGGTATGGTGGGGGGAGTGGGAAATTGAAAATGGTAGCTGCACTTGAACAACAATTTAAAAGAAGAAGAAGAAAAAAAGACTTATGGAGTGTAATTTATGATTCACCAGATCTCAATTCTGGGGTACTTTAAATCAGGGGTAATAAAATAAATAAGGAAAATAAAAAGTTTACTCTCCTAATTTCAGGAAAAAATAATGTCTTCAGATGCATAATTGTTCTTAGATCAGTCCACATATCCTGTGGAGCTGGCCTAACCTATATTATAGATATTCACAATCCAAAAATAAAGACTTTACACCATATCCATTGCTGCAATTATTTGAACATTCACAGTATGTCAAGCATTGTGTTAAATATACAACCTGCTTTTATTCATTGATGCTGGTAACAATCACTGAGTATAACTATGGTATGCCAGCTTATATGAAAAAACTAAGGATAAGAGGTGCTGTCCAAAGTCTCACCAATACTAAAGTAGGAATGCTATAGACAGATACTACTTTTCATTCTACAGCCTATTCTCATATAACTAAGTCACAGGTGGCAAACATAAGGCCCTCTGGCTGAATCTGGCCCTCCACCTTGTTTTATCCTGCCTGGCACCTTGTTTCTACCCAGTAGCTCCAAGCTCTCACTTAAGTATTAAGGAGTAATTACATTTATACAGTCCTAAAATTACATTCAACCCTTTGAAGGCAACCTCAAGGCTGATGTGACCCCCAGTGAAAACAGGTTTGATACCCCTAAATTATATTGCCTTCATTTGTCCCTTAGGGCTATATTTGCATTCTATTGCTGTGTAACCATTCCCACAAACTGTTTTCCTGGATTAGAGGTCTAGGTAGAGGTTAGTTCTCTGCTTCTGGCCTTACAGGACCGTAAGAGAGAGATTAGCCTTGGCTTCAAAGATTATTCAGGTTATTGGTAGAATTCAGGTCCTTGAAGCGATAGCACCAGGACCACCATTTCCTTGCTGGCTATCAGCTCTAAGAAGCTTGAGCCCTGCCTCAGATCTTAGCCAGGTGGCTCTCTCATGCCAAATTATGTGAGAAATAGCTGTCATACAAAACAGACAAAAATACTTGATATAATGAATGTGTAACTAATTTACGATAGTGTTTCAGAAAAAGCAAATATCATCTTAGTTGGGAAATGGAAGATAACTTACTGAAGATAGCTTTTAAGAGGAGTTTTCATGTTAGTAATAGGGGAGTGGGCCAGGAAGTGGAAATAGTAAAAGAAGTGTGATAGAAAGGTGTAGGGACACGAAGCATAGATTAGGATATAAATTTTCAGGTTATGTTTCCCCCTCTTTGCATATTTTAATTTTCCTTTAGCATGATTAGTATAATAATAATTTTTATAGTTGTGGGGAATATTAGAGACAAGGGAAATTCAGAAAAACTCTTGTGATATCAGACTTCCTTATGAGAATACTAGCAGGCAAATAAGTTGAACAGGACAGGTATCTATGGAGAGGTAAGGCTCTAAAACAGGAGACAGGAGCACATGACACCGGGTTTGGAGTTCAGAACATCTCGTTAACAGTTTGGTTGGTGGTCCAATGCTAGCCCTCTGAGACTGGAACATTGGAGTGAAAGGGGAAACCTAGACTTTCACATTGGAGTCTATGAAGGGAGAGCTGCTCTTCTGTTAACTCAGTAGTCAGAGAAAATTAGCAATCAGTGAAGTGCCCCAAGGCTACAAATGCAGTAGCTTTCTACTCAATCCTGCTGATTCTATAGCTCCAGTCGTGCTTTGGGGAGTGCTGAGGCAAATAGGCGAGCCTCTGGAATTCACTGCAATAGATAGGCACAAAGATGCTGAGCATATCCCTGTCTGACACCAGAGAAATGGAAGACAGAATCTCTGACTTACTCCAAAAGCTACAAATAAACTCTAAGAGGAAACCTGAGAGGAAGCTACATCTGAAGAAGTTGGATCTGTAAACTATTAACTGGAAAATTTAGGAATAGGGAGGTTCTAGTGCTGCTAATTCATCAAAAGCTACTTTTCTGAAAATAATATGACACCTCCCAATGTGCCCCCCAATAACACATGTAGTTTAAACATGAGGCCATGCTCGGTTCTCAACATGACTAAACACATTGTGAGAAGTTTTGCAAATATTTTAGTTGGATCAGTTGTTTTCATATAATGCATCTTGTCAGAAAAGGACCACTCACTCACTATATATTATTTCAAGGTATGAATCTAACTATTAAATTACATTCCAAAGTTTCAACAGCAGCAGAATGATAAATCTTGGCTGAATTTTCATTTGTTTTCAAAATTCTGTTTTTTTAGTCTTTGATTGCTCTTTCCTTCTGAAAGTGAGATTTAATTCCTTTCATTTTCAGAGAGGAGACTTTAATGTAATGAAGCAAACTTCACATCTCTCATAAAACCCCATAAAAGCATTGATTTCAAATCAAGATATAATATCACAGCTGTGGTAGGTTAAAGATGGCTATAAATTCTTTGCTTCTCCTTGTATTAAGAAGTTGAGACTAATTCTTCTCTCTTTATATCTGGGTCGGCTTAGTGCCATGCTCCACTAATAGTATGCGATAGAGGTGGCATTCTGGTACTACCAAGGTCAGGTTTTAAGAGCTTCCTGGTTCCGCTCAGACCTCTGGGATTACTCTCTGTGAGAACACTGAGAAACGTGTAAGAAGCCTAATTATCCTGCGAGTGCCACGCAGAAGCCGCAGACAGATACTCCAGTGGGCAGTCCTGGTGCAGCGCAGCCTTGCAGCCATCTCCACCAAGGTTTCAGACATCCCCGTGAAGCCATCTCAGATTCCTGAGCCAGCACTTCAACCTCTAAATATAACCGAATGACCTCTACTGATGCAGGAGACCCGCAGAAGCTGTGCTCTGCCTGGATTCCTGACCCACAAAATCTTGAGATAAATTACAAGGGTAGTTTAAGCCCCTGAGTTTGAAAACAGATTTTTACACAATAGATGATTTCAACAATGTCTGTAATGCCTGTGGCTGCTTATAGCTAGAAACTCAGCAATGATCAGGTGGCTGAGAAAAATGAAGTGAATCAGACTTACCTGTATGCTCTCTTCTTGTTTCTGGATGTTCACATCTTTCAGGACCAAGTACCCTAATTATTAACTCTAAGTGAGATTTCAGATACCAGCCACTTCCATAGTAACAAAATGAAATATCTGATTGGATTGTTTTACTATAAGAAGCACTCAGCATTTGAACATTTTTCATATAGGAATAAAAATCATTCTTTTTCCAAAAGGAGATTTTAAAAATTGGCTAAATGAGAATTTAAAGGAAGTATCTACTCAATAACTAGAAGAGAGCTTTGGCATGCACATCCCATGCCATGGTGCACCTCTAACTCAGCTGCACTTCCGAGGGGCTGCAAGTCGTCTGGGCTGCCAGTGCCCCGCTATAAACTGCACCACCCATTTCTTCTCACTTTGTCTCAAGGTCTTTTCTAATAATACAGTTATTGATTTCCCTGTGTGCTAGAAAATTCCAGAAGTGCTGGGTTATTAATGCTCCCCCAAAAGAACCTCAAGCAATTGAGGGTCACAGATGGGATGTGACAGCTTCCTGTCTATCAGGTAGACATTTCTGGGTGGCATTCTATACAGTCCTCAGAGGTCTGGCAGGCTTGACTCATTACCTGCAGCAGAAATTTGTTAGTGCCCCTCTCTGTCACTCCCTCACACTTCCTGGGATCACATCCCAAATCTTCCTGCATGCAAGCCCTTGTGTCTGCAATGTTTTGGGGGAAACCCAAACTAAGGAGTGCCTTGACTTAGCATCGTTTTGAAGATAATCTGCCCCATTTGTGCTAAAACCCAGTACTTCTACTGATCCAGCATTCATAAGGCTTACAGTGAAGGCATTTTTCACATAAAAATGAGAGCTTTTCCCACCTAGTTATTAACATTTTTTACTCCAAATGACTGGATAGCTGCATTTTGAGTTCCTCTGAGATAAAGATAGTAATATATACAGTATATTTGGATTTCAGTTGACTAAGGTTTCAGCCTCATTAATAGCTCATTGCAAATAACTGAAATAAAAAGCCTGTACATATGCCTCCTGATGTTATGGTTCAAGATGTAGTCTGTTGTCTAAGACCACCACTCAACTTGTAATAGATCAGAGAACAGAGCTGTTCAATATGTGAATGGACTCAAGCTAATACTGGCAAAAAAAAACCCCAACAACTATGTTCCAAAATGTAATTTAAACAAATAACAAATAATGAAGCATTTGATTGTTATATCAGGCAACACACACTAAAAACTGGGATCTGATTCATCTAATTTCAAAGATTTCCTTTGAGCCAAGGGGTAAATAGTATGACATCAGTCAAGACCAAATTAAAGTCACTCCTTCCTTCAGGATTGATATACTAACTTAATGGCAGGAGAAAGCAGAACAATTATTCTGCAAAATGAAAATAATGGCCACCCAAATACTGAATTTTGAAGCACACATCAACTTAATTAAAAACAAAGAAAGAAGGCAAATCTTTATTTTTTCTGGCAAGAAACCCACCAATGCCAATGTACCAGGACAGTGCATGGATAGCCCACAACTGAATCACTGAGCAGAAACTTCTTAGAACATGAAAATTTCCAAACAGGGAAGGAAATTCTTAAATGTGAAATTGAACCAGTGCTTTCTATAAACATATTTTTTCTTCTGAATTAAGGTCAGAGGTTGTTCTCTTTTATCTCTGAAATCTAACCTGCCTGGAACCACAGACTTATTCAGTTTGATAAACAGCTTCACCTGAGTTTCTCAAAGATAAACTGAGAAAACCATAAATTCATATTAAAATCCCCCTTGCCTTCACAGGAAAATAAGAAACTCAGGTCAAAGCTCCAGAAAAGAGTTGCAGTGTTTGTATGAACTGTTGATTTTACCATGCGCTACAAAAGATCAGTTATAGGCTAAGAGCAAAATAGCCCATATTTTTTTCTGAGAAATGGTCAACTATAAAAAGTGATAGATGTATGATTTGCAAATACCTTTCCCCATTAACTAGGTTACCTTTTCACTTATTTGATTATTTTCTTCATTGTCATAAGCTTTTTAGTTTGATGTAGTGCCATTTGTTTATTTTTGCTTTTGTTGCCCATGTCCTTGTAGTCAGGTCCAAAAAATCAAGGTCAAGATTAATGGCAAGTTGCTTACTGCCTGTGTTTTCTTCTAGGAGTTGTATGATTTCAGGTCTTACATTCATTTTAATTTAATTGTTTGTGTATGGTACAATATAGTTTAATTCTTTTGCAAATGGCTGTGTAATTTTTGTAGCACTCTGTATCAAAGAGACTGTTCTTTCCCCATTGTATGTTTTTGTCTCCTTTGAAGTTGTGAACTTATTTCAGGGCTCTCTGCGCTATTCCATTGCTGTATGCATTTGTTTTCATGCCAATACTATACTGTTTAAATCACTACTGTTTTGTGATACAGTTTGAAATCAGGGAGCACATTGCCTCCAGCTTTGTATTTTTTTCTCAAGACTGCTTTGGCTATTCAGGATCTTTTGTGATTCCACACAAATTATTCAGGCATAACAACAGAATGAAATCTTGCCATCTGTGACAACATGGATGGATCTTGAGGGTATTATACTAAGTGAAACAAGTCATGCAGAGAAAGATATAAAACCATGTGATTTTATTTATATGTGGCATCGAAAAAGCAAAACATACAAAAAATTAAACAAAACCAGTCTTATAGCTATGGAGAATAGATTGGTGGTTGCCAGAAGGGAGGGTTGTTGGGTGGTAGGAAAAATGGGTGAACAGAGATACAAACTTCCAGCTATAAAATAAATAAGGTATGGGGATGTAATCCATAGCATGGCGACAATGGTCAACAATGTGTTGCAAATCTGAAAGTTGCTAAGAAAGTAAATCTTAAATGTTCTCATCACAAGGAAAAAATGTATCTACCTATGGGAACAGATGGTAAAGAGACTTATGATGGTGATCAGTTCACAATATATACAAATGTCAGATAATTATGTTGTATACCTGAAACTAACATAATTCTGAATGCCAATTACACTTTGTCTTTAAAAAGCACAGAATTCAAGACACTCAAATAAAAAAAAGAATCAAAATCTTTTGAAAAGAAAAAGAAAAGAAAGTGGTGGGTGAAAAGTGCATGTTCGTGAGCAAGTATGCAGTGGGTGGAAGGCATGGGGAGGAGGCTGTGAGAAAGTAGTTAATATTTGATCAACTATTATAAGATCCCAAGGATATTATATCCATTATTTAATATATTTATCAAAACCACACTGAGATGGGTGCTTTCATATCAGTTTTACTTCTGAGAACAGATCCAGTGAGGTTTAAAAACAAAAGTGACTAAGCTTATACATTATTGAAGCAGAATTCAAATTTGAATGTTTTCTAGAGCTCCTAAGTTCCTGTTCCTTATTCTGTGGCACACAACCTCTACTGAATTAAGGCCAATCAGTTTCCACATGATGGATATTTTCAGCTGCATGGCACCATTTCCATAAGGCAAATAGTTTTGCTGAGCTGCATTTTTGAGTTAATAGGCACTATCTATATTCTGAGGGAGTGTATAGAAAAATTAAACTGGGAGGAAGTCAAGAAATGCTGTTTGGTTTCTTTATTCTTACATTGTAACATCCAAATTTGTTTAATGGGGAAACATTCCAAGTAGAAATGAGAAAAGCAAGATATAAGTGAGAAAATTTGGGAGGGCAGGGGCAGTAGGAGAGCAGAAATACTCTGTTTGGTCTTCCCCTTGATTAAAATATAAGTTCCTCAAATGTCTCTTGATTCCTTGTTTAGTACTAGAGAAAGCATGTTTAGCAAGCAAAGTCTTTGCTGTTTTTATAGATAATGGAAAATATTCATCATGAGGTGGGGGTGATGCTTTGCCTAGAAAAAACTTGTTAATAACTTGGGTTTCTCTTTGCATTTCTTCTCCAATTTACTGCATTTGCTCAATGATATATAAATGCACATGCAGGACCTTTGCTACAAGACTTTCAACACTAATCTACATATTTCTGGATTGTTTCCTCTGCTCAATTTTGAAAGTAATATCTAATGTCTGTCCTTCCTCCTCCAACCAGCCCAGGGGTAGTAGTTATTTATTACCCCAGAAAAATGATTGACTATAATTTTAGCAGCTTAAAGCATATGTTTATTATCTTACAGTTTCTGTGGGTCAGAAGTACAAGTATGGCCAACAGTGTCCTCTGCTTCAGGATCGCTCACAAGGCAGCAATCAGGGTGTTGGCTGGGGCTGAGGTCCCATCTGAAGACTCAGCTGGGGAGAATACACTTCCACCTTCACTCACTTTTGGCCCTTGCAGATCAAGGGTTGGACGGAGGGCTCTGGAAAGCTTCTCTCAGTTCTGTGCTACATAGGCTTTTTTTAAAACATAGTAGTTTGCTTCATCAAAGTGTTCAAGATGAGAATAGTGTAGAGAAAGTCTGCTACTAAGATAATAATGTAACAGGATGGGATAAACACCAAAGTGTGAAAGATACGTATTAACACACGTGTGCATGTCTGCATACACACTCTATCAGAGTCATAAGGTTGGGAAGGCTGGGGCATTAAGAGCATGATTCAAATAGCAGGAGAGACTTCAAATTGACCTTGAGAAATATATAAATGCTATGGTACAGGAACTAGTATAAAAGATACATGGACAACAACTAGAGGGGGTGGAAATGGGAGGGAGGTGGGGAGCACTGGGAGTTGGGCTGGGATGGTAGTAGAAGACAGAAAACTGTACTTGAACAATACTTAAATTTAAAAAATGAAGAAAAAATAAAATAAATGCTGTGCAGACATAGAAAGGAAGGATATGTACTCAACCAAAGAAAAAGCAACAGTATAGTTGTGTGAATTCAAATAACATGTTAGCACAAGGAAGACAGTGAGCTACTGGAAGTAGAAAATTTGTTGTGAGAAGTAATGTCAATTGCTGATATTTACACGGAACTTTCTACATGACAGATACTGCTTTAAATGCTTTACCTACATTAACTCATTTAATCCTCACAATAATCTTTCGAGATAGACATTATTATTCCCCGTATGCAAACAAGGAAAGTAGGTTCTAAGAGTTTGAATTACCTGGCAAGTTTACCCAGCTGGTAACTGACAGAAATTGAGTTCAAGCCAGGTATTCTGGTTCCATAATTCACACTTATAAAGTAGGGCAAGGCCAGTTTACCTAGCTCTGAATATAGAATCCCCATAATTTCTCCTCTGACTTTGCTGGTTACTATTATGTGACCAAGGGAGAAGTCACAGAACCTGTATATTTTAGTGTCCTATTGTTTCAAATACGATCAGAATTGATTACCCCATGGTCACTTTCTGGCAGGAAATATTATATAGACTGGATTGGAGAAAGAATATAGTCACAAGACCAGATGGGATACCATTGCTGTAGCCCAAGCCATGACAAAGAGCCAACGTGTTAGCTGGAGGAGGTGAGGGGCAAGATACGGGCTTTAGTGAAGGCACTGGCAGTGCAGCAGGAATCTCATTACCATGGCAGCCAGATTTGGGCTTACCTCCTGGGTCCGTTACCTACTCACTATAATTCAGGGAAAGTTATTTATGTTCTCTAAACTTCAGTAAGTGGGAATAATGAGCCAGGGTTGGTTAGGCCGTCATGACTGTGTGGCAGTAATGAGCAGTCTTCCCACAGCAGTATCTTAATACAAGAAATGTCCTTATTCTTCTCGGAATCTGCTCAGATTCCATCTGAGACAGTTGCCCTCTGTGTGGTGATGAGGATCCCGGCTAGTCTGGTCCAACAGCAGGTCTCCTAGGAACCACAGCAGGGAAGGAGGGGGACAAGTTACTCAGGGGCTTTTTGTCACCTCATCTTATTAGGCATCTCCTCTCACTATATATTGGCCAGAAACATATAATCCTGCCTAATCTGGGGCATCAGTAATGTAGTCTTCTTCATGCCCTGGAAGGAGAATAGATATTGGGGATCTTTAATGAAGTCTATTAGAGATCACCTAATTTACCTTGACATGGTAACATCCCTAGCACATGATACATGACCTTCATAACTATTTTTTTTTCTATTTACTTCTTCTTGACAGAATTGGAGGTAGTAGGGGTGAGAATAAAGAAGGCAAAATTANGGTCTCCTAGGAACCACAGCAGGGAAGGAGGGGGACAAGTTACTCAGGGGCTTTTTGTCACCTCATCTTATTAGGCATCTCCTCTCACTATATATTGGCCAGAAACATATAATCCTGCCTAATCTGGGGCATCAGTAATGTAGTCTTCTTCATGCCCTGGAAGGAGAATAGATATTGGGGATCTTTAGTGAAGTCTATTAGAGATCACCTAATTTACCTTGGCATGGTAACATCCCTAGCCCATGATACATGACCTTCATAACTATTTTTTTTCTATTTACTTCTTCTTGACAGAATCGGAGATAGTAGGGGTGAGAATAAAGAAGGCAAAATTAAGAGAAAACCCTCAAATATTTAAATATACATATTTCTTTTTTAGTCTCTGTCACTCTCTCCTTCCACCTTCCTTTTGCTCTCCCTCTAATAAACACATACAAACACACAATCTTTCCTTATTTCCCTCTGTGTCTCACATACACATATACACGCAAGAAATTAGGGAGCATGGTTATATTCTGGTCATACCAGCCTCTCACTTTTCAGCCAAATACACATGAATCTAGTTATCAAGATTTTGCAGGAATGATAAATCCAACTGGACTTCTCATATATGTCCTTAAGGTATCATTCCTTTAATATCTTTCTTTGTTCTGGTATTTTGGGGAATTACAGAACCTGAATTTAGGTAGAGGTCAGCTAAACATCATTTCTGACATCCCAGATCTATGAATCTCAACTAGGGTTTGGTTGGTATGTTAGGTGGGATGATTCTCTATTGTGTGGGAATGTCTTGTACATTTCAGGATATTATCATCTCTAATACGTGTCTCTGAAATGTTCAAGCCCCTCTTTATCATTGTGACAAACAAATTTGCTGTACATATTTCTGAATGCCCTGGGTTTTGGAGTACTCTCCGGTTGGGAAACACTGTCTAAGACTACAAATTAGATTCTTTATAGCTTAGATACTCTGGTGGTAGAAAGGATAGTCATGGTATAAGAGAGAAAACAAAAAATTCCATTAGAAGTATTAGATATTATAATCTTAATACTCAGATCCCTTTTAAATTTCAAATAAACAAGACAGTCTTCTCTTATAATCAAGAATCTGCAATTATTTGAGTATCTGCCATCTTTTAGAAATTTATCGTAGATATTTTAAGCTTGGGCATACTTTATTATTTATTAATTTACTCATTAAAATACTTATTAGCACTTTGCATTCTCACAGATGCTAAGAAACTAAGATAAGAAAGGTCATTAATAATGACAGAAAAGCTTGCTTGGAACACAGATGCCAGCTGGAGAAGAAAAGTTTTGTTAGTGTGACTTAACATTGTTGAGTACCGTGAATTCTGGGGCCCTGAAGAAGTTGCCTCTCTGGGTCACACGTCAGGTTGTGATGAATTCAGCAGAGATGCCAGTTTGTAAGGCTCACGTCCTCTCCTTATATGGTCATAGCCTGCCTGCAAGAGTTTCCTTTTATTATTTTATTTCCTTATTAGTTCAGATTTATTGGGGGGCTCTGGGACAATGTATCTAACAGTTTACTACATAGGCTGATTTGACATCCACAGTTACTTGAAACACCTGTCCAAAACTGACTCATTTCTCTTTCCTCCTAAATTGTTTGTGCAGCAGTGCCCTCTCCAGTAGTTATGGCCCTACTCTCTCTGTAGCTGTCTTAAGGCAGATATTTGAGTATCCACCCCATTTCCTCCTTCTGTCTAAATACCCAATATTTTAGTCAATCCATGATTCACCAAAGGCATGTTGCTGAATCTACAATATATCTCAAATGTGTCCCTTTCACTATGTCTCTGCCACCAGTGCTGTGATGCAGGCTGTCATTGCTGTCACTATTGTTAAGGCCTCAGGAACTGAGTCTTCAGGCTTCCAGGCTTGCTTCTTTCTAGTTTGCCAGGAAAATAATTTCTTTAAAAACCCAAATAAGCCCTTGCTGGTGTGGCTCAGTGGGTTGAGTGCCGGCCTCCCCAGCAAAAGGTCGCTGGTTAGATTCCAGTTGCTGCTTAGAATGTTCCCAGTCAGGGGACATTCCTGGGGTGTGGGCCAGGGCCCCATGGAGGGGCACATGAGAGGCAGCCACACATTGATGTTTTCTACCTCTCTATCCCTTTAAACTAAGTAAATACAATACTTAAAAAATAAGATCTGATACTTTCCATTTTATAACACCTCAATAGCCCTGTAAGCTGTCAGCCAAATGTTCAAATATCAAGGCTCAGCACTTGAAGCCCTTGATAATCTGACCCCTGCTGCCTTTCTCCCCTCCGTTTCTGCCACTCCCCTAACACCACTGCTTCGTCTTCTTAACCTTCACCTGCCTCTTTACCCTCCTCACAGGTCTCATCCATGAATTCTGGCTCCTTGGACGAATTGGAGACCAACAACACTCTTGCAACCACCTCATGGTGATAATTACGGAAATTCCCACCTGCTGTCTCTTCCCAGGCTAGCGTACTCTAGAAAAAGAATCTAAGAAAGGCTGTCGGCCCCCTGTGGACCTGGAGGAAACCCTGAATGCTGTGAGGCTTCCTGTGGGCCATCATTAACATCTCCGGGTTGGAAGATCAAAGGGAATGTCTAACCTCAGGCAGTCTAGAGATCTCAGATTGCACTGGGAGCCCTAGAAAAACTAAAAATAAAAGGCACTAGAAGGTGGAATGAACTGATTCTTAGCTTATTTGTTTTGCGTTGACTAGATTGAAAAAGAAATAGCACAGATAATTTTTATACTTTATAATTTTAAGAATTTATTTTAAAATGTCAGTTTAAGAATTGCCTGATTCATGTGGTATCTTTCTGTATAGTGAAAGGTTCTCCATGAGAAAGAAAAGGCAAAGCTGAAATGTCTTTATGATTTAGACTTGGTGGTTTATTAAAGACGAAGGACATTCCAACACTCTAGTAAAAGATTCCTACTAATTTTTAATAATCTACATAGTCTGAAGTGTGGAGTTAATATTAGTATTTTTCCATGATGGTGCATGAACATTGTCTGGAAATAAATCTTTTAAAAGAACACTGTGCAGTCCGAGAGTGCAAAGGCAGAGTCCCTTTTAACTATGCAGGAATTACTGGTGAGATTTTGGGCACTCAGTTTAGCTATACAGACACAATTCGACTAGTATACTAGCTTAGTGAAAGAAATAGGGTTTGGTTATGGGTTCAAATTCTAACTCAGCTACTCAACCAGCTGAATAACTGTGGAGATTTGTGTTTTCCAGGATATGTACGTTAGTCCCCCAAACTCCAAATTTTGCAGTGCTGGCCATCTGGGTTCTCTATTGGTGAAGAGAGCTTCAGTTATTATGCAGGCACCACAGTTCACGGGTGACTGCCCCACCCCATAAAATAGGGTGTTATTTTATGACTCTCTTCTTAGAGAAGAAAGCAGCTAAACTCTCTTGAAAGTCACGGCCATACTTTACTGAACTTGAATGGAAATGCATTTGTATTAGGAGTATTTCTGAAGACTTTTGGACTTACTCCTAACTGGTTTGCCTGTGTATGTGTGAGCTTCCTGATTAATTAGCCATGGTGGTTCTGGCCTCTGGTCATTTCTACCTATTTTTTTTTTTTTGCTCAACTACTTTATCTTCTGATTAACTTGTGCCAAGCATGGTGGTCACAGTCAGATCTCTCCCAGGATTTTGAACAGTTTTTAATGTGCATAGCCTAAAGTTTACAAGGTTGACCTCCACTGAAACATTGGTTACAGTGACATTACTAATGATGACTGAGAACCAACAGCAATATCACCACCCTTCTCTCTGTGAAAAATATTCTCCCCGTGACATGGGAAATGTTTCCAAAGACCCAGCATCCGACCTACCCCTCCCTGAGGTCCCTTTGGGGCTCAGAGTGGAGGGCATTTTTTCTAAGCTTTCCAGGACTACTTGATTATGCTGTCTGTCCTTCAGCCATAAGGTACTGGCACCATCTTAAAGAAAATAAGTAAAATTATCATAGCAATGTAAGAAGAAAATGGAAATAACCTAATTGAACACATACAGAACCAGTAACGGTAGTGAGTAAACAGATTCTGGAAGAGAAGCAAAGGAGGATATGTATTGGTTAGAATAAACATTACTTGCCAACTATTTCCAAAATGTCTTTCAATTTAACAGGCACTGCATGTGCCTGGCCATATGCTACATATAAACACAAACACATCCATTAAAGGGCCTCTGTGCAAATTTAAAATCAAATATTTGAGAGTCTAAAACTCCATTTCATTTTTATGGCACTGTTTTAATTCATTCTCCAGCTTTTGGTTTTCAGTCAATTATGAGTGGTAAGTTTACTGTGTTGTAGACGTTTGTGCTTTTTGTACATAACAGCAAAAATGCAAACCCTTATCTACTAAAGACATATTTGTTCCACTATGTTCTGACCCAGCAAAGAGGAGATAGTGTCATGCACAGCTGTCACCCATAGAGGTGCTCAGAGTATGTGCTAAAAAGTGCAGTAGGGCCTGCTTGCTGGCAAGGAACCACTAAAAGGGAAAAATAAGTCAGAAAGGTGCTGTGTTGCATTTGCCTGATATATATGCTGGGGAGTTTAGCAAACATCCTCTGCAGTAGCTGTAAGCTGGTGACTAAGACAAGAATCTCTACAACAGAGGAGTAACTTTTTGTTACAGGTTTTTGGAGGGACAGTTAGAACAAGTAGGATTATTAGAACAAGTAGATTATTATGAAAGAAAATATTAAGTATAACTGTGGTTGAGTCAATTGGTTTCAACAAGAATTAAGACCAAAAGAGGGAAGGCTTTCTGTTTGTTTCTGGAAGAGCTAAGGAAGAAATCTGTCAGAGTAAGAATAGTAAAAAAGAAAAAGCAAACTTCTGTACAAACCTAAGAGTTCTCTGGCACTTCCAAAAGTAGGGTAATGTTATAGAATAGTAATGCTCAGTAGAAACAATTTGTGAATTGGATATTTCTGAAAACCCCATTGAATTATGTGTTCTCGTTTAGATAAAGCAGATTCATGCGAAGTGAAACAGATGAGCCCTTGACCCTCGAAGTTCACTGCAAATCAAAACACAGATTTTCCCCATTATTCCCTAGCTCTGGAAACTTAATCCTGAAATTTCATTTAGTGTTAGGAATAAATAATCCTGAAGAATTGGAACTATTTCTGGGAATGATAGAAAGGGAATGGGACCAAGCACACCTACAAGCAATACTTATGGAGGTGTGATAGGGGAGCACAAACTGATAAAAATTTAATGGGAAGGAAACTCGGCTCTCATGTATTCAGAAAAAAAAGAGTGTAGTTAAAATTGGCACAGTGTTTGCAGTCTTTCCCTTGTGAGTTATGAGATCTTTACAAGAAACTTGTAAGATGAAAAGGAGAGGTTTTATTCTTACCTTTGAGAACGCCTGAGGCACAGATGCAGCCAATATTTGAACCCCTTTCATCCTCATTCAAACTCTGCAATTTTTCTACGGGCCTCCACTGTCATTCATATAGATTTTTGGACCAGTGCTCATTTCATTAGGCGAAATTCCTTAGCCATGTCAGCAAGTCCTGAAGCAAGGCCAACCTGTCTCTCCTATTTTAGGCATCATGTTGGGTCTTTTCTGGGGGGCAACCGGCATCAATACTGCATTTGCAGTCAATGACTGCTTGATACAGACTTAGAGACTCATGTCATGACTGCAGTTGAAGTGCGCTTACTATGTGGGGACAGTGCTGAACAGAGAAGGGGTACTGTGTTAGCATTTGACAACACCTCTTGTAACTAGGGTTATAGCTTAATCCCTACACACACTGGCTTTGACACTGTGTGGTTTAAATTCCACTAGCATGCTGGTGTGGTGTACTTGTACTCACTGCACAGGGAGGGCACCAGAGGTGGGAATAAGCCCCAGAACCCCGAGGCCTGGTTTCCACAGCTCTCCAGTATCCAGCAGGCCACTCCTGAATTTCTCCAGGAAATTATTCCATGTCAAGGGCCTTTCCTCACTGCTCTCAGCACATGCATATTCACTCCCACCCCTTCTGGTGCTTGGGCTCCTACTCTGTATTCTGTCCTCTCACTTTGCCCTGAAGTGTCTTTTCTCTTTTCGACCTCCTGTGGAAACCCTATCCTCCCCTGTGACTCAGTTTAATGTCCCCCTCCTTTTCAAATACATTCATCTGTGAGTCTTTTCATGTTAAAACTCTACTTGTTTTTCCAGCTCATAACACTTAGAGTTTAGGGCTTATTTTTAAAATCTTTACTATGTTCACATATTAATGCGTGGCTGGTTTGTTTTACTATTCTTCCTAATCTTTCAAAGTAAATGATAAAATCTCTGCAGGACAAAATATGTCCTTTGTAAGTACTGAATAGCCCAACTCAATGCTGAATGTATCAAGGTCAACAACAGAATGACTGCTTGTAAATTATTTGCATGTTTTATCTATTTGAGAGAGACACATCTTTGAATTCCTCACTCTACCCAACACATAGAGTTTGCTTAATATTTACTCTTTGAATTAGATTAAATTCATCCTTCCCAGTTGTTTTATATTGCTTTGTAAAGCAATATATTTATATTTTGGCAGCTGCTTTGGCCAGTTTCATTATATTTAGGCAGCTGCTTCAGTCTTCATAGAGATCTATTAAATGTTACTATTTTATGCATATTTATATAGTATGAATATGTATATTGAAAAGAATTTGATGTATTGGGATAATAAAAAAGTCATCAGATAAAGCTAATGGAGTATTTATTAATTTTTCTCTCATTAGGGAATATGTACAATGTGGTATAATCTTATCCTGTCTCTCTTTTAAATATTTTTCTTTTCCTCAGCTATATGTTACTTTGTTATATTCTTACAAGTATTTAAGATCTAGCAGTAAAATAAAACTATGCGGTATTCACTAATATCATTTTGTATGTATATAAATGCTGAATCAGACAAACAGCCCAAAAGGGCCCATTGGCTCGTGGACTCCTTTGTCACTACAAGAACATTAGCTGTGATACAGTCTCTAATGTGATGAGAAAATGAGTCAGCACTGCTATGCAGAGGGAAAAGTCCTCGGTCTACTTTTCTTGTTGATTTGCTGTCAGCTTTTATTTGAATTGCACTTTGAGCCAAACACAAGACAGAACCACATTCATCCCCCTGTGGTCACTTCTAGTGTCTCTGGCTGGGTGCTTGCTGCTTAGGGTGAGAGAAGACAAATGAAACAGAATGGCTGTTGGGGACCCCCTAACACACACACTTCCAAGCCTGGAGATTCCAGGCATGTCAGGAACTATTTTAGGGAGTGCAAAATGGAGAATTAAATGATTCAAAGAGAGATTTTGCCAGGATGGTTCTGTTCCAAGGTCTTAGGCTGTTTTTTGCCACCTACTATCTCACTGCTCTTCATCACAGAGGGAAGTAGAGTCAAATAGAATCAAACCAAGTGCGGCAGATTTTTTTTTTCAAAGCTTTTGTCTTAACAGCTCAAAAGCAGGTGAGGCAATCCTGTCTAGCTCCCAAGGCTAGACCATAAAATGTCATAGGACTTCCCCCTAGATGGCATTCCCTCCCACTCTCATCTCACCTTTGGAACTCAGCCACCAAGCTGTGAAGAAGCCCAAACTGCCCAAGAGGAAAAACCCAAGTGAGGACAAACTGAGGCCCCATCCAATACAACTGCCAGACATGAGTGAATGAGCCTTCAAAGGAATTTCGCCCTCAGCCTTACCATCACAGAGAAAACTGTCTCTGTTAAGCCCTATCCAAATTCCTGGTCAATCACAATGATGACCTAATAAATGGTTATTCTGTTCTACTACATTTTGGAGTAATTTATGCAGTCAAAGTAAGCAAAATAGATTTGGGTACCTGGAAGCACACTACTGTAGTGATAACATTTAAAACTGTTCCAGTAGAAACATGTGATGGGCAGAAGCTGGAATGACCTTGAGAAGAATGTGAATAAAGGGCCCCCAAGTGATTGTTAGGAGAAGTCTGTTGGCCTGAATTCAAGCCTTAAAAGAATGGGTGGAAATGTCATTGCTAGATGGAGGAAGGAAGACTCTTCTTCTGTAGTGATGAATTTGTTTGCAGTAAAATGGAAAACACAGAAACTGTGTCTAGTGAATTGATGGATCTAGCAACGGAGACATTTATGCAGACTTTGAAAAGTGGCTTCTGACTTTATCTCCGTGTCTATTTTAAAAAGAGAGCATCGGAGAACTAAAAGAGGAATGGTTTTCTTTTCAACAAAATTTTAGAGGACATATGAAGGAGACAAAAGAATTTGGGTTTGAAAATAAATCTTCCTCATTCCCTGCCTTTTCAAGATTCTCCAATTAAGAAAGAACTTCATAGCAAAGATAAAATCTAGCGTGTGACTCTCAAATTTTTTAAGAACTCAGAAAGACGGGGGGCAGTGCCTGATAGGGCCATTCTGTCAGACATGGGCCCTCTAGACTCTTCAAGGCAGCCTCCTAGGCCCTGTCTAAGAATCCCAAGGACAAAGACCACCCACAGCAGTATCAAGGGAAGCCAAAGGAACAGAAAGGCTTTTGCATAACAAATTGGCTCATACATTGATTCATAAGAAACTCCTGTTTTTAAAAGAATAAAGGAATCATATTACCTTACTATAAAAGGAGCAAAATGCAAAGAGACCTGCCCTGGCTGGTGTAGCTCAGTGGATTGAGCACGTGCCTGTGAACCAAACAACTGCAGTTTGATTCCCCAGTCAGGGCACATGCCTGGGTTGCAAGCCAGTTCCCAGCAGGGGATGCACAAGAGGCAACCATACATTGATATTTCTCTCCCTCTCTCCCCTTTCCCTCTAAAGATAAATAAATAAAATCTTTAAAAAAGGAAGCAAAGAGAATTTATAGCCTTCAAATTTTAATGATTAGGAAGCACGATGAGAAAACTACTCAATTTCAAACACAAACTTTCTTACGAAAATGGAAGAATGACTCAGAAGTCAAAACCATGAGCCCAGACCAGTGCTTTAGAAAATATAACTGAGGCCACATTAAGGAACTGGCATGGGGGTGATATGATTGGGTTTCAAATTTGCTAGGAACCAGTGATTAGGGTGTGTATCATACTTTCCCTTTTTTGTGAACGGAGCCTCCACACAACCTGACTATCCAATGTCTGTTTCAGCACTGAAGATTGGCCGCGGGAGTGGGAGATAACTGGCCGCTCTGGATACAAGCTGTTAGAACTGAGTAACCACACTTGAAGAGCTGTGACCAAGAAGACTTATCTGCACCAAGAACTGCTCTAGATCACAAAAGCTGGGATCACAAGCCTGAATAAGAAGCTATAATAAGGTTGTGGATTGAGGGTGTTGGAGGGAGTATATTTTGCATGTTGGGGGGATTGGAAGTGTTGGGACAGAGGCTAGATAATGGCAGGTTATATTTTTTAAGTGTTCATAGCAATATTCAAGGATCACATTTTCTTCCAGGACCTTGCCACTCCCATGAAGAGGTGAAGCCTGTTTTTGCTTCTGGCTTCAATTACTATAATGCAGCAGAAATAATGGTTTTTGATTTCTGAGGCTAGGTTATAAAAGATGATGTGACTCTGCCTCTTTCTCGTAGCATGCTTGTCCTTGGAGGCCCAGATGCCATCGCCTATGAGAGAAACCACATGGAGGGGAACTGAGGCTGCCACTGGCCATTGGCTACTGTGACCCTCTAGACCCGTGAAGGAATGAATGCACCTTTGGGCCATTCTAACCCCCAGGCTTCACATCTATTTCAGACCCCAGATATAGTGTGGCAGAGAGAAGCCATCTCTTCTGTGCCCTGCCCAAATTACTGACCCTCCAGAACCCCTGAGTACAATAATTGATTGTCTCATGCCCCTTAGTTTTGGGGAAATTTGTTATAAAACAATCATTTCTGGAATACTAAGGAACGCAAAGTCCCTTATAACCCACCCATCCACGAAAGGATCAAAATCCAATGTGCCTATAATCCTGAACTCAGTCTTCTGGTAGCAAAGAGGTTATATTTTCAGATAACTAACCTATGCACTTTTAAGCCATCATCCTGTGTAATTGACATTGGAGTATGGGATGGCTGTGATACTGAAAACATAATTCACATAATATCTCAATAAAGGTTGGAAAAATGTGTAACTTTAAAAGTTAGATTAAATTACAAATATTCTACTGTTATAACTAAACACACACAACTAAGTCAACTATTGACTTTACATCTCTTTAATTAAATATTTTAATCACTGAAGCCATAAACTTAAGATCTTAAGTTTTATCTATTAAATAAAAGATAAAGGTTTTGAGGAAGCAAAATTTTCCTACATCAATATGTCTGACTTTATAACTCAATGCCAAACCAATAGTAATTCATAAAAGCCACCACCTCTGAAATCATTCTTATTTGTATTGAGACAAGAACTACTAAACTTGTTTTAGCAAAATAGAAATGGAAGAAAATTAGATTTTTATGTATGACTAAAAAAATAACATCATAACTAGAGAGCCAAACTGAAACAGCTGACATTTTTCTGCCCTGCCTAATATCTCCGTAATTTTAAAAGGTTATCTAGAAGATGCAGTAAATGTAAAAGTACTTCGATTTTACAAGGAGATCTTTAATTATACTGAAATTAAAACTCAAATGCAATATAGAAAATAGCAAGTAATTTTTCTGAACTTGCATAATTCTCAGGATCCTCTTTCTGTTTGGTGATATTTGAATTTCCTTCTTAAGGAGTAAGAAAAAGTCCAACTCGTGAGATAAGACATTTTAATTTAGTGTTTTTCCTTTCCTCTGAGAATGTAGCTAACTGTCCCCCACCACCCATGCACATAATAAACCTTCTCCTGAGCACAAACCTTACCGGGCTGTTTGCTCAACACCCAGCTGAGCTTGAGGTTGTCCCTGAGGTCTGAGCACGGAGGCACGGAGTGGATCTTCACCATGAGCACATGCTGAGTGACTTTGTCAAAATAGTAAGCTAAGAGTTTTACGTATTTTATTAATAACCTTTGCCACACTCTCACTGGCAGTTATGATTTTCCTCATTTTGTAACTAATTCATATAAGGCTTTAACCTGTTATTAACGGGCTCAGAACACCGAGCTAGTAAGAGATAGAAAGCCAAGGACCCAACCTGAATCCATCTGACTCCAAGTTCATGTGCTTTAAAATGTACTAAGGTGCTCCATTTAATAAAATGAATCACATGAACTCTTAAAAAAGGCTTCTAAATCATAACATTCCACATGAATTTCAAAAACTCCTCCCAAAGTTTTTATTTAACTTTATAAGAATAAGTTCTCTAACTCTTTAGAGATGTGACCCAGTATTTCTTTGTCTCAGCATCCCTCCTTTCTCTTGTTGTGCTAAAGGCATTTTGTATAAATGTCCTCTGTTTCTAAGGGTAGACTGTGTGTACTGGGATTATATACACATGCATATATTTTTCTGTAAATCTATATAGTTGGGTGAATATATAGTCATCTTAAAGGGACACAGCCAGCAAGATGTAGGTGCCATGGTATAGCACAAATATTTTATAGCTTCGGCTGCCAACAGACAAAATGTGTTTTTGTCCCAACTGAGGGCACATATTTTTATGGCAACATCTGTCATCAAGATCATATTGCTGAGTGAAGCTTAAGATATACTGCAGCCCAGGAATGACTTGTGTACCTAAGAATTAAGACATAATATGACGTCAAGCTGGAAGCAAGGAAAGATGTTTGAGATGTTTACCTCCTGACTGGGAGAAAGCGCTGACAATGGGACTTGGCCTCAGGAATATCCAACTGCATATTATGATGACTCTGGGTGGTTTCATCAGATTGTGAGCACTCTGGTGGTATTTTAGGTCATGCGAGTCCTCTAACTATACCACTGATTTTTTTATGCTAAAATATGGCATAAAGCAGAAAAATAGGTTGAGAATCACCGTTTTATCTACGTACCTTAATGACACTGTGTCTAATGCTTCCTAATCCCATCACTGAAAATCCACAATGCATACTTGCCTTCTTTAGGGACAGTCTCAGCACTCTCCCATTCTTCAGAGAGCATAGCAATGTCTGCTGATGTGGATACAAAACACAGTGGCTTTGGTGGCGCTTTCTGTGCCTGGTGTTGCAAGCAGCTACCATGGGAGCTCTGGGCTTCGGCAGCACACAAGATACTCCTCCGAAAATCACGCTTTTTTCCATATACCTTCACTAAAAATGTTTGCTATTCTAGAAAATGAGGATAGAACACTTAGCCAGGCAAATAAATTTTAAGTGAACCAGTTGTTGAAATTATTGTAATTGACTGAGCCAAAGTGAGTACGTATTCTTCATCTAGTTAGTTAGCACCTTGTGTCATTATATACGGCTCACGATACATGTATAACTTGCAGCTTGTGCCATTATGGCTCTCACAAAACTTTAAAAAATCTGAAATGATTTTCTGTTTCTTACAAGGTAGTGTCCAGACACATTAGGTGAACATTTAGAATTTCCTGTTCTTCATCCAGCATTTCAGCATTGTAGGCAATTTCTCAGGTTACCAAACTATTTGCTACAGTCATTATTACTTACTTGGCTGTGGCCACTTCTGGTCACACTGTCTCTCCATAAAACTTCGTATTTCCCCTCTCTAAAGCAAAACTAAACTCCTTCCATTTAAACTTCGGTTTAAAATCAACCTCAGTTCCAAACTGTAGCACTAACCCCTTCCCTGACCTACTTTAGAAACTTCACTCTCTCTACCATTGGACACCCCATCAATTTCTCCTGAACATTTTTTTTTTTTAGATTTTTCTTTCTTCTATTGACCTTTAAGAGGTTTTTTCTTTGGATAGGGGCAGCATCAGAATGTTCGTTTTTGTGGTGGTCTCTCGTACCCTCGCATCTCATTTAACACCATGGCCTGTGCGTAGCAGTAGATTAACCAGTCAGGCGCCTCATTTGTTCATTAATTCATTAGCTGAGTATCAGGAAATACTGGTAGCTTCTTCTGCAAAATATTGCTTGATCACAGAAGAAAATTATCTGAATCAAACACAAAATAATAAAAAGGGAAAATGCCTTATGACAATATAATCACAGTAAATAGAACCCAAAAGAAAATGAGCTCAGAAAGGAAGCTTTACAATACTGTGGTTTTAAGATACATTGCTTCTGTAAGTGAAAACAGATTGTAATTGTGCTTCTTTGTTTGGGGGGCGTAGCATAATTAGTAGGAGAATAGAGGGGCTGACACTGTTTCTGTAGATGTCGATCACCAGTGTGTACAGGTCAGACAGTGTGGCTCCAGTGCTTAACTGTAAAATTATTCTAAGGGCATTATACCTGGGAAATAAGTAGAATTTTAAGAGTCTTGGGGTAATTACATCTTTGGAGGAAAGAGTCAAGATGGTGGGAAAAGTGTCTAGAAAAGGAATTAGTGTCAGAAGTCTCTAACAGTCCTCATGACCAATTTCTACCTGTTGTAAACTTCAGAAAATTTTGGCACCTCATATTTTAAATAAAGGTAAAATTTAAACATTAAACTTGTTATGACTATATGGTAAATCAGAATCTATGTACATAAAGATTAATAGTAATAAAATTAACCATTGGTTTAGCTTTCTTTTTTATTATTTAGCAGAATATTCAACAAGAGTGAAACTGAATCATTTGAATTTCTCAGTTTTTTCCTGCTTAATTTTGCATTCCTTCTAGTGAAGCTACTAATGCCTTTTAAAAAATTATAAAATTATATTGTTATGAATGTGATGATCTCCCAAATCATGATATATAGAAATAAGATAAACTGAGGTCAATTTTTTTAAATTTCCATTTTAAGTTACACATTTGTCTTAAGTATAACATTCCCTAAATACAATTTTGAAGGTGTAATGTGAGGTAAAGGCAAAATCACCCATAATTGTCATTTTATTTTTTTCTATTTTTCTTTTGCATTTTATTCAATGAGGAATACTTTTTCCTATCCGCTGAATAAATTATCATCAGGGTCATGACATTTCACTCAATTTGAAGTAAAAAGCAGTCTCTTCAATTTGTAACACAGTCCATATTCATGAACTGATTGTCCTGTCCAATACAGTAAACAGAATTCTGAACTTCATTTGCCACCAATCACTCTCCCCATCTCAACTCAGCTCCACTTCAGGTTGGAATCCTGCCCTGGACACAGAGAGTGGAGTGTCTTTCATTCACTTTGCATGAAATGGTGTCAACAAAAGCAAGCTCTATGTTCTCTGTAGTCCAGTGGAGTCTTGAATGAAAACTTCTCTCTCCACTGTTATCACTTGAGGAACTTTATCAGGCCCCGGGTTTTTATCTGAGTGTTTGCTGCTGGGGACCCTCCAACATTCCAAGCAGCTATAGGTTATTTCACTCTGGCTTCTCCCCTCTTGGCTAATGTCTGGTCCGTAGGAGACAGGCATGCATCTATCCCCGGGCCCCCCAGCCAAAATTGAATTTTACAACACAGTCCTAACATAGCAACACTATCTTAACTCTGCCCCGAAGAAGTTAGGAACTTTTATTTTCTTACCTGAACTAAGTATTTCTTTAGGATATTGTCTTAGTCCATTCAGGCTGTTATAGCAAAATACCAGAGAGTGGGTAGCTTATAAACAACAGAAATTTATTTCTCACCATTCTGGAGGCTGAGGGTCTGAGAGCAGGGTGCCAGCTCGTTAGGTGAGAGCCCTCTCCCAGGCTGCAGACTTCCTGTTTCCTCACATGTCACAAGGGTGAGGGGAGCTCCTTCGACCATCTCATGACTTAATGACCCCTCAAAGGCCTTCCCCCTCATAAGTTATAAATTATACATGCATTTTGGAGGGAAAAAAACATTTAGAGCATAGGAATTAGGTTCTGAAAAGTTGAAAACGTAGGTCATTTTGGAATTTAAATTTATATTTTCACTTCAGTTTCATGTCGAGTATGATTTTTCTTTCACTTTCCAGAACATGATATAATTTGTTTGACTTTATATTTGTTTAGATTGCTCTCTGATTGAGATAAATTCATTTTTAAAACTGAAATCAAATGCTCTTTGATTTTGTGATTATTTTTGCTCAGAAAGCCATTGACATGCAGACAACAGAAAGTTGTCCTTATTTTGAGGTAAATCTCCAACTTAAAAGTTCTTTTCCCTTTGGCAATGACATCAAATTCTTCTCATTTTCTTCCCAGTTTTGGGGATTCTTTAACTTCTTTTTCACCTGACCTTAATAATTAAATGTTGGTGTTTCTTCATGCTCTAGTGAAGAAACATGTTCTAAGACTAGATGAAACCTCATCATTCTTTCTCTTTCCAGATAATTCTCTGTAATAAAATAGACTTTTGAGCATGGGCCTGTGAAGCAAAGGATCACGGTTCGATTCCCAGTCAGGGCACATGCCTGGGTTGCAGGCCAGTTCCCAGTGGGGGACACAGGAGAGGCAACCACACATTGATATTTCTCTCCCTCTCTCCTTCCCTTCTCCTCTCTCTGAAAATAAATAAATAAAATATTTTTAAAAAATAAAATAGGCTTTAAAAAATAATCTTGATTATTTTATTCTCCTATCTAAAACTCTCTAATTGTCCTCTATTTTCATAAAAACCCACGGTATTAACATTGTCCAAGATATTGTATCACCTAATAAAATAAATCATGTTTATGTTTTACCCACCTCATAGGATACATTCTACCTGTATAGCTGCCCTTTTTTTATTTTGTGTTTTTTTCTAGTCTCAAGGTCTTTTCATACACTACAGCCTTCATTAAATTGTATACTACCAATTCCCTTTTTACCACTCACACACTGTATACTCATCTTACCCTTTGCTCAGTTAATATCACACTCTAACTTCCTCAAGAAAGAATTCTGAACTCCAGACAGGGTTTGGTCTTACTGTAAAATATATTCATTGTTGTCTATACCTTTTTGTTACACCAGTTTATTCAATTGATGCTGATTAGATATAAAATAATTTATATCCAATGCTGACTGAAAAGATATAGACTATGTGTATTTTATTCATCACTGTATACCCAAAGTCAAGAACACTGCTCAACACAGAGTTGGTACTTAAATATTTATTGGACAAATTATAGCTTTAAATAATCAGGCTGTAGTTCAAGGACATCAGTCTGAATGGTAAAAATAGGTAAAGGAAGAAGACATCAAATAGGTAAGAAAGCTGTCTTCTTAAAGAAGACAGCTCTTGATCTAGTTGCTACAGCTGTTACAGGGACATAAAATTTTCCATAAGAGAGTTTCTGAAAGATTTTCATATTGTTCTGCCAGGTGACTGGTGAAGTTCTGAAGTTAGAAAAAATTAAATGCAACTCCAGTATCCTTTTTGTAAAGCAACTCCTCACTCCACATTGCCAAATGTAACAGGCTCTCACATGCTTATCTGTCACTCTAACCATTCAGCTAGAGAAACAGAGAATAGGTGAATAATAGGAGAGAGAGAAACCTTTAACAGATGCTACTTCACGTGGTAGAATTTAAGGTACTTAAAATTTGTTCTTTATAGTCTTAGTATTATACATATGAGTATATATATTTAATTTCATAAGCCTAAAATGTCACTTCAGATATAAAGTATTATTAAAGGCTAGATCAAGAACACATTTACATAAAGTCAACTAATGTTTAATAATGTTCTAGGCCCTCTATTAAGGGCAATTTCATGACTTTGATTTTTCCATGACTTATCCTCAAGATAACACAATAAACTGAAGAAACCTATTTTTTATATTAATGCTATAGTGAATTTGATCCCTATGCAGACATGTACTACTCTGGAAGTTTGGAGATACTGGCTGTCGTAGATCAGTATCCTTGTGAAATGTGTGTGCAGATACCCCAATAGCGTTGTTCGTGTATGTGTGTTTGTGTATGTGTATGAAATGTTATTAAGTATATATTTATGATTTGTAATAAAATTATAGTCATGAAGTTATCATTAAATTTCAATGCTGCTTAAAATAGAAGATAAGTTTCCTAATTACATCGAAATTTTTCCTACAGATTTGATGTCTATCATCACCTATCATTAAGAAATTTGTAACTCTTAAAAATTAAGCAAAGAAAAAATCATACACAGACAACAGTATGGCGACTACCAGAGAAAAATGGGGGGGTGTAGAAAGGAATATAGAGAGGGGTTAAATGGTGATGGAAAGACACTGAACTGCAGTAGTGAACACACAGCACAATATGTAGATGATGTATTATAGCATGATGTACCCAAAACCTACGTAGTTCTGCTAACCAATGTCACCCATATATATATTAAATTCAATGTAAATAAATAAATATGAGCATGAGTTGCTAAATTTCAGTTATATATAGGGAATTTACAATATAAATATATCTGTAACTAAGAAGTCGGGATTTTTTTCAAATATTATGTGTTTTCTTAGGTGAAATCCTCTTAGGCTTCATAGCAAATATGTCCACTTGAACATAAGGGGACACTATTTCAGGATTGGCATTTTCTATCTAAGTACACCTCATTTAAAAAATCATGGAAATATCAAATAAATTATTTCTATTTTCAAATTAAATCACATACAAGGATAAACATCATGTCACTTTCTATTCATATTTTATCTAGGTAGACAGTATTCTGACTTGATTGTTTTAAAGATAATGACTTTTAGCACCACTATCAGCCATGAGACTTTATAGGATCTCTGTTTTCAACTATGATGTTTGACTGTTAAGACAGTCTATCTCATGTCTGGGCCAATTATTGATTTAGGGATGGAGCTATATGGAGTAAGCTAATCAACTCAATATTATCTCCAGAGCAGCAGATCCCATTGTGAATACAGACCTAAGTCTTTTCAGTCTGGTAAATTGCAAAAAATGAGGAGGAACAAACTCTCAATAAGTCTTGAGGATTTCTGACCATTTTCTTTGTGTCACAAGGATAACCACCATTAGGTTAAGCCACAATTAATAATATAAAGAAGTAAAGATATAGAAATAAACTAGGTTTTTTGGTAATGTCACTGAGCCATCAGATATCATCTTGTCTGAAGACTTACCTTGAAACATACATTTACATGAACATACGACTTGACTATGAATAAAGTAACTTGTTACTTGCATCTAAAGCAACCTAGCTAATCAAAGAACCAATGTTGTTCTTTTAATTTCTGTAAATAGTAATTCTTGGTATTTAAAATACAAATGTACTGCTCAGCTAAAAAGTGGATAGGATGAACATTTACAAATGGGATTTTTCTCAGATTATTTAAAACACATCTTTACCAAGACTGGTAGGGACACCAAATATTCATAAGTTGAAAAGCTACCAATTAGTGACATAAAGCTACCAATTAGTGACATATTCATAAGTTGAAAAGCTACCAATTAGTGACATATTTCCTCTTCTGTTAGTGTTAAAAGGAGACCTTACTTTCCCACTTAAAATATATTGTGTAACTTGAGTATTAGTACAATAAAGTGTACAGCTTCATGAACTCAAATTCCACATTTCATTCTGGAAAGAACCATGGCAGTAAATAAGAATAATGAATAAATGAATAAATATAAAAATTATTATTAAACCAATTATAATTTATAAGTATCAGCCAAAGGATAATAAGAAAAAAATGAGAATGTGCTTTCAATTTCAATAGTGCAATAATTCTCTACAAAGAGTAGAGAATTGTCCCAAGACATATGAAATTCTTGCTATAAATCAGATTTATGCTTCTAGGGTAGCAACATCCAGCAAAATCACTTAGTAAATTAACCAGAAGACCAAGAAGACAAATGAACAGCTGAACTTTGAGGTCACAGGGCATTTTCCCCCATTTCCCTAGAGCCTCCTCGCCCAACTGAAGTTTGAACCTGCAGCAAGATAAATCATCTAGCCTCTGAGTAATGAAAAGGCAAACATAAGGTTAACCCATCCATGTGTACTAATGTCTGCTCGCAAAGCCCAAATAAATCCCAGTGTCTATCGGATATCAAAGTCATATTGCCATAACTAAACTTAAATCACATTTTCAAAAATGAGTAAAAACTAACATTAAGGGAATAGACTTTTCATGTACATTGATGGATAACTTTAGCACTAAATAAAATACATAGATTCCCTTAATAATTATTGCCTGTACTCAACTGGTTAAAAAATTCATTGCAAATGACTATAAAATTGCCATTGATGGTAATATTTTAGATAGTCTCAATAAAGACAAATTATATGGATTGGCCCAATGAGCAATGTATTAAAAGTTAGAAAAATGAAGATAATCTGGATCCCCTTTTGTGAGTTTTCATTGCCTACCAAGAATAGATGAATTTTTTTAAACTAATTTTAACTTGTTTTCTTTCATAAATTTCTGAAAAAGATCTGCAAAGAAAGTAGAAAAATGTATGTAACCACAATTATGGAAAATGCTAACTAGTGTGGAGAAGAAGCTACCCACCTTATTTCTACCTGAAGTTGTAATTTATCTTAGGTAAATGAAATTTCAGCACTTACAACATTTCAATTCTTTACTACATTTTTCCAATACATTGAGGGTATAGTATATTCATATTAATTAGTAGTTCTTAACATTGTTTTGAAAAAGCAATTTGAAAAAAGTCAAATTTCTGGACTCTTTCCTATATTATGATTAAAGTTTTCTTTTTATTTTACATGGGATAGAACAAGGTAGGCAAAGGACTTCATAGAAAAAGAAAAATTAACTACACAAACACTTTTATTCAGTTTCCATTATTGTACACAGTATGGTGCTAAAATAACTTGTAGGAAGGCATGCGCTTATAAAACAAACAGGTATTTAAGTTCTACCATGTACTACATCATACACTAGATGTTGGAGATAAAACACTAAATAATGTGGTCTTTGACTTTGAAATGCTTATACGGTAATCTAGCAGAATGAGGTAAACATGTAAAATGCAATAGGAAACAAAATAAATGTTTGCACAAGAATTCTGCAGCAACAGGAAAGTTTTAATGGGAAAAGTGAATTCAAAGCCGAGTTGGCATTTTCCAACAGGACTGCGATGGAGGATAGTCAGAGGTGTGGAAAGGTCATTCTAAAAGAGAGTATGTGGAGAAACCAAACCTAGTTAAAAGGCAAGGACAAACTCTATAGACTCACTTAACATTGGCAATGCTTCTCACACAGCTGGGAAATTTAGAACCTAGCTACACATCCATATCTTAGGAACAATTCTATGTCAAGTGAGAGGAATCATGAACTTTAGTAATTTCTGTCACCGAGTTACAGAAATTCTTCTCATGTATAGATGGTAGCTGCTGACATACAAATGGAAGAAATAATTTAGTGGGAATATGTAGTGTAAATATTGAAGAGTAGAGCACAGAGTTCAGGAAACACCAAGAGCAGAAAGAGGGGTGAACTAGAGGCCACAGAAGGAGTTCAAGAGGAAGGGAGTGATGAAGTGTCAGACACTGCAGAGACATGGACTAAAACAGTGAAAAACAGCCTTTGACTGACAGTAGGGAGGGGTGCATGAGTGTAGTTGCTGGAAGAGTAAATGGAAGATGGAGAAGTGAAACAATTGAGGATATTTCTCTCTTGAAACTTGATTTTTACAGGAAAGAAAAATACAACTTGTAGGTTGAGCTAATGCAAGACCCTTTTTGGTTTTTTTTTTTTTTAATTTGTCTTGGTTCTCCCACCATCGTTTTTATTCTTTGTATGGAAGAAAACTGAGTACAGAAAAAGACAAAAATAGAAGAAATATTAGCAATGGCAGGTTGTCCCAGAGTAAATGAGAGAAAATATTAGTGAAACACAAATGGAAAAGTTAGCCTTGAGAAGAGGGATGGACACTGTTTTCCTCTGACACCACAAAAGAAAAGGGGACGGGGGAATGTGCATGATTTATGTTACAGTGAATGAATGGAGTGTGTACTTAGTATTCTCAATATTCTTTATGAAATTATAGAACCATTTGACTGATGGCTTAGGTAAGAGAATGAAAAAGCAAAGGATTTTAAATCAGAAGAGATGGAATGGATTTGGGCTTTGCCTAATATTAGCTGTTCAGCTTGCACTAATCAGTAAATATCTACGAGTTCCAGTTTCACTTAAGAAAATAAGAATAGTGTTATTTGTTCTACTGTCTTCATGTGATTACTAAGATGATCATACATTGGATATAGTCATGTCCGTGAAAGTAGATTATAAACCAAATTTATGACTAGTTTTTAATCAAAGTAGATCTGTAAAATAAAAAGGAAATGGTGGCTATATTGATGATCAGATAAAAATAAAATACACTTATAGAGAATAGTAAGTCAGAGAGTAAATAATAACTTGTTTTGCTGTAATTTGTCATTCTACTTTTGATCTGCCACCTTCATGAAATAGACCTATATTTCATAGAATAGGCTGTATATAAGTGCTAATAATTAAAATTCATTTTCACTTGCTAAGTATCATTTTAAAATGTTACATGAAATTAATTCTCTATTTTGGAAAATGCTAAAATTGTACAAATATGTACAATGTAAACTTAATTTATTCTGTTTATAGTCTCACTGTCATTTCAAGGTCCTTTTGGGATGCCATATGGGCCGGTTTATTGCTTGGATGAAGTTTATAGATATAAATGAGTAAATAATTTTTGGAGTTTCTGCTAAGTCAAAATAAGTTGTGTGCAATGTCAAGTAAACAGCATATGATTATTTCACAAAGGAAATAAAAATGTATCACTGAGACAAATTCCCAAATTATGGTTTATTAAATATCCAACAATGCTTGCATCCACTGTACTTCAAATCTACCACTTATTTGAAGAGTAGTGACTTTTACTACAATAAATAAATTAATCACTCCCAGCAAGTTATTGTTTTCTAATATGTTAACAAGTCCCATTTATCCCACTGAATTTTGTTAACAAAATCATAATACATTGTTATTCTTTCCTAAAATAAAGTTCTGAAATGGAAAACAATTATTGACAGGAGTAGCTTTTGGCTTCTTTAATGGTGAACTTTTTGATATAAGTCAGCCAAATGTTTTAAGACAAAATTTAATTTGTACTCAGGAAAAAAAAAGATGGTCATCAATTGATGTGAAAATGCTTTAAATAAATGTTCTCATCCCTAAAGCATGTCTTTTTGTAATTTAATGTATTTTTTACTTTTTATTGTTGTTCAAGTACAGTTGTCTTCATCACAAACACCACAAACACCCACCCCACCCATCCCCACCTCACACCCTCAAACCTATCCCCTTTGCTTTGCTGAAAGCATATCTTTAGAAAGCTATGAAACAAATATAAATAAGGAAATCATTATACCATAACTAAGAATATTTTCATTAAATTAAGAAAATTCATTCCAGAAAAATATATAACATTAGCTGGACATATTAAAACATAGATATATAAACCATGGAAAGCTTAAATAGTGTATTCACCCATCTAGAGCAGAAGAGCCTTCTGATTGACCTTTTTATATTAACATATTTTGATATCATGAGATTCTCACCAGTTTTGAAAAATACTTTCTTTTTTGCCTCACAGAATTATCAAAGGTGATAACTCATCAGTAACTATGAGGTCTGTCTGGAAAAAGTTCAGCCATTGTTAATATAATAAGAACAGTTTGTGCTACATTGATGTAACCTGGCAGCCATGGAGAGTGGACTGGAATGCGTATATGTGAACAATGACGATTTCATGGTCAGTGGGGGCTGTAGACACCATTTAGTGAGCATGTGTACTGTGCGGTTGTCACATTCATAATGGCTGAGAGAGTCCAGCAACAAATCTACCTCAAATTTTGCCTTAAGCTTGAACATTCCTCCATGGAAACTATTCAAATGATTCAGAAGGCTTTCAGGGACAATGCAATGAGTGCAGTACAAATAAAAGTGTGGCACAAATGCTTCAAAGATGGTCAAGAATCTGCTCAAAGTGATCCATGTTCTGGAAGGACTGCAACAAGCAGAGCACCTGAGAATGTTGAACATGTGTGGGCTGCACCCGACAGATGGGGAACTGACAGTGAGAGATCTAGAAGCTTATCTGGGGATTCCAAAAACTACTGTGTCTGAGATTTTGACAAAGGATTTTGGCCTGAGACATGTCATGGCAAAACTCATTCCATAGCTTCTGCTACCAGAACAGAAGGAACATTGTGCTGCAATAGCTAATGACTTGATTAAAACAGCTACCAGCAAACTAGATTTCCTCGAGAAAATCATAACCAGAAATGAATCATGGATCTATGGCTATAACCTGGCAATGAAGGCCCAGTTGTCCCAATGGAAGTCACCTGGTCCTCCATAGCTGAAGAAGGAACAGCAAAGTCTCAGCAAGCTGAACACCATGTTAATTGTGTTTTTTGACTGGGAAAGTGTTGTCCATCACAAGTACAGCCCTCCAGGTCATACAATTAAAAAGGAGTACTATTTCAATGTTCTTCTTCAATTGAGAGATGCAATTTTGGAGAAAAAGTCTGCAGCTATGGGCAACTGGTAATTGTCAGCTCATCACAGACAACACACCTGCTCATGCATCATGTCTCCTACAGAGTTTTCTGGTCAAACATCAAATCACCCAGGTGACTGACTCAGCCCCCTTGTAGCCCAGTTGTGGTGCCCTGTGTCTTTTGGCTTTTCCCAAAACTAAAATCAACTTAGAAAGGACAGACTTCACCACCATTGAGGAGATTCAGTATGACACAGAAGCTGATGGCCATTCCAACAAAGGGTTTTGCAGAGTGTTTCAAACAGTGGAAGAGACGCTGGGAGAACTGTGTGAGCTCCCAAGGTGCCTACTTTGAAGGAAACTGAATTGTCATTATCCTATGTGCAATGTTTCTTGTATCTTGTATCTTCTTCAATAAATGATTCTTTTTCATAATAAATGGCTGAATACTTCCTAGACAGGTCTCATATAGCATCATTAACATTTTTATTGTTAATGTCTTTATCATATATAAAGTCCACTTATTTCTAGAGAACTTATCAATGACAGCATGCATTTACAGTGCCTCACTGACCTAGCAAAAGTCTATGATGCTGATGAGAAAATACTATCTTCTTTTAAAAACTACAATGCTGCAGGTGAGAGAGGTGAAGTCATGAAGCTTATATGTTCCAGTCAGAAGCCATAGCTTGGTCACTGAAATACATAAATACTTAAAATACATAAATCTAGATGTATTTTTCTTCTGTAGACCATAATTTATAGCACACATTTGTTAATGGTTTACAGATAACAAATTGTCTTATGTATTATCTCATTCAATCTGAATAATTGTACCTATAAAATAAGTATCAGTGTATCCTTTTTGTAACTGAGTCCTCTAATGTTAAAAGAAATTAAATTTCTTGTCTAAGATAACATAATTTGTATGCAGAAATGCCTGTACTGAATCAAAACCTATCTAGTCTTTTAACTCCATTATCAATTTTGATTATAATTCTTTACTAATCATTTTCTTTTCAACTAGTAGATCGGGGCTCATAGTGATCCCCCAGTTTACAAATCTCCCCAAAAACAGATCCTGATGGCCCAGTCTATTCCCTTCTCCAAATTATTATTGAAGAGAACCCGAAAGCATTTTGGTATTAGACTTAATTAAGAAATTCAGGGGCTTACTCTTTGAAGAAATAGGAGAGGAAAAGGAAAATAATAAAAATGATTGCACCCCAGATATTGACACTTGGTCCCTTCTTATCTGTCTTGTTTGAACTTGACTAATCCACTATACTTCCTAGACCACCATGTGACCCCTACAAACCAAGGTTTTGCATTGCATGAGCCTGACACTATAAACCACATCTACCACTACATGAATCTAGAAATCTCTAGTCAATAAAATGTACTTAAAGGTGCATTATCTTTATCTCTAATGACTAAGTCTCATAAATTAAATGTATGGTAGAATCCATGCTATTTAAGATAAATGCATTAATTGTAGTCTGCTAGTCAAATCACAAACTCCAGATTATACTTGCTTTTCCCCCTGCATTGTGTGTGAGGACATTTAAGGGAACAGGGGGTAAGATACAAATTTTTTTGTACTCTCTCCAGGAATATCTGTTCACATCATTGTAAAATCTTAGTTTTGAAAAATAGGTCAACCATCATAAATTCTGAAATTCCATTAATGGATTACTTTATAATAAACCTTAACTCAAGTGGTAATCATGAACAAAGACATAAAAATCCTTAATCCAATATTATCAAAGCAGATTCATCAATATTTAAAAAGGATAGTATATCAATGACTGTGTGGAATTTATCAGGGGAATGTAAAACTGATATGATATTAAACAATTAGTCAATTTATTTTATGATATCATAGGCCAGAAAAGAAAAGAAAATATGAGCAGCAAAATAGGTGAAGAAAAAACATTTCACAAAATTCAACTTCCATTCACAATAAAAAATAATGATCAGAATAAAGAATAAAGGGAAACTTCCACCTGATAAAGGACTTAAAAAAAGAATTAAATGCTGTAAAACTGAATGGTTCACCCTGAAATTGGGGACAAAGCAAAGATGTCCACTCCCAAATTCTATTCAATGCTTTATTGCAGATTCTAACAAGTATGAGTAAAGCAAATAAAAAATAATAAAATATGAAAATGATACAAGTTTAAAAGGAAGAAATAAAACTGCTTTATTTATACAAGCCAAGAATATATACATTGGAAATACCAAAGAATCTTAAGAAATCTCTAGAAATAGTGAGTTTTGTAAGATTAAAATATGACATTAAAATAGAAAATCAAAACCAATCAGTGATTGAAATTAAAAATTTTGAATGCTATTTAAAATAGCATCAAGAACATTAAATATCACCAACTTCTGTGCAAGATTTCTGTGATAACATTATATGGGGAATAATAAAAAAACTCAAGTGGACATATATAGAGTTTCTATGATTTGAAAGATGGAATATTTTTGAGATATCAATTCTTTCCAAAATGATACAGATTAAACACAATTCTAACTACTATTTGAGTGCATTAATTTTGGTATGTTGAAATAGTGAGTAATTCTCAGTAAAATTTGAACAACTGACAATGTTATTGCTTATCAGAAAAGTTTTAGGGTTATTTAATTTATGTAAAAATAATTTTTAAAGGATTGCTTCTATATGTGTGATTAGATATAGTTTTTCCACGTTTATTTCTCCTTAGACATGGGACAATTGTTTCCTGGTTACAGCTGTCCCACACACTGCAGGAAGCTTAATATTCTCTACTTCATCTGATAAGCAGCAGCTCGTTACCCAGTTATTGCATTGAAATTTATGACCTAGGCGCAGATATGTCACTTCTCATTTATGTAAAACCTATTCATAGTTATTCTATTTTAAGCTGTTCAAAAGAACTGTAAAAATAATTTGTAACTAGCTTCATTTTCATAATGCACACAGAGCATTTCATCAATCCAAGCTCGTAAGAGCCTGATGATCCCTTTATTTGATTTTGTTTGATCCTGGATGGCTGAGATTACGTCACCCTGAGTTCTCTCCCTTGTTAATTGTTGGCTGAGGCACAGTCATATATGCTGTTAATTGTTGTCTCCTCTCCTCCACATGCTTAGGTCAAGCATGAAATCTGAATGCACCTGTGCCTTACCACCTTTCTGAAGCCCCCATCTGGTGGGCACTTCCGAGAAAATAAGACATTCAATGTTTTCAGCTCCTTTTTGTGTCTGACCTAGGAGAAGCTGTGAAGGTATTTATTTTCACAGAAGCAAACTGTAGAAATCTGAATTTTGAAAAAAATAACTAAATGACACAAAAACTTGCTGTCTGAAAAAATTTCTCGATGTCCTAATTTCCCTTTGTAGACTGCCATGTTTATATACACTGACTGCATTTGGAGGTTCATGGAGAGGAATGTCATATCACATGACTGATGAAGATTAAAAATGCCCAACACACATGAGCACAGCAAATCCTAGTTTACCCCACAGACAAAACCCTCACACACACTTTCTCATATACTGGCAATCTGAAAATGGATAAATTTTAAGTTCCAACCCTTCAGCCAACCAGAGGAAGGGAAGTAGATGGGAATTGTGCTGGATTCTCTATCCTGGAAGAGCTCTATCCCCCGCCCCCACCCTCACTTGGAACAATAAAAAAAAAAACAACGGTATATGTGGAGTGTCTCTAAGATGCTCACCACTGTTCCAAGTGATCTATATGTCACTTCACAGATTCCACACAGAACTCTTACCTTTTCTCTTCTAGTTTAAATTAAATTTAGCTACAAAATATAGCCTGTCACATAAACGAATTGGTTTGAATAACATAAAACTGATGTGTTTGAAGAAAAAGATAAAAGAACTTACAATTGCTTAGCGGGCCTATGAAATTCCCCCATAGAAAGTGGAAGTAAGCATCATCACACTAATGTGGCAGATGAGAAAACCGGCTCCCAGGGGCTGCCTATGCTACCCAGCAAGACATAAAGTGGATGTGCATAGAGCCCACGGCGTAGAATAGAGGGTGTGTGCTGCTCCATGGGGTTCTTTCTATTATCAGCAGTTTTATCTGTTAGTAATGAAGAAAATATTTTAATCATTTTTTAAATTTAGATTAAGACATCATTGATTTCCTTTTTTTGTCAGGTCTTTATCTGGTTTTGGATTCGATTAATGCTGGCCTTATAAAATGAGATTTGGAATTCCCTCCTCTTTAATTTTTTGGAATCGTTTGAGAAGAAGAAGTGTCAGTTCTTCTCAGAATGTTTGGCAAAAATCAACTATGAAGCCATCTGGTCCAGGGTTTTTCTTTGTTGGGAGGTTTTTTTATTACTGTTTCAATTTTACTAAAATTGTAATCTATCTCTTAAGATTCTCTGATTCTTCTTGATTTAGTTTAGAGGATTATATATTTCCAGGAATTTATCCATTTTATCCAGGGTGTCCAATTTCTTGGCATAGAGTTGTTTGCGATATTTTCTTACAAACCTTTGTATTTCTTTGGTGTTAGTTATTATTTCTCCACTTCCATTTCAGATTTTATTTATTTGGGTCCTCTCTCTTTTTTCTTGATGAGTCTGATTAAAGGTTTGTCAATCTTGTTTATCTTTTTAAAGAAACAGTTCTTAGATTCATTCATTCTGTATTGTTTTTTAAACTCTATTTTGTTTATTTCTTTTCTGATGATTATTATTCCCCTTCTACTCATTTTGGGCCCTATTTTTTGTTCTTTTTCCAAGTTACTTTAAATGTAAAGTTAGAGTGTTTATTTTAGCTTTTTCTTGTTTCTTGAGATAGACCCATAATGCTATGTACTTCCCTTTTAGGATTGCTTTCCCTGTGCTCCATATATGTAGGTTGTCGTGTTCTCATTTTAATTTGTTTCATGGTGTCTTTTGATTTCTTCTTTAATCTCATTGTTGACCTTTAAAATTTTGAGATTTTAAATCTTAAAATTAATGATCTCTTCTTTAATCTCATTGTTAATAAAATGAAATTTGTTATTAATTTTCATTGTTTAATAATGTGTTATTTAGTTTCCATGTCTTTGTGTATTTTTCAGTTTTATTTTTGTGATCAATTTCTAGTTTCATAGCATTGTGCTCAGAGAAGATGCTTGATATGACTTCAGTCTTCTTAAGTTTACTGAGACTTGTTCTGTGTCCTAACATGTGGTCTATCCTAGGTAATGTTCCACGTGCACTTGAAAAATATATATTCTGCTGCTTTGGGTTGAAATGCTCTTAAGATATCAATTAAATGCATTTCATTTAGTGTGCCATTTCAGGCCCCTGTCTCCTGGTTGATTTTCTGTCTGGAAGGCCTATTCATTGAAGACAGTGGGGTGTTAAAACTCCCTACTGTGACTGTATTTCTATCCATCTCTCCCTTTACATCCATCATGATTTGCTTTTCATCTTTAGGTGCTCCTATGTTGGATACATAAATACTAGGGTTATATGCTCTTATTATATCATTTCCTTTATCATTATGTAGTGTCCTTCTTTGAATCTTACTGTAGTATTGGTTTGAAAATCTGTTTTGTTGGATGTAAGTATTGCTTTTGCCTTATGATCCTGAGAATCCATTTCTGGGAATTTATCTGGAGAAACCCAAAACACTAATTTGAAAGAATATAGGAATCCTATGCAGCGTTACTTGCAATAGCCAAGTTTTGGAAGCAGCCCAAGCATCCATCAGTAGATGAGTGGATAAAACAACTGTGGTACATTTACACAATAGAATACTGCTTGGTTAAAATTTTACCCTTTGAGGCAGCATAGATGGGCCTGGAGAACATTACACTAAGTGAAATAAGCCAGTCAGAGAAAGACAAATACTATATGATTTCACTCATATGTGGAACCTCATGAACAAACTGAACTAACAAGGAACATAGAGACAAATTCATAGATAGACAGCAGGCTGACAGCTCAGGGATGGGGGTGGAGTTTAAAGGGTTTGGGAAAACAAGAAAAAGCCCTCACAGACAAGGACAACAATGTGGTGACAACAGGTGTAGAAGGATATATGTAGCAGAGGGTATAAGGGGGATAAATGGTAAGGGAAAAAATACAATACAATAAAAAATTATACCTAAGAAGACTAATAATTGAGAATTATTGACTTAAAAAGCACAATTTTTGGTTCAGTTGTAAAGTTCTTCTTTTTTAAAATATAGTTGACATATTATATTAATGTTAGGTGTCCAGCATAGTGATTCAAAATGTATGCATCTTCTGATGCAATCACCAGAGTAAGTCCAGTAACCATCTGTCACCGTATAAAGTCATTACGATACTATTGACTAGACTCCCTGTGCTGTACACTATAGTCCTGTGACTGCCCTGTTTATAACTGGAAGTCATACCTCTCACTTCCCTTTACTTTTTCTTTACCTTTTTCATCCATCCTCTACCTCCTCCCCTCTGGTAACTATCAGTTTATTTTCTGCATCTATGAGTCTATTTCTGTTTTGTTTGATTATTTTTTTTAGGTTCTGCATGTAAGTGAAGTCATATAGTATTTGTCTTTCTCTGACTTGTTTCATTTTGCATAATACCTCTAAGTCTATCCATGTTGTCAAGAACGGCAAGATTTCTTTTTTTATTGCTTAGTGATATTTCATTATATGTGTGTGTGTTGTGTGTGTATACATATGGAATTTTGTCCCCTTTTTCAAGCATAAGGTAGACCATTTTTTAAAGAACAATTACTTTATGTAAGCATATTTCTCAATTATACTTTAACCAAGTGTCTCTTTCCACTGACTATAAGAGAAATGGTTTAGAAGTAAGGAAGAAATTATAGATGGGTGAGGTTTAAAATAAACTGAGACATTTAATCAGATCAAAATGGATTGGGTATATCTCTGCTCTTCAACATATTCTTAGAGAGGAAATAAATCAGGAAATACCTTCACTGTTTTGGCTGCTACAAAAATCACAATAAGCAAAAAAATACTTTTTTCAAGTAGCCTAAACTCTAAGCTTATTTGTACTCCAAATACAATGAATAAATCTGTAAATGTGTATATGTTCATAACTTTTACTTCCAGAATATGTGATTTGTATGTTCTTCAGTAAAACACTATAATATTGTATTTAAAGAAATCCCTTTCTCAAAATTGACTTTGTTTAAATATGCAAACTCTATAACTTGAAATAATCTTTAGTAGAGACAGATAGAATATTTTATTAATCAATAAAAGATTAATAATTTTCATAATTAAGAACTGATAATTATGCACATTTAAAAATTAGCTGTCGAAAATGTGATGAGCTTATTACCCTATAATAACTGTTTTATTTCACAAAATAAAGATCAGTCTTCTCTCACAAATTGTTAAACTGAAGAAGGGGCAAAGGATGGGGAGATTTTGTCTGTTTTACACAGCTTAAAAATAGAAGCCAATTATCTACTTTTATAATACTATGTCCCCTCCAGCCAGTCTCATTCTGTAATATTACCCATACTGCTAAACAACTAAGGATTTGAGGGGGATCATGTATTATATTTTAGTAATTCAAAGGCATATGTTTTCATATTTTAACTCTAAAATCACACATTTTACAGTTGATGGCACTTTGTAACTTGGCAGAATTTTTCTTTCTTTTTCAGGTTTCTCCTTTATTTTACATGAATCATGATTTATGCCCTTACTTTTCAAGAGATCCTAGAGTTCAAGAAGCGTAATTGCTGTGATCACGTCCTATATGTCCCTGATGATCTCCCGCCCTGCAGAAGCATAGCTTGGGTCCCACTGGCTTGCCGTGGACTCTCCTCCCGGCAGTAGACCTGCAAGACTAACACCATGCAGGGTATGTAGTGGTGAGAGAACAGAAATCTCATCTAGGACACTTTCCTTTTGGAGCCGTGGGGAACAAGCATGGACCTGAAAATCATAAAGGGTTTTCTTCTTGCTGTTCCTCCCAAGATCTGTTCCTAATGCAATTTAATTTACACCCTCTGAAAAAGGGAAACAATGGCAAGCATTTCTCTCTGGGAATGATTGGCTGGTTATTCTTCTTCTGAACACGTATTTGACTGAAGTTTAAGGACCTTTTGGAATCCCATATAAAGGGCCCCTGATAGGCTAAGGGCCAAAAGACAATGAGGGTATTTTTCCCTCCATCAATTAGTGCAGGTGCCAGAGAAAGAAGTTTGCAATTCTTCATTTTCTTTACTGGAAATAAACAAACAAACAAACAAAAAGAGTAAATTTTAAAATCTTATGAGACAGGTTCTAAATATAAGGTTTATAATTTTACAACATATTTATATTTCTTAAATCATATTTGTCATTTTATACGCTTGTTGAACATATCTACACACTATGAGTAATTATCCCATTCTCTTTTAAAATAATTTATTTATTTATTTTTAGAGAGGAAAAAAAGGCAGAGAGAAAGAGAGGGAGAGAAACAACAACGTGTGGTTGTCTCTCATGCATCCTCCCTCCTGGGGACCTGGCCTGCAAGCCAGGCTTGTGCCCTGACTGGTAATTGAATCAGCGACCCTTTGGTTTGCAGGCCCATGCTCATTCCACTGAGCTGCACCAGCCAGGGCCCTACTGTTTGTTTTTTTTTAATTTATTGATTTGAGTGAGAGAGAAAGAGAAATGCTGGTTTGTTGTTCCACTTGTTCATACATTCATTGGTTAACTCTTGTGTATGTTCTGACCGGGGACCAAACCTGCAACCACGGCATATTGGGATGATGCTTTAACCAACTGAGCTCCTGGGCCAGGGCCAATAATTATCCCATTCTTCTGACGAACTATTGGTGGTATTGTAGCCTGATTGTTTTCTTCCATAAATGAAAAACATAAGACTTCAAGGACAAACTACATGTTCCTTCCCTCCCAAAGCACATATAAATAGATTTTCTGAATCTGCTCTGTTTCCCGAGAAGGGCAGGGTAGGTCTCTACTGAAAGAACTATGGCCTTATATTTTAAGATGAGCCTTCACTAATGAAGGGAAGTAGTCAGCAATTAATAATCAAACATAAGTGAACGTCAGGAGCTGACAATTTAAAATTGATTTAAAGCAATCTGAGTCTACAGTCATAATTAAGGGATTCTTTTTTCAGAATTGTTTTTTCACTAAACAGTGTTTCATGCAGCATAATGCATAAATTATCATATTAGTTCTTTCTTTTACCCTATTATTCATATCATCAGAATCTCCTAAATTTATTCTTTTTTTTCTCTCTGGGTGAAAAATTATTTCCCATCAACATCAGTTGCCAAAGCATTAGGAAATCTGGTGGTAATTCTGAAATGTAATTTCTAGTTTTATGCAACCATGAAGGAATATAAAAGACTAATGCTTTCGTGTTTTTTCTTGTTCAACCTTATAATCAGTTTAATTAAGACCCTGCTAGTGCTAATTGAGAAACTATCACTCATTTCTTCAAATTTCCCTAATATAGGACTCTATTAATTCATTAACAAGTATACTAGTATCAGGAGTGGTATCTGAGACCAGCTGTTGCATTTGGAGAAGGATGTTTCTTTAAAATTTAAAAAAATCTTTAAAATTTCTTAGAGATTTATAATTGTGCTATGCTTCAAGGTTAAGACATTTAAGCACTGTGTGCAAATGCATGTTTGTGTTTGTGTGTAAATAATTCTATATTTACTACTAGGGTCCAATTATGATGGAACTAGATAATAAGAAGATAGAATGCAATGTTTTTCTTTTCATATCTTGCTTTCGAAGTCACAGTAGGAAAGTTTTCAGATTCATAAGGACCTTTGACTTACAAAGAGTAGGTAATAGTGAAAACTATCTCTTCTGTTTATACCACCAAGATTCTCTAGACTGCACCCTGGCTGGTGTAGCTCAGCGGATGGAGCACAGGCCTGCAAACCAGAGGATAGTGGTTCGATTCCCAGTCAGGGCAGGTGCCTGAGTTGCAGGCCAGTTCCCAGCAGGGGATGCACGAGAGCCAACCATACATTGATATTTCTCTCCCTCTCTCCTTCCCTTCCCCTCTAAAGATAAATAAATAAAATCTTTAAAAAAGATTCTCTAGAGTGCTAGGGAGTTAAGTTTGTGTAATTTTCTGCTGAATGATGACAGAAAGAGCCTGCTCCCATTGCTCATCCTGTATTCCTTCTTGTTGTCCATCCATCCTACTACAGATAGTAGCCAGAATGCTGCAAGAACTTTATCTGTCTCACCCATATGAATGCATGTTACAGATAAATGTGTTTGAGTTTATTTGCTTAATGAAATAAACATTTGGACTATCTCTGACAGGTTAAAGTTTCATCACTTCTATTGCTTTCAAAACATATTCCTGGCTTTGTTTTCTCTATATTTTGTCCATTTGTTTTTTCCCTAAATGGATCTTCTTTTCCTTCCAGTAGATAAGGAATAAGAATATGGACGCTAATCTGATATGTCCTGTAAGGATCTGTTCCTCAATTCTTAGAAATGTCTTGAGGTTTAAATCCTAACGTGTTTAGGAAGTCTATCTCCTTGTCCTTCATGAATGTGCTTAGGTTTGGCAAAACCTAAGCGAAAAGTGGCAGATTGTTTATTAAGTCCATTATGCCACTAACACACCACTCTTTTTAAATGTTAAAATATTCAGTGTTTCAAAAACCCATAAACTCATAACTTAGTGAGTGAGAATAGCTGTGATCTGGGAGGTGGTTTCATTCACACAAGTGAACACACACACATGGAATTACCATGTGGCCAACCAGACAACCTAAGGGAAACTTGAAATAACCTAAGGCTTCTTGGGGTTTCCATGTGGACTTGAGTAAATTTGCGGTGCCTCTTTTTAGGGCATATAAAGTGGGGAAGAGGATCAAGGAGTGCTTACTCTGAAAGGTCAATTCCCAGCACTGTTCCTGGTAGAAAAGAAATCTTACTTTTGGTTAACGATGTCCATGCATTAATTTATAATAATCTCATCTTTCTCTTCTTCTGCAGAGTTCCTCCCATGAGGGTTTATGTTCCTGCTACGTAGTGCCCTGGGAATCTTTCCAGTTCACAGATATTGTTGGTCCTACAAGGACTCACACAAATTGTTAAATGTTGAGGTAAGTTAAAATATACCAGTAGTTATTTGTAAATTGCACACCTAAAATTGCAGTTTCAAATTTAGATAAATTTTCATGCACTTTTTTAATTTAGTGTTCTTCTGTACTGGATCATTTTACTTCAACCAACTCCCAACTGAACTCCTTACATCTTTGTCCTCCCTATTTCCCTCCCTCAGACACACACTCTCTCTTTCTCTTTCTCTCTCTCTCTCTCTCTCTCTCCTTATTTCCTAGCAAAAGTGTTTAGGTATTTTGCCATAAATTGAACTATGGTTACCCCAATAATTTTATTCAATGACTTTACTCATGTCATTAGTTTTGTTCTACATATTTTAATTGGACTGTTCCTCCACTTTCAGTATATTCAGTTGCTTATTTATTGAATAGTTTTTGTGGACGGATGAGCACATTCTAGCACAGTGTCTAAAAAAATCTATAGCAGGGCTTCAGTGAATAGCATCTTATTTTATCTTTCATCCCACTCCCTTTTCATTTCTTACTTTGTAGTCGCAGGCTCTCTAATCAAGACACTTATGCTCAATACATACACATACATAGTGAGAATCACTTTATTTATTAAGTGAGATCACCTTAAAAATAACTTAATCACATGGAACTGTACCATGGTGCAGCTAGAACTCTAAGTAGGGATTTGTAATGGACACTCAGGGTGTCCAGGAAATACTAAAAATATATATATATGGGATGTTCTCACCCTCACAAGTCTGAACTGGAAGATGGGACACATGGAGCAGGGCCATTGAGAGTTGTTTTGCTCAGCAAGTTTTGCAGATAACTTCAGGAATGGCCATTTAACATACCTATAACTTTTGACTGGTTTCATGGATATGTTAAATAGTTGTGGCCATACTTTGAGCCAGGGAGAGGCAAGTGACTTCCACACAGGTTGTAACTGGGAGGCAGCTCCCCCTGGTTACAGCACCTGTGTGAGAGCTTGGAATAAGAGAGGAATATGCGACTCTGGAGAAAGGGGAACCATGCAATTTTGGGGCTCCCTCTGCCACACAGCTTAGTAAACTGGAAAGCAAGATGTAGCAGTGATGCAAAGCTCTCTCTCAGCAGTTTGGAAGAATGCAGGAGAGATGCTGTGGAAAGGAAAGGGGTGAAAGGACTCTTGCTGGTGGGCCATGAGAAGGTGCCACGTAGGTTTGGATTAACTGGAGATCCCAGCAGCAACACAGCTGGTGGTGCTGGAAACCGAGGGAGGCCTGCCAGCTGAGCATGGGTTGCTGGGAAGAACCAGGGGCCACCTGAGCCGTGGACTTCTATTTCTCTTCCTGAGAGATGATACCTATGACTGGGCAAAGGGGGGAAGGAAGGACTGTGTGTGTTTGTGGGTGTTTTAAGGGATTTGGGGGTTTTAATGAAACCATTAAGTCATTACTCTAAGTCTGTGTAACCTTTGAATAAATAATTCCTTTCCTTTTCACCAGTCTCTGACACTGAGAGATGTCTTTCCCTGGCAGTGGGCAAGGCAAACCTAAAACAGGGGTACCCTGGGAGGAGAAGGGGTCCATCTTTAATAGTATTTTGTTCCCCCCACAGGTCCATTCTGTAACAGAACTACCAACTCATAAATTCATAAAAATGTTATAAATCTATAATATAAGTGTTCTATATTATATAGAGATTTATATTATTATAAAACCTTAAACTTTAACATCAATTCTCTGGAACAAGTATCTTCATCTTTTCTGCCCCCACTTTCCTCAACTACTTCTGCTTCTTTTTTACCATCTTCCTCTGCCTCTGCTTCTCTACTTTCCACCTTCTCCTCCTTCTCCCTGTAAATTTTATACCTTTTTGGAGGTTAAATAATATACTACTTACGCCTTCTTATGTTTCTAGCAACTTTCTAGATATAAAATTATAGGCCAAATTTATACAATGTTTCTTATTCTTGGTATAAAAAATGCTTGGCCTTTCTTGAGTGATTGGGCCCCAGCAGGTGTTGGCTGGGCCGGTCCCCTTTTTCACAGTGACATTCTCTTGCCACTGCAAGTGGATTGATCAAGTTGCATCCTGTTCCTAAAACCTGTGCTCCTTCTGTTCACCTGTGTCCACCCCGTCTTGGTTACAGGATGCTCTGGCTCAATTGACATCAATTTTGTTATATCTCATTAGCCTTTCATTATAAGTAGCAATACTGCCCAGAACGTTTCCGTCAACTAAGGAGTAAGTCTGTAGAATCAAAGGTTTTCTCAAGGCATCTACATAATTCATCAACTGAAAATGTATTATTGGACCTCCTTTCTGTCTGGTGAAATCTTCAATACTCTTGCTAGAGCTGCTACTACTTCTGCAACTATTTGTTTTCCTCACAGTGTCTTGTGCCCACTCTTCCTTAGTTATCTAGAATGAGAAAAATATATGTCTATTGAGGCAGAGACTAAGAAGGTTCACCAATACCCACATCCTTATCTGTATTCTCATCCCCCCCCCTTGCAGTAAGGTAGGCCATTTAACCAATTCCATTCAATGAAATATGAGTGAAAGTGCCATGTGGTCACGTGACATGAGGCAAAGTGAGAAGACAGAGGCACCTAGAAATTGTATTATTATCTGAAGAGCTGCCCAGTAGAGCTACCCAACCCACATGATGCTCTGCCTGGCTTTTATTTGGTTAAGGCATTGTGACATGGGGATTGTTAGGATGGCTACTGTTAACAACCTTGATAGCTATACTTCTAAGTTATTTAAAAAGATAATTAAGAAGAAATGCTAAAGAAATTATCAATAACAAATCCTTCACATGTTAAAACCTTTTGTAAAATGTTTCCTATTTTATTTATCTATTGTTTGTGTTATGGCTACTTTTATGAAACACTTCAAACACTTCATAAACACTTTTATGAAACGCTTCTATTTACTATTTGACTCATGGATTTTTCAAGACTTAATTTAAAATAACTATAACTACGATTCAATTTTGAATACTCAGATTGACACAGTTTGATCCATGGAAGCCTCTTTTAAGTTTGATCCTTTTTACCTTTGGAGCAATACCATTGAACATTTCTCCATGTAATCTTCCTGTCCGGCAACAACAGAGTTATATTGGTCTGTTTGGATTTTCCCATCACCAAGCTGTGTAATCAGCCATTCTCTAGGAAGCAGATTCCTTCCCTTGGGGAAGGATGTTAAGGTCAGATCCAGAGCTCTGTGAATGTGTATCAGGTGTGTATTAGAGCTGAGCAGGGTGACATCAGGTTTCTAAATTGTTATCCCAGTAATACAGAAACGACTTTTCTAGAGCACACCTAAATGGTGTTCATGACTTATCCAAACTCATTCACCTCCTTTTCTTTTTTGATTCTTAGATATTTTATTCATACCCATTTTGTAGCCAGTCTATTGATAGACTAGTTTACTTACTGTTTGAATAAAACAGGAATAACTCATTCTCATTACATACTATTTATTCCTAATAAGGTTTCTGCTTTTTAGGAATCTCCTTTCAAAAATCCACAACTTTTTCCTACTCCAACCATTTATAAAAAAGAATAGCTCAGCACAGACTTTCAATGGTGACTATTCTGATCAAGAGAGTCCTGTAGAGAAGTACTCAGCATATATAAGGAGACAGACTGATCGGTGTAAGTGTAACCATTATTTTCCGAATCTAAAAATTATGAGACACCATCTGACAAATAGATTTTTATATATTTGTAAATGTAACTACATAAAATCTTACCAAGTGTTATACATAAATCATGCAAATTGAAAAACTGGTTTTACTGGAAAGAATACATGAAATAGAAACTCCCGGAAACCCTAATTCATTTTAATGTTTGGAGAGCAGAGAAGGAAAAAAGAACAGAGGGGGAAACAAACCCAATTCATTTAAGGTTTTGATAATGAATTAAAAATAGGAGTGCATAATGATGCAAATCTAAAGTAATAAAGATAATTAAATATTGAATGTCTAATAGATTTTTGCTTGATTAGGGGATAGGCATTGTATGGTTAAGAGTGAGTATTAGAAGGCAATTCAAATAGGACACAAATATTCTGAAGCACTTCAAAGATGATCGATATCTATTATTAATAGTTTTATTAATAGGCTTATATAAGATTATCAAAATTGTGCTCAGGGAAGTAGAAAATTACTTTAAAAATATAAGGAACAATAGCCCTGGCTGGTGTAGCTCAGTGGATTGAGCGTGGGCCTGCGAACCACACGATCGCGGTTCGATTCCCAGTCAGGGCACATGCCTAGGTTGCAGGCCAGTTCCGGGTTCCCGGCAGGGGCGCATGAGAGGCAACCATACATTGATATCTCTCTCTTTCTCTCTCTCTCTCCTTCCCTTCCCCTCTAAGATAAACAAATAAAATCTTAAAAAATATATATAAGGAACAATAAAACCTCCAAGATTATAGCAAATTCACAGTGCTCACAATAATGAGTTTTTTTCTTGCTTTGCATTAAGTAGTATATCCATAAGTTTTAGGCCTCTGAATGGATAAAATAAAATAAAAGTGGTTCATAAATAAGAGTCACATGTGTTGAAAAAAGAATAACCAGTATAAGGAACTCTATGAAAAGTCTGGCACTGGATGAGTGAGGGAATGAGGGGCAAATAAAATAAACATGCCCCAGATTTTTATTTTTAACACTCAGCAAACTTAGCATATCTATGGCATTCCCATATTCAGAAGAAGCAATTCTCTCTTTCCTGTCAGTAAACCAAAGCCCAGATAGGCCTTGGAAACCATTGTGCATTGGTTATTTCTTGTTCATCCCTGAATGATTTCTAGTAAGCTATAAATCTGATGGGAATTCTAATTCTTTACGTTCAGACCCTGGAAGATTCTTTATAGAACTCTCAACTGTAAATTCAAAAGACAAACAGGATGTAACAAGTCTGGTGCAGAATTACACTTGAAATTATAAGGGAGAATCACACATGAATACAAGAATGCAGTCACATTGACAGTTACAGTTGACTCAAATATAGAAGAAGTTACTCTAAGTAAATCTGACAGCCTTCATGATAGCAAGATTGTATAGACCGCTTTGCCTCCAGAGTCACATAAAAGCTCGGCTGGAAATTATAATGCTACTACAGTCTGCGGTTTCATTACCACTGGAGGCCAAAGGTCTCGATATCATTTCCAAATTAATTAAATAAACCCTGGAAACACCAACAAAATATTATGAAGGGAATCCATACAGGGCTATTTTCCATAAGCCACTTTATTCTGTTTCATGAAATTATTTAAACCATGTTTGAAACGTTTATATGTCTTCCCAAAAGAAGAATTATTTATCTTTGGGAAGCAAATCCAGGCCAGATCTCAGACTATCACTCACTACATCTACTATGCAGCTGCAGATATTATGTTATAACATTCTGTCTAAAAGGGACTTTTTCAACAAATGAGCTTTCCAAAATCATTAATGAATTTCTATACATTAGTTTTTTGTACATTATTGAAATTAGATTTATATACATTCATTTTCTATACATTAGTTAATATTCTGTCTAAAAGATTTTTTCAACAATTGCACTTTCCAAAATTATTTTCTGTATATATTAGTTCTACAATTGATGTTGTTAGAGAATATTGGAAATGTACACTAAATGAATCTAAAAAAAATCTCGTGTGTAAATAAACTGAGTTCATTTTTCACCACTGCATCAGAAGCCCAAAGTTCCTATTAGAACACTATTTCTCCCAAATTCCTAGAACAAAAATTATTTCTCTCCCAAAATAGAAGATAAATTCACCTTAGATGAGGACACAAGTTTTAGCTGAACATTTAGCACAACTTTTTTAAGGTGATATTTGTCCCTTTTTCACTGCATGGCCCACTCCTGGCCCCAACCCCCAGGGGCTCAGCACTCCTGCACGTCCTCCTAGCTGTGCAGGGCAGAGCCCTCGGCACAGATCACTACCTGGTCTCACTCACACCACAGAAGCAGCTCTTTCCACTTATTCCTCTAGGCACTGGCACTGGCTACATATTAAAAATGGTTCTCTTTGTGCTTACCTAAATGTAATTTAAGACTTTTTAAGTGCTTTCAAGTGTATCATTCTACTTCATCTTATGATAGTTCTATGAGTTGTGAGTATGGTAAATATTATCTGCATTTCACAGATTAGAAACTAAATCTTTAAAAAATAAATCATGGCCAAGTTCTTTTGGTTAGGCTAAAAAGGTTGTGCAGCTAGAACTAAAACACAGTTGTCCCTGTCCCCTAATCAAGAGTTCTTCACATGACACATACTTATGAATACTTAAAAAGATGAGACAGTGAAAACAAGAACAAATTGGCAATAATTAGAGGGGAGGTGGGAGGGGTAAAGAGGAAACACAGGGGAGAGTTTTTCAGGACTGTGTATAAAAGGCACGTGGACAACACCAAAAGGGGATAAGACCAAGGGTGGGAGGAGGGGATGGCTGCAGTGGGCGGAATGGTGGGGAGGAAATGCCGACAACTGTATTTGAACAACAATTTTTAAAAAGTAGGAAAAAAAAGATGAACTGTACAAGTGGCTTAAGGATAACTTGTAAAACAGGAATCTCTTTTGTGGAAGCTCACTGATTTTTTCCATTGATTCAAATATATAAACATTCATTTATTGAAAATGTACTTTGTTATATACTCTGCTTATTTGCTCAGAATCCAAAAAAGCATTAAAAGGAATTTATTTCTTTGAGAAGCTCAAAATTTGGTGGGGGAGATACATGGATAATACACAGGGAGGGCTTCTATGAGGAAACAAGGCATACCACGCTTTAAGAGAATAGGAAGAGTAACTAGGAAAGGAAGAGACCATCAGATAAGATTTCCAATAAATTTGTGTCATGTCCTAAAAAATAAGTAGGAGTTTGAGAGGCAGAGAGGAATAAAGACATGTTAGATACAGAAATAGAATTTTAAAGGCAGAAGGAGGTGAATGTGTTAGTTGTGTTTATATAATGCAAGTTTTAGAGAATCTCCGTGCAAGTGGAAAATGAAAGGGGAGAGGAGAAGAAGACCAGGGAACAGTTTTTGAAACTGTTTGTCGTGTTAGAGCAGTTGTAAAACATCACGTAAGGAAAGTTCTTAACAAAGGGAGGCATGTAACTCAGTTTGTGTTGGGAGAGCTATCTTTGGGACAGAGCGGACAAGTGGCTGAAACCGGCTTGACTGGTTGAAGGAAAACCAAAGCAGGAGGAAAGTGATGGGGAGGGTGGAAGAGAATATTCTCTACAAGAGCCCATTCTGGATTGTTAATACTTGGTCTCCATTTTGTGTCCCTGCTCGGGATTTGTGGCTTCTGCTTCCAAAAAGTTTTCGTGCATATGATTTTTCTTTTGCAGTGTGATTAGTTTCTGAGGAGGAGCAGAATATGCAATCCCAGAATGTGTCACTTGGTCACGTGGATTATTTTGAATAAAAGACAACCAGGAAAGGCTTCTTACCTTCCACTTAACTGCCTAAAAGAGTTTAGATAGGGAACCTGCGACAGGAAGACAGCTATTTCCAACAATAACATTTTATATCTGAAAAACTTGTCTGTGTGGCATGGGAAACATTTGTTTCCCAAACACCTGCTCTTCTCAGCTTCTTGTCAAATGTCTTTCTCTCCTTTGAGACCACAAGCCCTACCCTCTTCTCCTTAGCTCCAGATAAGCTTCAGTTACGTGACTGCCAGGAGTCTCAGACTGCCCTCTTTATAGGGCTCCCGAATATACAAAACTTGTTTTTTCCTGCTAATCTGTCTTTTGTCAATTTAATTAGTAGACCAGCCAAACCACCCTGAAGGGAAGAAGGGAAAATTTTCCACACCTACAGTTTTCTTCCCAATAGTTTCTATTATTTTTCTATTTAGGACATATTTTACCCAGGTACATACTTATCTCAGCCTTTTGGAATTAGTGCTTTAACACTGTATTAATGGTTTTAGTGATGGTTTTAAGCAAGTTGATATTGTGAATAGGGAAAGATTAGACATTTCTGTGAAAACACTTCTCCCACTGTGGGAATGACTTTTTTTTCATTTGATAAGAGAGTCAGTATGGAAGAATGGTTCTGACTCAGCCTGCCTGACTTGGAACCTCTTATTGCTGTATGCTTAGGAAAAGTTACTTCACCTCTTTATGCCTTTGTTTCCACATGTTAAAAATAAGATTAATAGTTCCTCTTTCATAGAACTGTGAGATTAAATGAATACAAGAGAAATCTGTGTGTGTGTGTGTGTGCATGTGATTCACAACACTTCTAACACCAAATATATGGCTTTTTTCCACCAAGCAATTTTCTAATTCTCTGTGGACACTAAGTGAGTGTCCTACAATACAATCGAATCCTACACTGTCTACCTAGAGTTAATATAGACCACCACACGCTAAGGCCTACAAGACCGGCTACCCGACTTCAGATGCCAATCTCAAGTTCCAAGTTATAGTGGCTACGAACTGGAGGTTCCCTCACCCCCTTCCACAGGGTCAATGATTTGCTAGAATGGCTCATAGCATTCAAGAACTCAAGAGTTGATTGACTAGATTATTGGTTTATCACAAATGATGTATCTCAGGAACAGCCAAATGGGAGAAATGCACAAAGCAAGTCATAGGGAAGGAACATGAAGCATCTGCACCTTCTCTACAGACAACATCCTCTTGCCACCTGCATGTGTTTCCCAGCCTGAAAGTTTCTTGAACCCCTTCAGTCAGGGTGTTGTATGAAGAGTTCACGAGGTAGGCATGGTGGGTTATTACTTCACCTCTAGTCCCTTGCCCCTTTCTGGAGGTCAAAAAATGAGACTGAAAATTCTAACACTCTGGTCATGTAGTTGGTTCCCCTGGCAACCAGCCCTCTCCATCCTCCCACCATCCATAGGGCTTTCCAAAAATTACCTAATGTATCATAAACTCAGGGGTGGTTGAACAAACCTATTATAAATAACAAAAGATGCTTATTCCACCCAATTTCTCTGGAGCTGGTTTAGGAGCCTGGGGCAAAAACCAAATACTACCACAAAACATATTCCTTTAGCTTTTATCACTTAGGAAATTACAAGTGTTTTGGAAGCTTTGGCCAAGAACTAGGATAAAGACCAAAATATATATTTCTTATTATGATAATGAACATTACTTTTAAAAGATTTATAAAATTGTGTATGTTTAATAAATATTAGTCATGGCTTCCATGGCCACCAACGTTATCATATTGTGGAGAGAAAGGCTTGTTTCTAAGGAGACTTGAGAGGAGACACATTTAAGACAAAAAAAGATCACATATTGCTGAAGTTTCTCATTCATTTTGTCAGGAAACTTCCAAACCACAAGAGCCTGACACTAATGAAATAGTCATCTGATCGGTTATATAATCTTTTACCCAGGATATTAATTATTAAATATTATATTTAAGTATATATCATTAGCTCAGTCTGTTACTACACAGAATATTTTTCATTATTCTCATGACACAGGTGTTCACTATGTTTTTCTCACAGAAAAGTGTATGTTTAAAACATTTTACATTTTTTATGATTTCTCAATTTCTCTTCTAAGTAGTTATGTAGCAGTAGTGCCGGTGTTCTCTTTTTTATGTCAGTGGAAACAGTTAAGCACAGTCACCTTCCACAGCTGGTATTTTCCTTGATTTTTCAGCAACTGGTCTTGTACATCTCTGCCAGTCTTTGCATTTTTGTGCTTCCTTATGCTACCATAGTTCCCACTTTATCTCTTGACACCCTGTCCTTTCCATTAGAAATTTCTTTTTTTATTTAATTATTGTTCAAGTACAGTTTTCTGTCTTTTACTCCCATCCAGGCCCACCTTCCCAGTGCCCCCCACCTCCCTCCCATTTCCACCCCCCTTAGTTGTTCTCCATGCGTCCTTTTATACTAGTTCCTGTAAATCCTTCCCCTTTTCCCCTGAAATTCCCTCCCCTATTTCCTCTCATCACTGTCCCCCTACTTTGGTTATATTTTGCTTGCTTGTTTGTTTTGTTGTTTAGCTTCCTGTTAAAAGTGAGATCATATGGTATTTGTCCTTCAACACCTGACTTATTTCACCTCAGCATAATGTTTTCCATTTCCATCTATGCTGTTGCAAAGGGTAGGAGCTCTTTCTTTCTGCTGCATAGAATTCCATTGTGTATATGTACCATAATTTTTTGATCCATTCATTTACTGACGGGCACCTAGGTTGCTTAGAAATTTCAATCACTCTTAAGACTTCAATTAAAACTCTTATTTGTAAGATTTCTAAATACCTATCTGCATCCATGACTTCTGTCTATTCCAGACTAATTTTATCACTGATTTTCTCTTTAAATGAGTTACAGTCACCTCATTGCAGCATAATGATTGAAAGTGATTGAAAACAGACAGAGAATGGAGCAAGTGGCACTGTTCCCTCTCAGACCCCTCCCCCACATACAGCATCACAATGCAGTGACGTGGGTTGCCCCCCCTGGTGAACACCTGAGGCTCAACCCCTTGCCATGTAACAGGCACGCTGAGACAAAAAAAAATGACTTCATAAAAGAACAGTTCAAAGCTCCAGAAAAAATACAACTAAGTGACGAAGAGATAGCCAACCTAACAGACACACAATTCAAAACGCTGGTAATCAGGATGCTCCAGGAACTCACTGGGTACTTCTACAGTGTAAAAAGACCCAGGCAGCAATGAAGGTCACATTATGTGAAATAAAGAAAAATCTACATGGAACCAACAGTATTGGGAAGGAAACCAGGACTCATTTCTACGGTTTGGAGCAGAAAGAAATATTCAACCAGAACAGAATGAAGAAATAAGAGCTCAAAAAAATCAGGAGAGGCTTAGGAACCTCCAGGACATCTTTAAAAGTTACAACATCCAAATCATAGGGGTGACAGAAGGAGAAAAGAAAGAGCAAGAAATTGAAAACTTATTTGAACAAATAATGAAGAACTTCCCTAATGTGCCAAAAGAAATAGACTTCCAGGAAGTCCAGGAAGCTCAGAGGATCCCAAAGAATTTGGACCCAAGAAGGAACACACAAAGACACATCATAATTACATTACCCAAGATTAAAATGAAGGAGAGAATTCTAGAAGCAGCAAGAGATAAGGGGATAGTCACCTACAAAGGAGTTCCCATCAGACTGTCAGCTGATTTCTCAAAAGAGACTTTGCAGGCAAGAAGGGGCTGGAAAGAAGTATTCCAAGTCATGAAAGGCAAGGACCTTCATACAAGATTGCTCTATCCAGCAAAGCTATCATGTAGAATGGTAGGACAGATAAAGTGCTTCCCAGATAAGGTCAAGTTAAAGGAGTTCATCACCAAGCCACTATTATATGAAATGTTAAAGGGACTTACCTTAAAAAAAGAAGATAAAAAATCTGAACAGTAAAAATGACAACAGACATAACTATCAACAAATGAACCTAAAAACAAACTAACTAACTAACTAACTAAGCAAAGAACTAGAACAGGAACAGAACTGCAGGCTCAGAAGGAAGTAAGACTGAAAATGAATTTTCGGGTCCTATTATCTTCGTCTCTGGCATGCAAGACAGAAATGGAGACTGCATGGAGGGTTATCAGAGTACAGCATGAGGGAGGAGAATGGGGGGAAAGGTAGAGGGAATAAGCACAAATAGTAGGTACAAAATAGACAGGGCAAGGTTAAAAATAGTGTAAAAAATGTAGAAGCTGAAGAACTTAAATGTATGGCCCATGGACACAAACTAAGGGGAAGGAATGATGGTTGTGGGGGATGCAGGGTGGAGGGGAATAAAGGGGAAAAATAAAGGGACAACTATAATACCATAATCAATAAAAATACTTAAATAATAGAAACATCCAGAAGGGGAGGGGAACCACTCCTATAAAGTACATGATTAACACTCTGCTGTGCATCTGTAATTATTACAGAATACAGAATCTGAAATTAATACAAAATAATGAATGCAAACTGTAATTAAAAATTAAATAAATACATAATAAAATATGAGGCAAGAAAAGATACTTAGCTCTGTGACTGGCAAAAATAAGGCCTCAGTGAATTTTAGCTGCCATTTATTAATGCTATCCACACAAGGAGCATCTGCATTGTAGGCATACACAAATCTCTGTGTCTTTAATTAGTCTTCCTCCATTTGTCTGTTTCCTACAACACTCTGACATTGATTCAGAATACGTACATCAATCATGGCTGACTTTGCCTTCTCTGGCTCCCTGAAGTTTCATCTTTAAGAGATACTATGTGCAGAACACGTAGACCCAGACCTCCTTGCATGCCAGAGACGAAGATAATAGGACCCAAAAATTCATTTTCAGTCTTACTTCCTTCTGAGCCTGCAGTTCCCTACACATGTCCTCTCCTAAATTCTTTGCCATGACCACACTTTGAGCATGGACACAAGACTTGTCCAGTCTGCTTTCCCTTCCTGCTACTCCAAATGGCTGGCTAGTCCCAGAATCCCTTGTGCTCAGGCAACTAGCAAATATGTCAATATTGATGCTTATAAATTCCTTTGTAATCTAACCTATATAATCCACAGCCTTCTCTATCCCAAATTTTTATGTATCTCCTAAAAACTTTGGACTGCCCTCTACCATGATTTTCTTCACCTTTGAATCAGTACTGCTGCATTTGTTGTGGCATACATTTTCCATTGGTTTGTTTTCTATTTTTATAATATGTTTATTGATTTTGAGGGTAAAAGAGAGAGAGAGAAACATTGTGTGAGAGAAAAACATCAATTGGTTGCCTCCCTTACATGCCCTGACTGGGGATCAAATCCACAACCAAGTACGTGACATGACCTGGAATCAAACCACCAAACTTTTGGTGTATGGGATGATGCTCCAACCAACTGACCACACCAGCCAGGGCACCTCTTATTTATATACTTTTGTATTCTAGAGTCTAGTTTAAGTCACCCATGAGATTTCATTAATCATTTAGCTCATGTGGCTTTTCCTGTCTCTGAAATTTTGAATTAGTCTTCCACTTATTGCTTTATGTTTTCAGCTATTTTAGTATTTTCTCTTCATGCACATGAAATTTACATTATAATTCAACCCAGACTTTGTTTAGAAATCATACATGAATTTGATTGAGCAGGCAGGTATTATACTGACATTAAATCAATCATTTTAAGAAATAAGAAGTACCAATATAAAAAGACACTGACTGAAGAATACATTTTATCTGAAAGATTTTACTATGGAAGCAATATCCTAATCTAAATACATTTTTAGAACAGTGTGTGTGTACCTAAGTTACATACCTACATATATGTGTACATATGTATATATGATGTAGCGTAAATTTTTATAATTTAATAGGCTCTTAACTGGTTGCTATGCTGATAACTTTAAAGATAAAAATAATAATTATGATAAGGGATTTGAAAAGAACTGACAGTAAGGAAATGTTTCTCTTAATTTTCTATGGTACCTATACTATTGAAGCAGATGTATGATTAGTACTCTATATTGAATATTACGGCTATGATTTACAATATTTGCTGGGTAAATTATCAGAATTTCTTGTAACCTCACTAACCATCCAAGAATTTGCCCCATCCAGTCTTTGCTTTGATGTTATAATTTACAAAGTTTCTAAACCGACATGTTCTTCATCTCATAAAAAGTGGTATCGTTCTAAGACAATCCCCATCTGATTCTGGTAATTCTAATGAGACATGCTGTTTACATCAAGAAACGTCCTGCATTTCTGAGTGTTTGAAAATGACTAAGCTTTCATGAAGACTGTTGGGATCACACATTGCACATTCAGTCCTATGTTCCTTCCTCGAGATCAAGGGCATCCCTCTTAAATGCTTACAGAAAAGACTATTGAAGGGCTTCTAGTACATTCTAGACAAGTGCCAGTCCGTTACTGCAGGGGTTATCAGTATTTTACACTATTGAAAAGACGTTGCTCCTCAATGGAAGCTCTACCTTGGGTTAGAGAGAGTGTGAGGGACATTCTGCCTGCACAGGCATAGACAATGTTATTTATGAGTTTTGAGGGGCAATACATAGATAGCTAATGGCTATTCAGTAGTTTGGCAGGGCTAAAAAAATGAATATCACATAGGAATTTATCATTTCATTATGATTATACTAACCTTTTTCACTAATAGTGATATAATAGTGTTTTGAAATTGGCTTATCTCCTTCTTTGTTAGTTTGAAATAAACATTAGTTTTCTAAAAGAATTCAAGACACTTACTTTTAATTCATTCTGTCCATTTATTTACATAAAGAAGCTGCAATTATAATTTATATGATACAAATTGAATCATGTCAGCTTGCTTACTAACAGTTTATTCATTCCTCAGAAGTGACCATGTTCAGTGTTATATTTTTTTATTTTAAGTTTAACCAAAAGAAAATGAATGATTTAACCATAATGCACATGAATGATTCAACACTTTGAATTGGGTTTGAGAGACTGAATTAAATCACATGTGAGCAGGTATAAAGGAGGATTGAGCTGTGGGTAAAATAACCAATTCTTTCCATGTGGCCAGTTCCCAATCCAGTCATGTGGCTTTGAGAATGGCCCCTCCAGTTTTTAGATATCTGTTCAATACAATCTCACTCCTTGTATCTTCAGACTCACATCCTCAGAGCTATAAAAATTATTTACCTATTTATTCTAATATGTGTGTAAGCTTAACAACTTCAAAAAGTTCAATTAGTGGACTGGTATCTAATTGAACTTTTATGTTTCTTGAATTAGTTAGTTTTTGTTGAGGTGTCTCAGTAGCTTACAATGAACTTTTATTTCTTGTTTTCTCATATGTGGGTTGTATGTTGCTGTGGGTTGGCTGCAGGTTGGCTGTGGTCCTGCTGGATTATCTGTAGCTCCTGCCATGTGTTGTTTTATTCTAATGCCAAACTGAAGTGGAGCCACAACACAGGACATGTTTCCCCCACAGTGTGAAACTGGAGCAGAACAGTCTAAAACAGACCACATAACTGCAGGGAAGTTTTCATCTTACATGCAGTGGCACACCCATTTGTTTACCATTAACCAAAGCCTGTCACACGGCCACAGCCAAGGTCAATGATGTAGACATGAATGCTTCTCTGAGAGGACACACAAGCAAAACCCACCCATGGCAACATGTAGAGGTATATGTATAATCCTTTACAGGGAGGAAAGAACACTTAAAAACAATTATCTATTTCTCTCTATTTCAACTTTCCCTTCAGCACGCCCCCCCTCATATTGGGTATGAACTGACCCCACACAATTTTGGGACTTGGGATAATACTCAATTGGAGTTCCATAGAATATATTATTTGTATTCATTTCTATGATGACTACTTAAGATATTTTCCAGCTGTAGAATTACCTTCTAACAATATTCCTTTTGCTCACTCTGCTAACTTACCTGGCATTAAGACATGAAATTTTGAGGCTGGGTGTGTATAACTCAATTTACTTTTTTTTAAGTACCACCATGGTGTGTTAATCATACTGAATTTTTATGATGTTGTAGTATTGTCACATTTTATAAACTTGGATTTTATAAGTATTTGTGACCTCATTATAAGTATAAATTCTGTACTTAATTTTATATTATTGTATTTATTAAATGCCCACACAATTGAATAATAAAGAACGACCATAGAATATGAGTTATTGCATTTTTTAGGGGAAAATGTGAACAGACTTTTGTTTGCCTCAGTGATTGATAACATAGCCTTCATCCCATTGACAGTTGGCTTTTATCCAAAAGATCAGTTTTCTGATGATTAATTATTAGAACAATCTAGATATCAACATAATGGCTAAGGAAGGCAGACAAACCTCACCCAAATCTTTTTTTCCATTTTTCTTAAATATATTTTATTGATTATGCCATTACAGTTGTCCCATTTCCCCCCCTTCACTCCCCTCCACCCTGCACAGCCCCTCCCCCACCATTGCCCCCCCCTTTCGTTCACGTCCATGTGTCACAAGTTCTTTAGATTCTGTATTTCCCACACTATTCTTGCCCTCCCCCCTGTCTATTTTCTACCTACCGTCTATGCTACTTATTCTTTGTACCTTCTCCCCACTTCCCCTCCTTCCATTCCCCTGTTGCTAACCCTCCACGTGATCTCCATTTCTATGGTTCTGCTCCCGATCTAGCTGTCCTCTTAGTTTGCTTTTGTTTTAGGTATGGTTGTTAATAACTGTGAGTTTGCTGTCCTTTCACTGATTTTGGTTATAAGTTTGCTTTTGTTTTAGGTGTGGTTGTTAATAACTGTGAGTTTTCTGTCCTTTCACTGATTTTGGTTATAAATTTTTGGCCCTGTGCAAACTACTTAAACTTTTGAGGCTTGATTTGCTTTATTTATAAAACATAGAAAATGGTGCTTATTCCAAAGTGAGATGGAAAACTTTTTTAATTAATTTATTTAATTTTTGTTCAAGTATAGTTTTCTCTCATACCAGTAAAAAGTACAGTCTTTTATTCCCATCCCAGCCCACCCCCCCAGTGCTCCCCACCTCCCTCCCATTTCCAACCCCTTTAGTTGTTGTCCATGTGTCCTTTATACTCGTTCCTGCAAACCCTTTCCCTTTTTCTCTGAAATTCCCCCCTCTCCCCTCTGGACACTGTCAGCCTGTTCTCAATTTCAGTGTCTTTGGTTGTATTTTGCTTGTTTGATTGTTGTTTAGAGTCCCATTAAAGGTGAGATCATATGGTATTCGTTCCTCACCGCCTGGCTTATTTCACTCAGCGTAATGCTTTCCAGAAAAGCTTTAAAGAGGCCATCCATTTAAATCTTAACACACTGAGGGGGTGCTCACTAAGCAAAAGAAATAGTGATCTGTGAATATAAGATTCTCTGAACAAGGTTTTCAGTAAAATGTTAAAATGATGATGTCGGGACACATTTTGTTAGCATCAGTGCTGTGAAAACTGATATCTGCTCTCTGCTTTCTATTTCTCTGTAGTGTCTTCCTCATCAAGTTAGGAAGATTCTTTTGGCCGCGGTTCCCACACATGCTCTGGGTACAGAGAGAATGAGGAGCAAACACAAAAATTCTGCACCAGTAGTACCAATGATGAAGGAGCAGAGGGAGCAAGCAGCATGGGGTCCAAAGCCCCTCCCGTGGGCCGCCCACTCCCTGCTCCTGTGCTCCTGAAGTCATCACTGGGAAGCAAACACCGGAGCCAGAGAGGATATCCTGAGACCTAGCCTGCAGTCTGACAATATCTTTCTGACAATATCTAGTGTAAAACACTCCTGTGAGTACTCTGCATTCATCCCAGTTCGTGAGCATAGCCAAGTGCTGGGAGCCAAGAGGAAATTCCCTGTTGAGGAATCTCTGCAGGATACGGAGGAACAGGTGAGCACAGCAAGAAATGGGGCCATTTGCTGACCCCTCAGAGAAGGAAAATTTGGAGGAAATTCTTCATCTACTTTGGCCTCTCCTCGGGAAAGTAAAATAAAAAAGAAAAATTTCTGTAAGAATAAAAAAAGGAAAGGCATAAAATGGGAAGATTTACGCTAAGGAATGTCACAAAATTTCTGCAGCTAGTAACAAGAAAAAATATATAATTCCTAGACTCTTAGAGTTTGTATAAATGGAGAGCTCTTGGGTGAAAATCTACTTCTCAGGTTGGTTTTAGTATCAACTAAATTGATGCTAGAACTGTATATTCTAGCATTTTCCAAAGTATTATCTTTAGGATGCTATTTTGTTTTATGGGGAAAATGTCTTGGGAATGCTAGGTTAAAAAAGGTTAATAGGTTCTCTTTACTGATGTAATTGTCTTTTTAAAATATGCTGATGTGGAATAAATATAACACAATGTTTAACACTTATTTGACCACTAATTTCCTCCAACACACTTTCTTTAAAAGACAGTTTTACAGCACCATAGTAATATGGACTACATTTAGGAAAAACATTCATTCAGTAATGATTCTAAGTCACTTTGTGATGGAAGAAGAGTTACACATTTCTATAAACTAGCCATACTGTTTCTTCTACAATAAGATGGAACTCCAATAGGCTATGTAACAATATTTCCCTCAATATAACTCACGAAGGTGTGTTGGGATAATTTCAGCTAAATGATCCAGGCTTTCTGTTATTTCCCTCTTCCTATTTTGGTTCACATTTCCTTATGTAAATTTCCTTCATGTCCAAAAGCATTGACTAAACACCTATTAATGCTGTTAAGACATTTGTGTAGCGTGTTGCATTTATAATCTACAGGAACCATGCCTTCCAATATTCACACCCTGTGGGAGTTCCCTCGCCTTTCTACTGACATGCTTTTACCAATAAAATGTAAGAGACAATGACATTCAGTTTCGGTCCTAGATATTAAAGGACCCAGCAGGTTTTTTTCTTTTCGTTTTAGAAGCCTAGCTTGTAGAACCAGGAACCATGCAATTAAAAAAATGAAAAAGGCATAGCAAAACTATCCTGACAGAGAGAGGATATATGGACTACCCCTGCTGGATGGAAAAACAGTAGGAAAGAGACCATATGCAAGAGAACCGAGGTGTCCGGTTGATAGCACCAAGCTTCCAGACACGAGAGAGGCTTTCTAAGACCTACTGCGAAGATTTATGCACACACACACATATGTGCCGAAATGAAATATAACTATGTGGGATATGTATAATATATAGGAAATACACTATGTATAGTATATATAATATATATACACACTATGTATAGTATATATAAATATACTATACAGGATATTTATATAGCTAGCACCTAAAACCAACTACATGATGTATATATATATATATATATGTGTGTGTGTGTGTGTGTGTGTGTGTGTATAATATAATATACAAGGTCTGTCCAAATGTATCCAGCCACATACCATGAAAAACAGAATCATTTATTGAAGAAGACACAAGATACAAGAAACATTGTACATAGGACCATGATGCCTCAGTCCCCTTCACAGTTGGCACCTTGCAACCTCACATCAGCTGCCCTGTCATATTTTCATGAATCTCATCGAGAATCTGAAATTTCTTCCTTTTTGAAGGTGATTTTAGTTTTGGGAAAAGCCAGAAGTTGCAGCACGCCAAATCTGGGCTCTAGGGGGGCTGAGTCACCTGGGTGATTTGATGTTTTGCCAAAAAATTCTGCACAAGGTGTGATGCATGAGCAGGCATGATGTCCTGATGAAGCTGCCAATCACCAGTTGCCCACAGCTGCAGCCTTCTCAATCATCTGAATAGTTTCCGCAGAGGAATGTTCAAGATCAATGCAAAATTTGATGAGATATGTTGCTCTACTTGCTCATTCTATTTGAATGCAATGGCCACACAGTACACAGGCTCACTCAACGGCCTTTACTGCCCCCACCGACCAATGAAGTCATCATTGTTCATGTATGTGCATTCCAGTCCACTCTCCTTGGCTTCCAAGTTACATTGATATCACACAAACTTATCTCAATACATTAAGAATGGTTGTACTTTTTCCAGACTGACCTCATATATGTGTATATGCATACACATACATTTATGTATCTCAATTCTAGAGGATATGTATATAGGACATTTATATATACCCATATGTCTAAAATATATAAAATGTGTATTATATAACTTGCAGCATATGTTTGCATTATATATGTACTTATATATAAATGTATTTGCATTATATATGTAACACACACATATGTAATGCAAATATATGTAACTATATAGGATACACACATATAGAGAGAGGAAACCTAAACATGTTTCTGGATTTATACCAAGAAATTTACACAATTTATCTAATTTAATTCTTACATAATCCTAGAAAATAGTCATTATACTCCCAAAATTATAGAATAGGAAGTCAAAGTTCAGTGTCTGTATACCTTACTCAAGCTGTAAAGGATTTGGCTTAGAACTAGGTGATTCAAGACCCCATGTCTTTGTCATTCCTGATGACTCTCTTTCTTGTAAGAATGACTGAGAAAAAATGTTTAACTGACACTGTTCAACATACACTGCTAGCAAATCTCTAATTCCTTTGCCAGCTCCTCGTGGCCCTTGTTCATGCGTCGTGGTCAGCCAACCCATCAAAAGCATTCCCATTTATTGGACTTTGCAAGTGATGAAAAGTCAGGACTCATTCCTCAAACCCTGAAGAACAAGGCTAGCTCTAGACCAAATTGTCATCAGCACTTCTCAGACAATGTTCCTATGAATTTAGGATTGTGTTAAAACATAAATTAGAATTTAGAAAATCTTCTGATCCAGTAAGGCCAGGATGACTAGTATCATTCCCCTCACAAGTCCCAGATGATACTAGTCTGAACCACACTCTGGCTGTCAAGGCTCTGGGTAAGGTGCTCTCGCAGCTTCTCTCTCTATGTCTCCCTCCCCACCACTGCCCGCGATGGATTACCACCCTGGCAGCCACAAGTAGCTCTGGCTCACTAAGAATTCCCAGAGGCATTTTCCCATGTTCTTCAACCTCTATTAAACTTTACTAGTCCTGCGCCCTAGTCTTTCAAATTCTCTAAATGAAAAACTACCTAGTAATTTCAGTCAATAAAAACAGTTCTAAATTCAACCCCTCCAGAGAGTATCATTTGCTGTGAGACAAATTTCTGTAACCTTATCCAAAAATATATAAATCATAGTGAAATATTTGTGTCTGAGATAACCTATCACGAAACAATGTTTTTGTTGCCATCGTTATTGTTTGACAGGGCACTATTTTGGTGAATTTCCACTCATGGCTATTAGGAATTATGGGATTGTCTTCTGATTAACTGTAGACCTGGCCTTGCGCCCACGTATTAAAATGGGAAGACAGGGGAGATAATGTAAACTAGATTTAACTTTTTTCTCAACTTCTTCCTCAGCTCCTAGGGTAGTAAGTTTGAGGGTTGTGAAGGATTTTCTATGTGTTATATCATTTACTATGTCCTGTATGGGAGATTTAGGAGGTTTAAACTATAATTATTTCTTGAGGTACTGTGAGTTTTTGCTAAACTTGAAATGATCACATTCTAACTATGGTAAAATAGTTACAATTTCATAGTTATAAATTGATTTAAAGAGAGATTATACTGAACCCAGCTTTCAAATCAATCGATTGCTATCTCTTTTACTTGGTAAAAACAAAATAATAAATTGAATTTATTATAATCTATTCAAAGAGTATATATTGTCTTGATTAGATTGTTTGGTATTAAAAAATGCCTACCCCTCAGGAAAGGAAGACTAGACTGAACTTTTCAAACAGGTTTTATTAGGGATGAAATTACAATTATTTGGGATTTTATAAGTAGTAAGAAAGGGATTCACATATTTAGTTTAGACACTAAACTTCACTTCAGTGAAGACACTAGTAAAATAAATAAGATCTGCCCTTCAATGCAATTATGTGTGGATTCATTGCCTATTTAACACTTGCCTCTGTGCTACAAACTATTTTGAAGTAACACCTATTGCAGTTTGTGCCTTGACTAATTGTAAAATAATTACCAAGCATCTGAGCCCAACTGTATACGCAATGTGACTGATAAGACAGGTATCCCTTCTAGTCACGTGCTCAGGAGGAAAAAGAAAAGGATAACTGGTTGTATAAAGTTCAGTGAAAAACAGAAAAGCAAATAAGATATAAGACTGACCATGTTCTTATGTTTTGTGGAGGTTTCAGGGGGTTAGTTAAGAGGATTGGGGAGGATTCGTTTTGAGAATTATATGGCCAATTCTTCAAACATTTGTTTCTTTAGAAAACTAATCTGCATGCAGTGAAAGCCAACAAGAAATATAATTCTGTTAATTCGCTATTCATTTTCATGGAGACTTCAAGGCACTTATGTATATTTCATGGAGATATGAGATCATTGTTAAGAATCGCAGCACATTACTTTTTTCCTTTTTTTCATAAACAATAGCCATGATATTCACACCAAAAACTGAGAACTGTGGTCAATGTTTTCAAAAGCCTGTAAGTAGCCTTGGAGAATAGATGAAATGACACTTGAGGGTACCAATTAGTTCTATTCACAAACTGTAACAAGCATCAGAAGCACATGAGAAAATTAAAAACAAAGAATGCATCTGAGCCTACCAGGCTTCCTCGGATCTCTCTAAATTTGGGGGAAGGGAGATAAAGGCAAGGCGGGGTCAAAGGTCAGGGGGTCTTGAGTGCTGAGGAATCCAACAGAGTCTGAAACAGGGATACCAGGATTTGTGCCCTCCTCTGTGCCAACAAGACCATATCAGAAACAATTAAATGCCAAATGTAATATCATAATTCAGCTTTTCAGCAAGATATTATTCCTATCTAAGCTGGGTTTTTTGTCAAAAAATATCCAGGATTGACCACATTTAATACAGTCTCACGGTAATGACTAATTTTGTGTCCACTTGGCTAGGTCACAGTGCCCAGATATTTAGACAGACATTTTTCTGAATGTTTCTGTGAAGGAATTTTGGATGAGATTAACATTTGAATTAGTAGACTGTCAGTAAAGCAGATGACTCTTCCTAGGTGGGTGGGCCTCATCCAATCAGTTGAAGGCTTTACTACAACAAAACCTGACCTCCCTGAGCAAGATGGAATTCCAGCAGTCTAATCTGTCTTTGGACTCAGACTGCAGCTCTTGCTACGTCTTCAGCCTACTGTGCTACCCTGAATATTTGGGATTTATCAAGCCTCCACAATTTCATGACCCCATTCCTTAAAATCAATCTCTCCATGTACAAATATATCCTCTGGGCTCTGTTTCTCTAGAAAACTCTGACTACTAAGCACACAATAGATTTTTCTTTCATAAATCCATATTTCATAGGAAAAAAGGGCCGCAAAGGTCTAAAAGGAAGCTCCCATTTGGTCATAATTGAGACTATTTTAGAAAGTGGATACAATTCTGAGCTGCTGTGTAGCATGCAGAAGCAAACAAGTCCCAGAGTGGATGAATCTTTTGTTCTTCATTCCTGATGTATAACTTCATCAAGTTCACCTCTGCTGACTCCTATCATGGCCCTCGCCTCTTGCTCTCCTGTGATGTGTATGCGTGCATCCAGGGGATTTGAAGAGCCTGCCTCTGTCCACTTAATTCTTCTATTGATCAGGGCTGATAATTCTACAAACTTCTATGTAGATACATATCAATTGCTTCCCAGAATTTTCTGGCTGATAAACACAATTTCTTCCTCGGAGAAAGTAAAAGTGATGATAAAGCCATAGAACGATATTTCACTAGAAATAAACTCACCTTCTCCCCACCCCTAGCCTTTAACACGTGACTCCCTAGTACAAAGACATAATCTAAGTGGCAACCGTCTTTCTTCAGAATGATCCTGCTTGCTGTAGAGGTGTCATTCCAAGGCTCTGGCTATGCTAATTGAGTTAAAACTCTCTCTCTCTCTAATATAATAGACTCCATGACAAATGCTTATGTAAATTCTTTGATTTTAATTACCTGCAATTAATGGCCTTTGTCTTACTGCTTTCCGGACATCACTTGAATGTTTTAATTTGGTCATAGACTGCCTTTCAAAGAGTAAAAAGAATTTATATTCTATTCTTAATTACAGTTTTAAGCTCATACTCATATTTTATTATTAAATCCTTTATTACTTGTCCATTCTACTACTCTAATATTGAAAAATTAAACAGTAAGCTATTTTACTTATAGCAAAAATACTATATATATATATATTTAACTATAATAATGTACGTTTGGTAATATATTACCTCTATTTAAATCACAATAATAATTCTAAAATTATAATACCTATTATTATCCAAATTATAACCTAAGCACTTAGTAACAATAAATTTCTAATTACAACACTATATCTAAGCAAGAAGAGAATAGTAACTAGAGACAAAATCAAAAGTCAGAACCTTGAGATAAATGCCATTCAATCAGGGTGACAGTCACTTATTTAGCAACACTTACTATAAATCACATCATTCTACCCACCATTCCAGCCATATCTGTTTGGTTTGTCCACAAGGATACCATAAGTGGTGCTGCTAAATCCTTCCAGGGTATGATCACTCCTCAACTTCCTAGCTATATAGCCGATTCACACCTCTCAACTATGTCAGGATGGTCTTGTTTACTGGCCTGCTCTTTCTACCCTTATTCCTAAAGTCTGTTCTCAATACTAAACTCAGAGTTTTTAAAACCTAAGTCGGGCCCTGGCTCGTGTAGCTCAGTGGATTGAGCACAGGCCTTTGAATCAAAAAGTCACAATTCGATTCCTAGTCAGGGCACATGCCTGGGTTGCAGGCCAGTTCCCAGCAGGGGACACATGAGAGGCAACCACACATTGATATTTCTATCCCTCTCTCCCTCTCTCCCCCTCTAAAGATAAATAAATAAAATACTTTTTAAAAAGCTAAGTCTAATCATGCCCTTCTGTTCATAACCCTCTCACGGCTTCCTATTTCTGAGAGAAAGAGCTAGGATGTGTACCACTATTTATAATGTCCTACCTGACCTGACTCAACGTTACTCTCCAACTTCATCTTCCATTGTCCTCTCTAAGGTTCACTCTGCTCTTGCCCACCCCCACCACCTCCTACCCTGCCCTGCCACTCACTATTCTTAACGTGTACCTTTCACCATGTAAGAATGCAATGACTTCTCTCTGCTTAGAACACTCTCCCCAATATCTCTGGGTCTCACTCTAACACATTCTCCTTGCTTTGTTCAAATGTTCCCTTTTTTGAAACCAGTCTTGACCACTGATTGTTATAGAGTTACAGCATGATTTCTAAAGTGATGAGAGAGAAAGTGTCAATAATGGAGGAACATTATACCCAAGGCACTGGGCAGTCTTGTAGCAAATAGACACAAACTTTCTGCCTTGTTTTTCTAAATTGGAAAATCTTCCCCCGACTCATATCAAGGACATTTTCAGGTAATGCTTTCTTCTACCCCTCAGGAGAAAACAACCAAAGCTTCTCAATAGAATTAATTGCCAATGTAATTTCTGTTGGCTTGGGTAGGTGCCTGTCCATGCAAATTGAAAGCTCACAGAACGGACTCAATAACTGGCAACGCATCAGGCACAGTGTGCAATATTAGGTCTTTAGGAAACACACTTCGTAAATGATAATGATAGTTACATTGATCCAGGAACTAGAAACAGATGTTTACTAGAAATTAATTTCAAGTTGCTAAAATGAAATTATAAGCAATACGACTAGCTCAGCTTTGAGCAATGCCCTGTTTCTGTTACTTTGCTTTAAATATGTCTATGCTATGAAAACCAATCGAAGGGTTTTCCCTTCCTATAGGCTTAAATATTAGGTTTTCTGTGTATGCTTTCATGATTATCAGAATGAAATATGATAGTGCCATTTTTAGCTTGCCATTATCTCTGATGGATGTCATCCTAACACAATTGCTTGTACAGCATGTGTCAGAAATAAGTCACATCTGTCTAAACCAGCTATTTCACTAGGCAAATCTGGCTCCCTTGGCTATATTCTGAATGTGAGTCTCAAAATACTTCAAACATAGAAAGTGAAGAACTAAAAGCAATGCAAATAAAAAACTCTGACCAGAAAAAGGCCCAGGTGTCCACACTATGCCTAGTGTCATTTGGCGCAGACTACAGTGAAAGTTACCATCCAGGCCCACGTCTGCATAATGGAAAGATCAGAAACAACTTCTTTGGTTGTTTTCGTTTTCCTTTCTCCTGACCATGCCAGGGTTTTTATGTATTTTATAACCCCTTTAAAAAAATCATTGATTTGCAATTCAGGAGAACTTTGTTGTAACTAGCTATAACTCTATATCTGGGGGGAAAAATACAGTAGAAATTGTCCAAAAATCAAACTATTCCTTTTTTCATTCTAGTTAGTGCTATTTCTGTATTGAAAGCAGACTTGTTAAAAGCTTAAACATCCATCTGAATTTGGAAAGCAATTCATTTTAAATGATTTTTCTGGGTTTTTTTTTTCATTCTTTTCTTGTCATGAAATTACTAGCAAGGGGAAACAAGCAGGTAGAATCTTGTATCCCCACAGAACCCTAACCCAGCACTTACTGTGTGACTGAAGAAATAAGTTAATACATTAGATCTTCTAAACTATTTTATATGCACCAGTTATGGTGATCTTAAAGTGTTGTAAAAAGGAGAATGACATTTTCTGAAGACCCTTCTGGAACTTGCTGCTGCACATCCACTAAAATACGAATTTGCCCTTTTCTGAGGCCCGTGGGGTCTCCTGGAACCCACTCCTTTTCCTTTTCTACCTCGTCTGAGTCATTACCAAGTTCTCAAACCAGCAGGAGCCTTTCAGTTGTTCACCCAGCCAAACTTTCCCCAACACAGTTGTACAAATGTTGTTCTCCAGAAACAGACTCATAGATACGGAGAACAGGTTGTTGGTTGCCAGGACATATAGTAGGGCTGGGGCGCTGGGTGAAAAAGGTGAAGCGATCGAGAAGTACAGATTGGCAGTTATAAAGCAGTCATTGGACATAAATACAGCATAGGGAATAAAGTCCACAATATTGAAGTACTTGGTAATAACTATGTATTGTGCCAGGTGGTACTTGAAATATCCGGGGGAACGTTTTGTAAAATGTGTAATTGTCTAACCACTGTGCTGTGTACATAAAACTAGTACAAAATTGTATGGAATGTAAACTGTAATTTAAAAAAATTAGAAATAAAATGAATGTCATTCTCTCTGCTTAGGAAACTCTTTATCCCATTTAGAAAAATAACTAGACACTTCCAGTCTCAGCCTAATGTCCTCTGAAGGTGTTGGTCTGGCCCCACATTCCCGCCAAGTTTTGATAGTCCTCCCATTGTTCTGTACTTCAGCATCCCGTTTATTTCCTTCATGGCACATAACTTTCTACAACACTTTTATCAACTCAGTTTTGATCCTTCTCATAAAGTGAAGAGTAAAGCCCTGAGCATACCTGCACAGCCCAGGTCTGAATGGTCAGCACTGACTCCCCAGGTCAGGCCCCCCAGAGATGCCTAAACATATTTGTTGAATAAAATAACTACAATTTATCATTACATTTCTAATATTTTTAATTATAAAATGTTCAAACATGCATAAATGGAGGGAAACTAGAGCAAGACACATCCTCCGGGTTTAAAACCTATCAAATTTTTGCCAGCACTACTTCATTTACATTCCTTTAAGCCTTTCCTCATTTTCCCATCATAAAATAAAATTTTAAACACTATGTCATTTCTGCATACATTTCTAAAATATACCTATAATTACTCAAATTATCAGAAAATATTTTTACCTATAGGATTTTTTTGGGGGTGTGTAGAATTAGATTTATAGTTAAGTTGTACCTGGATGTTAACTTGTTTACGTTGTTTAGGTATCAGTAATCATAACTTAAAAATGTACGTTTTCTCACATAATCACAATACCACTATCACAACTAACACAATGAACAAGAATCTTTTGAGGGCACCTAACACCCAGTCCAGACCAGATTTCCCCTATCAGCTCATAAATATATTTTTACAGTTGGTTTGTCAGATATATATTAAAACAAAGTCCAAAATTTACATTAGCTTATAAATCTATATATTTGGGCAGGGCAAGGGAGAGCAATGTGGGACAATTGGGAGAACTGTAATAGAACAACAATAAAAAACCTCATTTTTCTTAACACTGACTTATTATAGCAAAATATTGCTGATTATATACAATGTCCCATATTCTGTAGCTGTTTTCTTTCTTGTCACATTATTCAACTTGTTTTCCTACCCTCATGCATCCCAAGAATGAACACTATCTCTGGAAGCTGCTTAGATTCAGGTTCTACATTTGACATGATTTTTTTTCCATAGAAGTACCATGTGTTTCAAATTGCTTCACATCAAATAGCACAGAATGGTTAGGTATTGCGACTTTGAGGCTAACGTGAAAGTTGGACTGAAGTGTTGGCAGCCAGATTACTGTATTTAGTTTCCTAGCCAAACTTGATGCTAATGGTTTAATTACTGGTGATTGTTATCAAGTTCAATTGCTTGTTAGGGTGTCAAAATGGAGGTTTTTCTACTTTTCTCTTTACCTGCACATTTGTTAGCTGAGGTCATTCTGGTTTTGCTTGTGGTCATTTGTCCTCACTCGCCTACCATTGGGTTTGTGGACCTCACTGTTATCCACCTATGCTGACGAGTTTATTCATGCAATGTGTCTTTCTCTGTCCTGTGCGTGTGTGTGTTCTCTTTTCTTTCATTTTTAAAAAAATTTCTCTGCCTAACCCTGGTTGCATTCAGTTTCCGGAGGCAATTTGGAGGAGACTAAAAAAAAGTATTACTGTAGCAATAACCTCTATGTCCCCTTTATGTCTTACCTTCTTTTCTCACTCTTCCTTTCTATACACATCTCCAGCCTCTCAACTTCTATTGGATTTTTTTCCCTTCTAAAGATTTCTAGTCCAATTAGCAATCTCATTTTCCAGTAATAAAGTAGAAGGGCAGAGCTGATTGTGCATATATAAACTACAGTTAATTACACAGCTGTGTGCTGGAGTTATATAAGATCTTCTTTGTGGAAAAACTAAAGCGAACTTCTCCAGTTTAAAAACTGCCCCTAATGTCATTTCAATTTATGAAAAGACCCAGAGTAAATTCTCATCTCCGACTGTTCCGAGGTATTTATTGAAGCCAATTCTCTCTGCCTTTTCTTTATTTTCACTGAAAATAGCACTGAGCTCCTTCCCTGAGAGTCCTAGGTAATGTTAGAATGTCCTCTAAAACTTACTGGAACTTAGTTGAATTCTCAGATGTTTTTACCAATAAGAATTTTATTTGTGGAACTAGACGTATAGTTCTGTCGTGCTCAGATTGTGACCATTTGCATTATTCAGGTGTCAGCCCTTTATCTTGTTAAAATGCGTGTGTCCCCACCCCTGAGCACACCGTGTGCTGTTCACTTAGGTTAAGGACAGTGATGATGACGGACAGCAGAGTTTGTCCCCTTATTACCACTGCCTTCTCTTCCTAGGGACTGAGCCCTGCACTTCAGGGTATTTGTCTCTAAACCAATGTAAACATTCGAGGTGTGAGGCCAAGATGTGGGGAGAACAGCTGGGAATATTTTATATTTGTTTCTATGAAATGTTTCATAACTAAGGAGTAACTAATGGTTATGAAATCTTTTTCTAAATGTTTTATTTAATTATTTTTAGAGCTAGGGGAAGGGAGGGAGATGGAGAGGGAGAGAAACATCTATGTGTGGTTGCCTGTCATGTGGCCACCACTGAGAACCTGGCCCACAACCCAGGCATGTGCCCTGACTGGGAATTCAACTGGCGACCCTGTGGTTCACAGCCCACGCTCAATCCACTGAGCTACACCGGCCAGGGCTAATGGTTATTAAATGAGAAGAAATTTAACCATTTAGTTGGGGTTTCGGGATCTCATCATAATTACCAGAACCATGTTCATATCCCTTCCTTCATATATACCAGATAAAAGTTACTGGGCTGTATAGGTGCACTTGCAAAGTATAGGTAAATTTTACCAAATTAAGATAAATGGTTGTACAAAGAAGCCAGTAAAGATCATCAAAGAATAAAGTGGAGTTACAGGTTACAATGTTTGTTTTGACTATAGAAAAACATGAAAATTAAAAGATAATTGAGAGAAAATAGACTTCCTCCAGCAAAGTATGATTTGAAGAATGTACCAAAATTGAATTTACATAAAAATATTTTAACCTCAGCTGACCATCCATCCTTACCTAAATTGAAATCATTAGCATCACCTACCTTTTCCACACTCTTCATCTATAGGTATTAAGACCCTCCACCTCCAATTTGACCAAGCCATTCATATGCCTAAGTGATTTTTTGGTCCATATTCAAAAAGTATATGAGGTATTTGTGTCAATCAACTGACTGAGCACAGTGCTGCCATACTGAGGTGAGTTCACAGATCAGCACAGTGTGTGTGTGTGCACAGACATGCGTGTGCCTTGTGAATAGTATTTAGACAGAGAGATGATAGATGATAGATAGATGGATGACAGACCGATAGCCTAACCACATAGACCATATTTATTTTCCTAAATATCTTTAAAACAATTCGTTTGAATTGTCTCTGATAGATTAGACCTTAAGGACAAAAAAATGCAAAGAAGTATAAAACAGTATTCACTAATAACACTAATATTTTCAGGAATAGCATTGGTATCATTATGATGAAACTATTCCATATATATTATTGAATCAGGGAAATAGTACTTCTATTAATGGGATGTGGAAACAAAATTTAACATACAAGAAAGATATGCGGACAGAAAATATTTTTAAAAGTTAATGTAAAAGCCCCTGCATTTTTTATTTTAGTGTAAAACCCTTCTCAGAAAAGCCTTCATTTCTCTTGATCAATGAAAAGTGCGGGTATCCCAGCACATTAGCCGTGAGTACCCCTCTCACTGCTTTTAATTGGAATTAAAAGTTCACTTCTGGTATGAAGTGATTTCCACAGAAAACAAGCACAGCTTCTCAGAATAATGGTTGGTTTTACATCTGGCTCAGGTAGAAAATATATTATGTATTGTAATACCAGAAGCAAAGGGTTTAACGAACACTATGCTGTTTTTACAAAAAGCCAATGTAAAAGAGTGTCTCTGGTTAATATGGAACAACTTGTATATCAGAACGAGTTATTACTGCAATGGATTAAAACCCACCAAATATGGTAAAATATAAAATCCATGATTTGAAATTTGAAACAACTAAATTGATCTTCTTGAAATTTTCTAGCACATCAGTTTCTTATTTGGAAAACTGGTAGGGGCAAAAGACAAATCAAGAACAAATCCTGCCTGTCCTATACGTACTTCTCTTCGAGGTAATCAAATAGTTGATGGACAGATGCTCCCAGAAAATAATCCCAACAGTAGGGATGGGGAAGCAGGGATGGGGGATACAAATAAAGCAAATCTGGCTATCACTGGTAACTGGGATGAATGTGTGAGATGGGTACACATGAGTCCTTAGTATACTACTCTTTTTCATTATGTACATTTGGACATTTCTATAATGAACGGTTTAAAATGCCAAAACAACTAATAAAGACAGTGTGAAGGGTTGGGGAAGCAGTAAGGGCTCTGCCTGTCCACGTGGGCGGTGTGCAGCCAGGTCCACGTTCTCTGGGCAGAGGCACAGGGTAAAACCAGAGAAATGAGAGGAACTGGAGATTTAGAACCATCACAGTGATACGACCAACTGAATATAGGAAGAGAACAGAAACGGGCAGAATGAATCCATATATATTTATTGAAACTCATTTAAAGGGTTTATTACCCAAAATTACTAAGAAGAGAACTTTCTCTTTGATGAATATAACCAGGAGGTTGTGTGTGTGATTATATGTGTACATATATATAATTTATACAACCCTCATCCTCCACTGTTATGCTGAAAAGAGTCAGAGAATTAGGTCAACAACTTAACATCTGCTTTTCCTTCAGGCTACAACCAGCAAATTAATTCTTCCTCCATTTCAGAAAATGAATAAATCAATTACCCTTGCTGAAAGGTGGCTATCCTGGGTGATTTTAGGGGCAAAAATAATCATAAAAACCTCAGATCACTCTAAAGAGATGTCTGAAATAGCTGCAAAAAGTTACGAGTACGGTAAGCACTGATTTATGGTCTCCCTCACCTCTATAATGATGCACTTCATTGAGGACACATTTTTATCACCAGGTATTTTCAGGGTCAAACTGATATTTCAGTATTTTTATGAAGAAAAGTATTAGGCCACACTGTCTGAGATAAAGACTGTTTATGTAGGATGGGTCTAAGACTAAACCTTACCAGTACAACTACAAGGACAACACTCCCCATTTGCCCCTGGGACAAGCTCTTTTACCCTGAAGCTTTCAGACTCCCTTCTGTTGTCAAACTTCTGAATATATGTTGTCTTTTGTAAATGACAACCTCAGAGACAGAGGGACACTGGACTCTGAACTGATGAGGAACAGAAATATTTTTTTTATTTATTTGGGTATCCTGAGCATCTACTAGTGGTGCTCAGGAAATAAAAAGAGGAAACAAACAATTAAGTTAGTTTATACATAGGAAAAAATGAATAAAGCAAAGACTAGGGAGGTAGAAGAAGAAACAAAATTAATGTACACAGTATACTGTGGTGGAAGAAAGAAGGTTTTTTTAAAAATATTTATTTATTTATTTATCTTTAGAGGAGAAGGGAAGGAGAGAGGGAGAGAAATATCAATGTATGGTTGCCTCTCATGCATCCCCTGCTGGGAACTGGCCTGCATCCCAGGCATGTGTTCTGAGTAGGAATCAAACCACAATCCTTTGGTTTGCAGCCCCATGCTCAATCCACTGAGCTACACCAACCAGGGTGAAAGAAGGGGTTTTAAAGATATGCTCAAATGAAGGGGATATTGGATACATCAACTACAGTTGGCAGAAAAAAAAAAAAAACCTAGCTTCGGGAAAACCTTGATGTCTGTCTTTGACCACTGGCCAAGCTAAAAGCAGTGGGATTTATGGTGTGCTGCTTCATGGTATGACAACCAGGAGAGTTTATTTATTTAATTTTTTTATGCCTGGCAACAGCTTGACTAACTGACCATAGGGACATAAAAACACCATTAGGAACTTTTGTCTTGAAGTCTCTCCAATGTAAAATGCATTGCACATCTCTTGGTGGTTCAACTAGGAGACAAAGCAGATATGCATGGCATGAAAGACCAACTCTTGGGACTTACAATGTTTGCCTGAATTCTCTCTTGCTGCATCATCTTTTGCCTTTAAATAAAACTTTATGTGAGGATGTCTGTAAAGTCTGATGAGTGCTTTCAAATAAAGAAACATTAAATCTTTACAAATTGTATTCTTAGGAAAAGAACATGAGGCAAGGGAAGAAAGGAGAAACACTGGGAGAAGTGATAAATAATTTAGGAGTCTGAGAAAAGACTGCTTCAGGTTTAGCTATTGTAGCATCTGTTTTGAATGGTCCATTGATTCACATTTGCTAAGCTCAAACCTGACTAAGAGCCGTCACTGAAGTCCTGAGTAAGCACCGTTAGCATCTATTTTATCGGTTTCTTCTTTATGGATTTTGCTGCAGAAAGATAATAAAACAAGCCCTTCACATCTGAAGTGTGTGGCTGATGATTGTTCCAGAAAAGAATACAATACCAAGGACTTCTGGGTAAACAAACAAGACAAGGACAGTGTAGCCCAAGGGCAATGAAGGAGGTGTAGAGTATGTTGCCTTTGATGACCTCTCTTTTTTTTTTCCTCCAACTAAAGTGCTAGTAGCAAAAGTCCTCTTACTGTCTCTAAAAACCAGTAAGAATTACACTTGCATAATTTGAACCAATGATCAGATAGAATTCCGGTTTGAGAAAGTCTTATTCTGTTATTTGGGCTTAGGTCTAGAATCATAAGTCTCCTACCTTTCTGTTTCCAGGAAGAAATAAATTTCTCAGGACTTTTGCAGGCTGATCTACTGGGGGGAAAATCAGATGTAAAGCCAGGACATTTGAAATCAGGTTAACAGATATTATACTGCGGGGCCCACATTTCAGTGCTTTCTGCTACTCCATAATGTCTTGGGTTGCACAGGAAGAGATAGTACTCGTCAATATAGGTAGCTCAGGCATCACCTTCTTCATACTTTCAACTAAATCAAAATGAATGCCACCATTTCCAAATGATCAACTGATAACCCACCAAAAAATAATTAGAATTCTCCTTTTGATTCTCTGGAGTTATTACCCAGTCAGACGAACAGATGATGGGAAAAAAGCAAACGACAGTACCCCTAAATTTAAACTAATCAGAGACAGAAGGAATGACGATATACATTTCAGTATACATTTCATTCATTCGCATTCCAATGAGTGAAATATTTTTTAAATCTATAGATATATATTTTAGTTAGAGTGAGCAGAAACATGCAAGTTTTGAGTCGTAGGCTGGGAACTAGTATCCTACCCCTCCCACTGTGTTGTTGGCCAAACCAACTCACAGGAACAGTCCAGACTCTAGGGAGGGAGGGGCACACTCTGTCTCTTGATGTGACAAAGTACAAAGTCCCATTGTAGAGGGAATGGAAACAGTGTTGAAGGATGTGGTCATGGTTGCCATCTACCATACCAGAGAAAGTTCAAATAAAAACTCAGTGATATCGACATTATATTAAATTAATGGTATAAAATCCAGTTTAATTTACTATTGTTTACACAAAGTAAAACTTGTTTTCCACTTTTTTCTAAACATGTAGAAAATATTCACCTTGCAAAAAAAAATACCTTATGAAGGAAATATGTTATAGGTTAACATTTTATATGATAAAGGTTAGCATTTTGATATGAATGACTTGAATTTTTAGAGATTTGCAGACAGTTTTAAAATATAAATACACATGTTAATTTGCATAGCATTTATTTTATAAGGGTATCATTATGATAGCTCTTTGTTGTTTTTTTTATTATAATCATGTAGTATTAAAAATGTTTTAGCATTCCTTGGCTGGTAGCTCAATGAATTAAGTACCAACCTGTGAACCAAAGGGCCACCGGTTTGATTCCCAGTCAGGGCATATGCCTGGGTTGCAGGCCAGGTCCCCAGTAGGGGGCACACAAGAGGCAACCATATTTTGTTTCTCTCCCTCTCTTTCTCCTTTCCTTCCCCTCTCTCTAAAAATACATGAATAAAATCTTTTTAAAAATAAAATTAAAATGTTTTATCATTTCAAAATTCCATTCCATGTCCTTCAAATTTATTCCACATTTAACAGGTCTTGTATCCTATTTTTTGTCCCAGGGAATGCTATTCTTGTATGAATAACTTACTTGAAATGTGTATGGATGTTTATGGATATTAAATGAACTTAGTTACAAAATAATAATGACGCAGAAGAGGCAGGGGTAAAGCTTCAGTCTGACTTATAAAGAGCTTTAGTGTTCGGACCATTAGAGAACACAAAAAATTGACAAGTTAATAGGTATCCAACACACTGATCAATGTCTGTAAAACAGATGTAAATGCTGGGGACTGTTCAGCTGTTAACAGCAACACCTCACTGCTCTCAGGAGAACTTTGGCAGGCACAGAGTAGGCTGTACCTCCAGAGCTCCCAGAAATGCCGTCCTCAGAACAGAGACAGTGACCAGGGCAGCATGTGGGAGACAGGGGACATCAGGGATCACTGGGAAGTGAGTGTGGGCCAAACCGTGTGTAGCAGCACTCTGCTAACAGAGCCAGAATCCCTCTGCATGGACAAGAGAACTACAATGCAAAATAAAAGCCTGGGGTCAGGGTCTCTCTAGAGCCTGCAGGGGCAAATGTAGGTGATGAGTGAGGTTACACAGAGACAAGATTTGGGGGGAAAATGGTTCATATCTACTCTTTTATTTTTTTAACATCTTTAGTAATATATGACTTGTTGGGCACTTACATTTGCCATTTATTAATTATGTGGCATTTGACAAATTACCTAAACTCATTGTTTCCCACTTTTCCCTTGTATAAAATAAGAATACTAATGAGCTACTAGTAAGTGTCTGTCTCAAATTATTCTTGTGAGAATTAAATGAACTTGTGTAGGTATTTCCTTCAGTTATCTATCACCCAGTAAAAAAAGTCCAAAAGTTAGTGGCTTAAATGATGACATCATTTGTTTTGTTCAGAACTCTGCAGTTTGTGCAGGGTTAGCTTACCCTTGGTTCTCTCCTCATCACCCAGTGGCTACGAGGCTGAGGACAAGAACATTCTGACGACCCCCTTTCACATGTCAGGCAGTGAATGCAGTGTCAGCTGTGACCTTGACTGGATCTGTGAACCAAAACATGTGCATGTGGCCTCTCTGTGGGGCCCGATCTTCCTCACAATGTGAAGGCTGAGATCTCAGTCTAAGTGTCCCAGCAAGAGAGCCAGCCAAGCAGAGGTGACAGCACATTTGTCACTTAGAGCAGAAGTCACAGCATCATTTCCACCGCATTCTGTTCACTGAGGTAACACCAAGGCCTGTCCTGTTTCCGAAGGAGTGGAAACAGTATACATTCTTGATGGAGAGGTGTCAACTTTCTGGATAACATGTGGGCACAGGAATATTGGTGGAGCCATTTTTGGAAAAATCTGCCACAATTATATAGCCAGCACTGTATTAGGCATTATGAGGAATAATAGATTTTCATGTCCTTGAGAGTAGATGGTTCTTGGCAGCTAAAAAGTCTAATATTTATTATTACTGTTGTTATTATTATTATTATTATTATTTTAATCTGTAAAAGTTTTACCTATAAAGTTAGTTGTAAAGGCCTTTTATGATTTTTGTGTGGATTCAGTAAAGTTTCACGGAGCCTCTATTACCATATTCAGAGAGAGCTTTCTAGTTTTGTGACATTTAGGTGTATTTACAGGACCTTAAACTTCTCCAGTCCAACTTTTATAATTCATTTAGCCTCCAAGGAATCATATACATAGAGTATTGAGAAAACAGAAACTAAAAAAGTATCTTGCTATCTACCCCTAGAATGTCAGTTTCAAGAAGAGAAGGGTGGTATAGGACATGCCCACTCTCCTCACCCCAGAACCCAGCACCTGGAAGAAAAGGCAGGGGGAGCCCCATAAACACCTATGGTCGCTAGTTCCTCCCAACTCTCAAGTGGCAGATTCAGAGAAAAATAAATGGATTTACCATCTGGGTCCTCATGCTAACTCCGTATCAGAATCACCCAGATAAAACAACCGTCAGAGGATGGTGTAGTAAATATCTTAAAGATGCCTGGGGCCTAGTAAGTGGCAAATATAAAGGGATGCCTCAAAATTGTCTTCAATATATATTTGAAGTTATAATTACTACTGGGCTATTTGAATATGGATAGCAGATCGGCACCCATTTAGAGTGGAAACTTTTTAAGAAATTATAAAAATGAATCAAAAACTAAAAAGAACCAAGATTTTTTTCAGATCCTACAGTAATTACTTCCCTCCATGTAGACCTCATTTCTGACGTGTTAATTCTGAAATAGCTGCATCTCCAATTTGGATATGTTGCAGCTTAGTATACCTCTTGCCATTTAAGACACCATGTTCTGTACTGAGGCTCCATTCTGCCCCGTTCTGACTGAATCCACCCGTCCGGCTCTCTGCTGCCTCTTTAGGAGGTCCTTCGTAAATGTTTCCTTTCTTGTTTTCTTCACATCACTTCTAAATCTGAAACTAGAAAATCTATTCAAGATGCAGTATTTATCTCTTCATTAATTCTAGGCGAGTGCTCAGCTATGGCAATGAGAAGAGGTTCACAGCAAAATCCTGCCATACACTTAGAAATCTTACAACAATCCATCGGCTTTCTCAGAAGAATAAAAGCATTTTCTTTGGGTGGTATGTTGTTACCCTCTGGCATTACTTCTCTTCAGGTCATCTTCTCCTTTCCTCCACCAGGGTCTTTATTCTCCTCCTTCACCAGTCAAGATGTGAAATGAATTGGATTAGGAACTTGTCATTCACTCAGATTCTGTACCTCCCTTTAAACTCACGAGTAGAGCCTTATTCTCAGAAAGAGTCTCTAGGGAGTGAGTTTTTACAAACAAACACACAAGAAGCTACCACTTTCAAGATTTACAAAACTGTACTTACAATCACTCAAACTACCAACTTAAATGGGCTTTATTTAAAAATAATAATGTTTGCCATACAGAAATTATTTGGAAACAAAGGCAATATTATATGTGAAGGTTATTTTCAATTTGCAATTGGATTAATACAAATTTAAAACGAAATGCAGTTTTAAGAAAAACATATCACTGTTATTACATCATAAAAACAGAAAGGATTTCAAAGTTCCCATATGAGTTACGTGTGTCCTGTGCTCAGAGAAGAGCAGTGTCCCTATGTCAGTAGAAATTTTCCTTTAACAAAAGTGTGTACCTTATTACACACAATCTAATCATCCCCAGTGATTTCTCTCAATTTTCATCATTCAGTTGTTTTGGGGCAGTGAGCCTGTGTCATTCTCTACATTTTCCAGCTACAGAAAAGTAAAAGCAAAGATTGCCATTGGATTGCCACATCATTAGCTGTAAGGAAAAACCTAATTAGACACAGGGCAGAAGGACTTACAACCAAAGTTGCTGCCTCGAAATCCAGATACTTGGATTGGATTTATTAAGCTTTGGGGAAGAAAAATAGGGAAAAAATTGCTCAGAAGTAATGTAACAAAATACATTCCAAATTGTAATAACTATGCCTTCTTGATAAAAGATGTCCTATTTATTAATATACTCAAACTCTTTTTTATTGAAGTTTATGTTTCCAATGTTAAGTGTTAAATAATTCTATTCTATCAATCAAGATTACAGCAGGGAAGTAGACCTACTATGAGCGTTATGAGGTGAAGGAATTTATTTTAGTCAATAAACACACCATTCTAGGAAGAGTTGGTGATAAAGAAGTCCCCGGGATCCCAACAGAACTGGAAAATGAAAGAAAAAGACATACTAACCAGCATGACTGAAGCACTGGTTTGAGTGAACAATTTGGAGCTTGCAGGGAAATGCTGAAAAGCCAGATACTTTCAGCCTTGAAGGTGGCACCAAGACAAGGAAGCTGTGGAGGGCTCTAGGGGAGGCTGTGTAGCTGCAGCTCTGTGGCTCTGCGGCCAAGCCTCTGAGCAGAGGCCTAGGACTGCAATTTACCAAGCGCATGCAAGAAAACACAAGGCCAAGGCCAGGGCCTGACTACTTGAGTCAGTAATGACGCAGTGAACACTTTTTGGTTAGGACAGTTGATCACTTACAGAAAGTGAAAGGAAGTCTAGCCAAATGTATCTGCCCCCTTGTCCTCACACATCTACAAGGATAACACTGAGCCAAAGGTAGCCAGATGAGTGCAACACACGTTGTGGGATAGACCATAGCCTACAGCCAAGTTCAGTCTGCAACTCTACTCTGAGGACTTAGGACAGAAAGCCCCATCCCTCATCAGAAGCTGTGAGGAGGCAGTGAAGAACTATCTCGTGACAGCTTCCCGGGAGCTGGGGGAAAGGGAAGGTAGAGAGATGACTGGTAGATGAGCTCATCCTTGCAGGACCCCCAGCTTTGCAGGCCTCCATCCTCTCATTTTGGGAGGATCATAAGCTATTCTGCCAAGACTTAGATAAAATGTGCTTCAGCCTTTCCTGGATTTTTTCATGACCTCACAGATGGCCTGCCTTCCAAGTCCTCTGGAACTGGTCCCCGGGTCCTAAGGGACAGGGATCTGCAGTGGAAGTTTTAAGTGTTCTTTCAAATCTGACATATTCATAAGAAATGAAAAGGCAAGGCAAACCTACCGTGTGAAGCTTTGGTAAAATAAAGGAGGAAGGTACCCCGTAAAGCCAGCGTGGAGAGTAGCCAAGAGAGAACATGGAAACCTAGAGGCAGCCAGGAGGGATACATTCAATTTAAGTTAGCTCCTGGAGACTTTCTGGACTAATCTGGGGGGAGGGGGATGTTAGCACTGCTAAAGCCCCCCTTGATTGTGATGATTGAGATAAAGGAAATGATGTCTTCTTGCCAATATTTTGTGGCATTTGCATCCTCAGACTGATATAGTATAGGAATTTCTCACGTTTTCTTTGAAAGAATAGATTAGGCCCTGGCTCGTGCAGCTCAAGGGCCAGCCTGAGAGCCAAAGGGTTGCTGATTCCATACCCAGTCAGAGCACATGTCTGGGTTGTGGGTCTGGTTTCCAATAGAGTATGAGAGGCAACCACACATTGATGTTTCTCTTCCTCTCTTTCTCCCTCCCTTCCCCTTTCTAAAAATAAATAAATCCAATCTTTAAAAAAAAGAATAGATTACTACTTAGAAATGTTAAACATTGAAAGTAGCACTTCAAAGTCTAAGTATACATCTTTATTAAATGTTTACATTATCCATCTAAGTTATGATTGTTAATGAGCAGATAAAAATGAAAGACGTAGTTGGTGAGCATGAGAACAACATGTAAACGTGTACCTGTAATGTAAATAGGTGCCAACACACACCTTTAGTTTGAACAAGCTGTGAAAATAAGATATGCGTAAATGGAGTTTAGGGTTCAAACAAAATAATAGCCTCAAAGTAAATTACCTGGAATTTTAACACATAGCTCAACGTTAAAGGAATTTTCAGCATTAGCAAATGGATATTTTGGTAACTGTCTTAGCATCACCTAACCAGGTATGAAACCACTTTTATCTAAGATTGGCTTTATTTGCTACAAGCATCCCCACTCCTTATGCTGAAAGACTGAATATACAACCAGAAGGTGCCCAGACCATACACTAAAATAGAGCTCTTACCCACAGCTGGTAGCAAACAGCAAGGAAAGCCAACCTACAAAATGCAGCAACCAGCTCTGGAAGCTAAATTACAGCCCCTGTAGCATTCAACCCCAATGGCTAGTACTTCATCAATCACTAACAGCTTTCCTGACTTTTCCCCCAACTTTCAACTCACAACCAACTAGAGAAAGCTAAATATACTCCGCTAATGAGTTATACATAATGCCTTGCCTCTCCTTAGCCTGCCTGCAGCTTCCTCATGTCAACAGCTTCCAATCAGAGAAAACCTGAAACTTCCTCGTTTGTCCTCATACAGCTTTTACACGCTTCTGCCTGCCTCTGAGTCTCTGCTAAAACCAAGTGATGCTGGCTGACCGAGTCCCTCGCTACACCAACTTTTGAATAAAGAGCCTTTGCTTATTTTCATTTGAGTGGTTTTCCTTTATTTCCATAATGCTTAAATATACTTATTTAGTGTGGATAGTTTAAGTAATTAAAGGCTAGTAAATGATTTCAAAATAACTGATTAACAGGTATAGAAGCTTTACTTAGAGGTGAACAGATTTGAAAAAACAAAAAAACAATCCCTGAAATATCGGATAATAATTATTATAAGCTACTATTGATGAAGTGGTAACCATACTCCCAGCCCTGGGCTAAGTGTACCCTACATTTAACCATGTTTAATAATTTCAATAGTTCTAAAACGTAGCTATTGCAGACAAAGAAACCGCGGCCCAGAGAGGGTAATTTCCTGGCCCAAATCCAATAATCAATGGAAATGCATTTCACACCCAGATGCATCCCTGCCCCCAGCCTAACCCTTCTCCTCCGGACTTACAGAATGTTGAACATAGTGCTAAATTCCTCAATAGTCACCAGCTACTTCAGAAGCTAAGATTAATTTTTCATTAAGCCCTTCTCTCGGTGTCTGTGTAGTTCTCAGCTCAAGAAGAGAATTAATAAATGTAAAAGCAACCTTTGTCTTTCAAAACACGTATGTTAGGTAAAGGGGGTAAAATGAAACAAGACATATCACCAATAGACTTTGGAGGATCAGTGTTTTAAATAAGTGAGATCCAGACTTTATAATGGAGCTTGTAAGTTCTGAGAATATTAGGAGTAAAAGAATGAGGCTAATAGCATGAACTCAGATCATAAACATGGAATGAAGGAAGAGCAGTTCCAGCCTAAGTAATCATCAAAGGCCTGAGCAAGTATGTTTACATGTGATGTTCTTTTCTCCCCCGCACTCAGTTTACCTGTCTCTGACCATGGTTTTCCTAGACACAGTCCTCACACCAACGCTGGCTTATGAAATCCCCAATCTAAAAGTTTCTATATCACCTGTAGAGCAGAGGCGTCAAACTCATTTTCACCAGGGCCAAATGTAATTTCAACTCCTTAACAGTTAAGCAGTCGTTTCATTTATACAGTCCTAAAATTACTTTGGTACTTTGAAGGCAACTGTGAGGTTGATGTAGCCCCCAGTGCAAATGAGTTTGACACGCCTGCTGTAGAAAGAGTGTTAGGCAAATGTTAAAAAATAAATAAATAAATAAGCGCAAGCTTCTAGTCCAGTGGTTCTGAATTCATGTTTCCCAGTCTAAATCCTGTAACAAATAAATTTAAATCTCTGAAAAAGGATGCAAACAGCATTAATTGTAAGACTTCCTACATGATTACAATGTGTATTTAAGTAGAAAACTGTTGTTCTAGACTCAGGTTTCTCAAACTCAGCACTACTGACGTTTTAGGGCAGATAATTCTTCGTCCTGGGGGGACTGTCCTGTGAGTTGCAGAACGTTTGTTCGTATCCCTGAACTCTTCCCATCAGATGTCAGCAGCAGTTCTACCACTAGTTGTGCCAAGAGAAATATTTTCAGACCTTGCAAAACTTCCCTTGATTGAGAACCACTGCTCCAAACCAAGAGCTGCTGAACGACCTCGAACATCGCACTGTCGACTGAGTAGCTCTCAGCCAGAGCAGACATCCACATTCAAACTCAGATCGTTAGACTCCACTTGCAGAGTTTCTGATTTAGTGGGTCTGGACGTGGCTCAAGAGTTTGAGAGTGTATTAGATCAATAGTCATATTTTTTAAATATGTTCATCTGCTTCACTTCCAAACCCATTACTCCAGCATCGCCAGGTTATACTTCTCACCTTAGCTATTCAAAACTTCCCCTGTCATGTTTAAAAGCGCCCACAAAATTTACAGCTCCCTTGACTTTGGTGGCTGAAGTGCTATCACATGTTACCCCATCTCTGCTATGTGATACCCTCCTCTGCCTCTATTTTACTACACCTGACTATCCAGCTCTGATCAGCTGAGTCAGTTACTCTAAGAATTATAAAGGTTCCCTCTACCTCTGCTCACGCTACCACCAGCTATAGTCCAAAAGTGGCAAATATCTCATGCTCACTTAGTTTCACTACCTTCCCTTCCAAAAGCCCTTAATGTGGCTCCTCAAGGAAACAGCTGAGGCGGAGAAAATTATGCTCAGTACCCCACAAAATTTTGGCCTGTAGCTGGCCTGTATTTTTTGGACAAAGTTGGTATTCCTAATTCTTTCTCTTCCCTTAATGTACAATCATTTCCATGAAACTCCTCATTTCTCAGAACCCTAGAAGATCCATTCAATTTATCAATTTACCCTCTTGATTTTGTTTAGTGCAGGAGTTTTGGTTTTCAACTCGATCAGAATTGAAGAGAAAAGGGAGAAACAGAGAGTCAGGAGGCAAAAGCAGCCTCTTGATCACTCATATTTGATTATATCCCAAGTAATACTGTCCTTTTAATGGTTTAACATCCATTTTGGAATTCTATAAATGTTTGTTCATTGATGAATGAACTAATGTTGGCCTCATCTATCCAAATAAAATAAACCTTTAGTGTTCAACAGTACAGAATTTCATTGGTTAGCACTATAGACATGTTTGCATTTTTCTAAGTGACTTACTCTAAGGTTGGCGACTTTTTCATGTAAGTGGCTAATCTGGCACCTGGTTGTACAAGATTTCCAAGAAAGGAGCTTCTAGTTATTGAATAGCTATACTCATGTCAAAAATGTGGCCTGTTTCTTTAAAAAAATACAAATGTTAAATCACGGAAAAATTCATAAATATACCGTGTTTGTCTGTTCATATTTACAAAAGACATCACATGTCTGTTAATTTTCTACTCAATTTAACTGCTAATACATTCGCTTACTACATCAAAGCCATGAATCAGATACTACCCTTGTTTTACAGATAATAAAATGACTTACAGAGAGTTGTGGGTTATTCCAGGTGCAGGCTGACATTTGAATTCCCATGACTGTGTTCCTACCTTCTTATAATTAGCATATCAGTGTTCACAGAGATATTTCATTTAGACCTGCTTTAAATTTTGAGTGGAAATATTCAGAGTTTCTATCTCCACAAACATCTCTTTTTCAACTTTTTTTTTCAGAAGATTATATATATATATATATATATAGATATATAGATAGATAGATATAGATATATTTGACCAAAATATGCCCATGTGGTTTTTCATAAAATAAGACATTTTTCATTTTCACCAATAACTTCATTGATTTGAATATTTTGAGTATCTTAATTCATCTTCTGTTATTGGCTTCTAGTGGGTAGAGGCCACAGGTGCTGCTAAATGTCTCTCAATGCTTAAGACAGCCCCACAGCAAAGAATCATGTGGCCAAAATGTCAATAGTACCAAGAAACTTTGCAAAACACTTTTGACACATTCAACTAGTCACAGCACCTTCTCCACACACTGCACAATTCTTTTTTTGCATTTCCATTGTATTTTTACCTTTCTTGAAATAATAAAGCATAATATGCTGAAAATGTTGTGTGTTTTCTTTCATCTTTAATATTAATATGCCTGCACAAAAATTTACCAATTTTGATAAGTTTTTTAATGCATGCTGATATGAAAGCTGTCACAATACAACCTAACAAAATTGTTTCGAATGAAGTTAAAGACACTAAGCACTACTAGAGCCATTTTAGAAAAAAAACACTAAAACTTTTTGGAAAACCCAACATAAATATAATTTTGTGCTGAGCAGACATTGTCATCCATTCAGAGGACAGCAAGGCATTAAAGAACATAAAACTTGAACAGCCTGCTCCTAGCTGAGCTAGTGAAGCAAACATTTAATTATTACCTCATTAATAAAAGCATACACTTGGAAGAGAAACAGACATTTGTCCCCTTGCTGAAACTGAGAAACATGTTGTTAAATACGAGAATTTCACCTCCCTGCCTCTGGGGAGCTGCTTCTGCCAGAGTCAACACAGTGGAGTGGGGGAATACATAAAATCCTAAAAAATAACATATTTTGAGTACTTTAGACTATATGCTCTGTGCTAACCTCTTTCCCGTGTTGGTGTACCTACTACTGACCTTCGTGCCTTGGGATTACCATAAGTCCCTACTGCCCTTCTCATTTGTCAGCTGAGGAACCATGGCACACGTAACTGAGTCAGCGGCACAGGTTCCATACTTGACAGTCTTCTAGCTGCCAAGATGTGGAGAAATTCTGCACTTTGGCTTCATGGACCTCCAGGCAAACTACAGAAAGAACAGTAGTTCAGTAAAATTGATTTTGCTTGTAATCCTATATGTGTTGTTTTATGCATTTATTAAGGGTTTTTTTTTTTTTTTTGGTCTGCAGCTGTGGTCAGAGGCTGCAGCTGACCGCCACAGTGCTCCATGGCACTGAAGTTACGAACCCCAAATGGAGATCTGATTTCCTCAGCCCCTCCTTCCTGGGGCATAGCGTTCCTTACTTTGTGAAATCTTTTATGTTCTCCAGCATTGCAGTAACTTCTTGAGTTTGGGGATGATGACCTGCTCTAAAGAGGCTTTTTTTTTCATATTATGTATAGGACAGGTAATATTTAAATGACAGTATGATTTCTATATGAGAGATCAATAGTTACTTGAAGTCCCAATTTAATGCATATAACAACATACATTCAATTAAAATAGCAACAAATCTATTTCATCCTGAAGTACCCTAAAAGTTAAGCAACTTCACATCCTTTCTATTATTCAGTCTTCCAAGAACAGGAAGCTGATAGCTAGTATGTATTAAATATGCCACCACTGACTAATTGAATGTGATAATATACTATGATAGACAGAAGTCCTTTTGAAAGTCTCTACTCAATATTTTATGGTCAGAATAAAGGGTTTATATTGTGGCACACAGATACATCAACAGTTTCAGAGGCTAGAGAGCAGTGGAGGAGAGTGGCTTGCTCTGTAAGGTTTGATGGTGAGGAAGGGCCTCTTGGACAGGATGGCAAGTGCCCCTCTGACACAGATGGAAGAGAAGAACAACATATGCAGAAACCTGGGAGCAGAGAGTTCCACTAGACTAAGCAGAATATGCAACGACTCAGAGATAGCAGACTGACTGGTGCATTTGAGAAGCAACAAGGAGGCATTTGCCGAAACTTAAAGGACAAGGTAGAAATGATGTCGGGGAAGTAACCTGGACCACAGCACACAAAGGCAATAAGTCATGGTAAGGATATTGTTTTACTTTGATAGGGGTTGACGTGTTGGAAGATTCTGAGTAGAGGAGAAAAAATTACCTATTTTGAAAGAATCCTTACGGCTTTCTAAAAATTAATAAACTTAATTGTTCAGCACATTTTAGGTTCACAGCAATAAACTGAGCAGAAAGTACAAAGGGTTCTCGTATACCACTTGACCCGCCCCTTCCCTCAACACACACAACATTCCCCACTATTGATGTCACATCTTACCCTGGTGTGTTTGTCCTTGTGGATTTTTTTAGGAAGCAAAGAAATTGGAGAGACAAGTCTAGAAGCAGAGGAGCTATTCAGGAGGCCATGTCTCTAGCCTAGTCAAGGGAGGGTAATGGCTTGAATGGTGACCTTGATAATGGCAGAGAGAAATTTTGTATTTGAAATGCCTACTAATTGGAAGATTAAGAATGCTAATAGAACACCAAGAAGGGAGAAAATTACTTTCACTACATATTAAGTAGTACTTATTTCAACCCTCAATTTTCCCAATACCCTTCAATTTGTACTCTGTTGGATATCTTTTTAACGAGACCAGAGCTTCTGACTGACTTCTATGGAACCAAATTCCTTAAGGTAGAATATGACAGTATTCCATATTAATTCAATAATTTATCTTTGAGTAAATGTTTATTAAGCCCAACTTAGAACCATAAGGCTGTCTTGACAATTTTAGGTTCCATTTCAGTAACAAGCCTGAAATGCTAATATTAATTCTTACCTACTTATTAAATGGAAACACTGAATTGGTTAGGACATGCAAGAAGCCTTTGGGTGGGTGAAAGACTTTGTATTCCTGGGAGAAATAAGCTCAATGAATAAATGCTAGTATTTCAGTTCTGATTCCTGTTAACCACTTTACAAATCAATAATACCTCAGCTCTTCTTCCATTCTGCCTTATGACCAATTATTCTAAAGAAGAGACAATCATGCTCCTATTTGTCAAAATTAAAATGAATCATACTATTACTTTTCACCTGGAGAAATATCAGCACTCTATGACTTTGGAGTATCAGTATATTAAGAATATTTTTTAAACATTGAACTGGGAAAAGTGTCAGACTGCTCCTTGAAATGTGTTTGACAGTGAAGAATGAAAGCCTTTGGTACAGAAGTCCACGAGAAACTGAAGCCTACCTGGGTTCAAAAGCAAACCTTTCCCCAGTGGAGATTTAAGATGACTACAGCCCAGCTGGCATCTTGATTGCAGCCTGGAAGACCCTGAAGTAGAGTGCCCTGTTAGCCACACCCAGATGACCAACCAGCAGACTGCGACATAATAAATGTGTTGTAAGACAGTGGATTTCAGAGAATTTTGCTCTGCAGCAACAGGTAACCAATACAAGTCACCTACATCTGAACCCAGACTTAAATCTCAACCTGGTATCCTGAGGGAGTGAAGTTAGTATTTCTTTTAATTGGGATCGCCAAAACAGATCATACTTTAGATACCTGCATAGTATTGTAATCCTCTAAATCAAATATGTAATGCCAAAGTGGAAAGATACCTAATGTGTAGTTAGAGATTAAATAACATCTTTGGCAAGGAATATTTTGGTGTTTTTGCCCCAATATAGAGGAATGATGTCATTTCTTCATATTGTTGTACATCAGACTAAGGAAGAAGAAGATAGTCAAATTTATAGGATTTTACAAATTGTAAGCATCCAGAAGACCCTGTTTATTGGGGTTAGAGGTCTGTTTAATAAACTCTATTCTAAGTGCAAAGACCTGAAAATTTTGTTTTTGTTCTCGTTTTATACAATGATGGCTCAAGGCAGATAACAGAACAGAAACTTTGACAGATTTGGTATATTACTGGTTGATTCTAAAAAATATTAAGCACATCATGCTTGTCCTGGGCCTAAATCCCTCTACTGGATTCTGTTCCTTTAATTGCTAAGATGCCATGTCAGCAGGAGGGAAAAAAAGGAAGAAAACACACTTTCTCCTCCAGGTCAAAGGATTATGCAACAAAAAACTGGACTCATCAAGGTTATCTTCCTTAGAGTCACAGAGTAAATGACTTCCCACTTTGAAAAATCAGATTGAGGAAATTTGAGAGTCAGAAAAGTCCTTCTGCCAAAAGCAGCTGCTCAGTTCATTCTCTACTGTTGGGTGCTAGCTTTTAAAGCTAGCCTTTGAAGCCTTTGAAACATCCCATATTAAAATGCAAATGTACTTGGAAGGAGTTTTGTTATCAGTTGGAGCATCCTCCAGTACACCAAAACGGTGTGGGTTTGATCCCATTTTGGGACACATACAAGAAGCAACCTATCTATGTTCTCTCTCTCTCTCTCCTTCTCTTTCTCTCTCTCTCTCTCTCTCTCTCTTTTTCTTTCTCTAAAATTGAAAACATAGTCTCAGGAGAGGATTTTTTTTAAGTAGAAAGTAACCAGAATGGGTCATCAGATAGTTTTTCAGGACACATGATCAGAAGCAGCAAGTGTGTCAACACCTCCCTCTACGTCATAGCTATAAGTAAAGGACTCATCAACACTAAAGTGCACAAAGTGTAGTGAGATCTAGTAACTTACGGTTCTGCTGATACAAATTTTGTAATCACATATAAGCTAAATCGTACACTCACATTAAATTTATTTTTGAATGCTCATCAACTATCTATTTTGACTGGCTCATTGCTATGGACTCGCTTACTGCCCAGAGCTGGAGAATTTTTTAGAGAAATGGGAAAAATAGAAATCTGGCAGTGTTGATTATTGTATTCAGTCAGGTCCCCAAGATTTAGTGAGGCATCCGTGAGAAGAAAAGGCAGGTTACTCTACTTCCAATTCCTTCAGTCTCAAAATTATATCGAGTGCAAAGCTTTGTGAGTACTTACTCTCATTACTGAGAAGCAATTTGTGGCTAAACTATATAAAATACTAATTTTGGAAGTGATTTAACTGAGGAAAAAGCAAATCTATACCATCATTTCCCTACCCCTCAGAGCATCTATAACTCTTATTAAGTGAATTAATATTTCTATAACCCAAATACCTACTGCAGACTGGTACTCTATGAAAATTTTCACTCTGTAAGATAACCTCTTATACCAAGATGATCTCGTAAACAGATTCTTCTTAATTAAGACTGGATTTAGTCTTAATCAGTTTGTTGAGTTTAAAAAAATCTTTATCCTATAAAATCAATGATCAAATTAATCATTGGTATTTTTCTTTTCTTTTTTTAAAGATTTTATTTATTTATTTTTAGAAGGGGTATGGGAGGGAGAAAGAGAAGGAGAGAAACATCCGTGTGTGGTTGCCTCTCAAGTATCCCCTACTGGGAACCTGGCCCACAACCCAGGCTTGTATCCTAGGTGGAAATCAAACCAGTGACCCTTTGGTTTGCGGGCTGGCCCTCAATCCACTGAGCCACACCAGCCAGAGCTATTTTCATTCTTTAAGCCTAAGAAATAAGGTCTCAGTTAGGATTCAGAAATTTTGTCTTTGACTTCAAGTTCTTCTATTTTGTATAAAGCCAGTCTTCCAGGGATTTTCAACCATAGGGGCAGTCACTAACCACTTTTTGATGAGGTGCCTTCCATAGGGAAGTAACATTTATTTTTTTGTTGGAGAAAAAAATTACAAAGTAAAGGTATCTTAGGAAAACACTATGCTGGGTAGTATAGGAAACACAATTTTTGGTTTAAAATAATACATACTACCACAGCACTGAGAACAAAAAATCTGCAAAGGCAAAACAAAATTAAAGCTGAGAAAATGGGAGCTAAAATAACCTCAAATTTATCTTTTTCTGTGAAGCATTCTGCAGAACTCAAGTTCCTATTGGTAACTGCTTATGGGGCTGAAGACAGAAAATAAATCTCAAGACTCTTCTTTACTAAGCAAGCTATACAACAAGCCTGCCCAGTTCTAAGTTCCCGAAGGAGTCCATCTCCCACCCAAAGGGCAGGATAAAGGTCGATAACCAAACAAACACATACATACATACATACACACACACAAATACATATATATACAAAATACAATATACAAGAGGCCAGAGAAATTTTGCTTGTCCATAAATCTCCCCTGAGAAACGATAACCACAACCTGGCAAGTGAGTTGCTGGTGTGAATTAGTGTTACTCATGAGATCCAAAATAATCTCAGATGGAAAATTTATTTTAGTTTGTATCCACACGGTCTTCAGTATCTGAAATAAATCTTCAATGTAGAATTTAATTTAAAATGGCCTCAAAAAGGAATATGAAATAGCCTGATAGCAATACTGATCCTAAGAAAGAAAAAAGCTGGGGGAATCATGCTACCTAATATGAAATTATACTATAAAGCCACAGTAATCAAATCAGCATGGTAGTGGCATAAAAACAGACGCACAAATCAATGGAACAGAATAAAGAGCCTAGAAATAAACCCACATCTTCATAGTCAGTTAAAATTCAACAGAGGAAGCAAGAACACACATTGGGTTAAAAATAGTTTATTCAATAAATGGTGTTGGGAAATTTGGACAGGTAAGTGCAGAAAAATGAAATGAAACCACCTTCTTATACCACACAGAAGAATAAATTCAAAATGTATCAAAGACTTAAATGTTAGACCTGAAACTATAAAAATCATAGAAAAAAACATTGTGAGCAAAATCTCAGACATTGGCCAGAGCAATATTTTATCAGATATATCTCCTCAGGCAAAAGAAACAAAAGAAAAAAATAAGTGGGACTAAAAGCTAAAAAGCTTTTGCACAGCAGAGGAAATCATCAACAAAATAAATAGACGATCCACAAAATGGAAGAACATATTGGCGGACGCATCCCATAAGGGGTTAATAGCCAAAATTGATGAAGAATAAAACCCAACACCAAAAACACAAACAACCCAATTTAAAAAATGGGCAAAAGATTGAATCCATAGTTCTTCAAAGGGGACATACAGATGGCCAATATATATGAAAAGAGGCTTAATACCACTAATCATCAGAGAAATGCAATTAAAACCACAATGAGGTAGTGTCTCACACTTGTCAGAATGGCTAGCATCAATAAACCAACAAACAACAAGTGTTGGTGAGGATGTGGAGAAAGGGGAATCCTTGGGCATTGTTAGTGAGAATGCAGATTGGTGCAGCCACTGTAGAAAGCAATGTGGAGTTACCTCAAAAAATTAAAAATGGTCCAGCCAAGATGGAGGCGTAGGTGGAAACACTGTGCCCCCTCCCACAACTAAATTTAAAGACAGCGAAGTTTTAGAAACAAAAACGCAGCCAAAACAGTGAAAATTGAACTGTACAGAAGTCTAACAAAAATGAACCACTCACCCACATCAATAAGAGGGGCAGAGTCAACAGCATAGTGGGGTCGAGCAGGAAAGATCATTCTGTCCAACTGACCCAGGAGTGGAGGCGGAGGCGGTTGGCGGATCCCAGGCATGGGGTGGCCAGGGGCAGACCCAGTGAGGGCGCAGGGTGGCTGGCTGACTGCAGTCACACATTCACACGCAGATAAACCAAGCGAAGGAGCGAACAGTGAGACAGACGGCTCAGGCTAGGGCCCCAGCGATGGGAATTAGAGTCTGAAAGCACCAAATGGAAAGACTTTCTCAGGGTCGAGGGGCCAGGAGAGGCTCCCAGGCTCACAGAGAGTTCCTTGGAGAGACCCACAGGGCCCTGGAGAGTACACAGGCCCACATACTTGGGAACCAGCACCAGAGGGGCCCAATTTGCTTGTGGGGAGCGGCAGAGGGGACAGAAATCTGAGAAAGAGCAAAGCGGAGCAGAACGCCATTTTTTTTCTCTCTGACCCCACCCCCACATACAGCGTCACAACCCAGCGACTGGGTCACCCGGCCCTGCAAACACCTAAGGCTCCGCCCCTCATACTTAACAGGTGTGAACAGACGAAACATTATGACTCAAGAACAGCTCAAAACCCCAGAGCCTATAATTCTAAGTGACCAAGAAATAGCCAGCCTTTCAGATGCACAATTCAAAACACTGGTGATCAGGATGCTCACAGAATTGGTTGATTTTAGTCACAAATTAGAGGACCATACGGAGGCTAAATTGATTGAAATGAAGGGAAATGCACAGGAAACCAACAGTGATGGAAGGGAAACTGGGACTCAAATCAAGGGAGTGGACCAGAAGGAAGAAAGAAACAACCAAACAGAAAAAAAGGAAGAAACAAGAATTCAAAAAAATGAGAGGCTTAGGAACCTCCAGGACATCTTTAAAATGTTCCAACATCTGAATTATAGGGGTACCAGAAGGGGAAAAGAAACAGCCACAAGTGGAAAACGTATTTGAACAAATAATAAAGGAGAACTTCCCCAGTCTGGCAAAGGAAATAGACTTCCAGGGTCCCAAGCTCAGAGAGTCCCAAAGAAGTTGGACCCCAAAAGGAACACACCAAGGCACGTCCTAATTACATTAGCCAAAATTAAAATGAAGGAGAGAATCCTAGAAGCAGCAAGAGATAAGGGGACAGTCACGTACAAAGGAATGCCCATCAGACTGTCAGCTGATTTCTCAAAAAAGACCTTACAGGCAAGAAGGGGCTGGAAAGAAGTATTCCAAGTCATGAAATCCAAAGACCTACATCCAAGACTGCTCTATCCAGCAAAACTTTCATTTAGAATGGAAGGGCAGATAAAGTGCTTCTCAGATAAGGTCAAATTCAAGGAGTTCATCATCACCAAGCCCTTATTATATGAAATGTTAAAGGGACTTATGTAAGAAAAAGAAGATAAAAAATATGAACAGTGAAAGGATAGCAAACTCACAGTTATTAACAACCACACCTAAAACAAAAGAAAACTAAGAGGATAGCTATATCAGGAGCAGAACCATAGAAATGGAGATCACATGGAGGGTTAGCAACAGGGGAGTGACATTGGCCAAGTGACATTGGCCAGGGGAGTGGGAGGAGGAGAAGGGGGGAGAAGGTACAGAGAATAAGTAGCATAGATGGTAAGTAGAAAATAGACAGGGGATAAGGCAAGAATACTATGGGAAATACAGAATCTAAAGAACTTGTGACACATGGACATGAACAAAAGGGGGAAATGGTGGGGGAGGGGTATTCAGGGTGGAGGAGAGTGAAGGGGGAAATGGGACAACTGTAATGGCATAATCAATAAACTATATTTAAAAAAATTAAAAATGGAACTGCTTTATGATCCAGTAATTCCACTTCTGAGAATTTATCTGAAGAAACCCAAAAACACTTATTCAAAAGAATATATGTACCCCTATATTCATTGAAGTGGTATATACAACAACCAAGATTTGGAAGCATCCCAAGTGTCCATCAGTAGTTGTGGGGATAAAACAGCAATGGTACTTTTACACAAAGTAAATGCTGTTTGGTCATAAAAAAGAAAAAATACCATTTGCAACAGCATGGGCAGACATAGTGGAAAACACTATGCTAAGTGAAATAAGCCAGTCAGGAAAAGACAAAACCATATAATTTCATTTATATGTGGAAGCTAATGCACAATATGGACTAACATGCACAACAGAGACAGACTCATAGAGAGCAGGCTGAGAGTTTGGAGGTGCAGCTTAGAAGTGGAGGGACTGAGCAAAGAAGAAAAAAAAAGAAATAACTCATGAATATGGACAACAGTGTGGTGATTGTAGTGGGGAGAAAAGGCAGGGGGAGGTTGAAGAAGTTAGAGGGGGGGATAAATGGTAGTGGCAAAAATATGGTAAAGTCCACTTCATCAAAAAAATAATAATAAATTAAATAAATCTCCTTATAAAGGGCCATGTACATTAAGTCACTGGAAACAGAACCAAAATGACTCACAGTTAGTGCAGTAGGGAAAGCATGTTTTTTTTTTTCAATAAATTTTTGGTGGGCAATTGGCTGTTCATTTGGAAAAATATGTATCTAGACTCCTTCCAGACAGTACAACACAATTTCAGATATCTGCTAGATCTAAATGTGAAAGGCAGAAAAATAAAACTTCCATAAAATAACATAGGAAGATGTACAAATTGCATTGGGAATGTGAAAAAAAAATTAAATAAGACACCAAAAGCTCTATCCATAATGAAAAAGGTTGATGAACTCAATTTTAGAACTTTTATGAAGAGGCAAGGTGAAGCTTAGAAGATGTACATAACACATATATTCAACAAAGGACTTTGTGCAGACTACATGAAAAATTCCTACAAATCAACAAGGAATTTAACAAATGGGCTAAAAACTTAAACAGGTATTTTAAAGTAGAATATAACCAAATGGCTAAATATATATAAAATTGTTTAGTGTTACTAGTCACTAAGGAAATGCAAATTAAATCTATAGTGAGATTTGACTACAAATCTACCAGAAAGCCCAGATTGTACTGACAACATCAGTGCATACAAAGTACCAAAACAGCTTCAAATCTCATACACTCTAGGTGGAAAAATGACTGCATACAACATCTGAAGAGTGTTTAGCAGTGCCTTTTAAAGCTGAATATGTACATACATCATGACCTAGAAATTTATCCAACATAAGTGTGTGCATGTATGTACCAAAAAGCATGTGCAGGAATGTTTGAAGCATTATTTGTAATAATAAAATATATAATAAAACTGGAAAGAGCCTAAATGTTCATTTGTAGTAAAATGGATAAATTTGGTATATTTATCCACTAGATTAAATTGAGCAATGAGAAATAATGGTTATTGATGCATGAAATAATATAAATGAAACTGAAAAATATAATATTGAACAAACCAAACTAAGCCTACTGAGTACTAACTACAATATGACTTCATTCATATAGTGTGCAAGAACAGGCAAAAATAACAAAATACATAAAGTGTAGTTCAGTAGCTACCCTTTGGGGCAATTTTCTGACTTGATTTTAGGGAGATTTTTGTGCCATTTCTTGATAAGGGTGCTGATTTTAAGGCAGTGTTCATCCTGTGTTTTGAAATGCATTATCTACTGAAAAAAAGCTTATCCAATATTATAATGCATACATGCAAATCCCCTCTAATCATTTCATTCACATCCATTTAATTAATTCTTTCATTTCCACCAGAATCCCTTTTAACTCTTTTAGCTCAGAAAAACCAGATGATCCGCAGTCCAGGGCACAACTGTTCAGGCAGCCTGGCTCAGAGCAGGGCTGAGACAGCACAGCCTCCAAGGTCGCAGCCCCCGTAACTCTGAGTCAGAGGCTGCTTACCTGAATAGCACATTGTTATAATCTCCTCCATGGTACGACTCCTTAGGACACAACTTTACAACCAGCTTTTGTACAATGTGTTTCCATTTGCAAAATTTTCTGCAAAGGCCTTCATGGACATGTAAAGAATACTAATTCAGTCTCCATTTTGTAAATAAGAGCACTGATGTTCAGCATCACCAAATGGCTTCTTTGAGATCATTCCATTGATATGTGACAGAGCCTTTTCCACTCAGTCATGGAAATCTTGTAAAAATCCTTAAGTCATAGACACACATTCTCATCACATTTCCTTGGTTGGACAGGAAAATTCTTAACGATGGAGTCTATACTTTTTGATTTAGTGTCCATCCTCAATGTATCATAGAGCTGTAAGCATGCAGTAGGTGATTAATAAGTGATTCTTAAGAAACAGCAACACTCTGCAGTCTATTTGTATTTGAGCCCCTAAAAGCCCATCATCCTCAGCAAAGACCTGAATGATTAACACATCATCTCAATTCCACGATATTTCACGGATGTGAAATATCCATTTTATCTTCTTTGCAAAATAAGCTCTTAGCTTATTAAAAAAGCCAGTCTTATAAAGGACAGAAGAGTGACACATAAGCAAGCATTAAGATAAGTAGAAGAATTATTTTTGTATTGATGTCACTGCTTAAAGTAAAAGGAAATTTTTCATTTTTTGTTCCTCAGTGACTACCGATGATTTAAAAACATACACACTTCCAAAGTGATCACTTATCACTTCATAAGTTATGTAAATGTCTAATGACTGGGTTGCATACCTGAAAATAATACTATATGTCAACTCTAATCGAAAAATAAAAATTATTTTAAAAATACATTTAATAGCCCTGGCTGGTGTAGCTCAGTGTATTGAGCGTGGGCCTGCAAACCAAACAACCGCAGTTCGAGTCTCAGTCAGGGCACATGCCTGGGTTGTAGGCCAGTTCCCAGTAGGGGACGCACGAGTGGCAACCATACATTGATGTTTCTCTCCCTCTCTCCTTCCCTTCCCCTCTAAAGATAAATAAAAAATATTTAATATATATATATTTAATAAATGCTTGTAACTGTTCAAAAAAAACCCCATACACACTTTATAGCTTCAGTGCTTGCACTAAGAATCCCTGACAGTTAACACATAAGTAGGCACAACAGAAAATCAGATATAGCAGTTCATTAAGAATGCCTGTTCTCGATGGACAGTAACCAGAGGGGAGAGGGGAGGGAATTTCAGGGGGAAAAGGGGAAGGATTTACAGGCACTAGTATAAAGGACACATGGACAACCACTAAGGGGGATGGAAATGGGAGGGAGGTGGGGAGCACTGGCGGGGAGGGCTGGGATGGGAGTAAAAGACAGAAAACTGTACTTGAACAACAATTAAATTTAAAAGAAAAAAAAAAGAATGCCTGTTCTCCCAGTCTTATCAGATTCACCATCTTTCAGGTTGATGCTATAAAACACAGGTGGCCAACACAAGCCTGCAGGCCAAATCCAGCCCTCCACCTTTTTTTATCCAACCCAGCACCTTGTTTCTACCCAGCAGCAGCACTGAGCTCTTGCTTAACAGTTAAGGAGTAGTTACAGTTATACAGTCCTAAAATTACATTTGGCTTTTTGAAGGCAACCATGAGGCTGATGTGGCCCCCAGTGAAAATGAATGTGACACCCCTGCTATAAATGACAGAAAATGAGCAAGGGCAGAGCTGGTCAGCATTTAAACAGGACTTTTCCAAAAGCAAATTCAAGGACCCAAAAATGCTGAAAAGAAATATTCGTGTTTTCAATTTCTTATCTCCTTCCTCTTGAGTATAAAGAGCTTTATAAGTACCCTGAATGGTACTGTCATTAAAATGCTTTCTCTAAGGTAAAATGAAAAAGAAATAACCCAGACACGGTGGTTACTAAATTTCATGCGAAGTCTTTCTACAGGGCAAGAAATTAAAACCTTGCTCTCATGAACATAAATACAGTTCATCTTACCCAAGATCAAGCAGTTATCATGGTCACTGTAGGAAATTCTTAATATCTTTTCACAATTTTGAGGCAAGATCAAAAATATGAATACAAACTATTCCAGATTCTCCTTTTCAACGTATCATAACACAGACACTCACATTTTAATCATTCTAGGAATACATAATGGACTTCCACCATGACCTTAGAATTTTTATCAATGACAACTATGGAAAACCTAAATTCTCCTACTATAACATTTATTATAGTAATACTGTGCTTCCTGCTTCCTCTTTCCACCATCTCATCCCTTAGAGAAAAAAATAGCTACTCCCATCGAGAAGCACTTCCAAGAAATAGTGGAACTTAAACGAATCATCCAGGAAAAGTTTTGGTTCCTGGCTTATTCCTGCTTATCCAGTTTTCCCCTGTAATGCATGGGAATGTAGAAAGATGGTCAGGGCCACTAGAAGGAAACATGAGCATGGGTGCCCTTGTGTGCACATACACACACTTCTGTACTAGCCCTTTCTGTGACGTGTCCTTTTAATTGGTGAAAATGAAAAACAAATAGTTGTACCAGTCAATCCTAATTGTCCAGTGAACCCTTTGCAAGTGTTTTAGAGAAGCCTAGCTTCTATTAACAGTCTTTGTGCCCTTCTGAAATTTTACCCTTTTAAATTCACACCCAGTAAAATCAATGTTTCCTTTCTTTCTCCCTCCTTCCCTCTCTCTCTCTAAACTCGTTGAAAATCATTCATTATTTGTGATCTAGTAGGCACATCCGTAGAGTACAAGGATGAGACTGTTTTAGTTACCAGCCTCCCATCAAGGCTGTTTAAAAGAAAATCAGAACTGTGATAAAAGCACATTTGGAAGGAATTGAAGAGAGTCCTTACAGTGGAGCGCTCTTAGTCTAGCAGAGAATGGTGTGCAGAAGGTAACAAAATGATTCCCCCATGGGAGCTAACTGAAATGGGCTCTAAGAGAATCCTATTTCTAAATTTATGGACACATAGCTCCCTTTTCATAAAATGATTGCTGAGCTGCGAAAATGCAGCCCTGTTCTATGCTGTCAGTGGACTTTGGAGCCTGCATGAACAAAAGGAAGTATCAATTTGCAGCCCATCACCACCTCTCTAGGCGGAATCCAAAAATATAGATTTTAAACAAATCATCCACGAGATTGTTATTATAAGTGAAGTTAATTGGAAAAGGTAGTCTGGCATGAGTATTGAGTATCTATGCCCATTTTTGCTGAAAAGGATGAGAATGCAGGTCACTGATTGTTTTTTACCTAGACCATTTCTTAGGGTTTTGTCTTCACCAAGACAAAGAGCAGGCTTACAGAGGAGGCAGTGATTCTCCACGCTTAGAGTCCCTGAACTGCATGGGTAACATCGAACTGGGTTCCTCCCCATTACCCCCGTGGGACTTGACAGCATGCTTGCCGTGCTTAAGTAATAAAGTTTATCATCTCTGACCTTGGAGTTTCATGTCATCTGCCAGCATCCACAAAGCTATCAGCTGACTTATCAGCCTATAAGTAGGGTAAAATATCAGACCCGAGGAAGAACCACTGCATCACTCAGATGTAAGCAAGTAATGAGACCAAACCTGGTTTCTAATAAAATGGTTAACTGAAGTCTAGAGTTAATCCCCAAATGTTTTGAATCAGAAGCATGCATGAGCCTGTCTGCAGGGGACATTTGTCTTTTTGCTTGAACCTCCTACTATCACCTCATTTTATAGTACTTAAAGTGAGAAGGCCTCACTGAATTTAATTAGCTACTGTCTGTTCCTGTTAAGAATCAGAGAAAGCCCCCAAAGTTTTAAGAAACATAAACAGAAAAAGAAATAGAATAGAAAATAAACACAAAAGCTAAAAAGCAAAGAATTCTTACAGATGGGTTAACAGTATTTTCATGTACCATAGTTTTTTGATCCATTCATTTACTGATGGAATACTGTGCAGCAGAAAGAAAGAAGAAGCTCCTACCTTTTGCAACAGCATCGATGGTACTAGAGAGCATTATGCTAAGTGAAATAAGCCAAGCAGTGAAAGACAAATACCATATGATCTCACCTATGAGTGGAAAGTAATCAACAAAACAAACAAGTGAGCAAAATATAACCAGAGACATTGAAATTGGGAAAAACCTGACAGTAACCAGAGGGGAGGTGGGATGGGATAATGGGGGGCAGGGAGGAAGGGTTTTTTGGGAATATCTATAAAGGATACATGGACAGAGCTGGGGAGTGGGGGTGGGATGGAAGGTAGGAGGTGGGGATGGCTGGGGTGGGGGGAGTAGTGGAGGGAAAATGGAGACAATTGTATTTGAACAATAATAAACAAAAATTTTTCAAATATTTTAGATAGTATTTTCATGATATGTTTTTGAAATTAACACACTGAACAGTAGAAAGAAAAAAGAACTAGGCGGCCTCATTGCCCATAGAGATAAATTAATACCAAGTCACCAGGGAGCCCAGTAATCTCTGTCATAGACACCAGCTTGGTGAGCTCAATGTGTTCAATCAGACAGGCAGAATGTAGCTGCTGGGAGTCTTAGCAGCCATTATCTTTTCCTCTTAATATTCCAGATTCCCATTATTATGGGGATGAAAAGTAAGAATAATCTTTCACACAGTCTCCACTGAAAAAGGAGAAATAAAATGCCAGTCCAAAATGCAGAGCAGAATTTAAGGTAGCTTTGAGAATATAGTATGGGAAGCAGTAAGGAATAAGAGGAGATTTTTGTTTTGTTTTGTTCTGCTTTTTTCTTTTTTTAAAAAAAGTATTGTTTAAGTACAGTTGAAGGAGGAAAAAATATAGGCACTCACATACTGGAGGTGCCAGGTATAATCTGATGGGTCAGAAAGGAGCCCTGCAGTGAGCTGGACCCTCTGTCCCAGCTGTTGTCAAGTGACCTGACTCATCGAGTTACCCGATGATAGGACTGAGGTTAGAGGCACAGTCTACCTCTGGCTGAAGATGATGAGAAGGAAAGACTGGCAAAGCTCTTGGGGACTGCAGAGGGCTCAGGAAAAGATGATAATCAGAGGAAAAGACTGTCATGTCTAAGAGCAAGTGAAAGCCCTAAGAGGAGACTACTGTCTCCTAAATTTTTGCTTTCTGCTTCTCCCCAAACATTGCTGATCATTCTGCAGAACTAAACCAGCTCAGACTTACCTTTCTTGGGTATGAAAAGAAGTTTATCTGTCTGACCAAATGAGTTTCCTGTGCCCTCTCACTTTAGACCCTGTAACTTAGAACTAAATCTAGTAGTAGATTTGTCTAGAATTTCTGGTCTGGCATTTTCCACTCTTCCTTCTTTTCCTCCTCCCTCTTCCTTTTAGTGACATATAAGCAAGTGAAAGCCTACAACATACTTCACATTTCACTACCATTCACATTTGAGATCAAAAGTTTGTTTTTTAAGAGCCCTTCACTGCTAAAAAAAAAAAAAAAGCAACACAGAATAGTCTACTTTTCTACAAGATTTTTTACTTGCTAAAATATGTACCTAATAAGAGGAGATTAGAATAGTATCTTTTATTCTTTTATTTAATGTTATTTAGATACGTGGCAAACTTTGTTTTTCAACTGACTGCTTTCCTCAATATTATGCACCTCCTGGAATGAAGCGTTCATGCAGTTTTAGTTTTAAGTGGCAGTTCTCACACCCAGCAGCTCTTCTCCACCTAATTAGAGCCCTGATGCAGAAGAAAATGTGAGAGCTGTTGGGGAGGTGAAATCATAAAGATGAGATTTAACGCAAGGACAGGATCATTTCTTCCACTTCTTTTCACTAGCAAACAGGCCTCCCTTTTGGTGGAGAGGGCAAAAATCAAATCAGGATATTGCAGTCATAGAATCGTTGGCATGCCACAAAAAGGTACGGGATTTTCAATTACCCAAGTCTGACATTCCAACAGGGACTTTAAAGAATTAAAGAAGTAATGAACTTGCCAGAAAGATTTCACATGGGCTAAGCCTAGAACACTATATTATTGTTTTTTCTTTTCATTACTGTTTAGTCCCCTAATACCTCCCTCCCCCCACTATCACTACACTATTTTCCATGTCCATGAGTCCTTTTTGCTCAATTTCTTCATCCTATAACCATCCCGATAGCTGTCATCTCTATCTATAAGTCTGTCTCTATTTTGCTTGTTAGTTCAGTTTGTTCATTAAGTTTGACACATGAGTGAAATCACATGATATTTTTCTCTCTCTTACTGGCTTATTTCACTTACCATAACATTCTCCAGGTCCATCCATACTGTCACAAAAGGTAAAACTTTCTTCTTTTTTATTCCATTGCATAAATATCTCATATTGGTAAAATACTATATTATTGTTAAGAACAACATTCTAGTACTCATGTTGGAAGACAAGCATTGATGTACTGGAAATACAACATTGAGACCATTTACACAGAGAAAAAAATGAACCTGCTAAGCCTTGGCTGGTGTAGCTCAGTGGATTGAGTGCCAGCCTGTGAATCACATGATCGCGGTTCGATTCCCAGTCAGGGCACATGCCTGGGTTGCAGGCCAGTTCCCAGCAGGGGACTCACAAGAAGCAACCATACATTGATATTTCTCTCCTTCCCTTCCCCTCTAAAGATAAATAAATAAAATCTTTTAAAAAATGAACCTGCTAAACTGCTGGAAGAAATTAGACAATCTATATATGATTAAAGAGCATCTCTGTGCAATGGACAATAGGAAAGAAATTGAGGGTACAGTCTCTGTCCTCACATAACCTTTAACTTCAGAAAACAAGATTTGCCAGCAGAAAATCATCATCATTAGCAACATTATTTTAAGATAAGATAGATTTTTAAGAGCTTACAGGACAAGTTGTTCCCCAGAGGGGCTGAGGTAGCAGTTTGAGGTAGGTGTCTTGGATAGGCAGAAGGAAAATATTGAACAAATTATATAAAATAATTCACCTAGATGAGATGCAGCTTGCAGACATGTTGGACATGCACAACACAGGGATAATTGTAATGTAAGGCTCATATTGCGGCATGACAAGAAATGAGGCTTAGTAGAAGTGAGAGAAATTAAAATGAAATGATGCCTTTAATGTAGTCCAGACGCGTGGACATACATTTGATGTGAATCAGTATAGAAGTATTATGAGCTCTGAATTCATAGAAGACTGGAAACAGAATCTAAAATCCTAATGTTTGAGAGTACACTCAGGAAAACAAAACTGACACTAGACGATTCAAGAGAGTGGATTCAATCTATCATTACTGTAGGCTATTATTAACCTGTTATGGGGGAGGGCAACGAAGCAGCAAAAGTGAGTGCTGGAGTGCCCAAAGGAAATAATTTTCGAGTAGTAAGCATTTAACACTCTGCCACTAGAAGAACAACATGGAAAGGACTGGTTCCAGAAAGTTAGAGAGGTCATATGAGGATACCTGTAACCTCAAAGAAGAGAGCATTAGCCAGTTCCTGCAGTACGGGCTCTGACCGGCCTTGGTTCTAGGGGTGGTAAAAAAGCTGGAGTCTGGGACCAATTGCTAGTGTTGCAGTGAAGAGGCGGTGGCTGTGATAACACGAGGGACAACAGGAAAGCAGGAAGCTAGACTTCTCTCTTCTTGCCACCCACTCCCACAAAAGCCCACAATTCTTAGGATCTAACAAAACTTTAGTAGACAAGAAATCTATGAAATGCTGTCCCAGCTTCTGAGAGCAGAGCATTAGATTGGCCTTGGCTGAGGACTATGTATGAACAAATAGCAGTCATGCCCAACTCCTTCCTCTACTTCTTCAAAGATTAAATGTTAAGCGAGAAAGTGTGGACAGCATTACACCTGAATTGCATTACCTTTGATTGATATTCATTATACCACTGAGAACTGAAAGAAATGGGCTGTTGCTTCCTGGCCTGGCTAAAGGTCCTGATGTATATTTAAGGAATATTTCAGAACAGCAAAATAACTGTGAAGATGAATTTAAAATCCCCAACTTACAGATTTTCATTTGCTTCTCCAATGAATTTTACTTCTTACATTCCCTGATTTGGGACTATTGCTTTATCTGCCTGACCTCCTTCCTTACCCAGAAATATGCATAACTGAAGGCATTCTATGAATCCCCCTTACTAACCAGCAGCACGGACCGATGGTCACATTAGTGATACACACCTGAGAGAAAAAGTGTAAAAATAGTGGCTCCAGGCAATTGAGCCAATTATTACTCCATATTAGTTTTGTTTGTATAGTAAAATAAAGCAGTAGAAAACAAAGCACTAATATAGGAGGGTGTTAAGCAAACTCATATCTAGACATTAGTCTCTAGACAAATGTGTGCCTTCCCCTTCTCTCTCCTCTTCCTTCCTTCCTTCCTTCCTTCCTTCCTTCCTTCCTTCCTTCCTTCCTTCCTTCTTTCCTTCCTTCTTCCCTTCCTTTTTATCCTTCTCCCTTCCTGTCCTCCTAATTTATCTTAGCAACTATATTTAAAGTAAGTCCTATCCTAGAAAACATAAAAATACAAAAGAATAAAAAATAACCCTTGGTCAAAATGGCTTTACAATATTATTGGGTTAAATGGTTTGTGGCCAGTAAAAGATGAAAAAGTGCTGGTCATGCTAATTTCTGCAAGGCCTTAGACTATGAGAGGTAATGTCTGAAAGATAGGCATGAGGTATGAGACAAATACTGAGAATTAAGGCTGAAAGGTGAACAGAATTCTGTTGCATTAGATGTTATCTTGGAAAAAAAACAAGTACTCATTGAAGGATCTCAAGCCAAAAAGTGGTATGATGAGATTTGCATGAGAGACAGACAACTCTAGTTGAGGGGGAAAATGACCAACTCTAGTTGAGGAGAGAGACAAGAGGCAGAGACATCAAAAACAAGACCAATGTAAATTCAGGCAAAATTTACATTCAGGCAATGTAAATTCAGGCAAAAAATTCAGGTGTTCTGCCATGGGCCTTGGATAGGGCAGGAGAGATGCAGGCAACAACCTCTGAGATGTGTTTCCTGCCTGGTATATACAGGGATGAAGAGAGATTAAAGGGTTAAAGTTCCTGCAAGCACATGGGTGATGAATCCAGAGGCAGGGACTGAGAAGGCAACTGTGCATTTCCTCTTTATTTCCGAGCAGAGCATGTGTGCGCTAGGCTCCACTGCCCAGGAACCACAGGGAGGGCAATAGTGTTTAAATCTCAGGGGTGTTAGTACTTGGGTTTTGCTTGGTACTTTGGGACTTGGGAAACTTCGCTCTGGCAGAATGGTCTTTTCTAAGAGAAGAAAGAGCAGTGTACAGGTGCAGCCCATGATGCCCACCCAGGGACAGGGGATGCCCACTCAGAAGGGGAGGGTCTGGGGGAGCACATTTAAGACAGCCTCCAAAGACCACCTAAAATGTGTAGAAACGAAGGCTCTGTATTTTAAACCAACACCTCAGATGATTCTTCTGTGCATTAATAATTGAGAATCCTTACCCTAGACCTTTTCTTGCTGTTGAAATATTTATTCTTTCGCTGGTAACTCTCTTGTCCATTTGTGCTAAAATAGCAGCAATAGTATCTACCCTTTTTTTTCTGCTTCATGTTCTAATCTTTCTGTCTCTTATTCACCTGCTCCCAATTGGAGAGGCAATTAGATCTGACTTCCAATAAGAGAGACACCAGGACCAAGTTAAATATTCTTACATCACCTATGGATCCCCAGCCATGATTCCTGTTGGCTTTTTTTTTTAGTCCAAAACCCAGACCCAAAGTATCTGGATCCCAGCAACATATGATAATGCACCAAGGGAGGGAGGATATTCTATCAGACTATAGCAAGGAGCTATATAGTGCATAGTTTATCATTATGTGCATAGTTTCACATTCAAGTAACGTGTCTTGGTTTTGACAAGTAATCTCATCTCATCTGTTTCAAGTAGCAACTATATGCGTCACCACCTTTACTTCTGGAAAATCCATACTGTGAAAGTCAACACACACAGTCTGAAGAGAAGGACATAAGTGATATATGACAGAGTATAGGGCATATATTGAACATAACAGAGTTCCTTAGCAGCTGGGAAGGAAGTTAAGAGAGGAACTTCCTCTTTTAACCTTGAGATTCCTCTATTTTCTCCAATAATTTAGAAGGCAAGATAGGAAAGGGTTGTGAGACAAAGGCACTGGCAGACAGTGCCAAAAGTTGCAGTGCATTGAAAATAAACTCTGAAAAATACCCATTGATTCAGTAAATGGGATGTCATTACTAGAATAAAATAGTTTCTAAGTCATGGAAAGAGCAGAAGGGAGAAAGCAGAGATTTGAGAATGTATTAAGGATTGTGAAAGCAGAAACAGTAATTATTTCATATGAAGTATATAACTGAATTAGTAACAATAGATAATAATATTTAATTGTTGTGCCATATCCTCTTTAATCCTCACCAAAATCCTAGGGCAAATGTGCTATGGTTATCTCCATTTTCAAGGGAGGGACAGGAAAATTGCAGTAAACTACCTTGCTCATAATCTCAAAGCAATTGCATAACTGTTAGGAACTTAACCCAGGTGTATTTGAGGTTTTAACCACTATGCCATTAACACCATAAAAATCTAGACTTGCTCTTGGTTTTGACATACATTCGGGAATTTACCTGAACCTCCCTATTGTGAAGGAACTTGTCTATAATTATTTCTTTCCCTGACAGAATAACGGCACAACAAATACAAAGACTACCTAAGTATTACACATAAAAGCACTTGCGATAACAAAGGTAATGCATAACATTAGAAACAAACACATTCTTTCCTACAAGTCCAAACTGTTCTGACAAGAACTTTAAACTGAGTCATGTTTGTCACACCCCTTCGCTGTGTGCCATCTCCTGGTTAAAAGCTGCTTTCTGCTCACTAGAAAGCCTTGTCTGAAGAGGCTACCCCAAGAGTCATGTTAAGGACAGAAGAGTTTCGGCCAAGGGGATGTTTACTAATTATACAATGAAATATTAATTCTCTCATATCAGAAAGGCTCTGAGGGAGAAAAAACACACCTCTTACAAAAGGTAAAAAGATAATGTTCTGGAGCAGAGGTGAAGGGAGGCTTCAAGCAAGAAAAAAATATGAATTTCTCAGTAATTTATACTGAGAAATGAGGAAATTCTTTTGTTATTTTCCCCTCTGGTGTGAAAGTATTCCAGTCTTTCTTAAAGTATTCCTCTTCAGAAAACAGAGTCATGAGATAAGTCAGAGAAAAACAAGTACTATATGGTATAATTCAGATGTAGAATCTAAAATGGGCAAACTTGTGAAACAGACAGTAAAATGGTGGTTACCAGGGAATGGGGGTGGGGTACAGGATAGATGTTAAGTGTACAAAGTTACAACAAAAAGTAAATAAATCCTAGAGATCTAATGCACAGTATAGTACATACAGACAACAATATTGTATTATAATCACCAAACTTACTAAGAGACTAGAACTTCATTATTCCAATGACTGAAAATTATATGAGAGAGGTGCCAACTATCCCTACAGTGTCAATCATATTAGCAGATGTAAATGTATCAAATTAACATGTTGTGCACCTTAAATTTATACACTGTTACATATTAAACATATCTTAATTTAAAAAAGAAAGAAAGAAAGCACAGTGTCTTTCTTGTTCTTTCCAAAATAGAAGTCAGTTGAAATGTAGAACCAGCCTGTCATTAGGAAAGCCCAAGATAAGAATAGTGTGGTTTCTCAAAACTTTGTTTCTACACGACTGAGTGTGGACATACAACCGTTATAAATATTCTTTCTTAAAGGAGCAAAATCTTCCAAATCAAAGAGGAACTAAATATTACCTAAAAGAACAGAAAACATAAGCACAGGGTTGGGAGTTTCTTATAAAAAAAACTAGAGCAAAAGAAACAAATAAAACATTTTGATCCCATACCAATTTGTGATATAAACTTGAATACCAGGGACATTATAAATGGAAGTATGAGGTCAGCAGCTTGTTTTGTCAAACCATCAGATTATTTCAAGGATCCAGAGGAAAAAATAGATTTCAAAAATATCTCACATATACTATCTCTTACTTAAGGTAGTCCTTAAATTTAGTATATCAGTACAGGACTAATAAAAAACAAAATTTCCCCCAAATTTTTTAAGGCCTGATGCTATTGTATCCTTGTTCCATAGTTTTCCAAAGCATTCGGAAAAAAAAACAACCTTGATTTTTGTTGTACTTAGAGTAAAATTACAAAGAAATGCTAAAAAAATAATGGTCACTTTCCCAAAAAAAGAAAGACAGAGTACCATACCAATTCTTTTGTCAACTATAACCTGATAAGATACTCTAGTAGTTAGATTATACCTATATCTATATCACCTATACCTATCTCCACATCTTTATATATATCTATATATTTTTTTAATTTACCAAGCCTTCTTTGTGTTACTTTTAATTACATCTAATACTAATAGCTTATTTAGGGAAAGAAATCTAGCAGGTATGTTACTGCTTCAAAGCGTTAAAATATTATATTATTCATTTTTAAAGATCATTTTATCAATAGATATTAACTTAGCTGCAAATTAATGAAGCTAACTCTTGGAAGACCTTCAAGGCTCCAGTTTGCTAAACTATAAAAGAAGACAAACAAAAAATAGCCTTTAAAAACACTTTGATGGATAATATCTACCTTTTATTGAGTCTGGAGCAAAATTAGATTGCTAGCATTCCTGAGGGCTGGTAAAACACCTTTGGATCAATGTGAATTTGTTTAACTGGATTGTACCTCATAAAGTCACCAGTGGTGAGAGGAATTGCATCTTCACTTTCTTTGATCATGTTCATAATGTTATTCAGCAACTTTAATTACTTATCTTTTCCGTAACAGTAAGATGCCAATCTGAAAAGATGATATAACTTGATAAATCACAATGGCTAGCCATCTCACAGATGACTAAAACTGATTTACAGCAAACATCAACTGAGGGCACATCTGAAAATTCTAATCATTTTTTTTAAATACAGCATAAGAGGATGAAGTGGTCCAGGTATGTAGATTATCACAAGGACTTATGTTTTTTCATATGAGCAGGTCTATGTCATTTCATTTGGGGGTAGCAAAGGGGTTAGGAGCTTTGGTATCTTTCCAGCTTCACCCTGATCCCCCATTGCAACTGTTTTTGTGGTAGTGGAATAGGAAGATTTTGACACGCCAGAGCAGAAATAGACCACTTTGGAAATTAAAACAGAGAAGCAAGGTACTATGCTATTGTCACATTAATGACTTAAATCATAATGAAATGTGCATTTCTTGTTACTGTTTTAATCTGTGATACATAAACAAAACTGTACTCACTTGTCCTTCATTTTCTTTCCACAATCTATCCATACATGTGCATCACAATCATCATCTAGCTCAGGATAACAAAAACCATCATTTCTTAATACAAAGATTAGACTTCTTTCAAAGTGATGAACTTTTAACTACTATATGCTGAGTATTTACATGTGTAGTCCAACTACACTCTCAACCAGTCTTTATGAAATTTAACAGATATCTGTACTTGAGGAACTCCAGATATCCTTCTGAAGGACTCACTAAGACCAAATCATATTCTGAAAATTTGAAAATTTTCAAATTGGCCTCCAGCTATATACCCCATCTGCTTCCAGCATGAAGTGTTCTGGGAGCTCTTTCTGTTACAGTGAGGGTTGTTCATTCATTCATTCATTCATTCAGACTCTCTTTCTTCCCACCTTATTGATTTCCTTGGTGAGCAGCATTTCAAATGACTAATGGAATAGAAGAAACCTTTTCTGAACCAGAGAGTAAATACATTGCTGAAATGGATGGTTAATTAGTTCTTTTGACACGGATACTTATTCACTTAATGAATGAGTGACCTTCTTTTTTGTACATATATATATCATATACCAATACATGTGCGCTCATATCTCTTTTTTATTTGTCCAGTATTCTTTCCTTGACCTATACCTGTTAAACCTATCAAGTTAATTCTTGGAAAGTGATATATCCAAATCAACTCTTGCAAACATTTATTGAAAACTTCTTACATCTTTATAAAGAGTGTAATTTTGAATGTATAGCAACCTTAGTCCAAATTCCAGCTCTGCCTCTTACCTGGATCCCTAGATATATAGTTGCTAGATGGACGGATGAATATAACATGTTATTTCTTAGTACCTGTTTTTCTCTCTCTCTTTCCTCTTCTAATCAAGCAGATCCACTAAATGTTTACCGAAAAAGAGAGAATTCTTGTATTTTTATTATATCAGTCTGTGTTATTTGGATTCTCTCTACTCTCCTCCTGACTTACCTTAATCACAGTAATCCTTCAGAATTGAGTTTAGACCCTGCCTCTTCCATGAAGCCTTATTAAGCCATCCTGGCTGACAGGATATTTGCTATTCCCTTCAAAATTATCTTTTTAAGTATATTTTATTGATTATGTGATTATAGTTGTCCCATTCTTTCTTCCCTTTATTCCCTTCTGCCCTGCACCTCCTCCCACCAGTATTCCCCCCACAACACACACCTTAGTTCGTGTCCATGGGTTGTACATATAAGTTCTTTGGCTTCTACATTTCTTATACTATTCTTAACTTCCCCTTGTCTAATTTGTACTACTATTTATGCTTCTCATTCCTTGCACCTTTCACCCCATTCTCCCCACCCCATCCCTGCTGATAACCCTCCATGTCATCTCCATTTCTATTATTCTATTTCTGTTCTAGTTGTTTGCTTACTTTGTTTTTGATTTTGCTTTTATTTTTTTGGATTCAGTTGTTGATGGTTTTGAGTTTGTTGTCATTTTACTGTTCATAGTTGTGATCTTCTTTTTCTTAAGTAAGTCCCTTTAACATTTTATATAATAAGTGCTTGGTGATGATGAACTTCTTTAACTTGACCTTATCTGGGAAGCACTTTACCTCCCCTTCCATTCTAAATGATAGCTTTGCTAGATAGAGAAATCTTGGATGTAGGTCCTTGCCTTTCATGACTATGAATACTTCTTTCCAATCTCTTCTTGCCTGTAAAGATTTCTTTAGAGAAATCATCTGATAGTCTTACAGGAATTCCTTTGTAGGTAACTGTCTCCTTTTCTCTTACTGATTTTAAGATTCTCCCCTTATCTTTAATCTTGGGTAATGTAATGATGATGTGCCCTGGTGCGTTCCTCCTTGGGTCTAATTTCTTTGGGACTCTGAGTTTTCTGGACTTCCTGGGAGTCTATTTTCTTTGCCAGATTGGAGAAATTCTCCTTCATTATTTTTCTAATAAGTTTTCAATTTCTTGCTCTTTCTTCCTCTTCTCTGTCTGGCACCCCTATGATTTGGATACAGGAATATTTAAAGTTTTCCTGGAGGTTCCTAAGGCTCTCCTCATTATTTTGAATTGCTGTTTCTTCATTCTATTCTGGTTGAATGTTTCTTTCTTCCTTCTGCTCCAAACCATTGATTTGAGTCCCTTCCCTTCACTGTTGGTTTACTGTATAGTTTTCTTTATTTCACTTCTCATAGCCTTCACTTTTTCCTCTACTTTGTGATGACTATCAACCCTTGCTGTGAGCATCCTGATTACCAGTGTTTTGAACTCTGCATCTGATAGGTTGGCTATCCTTTCAGCACTTAGTTCTTTTTCTGAAGCTTTGATCTGTTCTTTCATTTGGGTCATAATTTGTTGTCTCAGCACACCTGTTCTGTTATAAGGGGCAGAGACTTAGGTGTTCACCAGGGCAAGGCAACCCACTTGGCTGTATTGTGATGCTGTATGTTGGGAAGGAATCTCAGAGGGAACAAGATCACTTGCTCAGCTCTCAGCCAGCTTTCAGTCACTTTCCCCACTACCCACAAGCAAATTGGAACCTTCTAGTGTTGATTCCCAATGGGGTTGGGTTTCTCTGTGTTCTAGGACCTGGGGGTCCCCTCCAATGAACTGTCCTATGAGGCTGGGAGTTTCACTGGTCACCACAACCCCTACAAGTATTTATAGCCAGATGTTTTGAGGCTTTCTTTCCCTTTTCCCCACTGGGTCTCTGGGTTGTCTTGCTCCCCAGTTGTTCCTCCCAGTTTATCTCCACACAAATGTGGAGCTGCCAGCTGCTGCCTCGCTGCACACCCTCTCTGCCCTAACTGCCCATCTCCATCCCTCCTATACATCTAGGTGGATGTTTCTTCTTGAACTCCTCGGTTGTTGGACTTCCATATAGTTCGATTTCTGGCAGTTCTGGTTGTTTTTTGTTTGTTTGTTTTTTAATGAGATCTATAATTATTATATATATATTTATATAGTTATTTATACATATATAATTACATATATATGCACATACAAAATTTCAATGGACAGAAATTGTATATTCTCAGAGAAAAAAACCTGGAAATATGCAAAACAATAACTAGTGATGACAAGAAAACCATTCTGAGATGTTCTAAATTAAAATTACAAGTAGCCAGAGTGTGAAAGAAAGAGATACAACAGTTGGCCTGGTAACAGCTATGGATCAGCTGTGACAAAAGACTGCTCACATTCCTGTATATCTGCTAGAATTTAGGATTAATTCCAAGTGGCTAGATCCATGATTATCCAAAAGAGAGAATAGCTAAGCACCATAGAACCCCAGGAGCCTCTGCTTCTTATTTGCACATGAACTTTTCAATCTACTGCCCACAGCTAATCCACAGAAATGGCACTTCCTTGAGGACCCTCCTGCACTTGTCCCAGAACTAGCCCATCATCTCCTTTGTCTATAGCTAATGGAAATCTTTTCAGAACACTTACATCTTTCTCTCCCCTGCTAGATGTGTAAAAACACGTGTAAAACTCAAGGCTGGCGGACTGTAGTTGTCTTTTCTTTCTAATCAGGCTCTGGTGGCTTAGACTCCATGCCCTTCTTTTTTGCTAGTGGTGGCCTAACAAACCCTTTCTTTTAAAAAGACTTTCATCCACAGAATTTAAAATCCTTGTTTAATAATGATGTAACTGGAAGTTTATAAATACAGATAAAATTGTTTTCTAATGCATGTATTTTCAATCTCTCTATTTTTTTCAGTTTTTAAGTTTTCTATTTTTTGATGGCATTGGAGTACTATTTTCAAGACTGTTATCATTTCTTCTTTAGAATTGAACTCCTTCAAAAGTTAAAGTGTTTTCAGTCCATAACAATTTTCTACTAAAAAATAAAAAATATTAGGACAGTAACATCAAAACCGAGTGATGAAATCTTGTCATAAGTTAGTCTTTAAATGAATCAATAAGTTGCTGAGTTAGATCCTATAGAAGCCCAGGATATGTTTAACTGTGACTTACTATGGCCCTTTTTCTAACAACTAGTCTTCTCCTTCTCTGTTAAAAAAAAAGCAATCTCACTCTGCCTCTTGTTTCTTTGTCAAGAGATTTTGATCTACTACAACTCTGTCCTGTCCTTGTGCTCACTTATTTCATCCTTACTGGAGAATTCCAAAGGTGTCTATGGGAGTAGAAATGAGCATGAGTAGATCAGAGTCCCTCCTCCTTTCCCTCCTTTTGGAAGCCAGCTATCCAAACCAAGCAAACAGTTGTCATTTGACCAGCTTTGTTTTCTTGTATTGTTAGTTTAACTAATATTCCACTCTGATGAGACCTATGGCTTTTTAAAAAATATTTTATTTATTTATTTTTAGAGAAAGAGGAAGGGAAGGAGCAAGAGTGGGAAAGAAACATCAATGTGTGTGGTTGCCTCTCATGCGTCCCCCAATGGGGACCCGGTCCACAACTCAGGCATGTGCCCTGACCCAGAATCGAACTGGCGACCCTTTGCTTCACAGGCCGGTGCTCAATCCACTGAGCCACACCAGCCAGGGTGAGACCTATGGCTCTTATGATAACCTACATGACTCATTATTTTGAAAAATTCTTGGGTTTAGAATTAAGAGACATATTATAACCACACACTTAAGGTACAGCTGCTAATGTAAGTATAAGCTTTATCTTTCATTCAGGCCATTATTTCATCTCCATCAATTAAAATTGATTCATACTTGGAAAAAAGACTAGTTCTATAAATGATTTTTCTAAACTATTACCTTTTGATCACCTATAACTTCCATGTATCCTTGTTCCTTTTGTTCACATTCTCTTCTCATACTCACTTGTTCTTTTTTCTGCCCCTCTCCAAAGATGCAGGGAAACATTCCATATCCTTTTTTCCTGGCAGAAAGGAGTATTTGGGAATCCAGTGTTGGGTTTTTGTGGCCAGGGTAGGGGTGGTATTTCCTGAATTACAGAACAGAACAAACACTCTCTTGATCCAACTGCAGAGGGTAAATGAGCTATTAAAATATACCATGGAAATATACCATTATTAGCATGCTTTTACATCCTGATTTGAGTTTACATGCATGAATTCACAGAGCAGCAATTGTAAATTTACTTTGTTACATGGAACCTATACAGCAAAGACAAAGACAGAAAATAAAACCACACAGCACTCCTGGTGCCTTTTGAGAAATTATAATTGCAGATAATTTTTTAACAATCTGAAACAGGAGTAATTAAGAGCTTTGTAATGTAATATTTCATGTATCATTTTATCTGTACTACATGGAACCACATATTCACAGCATCAAAAAATACCCTGATATTTTTAATCCAAATGAAATAAAATATTTTTTCTATTAGCTATAGACATTTTTAAAATAAAAAACTAGAGTACCTATAAAAGAAATTCACATTTTTCTGTTTTCTATGATAAAAGTCTGAAAGCCACCACCAGCTTGCATCATAGCCATTGCCATCTCCACAAGTTATAGATAAACTGCTTTAGAACATACAGTAATGGCATGATCATTATCTCATTGAGCCTTCAAAATAACCTTATGAGGTAGGTGTTTCAGCAAGTATATTGGTCCCCCTCACCCATGAGGAAACAAAGGCCCATAGAATGGTAAAGTCAGACATCCACCCATCTGGGATCCTGTCTACTTATATTCCTTGTGTACTAAGTATTTGCAGATCAGTAGAGTTGAGAAAGTATCTGATGTGCAAGAGGACGAGGTTCAAACCAAACCAAACCAAATGAAACAACATATACATCTTTATAGGCAAATCATCGGAATGTTTTTATATGAAGGTACAGAGACTGGCAGTGGGTACCAGCACCACCCTGCACTGAAATCACTGTGGAGAAGCATGGTAGGCCAGTAATTAAGAGCACAAGCTGTGAAATTAAAGAGCCCTTCATTAAAATCTTGTTTGTTCTTATCTTTGACATTTTTACACTTATTGGCTGGGGAGTTTTGCCAGTTACTTAATCTCTCTTAAGTTAATTTCTTAATTTCTAAAATTGGCATACAACTGTATGCATTGCAGGGTTTCTCAAGCATTAAATAAGATAATATATAAAATTTCACATTTCGAGATGTAGCAAATAATAACTTCAACAAATGTTGTTTATAAGAATCCAGTCTTTTTCTCTTAGAATGTAGAGGATTGGTGGAGGAAGAGAGAATCTAATGGACAATTGAGGAATAAAGAGGTAGACACGTTGCAAAGAACTGAGATTGGAGGATAAATTTGCCACTCTCTGTGAAGCCGACAATGAAATTATCATTTATAACAAGAAACATAGATTTAGTCTTTATTCCTATTCCTGTCACAGACCTACCTACTAAAACCACTGAAATCCCCTAAGAGAGAAATAAAGGTGTCTTGTTATGTTAATGAGATGACTTTGAAAAAGCCCCCAGGTAAACTAAAGGTGGGAGCTGGTTGCCAGGGAAACCAACTCTGTGATTAGAGCATGGGAACTTTTAGGGGAGAGAGGATGGAGATTGAGTTCAATCATCAATAGCCAATGTTTACTCAGTCACACCTGTGTAATAATGAAACCTCTGTAAGGACCCAACAGTACAGGGTTGGAAGGGCTTGTGGGTTAGTGAACACCTGCAGGTGCTCAGAGAGTATGGAAACTATGCCCCTCCCTGCTTACATTGCCCTAAGCTTCTCTTTTCTCATAATAAACTGGTCATCTAGTAAAGAAAAGGTTTCTCTGAGTTCAGTGAGTTGCTCTAGCAAATTAATTGAACTCAAGGGAGAGGTCACCGGAACCTCTAATCTATAGCTGTTCAGTCAGAAGCACTGGTGACAAACTGGACTTTGAGTTGGCATCTGAAATGGGTGGGGCAATCTTGTAGCCCTGAGCCCTTTCCTTGTTGGATCTTACACTATCGCCAGTAGATACTGTCAAAATTGAGTGAATAGCTTGGTGAGGGGAAATCCACGCTTTGAAATTAGTGTCAGAATTGTATGGATTATCTCTAGAGAAGCTGCCTAGTGATTGAGAAATGAGCAAGAAGAAGAGAAATGCTAATATTTGTTGTTCTTTGAAGTCTTGGTAACTGTATTGCATTCAGGGGTTTGAGAAACAAAAAACAAGTAGTTATTGTCTGACTACTTTTCAGCTACTGGCACGTGTTCCCTTGAGCAGTCTGGGCCATGAATCAGGAAGGCCATTAACTCAAAGGGAACACTATTATTAGGGAATCACAGGAAATGTTTAATTTTTGGCTGTGCATTTTGTTCTGTCAATGGGAAACATTCTACAAAGACAAAAAAATGATGACCTAATGTGTCATATTGGGGCTTTAAGTGTATTATTTCATTGACTCTTCCCTCTTTCTACTTATTACAGGATTATTATTCCCATAACAATAGGAAAATCGAGGCTCTGAGAGGTTAAATTATTTGGTTATATTTGCACAATGTAAGAGACTAGGATTGCATCCAATGTATGTTTGACCAGCAAGGCCCTTGCTTTTACTTACATCCTCTAGTCAAGAAGATGGGAACAGTATAATATCTAAACAACAAAAAGCATTTATTCATCACAGTTTCCATGGTAATCACAAAATATTGCTTAAAATATGATTTCCTTTCACTGACTTCATGTTTAATAAATAGCCTTTTGATCTTTAAATTTATATTCATTTATATCCTTGTGATTTTTAAATCTTGATTCATTTATATAACAGTTTAGGACTAAGGATGTTAAATAGTTAATATCCAAGTATGTTTCATGTGTGTTTGTATCAATGTATGCTCATGCATGTGTGAACTAAAGTGCATGTATTTGTGCATGTGCATGTCTATATATAATAATCCTTAATAACTAAAATGTAGATTTACATTACCCTTTAAAGGTGGAGTCCCATGGACTGGCTGTATCCAAATTACTTCATTTAATATTCATAATAACCACCACCCATATACATTATATACATAATACTCATAATAACCACTATCCACATACATGTATGCTTCTTAATATACATTAAAAACACTACCCATCATTTTGTAGTTGAAAAAATTAGGATTAGGAAGGTTATAAGTCAACATAAATCACAGATCAAGTCAAAGCTTGTGCTCCTCCTCTTATTCCTGGAAAGCATAAATCCATTTTACCCAATATACCACGGGTTTAGTTCCAAACCCAATGCATATCACAGGATCTGCAAATGAATCAGTGAGTGAATGAGTGAGTTCATACAAATGGAAAGTTTGTGTGTGTGTGTGTTGGTGTGTGTTTTACACCCTCAGGTTCTTCCGTCCTTAGCAGCCCCATCGCTGCCACGCCCAATCTAATGCCTACAGAGCTTGTGAGCTGGTGTCAGTATTTCTGCTTCTTGTGAACAAGAGGCATTAGACTAGAAGTACACTTTTATAAACCACTCTAATATTACATAAAACATAGTCATTAAAAATGAGTTGTTACTCAAAGACTTCTCCACTTGTCCTCAAAGTGGAGGAAACAGTAGGCATTACTCAATTTGAGTTTCTTTTCCTCCTTGTTCTGTGAACCCTCACTCTGAAACCATGTGCACTAAATGGTACCATATTTAGCTGAGTCCAGGCTGTTTTTCCACAGACAGCTGGGAGAAATTCAAATTAAAAAATAATTCTTCATGAAAACTTCCTAAAAACATTCAGTTGATTATCTGAGAAGAGACTCAACTAAAAAAGATTTAGAGACCTCTAGTACAAAGACCAACAAAAAAAACATAAATCATCATACTTTAGAAGCAGAAAAGGTCTCTCAGACTATCTTATTCAAAAGGTTAAGAAGTCAAAATGCCAAAGGAGTCCCAGGAAGGACATTTCTACAGCCTTGAAAGGAGGTCATGGCAAAGTCAGGGCTAGAACAATGACCTCCTGGCTCCCAGTTAAGTTCCTTTTATAACTTTACTGGACGGGAGCAAATTTGTTTCACTGTGAGTTGTCTCCTAGAAATACCCCCTGTCTTAGTAGGTTACTCCCTGTCTTCCAGTTTTATAGGCACAGCAAAAAGAGGTCAAGACATTGTAGACAAGGCCCCTGCCACACTCACCACAGAATCCACAGGATAGAGTGGATTTGCAAATATATGAAGCTCAACAAGGGTTTATTGGCAAGGTGGTTTGCTTTGAGAGCAGAAAATGACATGAAAATCTTAAAAAAGAAACCACTTCTACTTTGGGTTAATTTTCCATGAAGGAGGTGAATTTTATTTCTATTAACCTTATGGATTTGCCTGAAGGAGACAAATAAAACAAAACAAAATTCAACCCATCACAACCGTTTTACTAGTAAGAGAAGGGGGTGTCAAAATTAAGATTGTAAATGTGGTTTAAATAATATCTCATATACTCAGAATACAAATTTGTATGTGCCCAGTGATATGGAACCTCTTCTATAGCACATCTGCAATATAATAATAGCACCACAACTGAACCAGCACTGTGGACCTGGAAAACTAGTATGAAGTTGTAGATTGTTCCAATTTTATTTAGTCTGAGGAAGTATCGGGTACTTGACCAAAAAACCACCTAAGACATTAGACTGATAGAAGTTGGAATAGTCAAAGCTCTCTAGTAAAATGGCACAGGTCTGATCTTGAACTGTGTAATCTTCCAATTACTGTATGTCACTGATGTTCAGTTTCCTTATCTGTAAATAAAAATGGTTAAAATATGTTCCTATTTGTCATCAGTTTTGAGAATGAATAAAGCAAGTATATAATATGTATGAAGTTCTCTTTGTAGACCGTAAAGCACTGAAAACACAATGGATTAATGCAAGTAGCTAACGCTATGGTGATAACTCCTTTGCAATATATAAATGTGTCAAATTAGCAAGTTGTGCACCTTCAACTTACACAATGTTATACATCAATTATATCTCAGTAAAGCTAAAAATTATTCGGTGCAGTCTATATTTTAAAAAGGAATAGAAAAGTATTAGGATTAGTGATTTAGGATTCAAAAAATGCACTTAAATCAGGTTCTGACATTAACTTGTGGTATAATTGAATAAGCTATTAATTCTCTAGACCTGTTTTCTCAGGTTAAGTAGCAAATTATTTTTATCAGTCTCTTCTAGTTCTAACATTTGCTGATCATAGCTGAGGTTATGATTTTACATTTAAAACCCAATTGTCCTTGGGAAGTTCCATTCTACTGAGCTGAACAGTATCTCCTTAAAACTTCATTTTAATTAAATCTTCCCAACGCCTCTATTGTATTCCATTTCTCTTCTTCAGAGAAAGAGGATAATTGTATGATTTTAAGCTATGAGTGAAGAAAGCCTCTGAAATGAGAAACCCCTATGAAGAAACAACACTATAGATTTAGGTTCCAAACAAGAAGAAGAAGGGGGAGGAGGAGGAGAAAGAGGAAGGGGAGGGAGGATGGAGAGGGGGAGAGGAAGGGGGTGAAGGAGAAGAAGCAGCCCAGCTACTGCTTAGTCCTTCAGCGTTTGACTGACAGGTGCATCTGCGGCAGCGTGCAAGTGTCAGAAGCTAGTCGAGCAAACACAGGTGCAGTCTCTTATTAGAGACACTAAGAGAAAGGTAAATTAAGATTTAGGACAAAAATAAAGAGAATGGCCTTATTTTCTATGTACTTTCATAATTTTCTGGGGTTTTAAAAAGTCAGATGGTACAGGATAAATATGACAGAACCATTCTGCCTTAAATATGTCAAGGATTATTAACTAAGAAAAGTAGGGAGTATTGTATTTCAAAGAAGATCTTGAATATCAACGTTGCCTTTCAGAGTTTTAAAGTAAATTTATCAAGTGTGGAACTGCTACCAATGTCTTCACCCTTTAGAACTTTAGTCCTCACAGACTTCCATGAAGCTGATTAATGGTAATTAGGGATTACCTGATGTCCGGGTTCCTAGCATCCGGTGCCTCTAGTAAGTGCCTTAAAAAACAAAAAGTGTCATGCCACTGTTTAAGTAATCACGTCCAAAAGCCAAAAATTTAAATATCCATTTAAGAAAATAGTTTTAAAATTCCAAATCATTTATTTTAACTATTTATTTACTTAGATCTTTCCCATGTTCTTTTCTGTAAATTAATCAAGCAGCATTCCTCCCAGCAACTGGGCAGCAGCTTTCATTTGAATTGAACCCTCGGTGGAAAAGAACAACCCGTATAAGTAGGTGACATTTAACTGATATAATTTCACATCGGTTTCCACACTGCTACCCCCAAATCTCCTGGTACAGTGTAAACTCAGTAGCCAGAGCCTGGGTATCAGAGTGAAATGATATATTCTATGTCCCTATGTGTTGCGACTTGATGAATATGAAAGATACCTGAGAATTCTAAGAATTGCCTTTCAGAGCATTAAACCCAACTCCAGTTCCATGCTATTGTAACACAGAATGAAAACTTTGTACTATGATTTACCATGAAATGGAATTAAAATAAGATGTACTAACAAACTGATAGAAAGAAATCGCATACGGACAGTTTCTTTGTAAGCACATTGCAGGTGCCAGGAGTTCCAGTTCCTGCTTGTACAAGAGGCAGCCTTGACCACAACTGCAGTTTACACAGATCACCCAGCTGCAGGAATGTGGCTGTCACTGACCAATTCCAAGACCATGACATCAAAGATCCATACATAGGAACAGGCGAAAACGCTTACTGCCCATCCACAGCCTCTCCCCTGATCTCTCTGTACTCCTTGCCTCTCCATCTCTATCAATTCTCTGCCTGCACTGAGATATGATGATGGGCTTTGAGACTAGATCCCTCCATCTTCCAGGTTGCCAGCACCTGAAAAAAAACTTTCCTTTACATCACACCTGCCTCTTGAGTATTGGCTTTTTTTAAAGGTTTTATTTATTTATCTTTAGAAGGGAAGGGAAGGAGAGAAATATCAATGTGTGGTTGCCTCTCGTGAGTCCCCTGCTGGGAACTGGCCTGCAACCCAGGCATGTGCCCTGACTGGGAATCGGACCGTGATTGTGTGGTTCACAGGCCTGCACTCAATCCACTGAGCTACACCAGCCAGGGCGAGTATTGGCTTTTGAATTGGCAGGCACCAGACCTGCATTTGGTTACACTATCTTTAAGCCCAAAACACCTTGGCTCAAACACTCCAAAGTTATATCTGACATAAGAGACAGACATCGCAATCACTTTAAGTTCCAACATCAGAGGCCAGGACCATGGCAATGGAATTACTACTACCTGTGTAATTCCTCTGAGCTCTGTGATTCTAAATTCCTTTACAAGGCCAAATCCCTTGGAGTGTGTTATTGGCTAAATTGTGCCCCACCCCAAACTCATATATTGTAATCCTATCCTTCAGTACCTAGAATGTGGCTCTATTTGGAGACAAAGCCTTTAAATAGTTAATTAAGGTAAAATGAGCTCATTAGGATGGGCCTTAATCCAATATGACTGGTGTCCTTATAAGAAGAGGAGATTAGGAAACAAATGTGAACATAGGGATGACCCCATCAAGACAGAGATGGCCATCTACAAGCCACCAAGAGAGGTCCTCAGAAGACACCAACCATGCTGACACAGCGATCTTGGACTTCAAGCCTTCAGAATCAAGAGAAAATAAATGTCTGCTGTTTAAACCACCCAGTTTGTGTTACTTTGTTATGACAGCCCTAGCAAACTAATACAGGATTCAAAGTCTGGATATTTCTGGAATTTATCTACTCTCTTGAAGATACACACCTCCTGGAGCTTTCCTTAATTAAAAACTGTCCCTCATAACAATCCCGATGAATATTTAAGTACACTTACAAGCTCATTTGCCCAAGACTCTCTGAAAATCTGGGTTTGGTAGAAAATTTTCACAATGTTCAGATCTCAGAGATCACTAAAGTTTTGTGAGTGGCTGGACTCTCTCTGTGTCCTACACTCAGAGCAGGACTAGATGTGAGACGTAGAGATGGGCTCGGCTTTCCCAGCAAAGGACTCGGACCTGGATCTCTTGAACTCTTTTTTCCCCTGAAGAAGACAGACTGTACGTCGGCACAGCTTTGTGAAAATCATAGTCTGCAGAGGCATGTGTAAGGAAGTAATAGCTTTCTCTTTCATCTACCAACAGATTATATCCTCAGGGCCTAGAATTTTATTCAGAACTGAAAACACAGTCATTTTTTTAACTAAAAAAAAAAGGAGAATGTGTCACATTATATTTACTCAAATAACAACATTTTTTACTTCCTAAAGCAGGAGGAATGAGTGTTTTCTGCATTGTGCCTAGAAGGTAATAGAGTGGGCTGCACCTCACATAAACAAAAAAGCAGTTAATATCGGCATGCTCTCTGAAACACCCAAGCTCATATCCAAGGCCTGGTGATTTAGTAACTCATATAATATTTTACAATTCACATTCTCACACATTTTGTCATCTCTGAAATCTAGATGTATTTAACAATTATTTGTGTTTTACAATTATAAATAGTATTTTTTACTTAGAAATCTCTTAAGATCAAAGACATCTACTTTTTGTAAAATATAAAAATATTTCTGAATAGTAAAGCTATTAATTAACTTGGTTTAGAAGCAAATAAATGTGCCTTCCTTTTACTTGGTAAAATTATGATATACTTTTTACTTTTAATTATAAATCACTTAGTCACTCTCTGAGAAACCATACATTTCTACCATCATCATCTTCAAATATCTCCTGGTATTGATGGCAATGTACTTTTCCAATTAATACATTTATTAATAACTTTCTGAGACAAATGAAGTTCTAGAATTTTTTACTTGTCTTTTGTTAGGAACCGCTCTGCCTGGTTTCAGGAATTGTAACTGCCCCCTATGGCTAAGGCTGAGTGAGCAACCTCCAGACTGTGAGCCACTAAGGAGACAAAGCTTGTCTCTGGTAGCAAGCACTGCTTCTGCTTCATCCATCTCTAGCCCCCAATGCTTGGTCAGTTAGTCAGAGATGAGTAAGACCCCTCAGAGGAGGGGCAACCTGGGCCAGACACCATCACTTGGGAGGCCATCGTGGAAGGACTCGGGGGAGGGGGGAATGCAACAAAGAGGGAGTGATGGACTCTCGTCCCCCGGGCCATTCTGAATGGCCTGAGTCCCCATTTCTGTCTGGGAGAAGTGACTCCTGGCTCTAATCCACTTAAGCCTAAAAACCTATGATGGGGAAGGTGGTGCAGCCCTATCCTAGAAAGGGGGGGTATCCGGGGTAAATCAAACATAAGAAAGAATATGTAAAAATCCTGTGAAACCTGCTTTGTTTAGAATGCTCTCATTTAAATGATAAGGGTCCAAGCAAGAAGTTTGTTCCTCAAAGTTTTATAGCTCTTTAGCTATCTGACCCTGACTGAGAATAAGCCCTCATAGTTCTTTGAATACTATCTATTGTTTGATCCTTACCTGTATTCTTTTGCAAATGAACCCAATAAAAGCCCCTTGAGGAAGGGGCTCTTGGCCTTTCTCCTCTGAGAGACTGGCTGCCTCTCCTCTCCAAGAAGATCATGTTTTGGTAGTTTCACTTTCATCCATGGCGGATGGGGTGACTTTGCAGGCAAAGTTGCCCCCACAGTCTTTCCTTACTATAATCGTCCTTACCCCACACATGAAGCAATTAATTGAAGTTTCTGTCAATAACCAAATATGGCCACTCCAATCATGCATATGCAGATGAGAAATGACTGCCAGGTGGGATTCCTGACCTAATGACCCCACTGAGTCCGGGAGTCCATGGATAACTCCTTTTATGCACCTAAGAGTAGAGCCATGGTGATGTTTGTGTTCCCTGGTTATCAATGTCAGTTCAGTCCTACGCCAAACGGTTCTCTAAAATGCTTAGGCATTAACTAGCCTTTATCTAGTGCACAGTTGCCTGAGTAAGTGGCTGTGTATATCTCAGGGGAAGGGCTGCAGAAATCATTACCCCATCTATGTGGTTTCTGCAATATTGTCAGACCATTCCTCCCAGGGAGCCTACTTATCCTTCAGTCAGTGGTTCCTGGGTCTGAAAACAAAATCAGGTCTGGAAATCGAGCAAGAAACTGTAACTTTTTATTGGGGTGGCTGTATTCAACCTCTCAGTTAATCTTAAATTGATTTGTTTTAGATTTGGAGATTGAGCAACACCCTTCTTGGCTGCCCAGGTAAGTTGCATCTATAGATACCAGTCTCCATTGAGCACTCCCACAGTTCTCTGTGGGTTAGGCCTGGGCAGACTCTTTGATCTTTCTAGTCATTACAATAACTGCACCAACTCTGTGTGAGTAAACACCACCATCTGCCTTCTGTTATTTTTAGTACTGTATAATATCAATTACAATCAGAGAGACCTTTTAGGTAACATCTCATACCACAAGTCCTGTCCTACAGAGGACAGCCACCACTGTCCTTCTCAATGATACCAGTTCCTGTCTCATGAGAGCAACGGTCAATGAGTGTCCCCTAGGAAATCCCAGAGAACATAACATCTTGCAGTTTTTTTAGGCCTTAACTCTAAATATTGGCCTGATGGCCAGGAGGGAATGTGCAGAAGATCTGCAAGAGATACATGCTTCTTGTAAGACAGAGAGATGTTGGCTTTATCTCCAGACAAATAGGGATTCAACCTTTAACAGGAATAAATGGGCTGACTGGTGCAAGGCCAGAGTTTCATTCTTGTTGCTGTCACTGATCCACGCCTTCGGGCTCCACATTTTCTTTATGGGGGACTCACCCTGGTCCAGCAGAACCCTGAAGTATTTTGAGTACTTTGAAGTACTTTGAGAGCTCTGCTACTTTTTAATTGAGTGGTGGGCTATACCAATGTTTTTTCCATCCTCTCACTTCAGGAGATAAAATCTCTTTATGTGCTGTGTAGAAGGCCTTCACCCTTTACTTTGTTACATATCCTGTGCCTTTTATGATATATAAAAGATATATCTCCAATGTATCAAATGCTCCAGTTTTGCACTCCTATCATTTTTATTTCTCTCATATTTCTCTGACACCTGATACATTTCACTTGCCAGTTTATTCTTTCCACTGGAGATGTCATAATAGTTAACTTCCATGCAAGAATATAAACTTGATAGAATATAAACTTACTATCTGCTGTGGGCTGTTCATAGTCCACCTATCGCCCCAGGTGGGGTTCTCATTGCTGGTGAGCTGGTGGTTGACCCAGCTGTAAAATCCTATTTTTTGTACTATTTTTGGTATCAAATGTCTCAGTCCATGTCCTTAGAGGGCAGGCTCAGCTAAAAATTTGCAGGTAGGAGGTTTATTAGGGAGTGGTCTTAAGATGGATACATTAACGGACAGAAGGAAGCTGGACTGTGAAGAGGTGATACCTGGATTTTGATACATTTGAAAGAAAGTCCTCAGCTAATTACATGCAGATGACTAGTGCTGAGATGTCTCTTTGGACTTGTCCAAAAATGGAAAAATGGGACTGAGACTTTATTCCCCTGAAGCTACCAATGTAAAACAGCTCTGTTCAGCCAAGGCCAAGTACTAGAGCAAGACTTCAATAATGGCTAACAGCCATAATCATTCTTGGAGCTACAGCAGTAAAAACTTCAATCTTGGGGAGGGAGTGCTGGAAGAGCACAACATCCACTACGCCCAAAGTTTACGATCAAAATCGTTCAATTTTCGTAATAGTCTCTCTCTCTCTCTCTTTCATACACACTCACGTACACTTGCTTGCTATCACCTCTGCTGAGTACAACCTAAATTTTAGATGCACATATTATGTATTTATCACATGTGGTATTTTGCCATCATTTTTAAAAATATATGACAGTTTTAAGACTACGCCATAAACATGGAGAAATGGTGAAAACAGTATGGGTGCATGAAAGCCAGATTATGAAACAGAAAAGAAAACTGGACTAAGGGTGGAATATGCACTTGCCACTGACCCCAACAGATGGCACAAGTGCCACTCACAGACCTAAACCCCTAACTACCTCATTTAATAGTATAATTGGGTGATATGTCTGAAAAATATTAATATTCTATTATTTTTAAATATTACCTGTCTGGTGAAGAGAGAGAAGCCTGCCTTGTTTCTGTTAGTGGTCTTTGGAAGACTAACCATTTGACCCACTTGTGGAAATTATTTTCTTAAGTAATGGGGAGAAACCTCAGTCTTTTATTTCTCTATTTTGATTATCTTGTTACTGCTGATAGTTTATATATTCTCCTCACACCTTTCTTCACACTAAGAGCAGATTTCTCAATTTCAAACCAAATAAAAATAAAAACCATAATTTGATCGCATTATTACACATATCTGTAAAGTCATTTATCTTCAGATTCCAGTGAAATTTTCCAGAATACATTTTTTGGTCTCTTTGGTAAAATTCTGAACTCATATCTTTGATATTTTTATACTGTCCTTTAAGTCTGACCTTATTTTACCCATTTTTACGTTTTCTGCTTTTTCATTTTTCCCCATGCATGCTTCGTACTCATTAATTTCAGTTAAAATTTGCCTGCATACTATTATAGCTCATATATTGATTTAAAACACATATTGATAATATTTTCTCTCCAACTGAAACAAAAATACATATTAGTGTAAGAAAACAAATTTGTAGGTTAACCTAAGTATTGTTGACTCTTTGCCAATGGATAATTTTTTCAGAGTCCTTTAGCTCTTCAAAGAGGGCACTGTCTCATACTGGAGTATTTTCAAACCAGTCTTGAGTGTTCCTGATAAAATCAAAACAACAATGACATTGAAAACAGAAAATCTCACCCTGACTGTATGGCTCAACGGATTGAGCATCATCATGCAAAACAAAAGGTTGCTGGTTCAGTTCCTGGTCAGGGCACATGCCTGGGTGGCAGGCCTGAATGGGAGAATGTGAGAAGCAACCAATTGAACTTTCTCTCTCACATGAATGTTTCTCTTCCTCTCTTCCTCCCTCTCTTCCACTCTCTCTAAGAACAAATAAATAAAATCTTTAAGAAAAAAAATACAACTCTTCTTTTTACTGCCTTTCAATGAGTTCATATTTTCCCAAGAGGCCAACTGTGGAAAAAATCATATTTTTCTTTTTTCTCTGTTTTTTAATTGTGAAATATTACATTAATATAAATAAGCACATATAGTTTATCTCTACCTTCTCCCTTTTTCCTTTATCTACGCAATTTTTTCGGTCTTTTTAAAACACCTAAATTTGTTTTATATAATTTACTCTAATTTTAGGTCTGAGACCTTGCTAGACTGGCTTATTAATTCAAGGAGTTATTTTTACAAAAGCATAGATTGCTTATGATTTTTGCATACAAAATTAGGTCTTCATTAAAGAAAAATCACTTTACATTTGAAGCGCCGATGTATATGTCTTTTTCCCCTCCTGTTTTCAGAGTGTCCAATCTCTACCACACTGAATACAAATGTGGACGCACACTTGCCTGCAGTTAAAGTGTGGAGTATATCTCCTCCTGTTCAGGCTTTGATATTCTTCTCACATTTTCAAATTTTTATTTTTATATTTTAAGCCTGGCTTCCTAGGGATTGCCACTGTTTGTTCATATCTCACTGTTCAGGTCACGGAAAGAGCAACTGCTCTGCCCAACCATCGTGAGCTTCGTAGGTTTCCTCCCCGTGCCAAGCAATGTCCATGTATGTTGGGAAACACACTCAAAGCTCAACCAGTTTTTGTAAATTTTCTGTGCTTTAACGCTACAGTTGGCTATTGTAGGTCTCCTCCACTAGCTCCCTAGTTTTTTTACTAGCTCATGGTCTCATTAAAAACCTTCACTCTAATCTACCCCTCTTTGCAACTGAAATGATAGGGTCAAACCTGTGGGTTTTCCCCATTCATCATAATTCACAATTTTAGCTGACAAAGCCTTGGGTTCTCACTCTTCCCTCTCCTAATTAAGCCTGTTACCTCCAGAAAAAGAGCTGTCCCTATTCAAGGCCATATCTATGTAGATTTTTAGTTTTTAAAAGATTTTATTTATTTACTTTTAGAGAAGGGAAGGGAGGGAGAAAGAGAGGGAGAGAAACATCAATGTGTGGTTGCCTCTCACATGGCCCTTACTGGGGACCTGACCTGCACCCCAGGCATGTACCCTAACTGGGAGTCGAACTAGTGACCTTTAGGTTTGCAGGCCAATTCAATTAACTGAGCCACACCAACCAGGGTGGCCATATCTATATTAATAAAACTACTATTCTTGTTAATTAAGTGGGAGGGTGAAGAGATGGAAGCAGCTCCAGATAAGACTACAATCTCTGTTCTTACAAAATCTATAGCACTTTTCCAAGAATAAATACTGCTAAATTTTTGTTATATCTTTGACTTTCAAAGCTCTGCAAAGGTTGCTTTTGAAAATTTTGCCCAGTATTACATATGTTTTATTTTCTAGAAAACATCCATGTATTCCTTTAAAAATATCTTCCACGTGAGAATCTGTCTATTCACTGAAATTTTAAATCTTAAATCAACCTTGCATTTCTTGGATAAACCCTACTTATTCATAATATATTACTTTTTTTGATATATACTGTAAAATTGGGCTTGCTGAAATTGAGCTGAGAAATTTTTCCTGGAGTTACCATGAATGCTGCCATATGCTGTGAACAAATCAGCCACACTGAGAAATGTAGGGGCTGGCAAAAGTACATTTACAGCTGTGAGTACATGAAACACAGAGTTCATTCTTGTGTTAGTACTTATTGGTTATTGTACTACAACTGTAAACCTCCTTTTGCCCACCCCTGTATGTGTACGTGCTGTGGTTTGCTGTCCTTCAAGTCCAGGTGTTGAACTTGTGAGTGAATGCATTTCAGGTAATAACGGTGCCCTGTCGTTGAATCACCTTTGCCTGTAAGTCCTCTGAGCTGGAGCCTCAGACATTCTGGAGCAGAGATAAGCAACCCTATACAATAGACTGAACCCTAAACAATAGACATTGGAACATAACAAAATAATTATTTTACATTACCAGGTTTGAGGGTGTGTGTGTGTGATGCATTACGACATAGCTAGAATAGAAGAGTCATGCTATTTCCTCCACCTTTTTAGAGTAATAATTATGACAATGTCAAATATTTATTGAATTCTTAATATGTTAATCATTGTGCTAAGTATTTTACATATACTGTCTTATTTATTGCAAAGGACAATAATTTTATAAAGTATTTTATTTTATTTATAGTTTACAGAGGAATAAACATAAATCTATACAAATTATATATCATTTATAAACTGGCTTTGATTGAAGAAAACCAATAAATTCTAGCAAAGTTAAGGAAAAAGTAATTGATTATGACATAGTAAGTGGCTTACAGAATTGTTAGGAAGGCTGAAGAAACAGACAATTGCTGACTTTAATGGATGCATTCTCAATGCAATGCTCCAAAGCCGTCTTACCAGGAGAGCTGATGTGTCTGCCATGACAGGGCACTTGCCTACTCAACCTGCTTACTCGATAAAGAAGTATTTCTGGAACTGAGGGCTTCAAATCCTCACCACCTCTAAATGCAAAGTAGAAGCCTCATGTCTTGCCTCTCTCCCCTCCTTAGTTTTGATACCTTTCATGTAAGAGCATTTAAAGGTGAGACTTCAATTGTACTCAGAAATTTAATTGGAAGGGCATCTGGGGAATGTAAATTTACTGGCATACAGGATGAGAATTAGAATAGATGCTAAGTAACTCAGATACTCACACTTATGCATGGCAGAATTTAAATTTAAACCCACTTTCTTCTCTGATTGTTTCTTTTTCTCTTTCACACTTGCCTTCTCTTGCTCTTTATTGATTGTGTGTGTCTGTGTGTGTGCTTACTGCTCCTTACTTCTCCTTTAAAAGAAAAATTTATTCAACTTTTGTTTTTCTGAACTGTTTATCTTCATTATCATCATCATCCAATATCAGTATACCGAGGAAGAAGAGATACCTTTAGGAGGCATCTCTTCAACTTACAATATTCAGAACCATACCCAGCTACAGCAAAACATGGGATCATAATAAATGATGAGATTGAAGATGAGTAAAGAGAACAAAGATGTGACATTTCTGTTCCTGAGCTCCATGTCAGCAGAGACAGGAGAAATGGAAGCTGGGCTACTCCACCTGAGTACACATTTAATGACATTTGGCAAAGGGCCAGAGGTTGCGAGCACTTCTGAGTTCTACTGTGTCAGCCCCACAGACTGTGGATGAGGAGACTGTGGTACAGCAAGGGCACACAATTTGAATCAACTTGAATCAAAGTTAGGAGCAGGGTCAGAAGGGGGATCTTCTGCTCCCCAGACCAACGTTCTCAGATTATTCCAATCCTGCCTCCTCAACTAAAACCCAGAGGTAAAGAAGGGTATGTTCATACAAGTTTTGAGCAACGAGCAAAACAAGTTATTACCATATAGGAAGCTATTTTGAAGACTTCTCTGTAAATTACCAGGTCATATCAATTGTCTTAGATATTAAAACTGGCAATTTACCAAAATTTTGTTTCGGTATTTTATGGAGAGGCTTGCAGCAGTTGGTTTGCCCACAACATTCCCAATACACTGGACAGCACACTTAAAACACCCCGTGTCCTTTCTAGCTTAATCTAAAACAAATGACGCGGCTCAGCTGTATGGCTTCATTCGAAATACAACCTTAGCTCTTGCTGAATTTCAAGTTAAGGCCTCCAACCAAAGGGGTCCAACGACAAATATTTGTCCTTTGATAAGCTACATTTCTTGCTGCTATTGTATTTTTCTTACCCTGCCACAATACACTTCTGCACCAGTGGATATAAAAATACTTTAGTCCATGTGTCCAGTGTATGGGCAACACAAACGCTAGAGATAAATAATAAAACAGAAAGCCTTGCCATGTGATCATAGCAAAACTTCTAAGATGTGTCCAGCCCTGGCAAGTTAGTTCAGTTTGAGGGAACATCATCCTAGACACTAAATGGTTGTGGGTTCAATTCCAAATCAGGGAATACACATAGGTTGTGTGTTCAACCCTTGGTTGGGGCTTGTACAGGAAGCAACCAATGGATGTTTTTTGCTGACATCAAAGTTTCTCCCTCTCACCTCTCTCTCTCTCAAATCGATAAACATATCCCCTGGCGAGGATTTTTTTTAAAGGTGCGTCCATGGACATATTTTGATGGACACGGTAATCACAAATTACAAGCCACTGAGTGCTTTGTAATTTTATTGACAAGAAACTATTAACATTAAGACTTGCCTTTCACTTCCATTGTTTGCCAAATGGAATGCCTTCATTGTTCCAAAACGTCATTAGGATCCACGAGCATATGTGATTTGAAAAGTATTTGGATCCGTTTTTTGGAACAGGTAACTCAAGGATTTTCCCTGAATGAAGCAGTCACTACTCTTCCCGATAAAACTATTTTTAATGACAACTGGTAGAGAAAAATTATCAGGAAAGCAAAGCTTTTCCATTGCACAGAGTAAATGGGCATAATTCTCTTCATGAGAACTTAACTAAAGCCAAAGAAACTAGATTCTATTTTCAGTTTTTATTACTTTGCAATGTAATGTTAAGTAAATCTTTTCACTTTTCTCCACCACACTCACTCAATTTATAAAGTGTTCATCTTTCTTTTCAATCATCTTCCTAAAAGCTTTTAATACATGGCCATAATTGACTAACAGCATAATAACTGGTTCAAACGGAAAAAACCATCACATAAAATAAAAAACAAGGAACAAGATGTAAAACTACTAGTCACTTAATCTATGTGGTTTCAAACAACATAGCTGTTAAGTTTGAAATATTTTTTTTTTAGTGAGTTTGTGAATCTGGCAGATTCTAGAGGCAAAAAAAGAAAAAACATGATAGAATGTGAGTGAAATCAAGTAAGTTAAATAATATCACACCACAAGCATGAGGCACAAAGAAAGGTTTAGCAATCTATTGAGACTTCAAAATTGGTTGTCTGATTCTGTAGCAAACATCTTGACATCTTGGCATATGTAGAAGCTGCGTGATTGGAGATACTTCTCAGTTTTTAAAGAAGAGTATGTTTTACATTCCAATGTAAGTAAACAGGGGTGCATTTTTACATTTCAAGGTAGGATATTAAAAGCGGGAACTCTTTTAACAAGTAAGTAATTTAGGCACTCAATTTAATATCCTTGTGCCTTCTCTCCTTCCCATAAGTTGTGATTTTTAAAAAGTCAGTTAATGTATTTTAAAAGCACCTAAATGATGATTGGAACACAACAGTGTGCACTTGTCATTGCCTTATAAATGTTATTTCCAAATATCTAAAAAAGAAAAATATATATACAAAAATAATCAGTTGAGTGATTTCAGAAGCAGAATGTCAAACCTCCATACAACTGAAAACTAAGAAGAGAGTCTATTTAAAAATACACAAGCATACCAAAGAAGCATGCTTTAAAAAAGTTATTTCAGTTAATGTCTTTCTGGTAATATTCCTGGGAAATCATAATCACATCTGATATTCAATCCTAATAAATGTCTTTTTTCCTAGAATTGCCTTAGCCCTTTTAGCTCTAGTACAAAGCACAATATCATAAGCTGCATGTATTTAAAGTTTTTCAAATAATTTTTATTAAGCATAAAAGAGAAAATATGGTGTATCTCAGAGGGGTTAGAAGGAGACAGCAAAAATTCCTCTCTATAACCATGTGCAACTCTGTGATGAATCAACATCTTACTCAATGACACTGAAGAAATAGCTTTTGCTCTTCTTCAGGGGGAAATTATCCTAGGGGTTTGTCAGTTTCTCTTACAAGTGTGCTGGAGATCTTCCAGAGGCATATGACTGAACTTCTGCAAGGTCGTTTCAAAAAATAAAACTAAACAAAACAGAGATATTTACTTCTTTGGCATATCTGGATAAAAATAGCTGCCATTGCTGTTGGGCAGGGGATTTAATATAACCCAGACACACATTATAAGCCAGAGAAAGAAATGAATGAAACCTGACTTTCATTACTGGTAGAAAACAGTGCCAGATCAAGCAAGGTTCAATGAAAAAACTAGAATTTTGTGTTGATGACATTAACATATAGGGACTGTTTTCATCCCATGATGCTCCAAATTGTGTTTTGAATAACTCCTTAATGAACTTGTGAACACCATTATCTATCTGAGTTAAGTGAAAGTCCTGCCGTGTAGCAAAGTCCAGTATACAGATTTCCAAGGCTCCCCTGGGAAAATCCATTTCAGAAATTCTAAGTTCAGATGACACCACTAATAAATGGATATTTTTTGGCTGCTATTTATTTTTATTTTATTTAGAAGTGGCAATGAGACTTATCTCCATATTTTAGCAACTCTGACAGTCTTTACAATAAAAAAAAACAGGTAAAATGTAAAAACTGGTATTATGGAGCTCTTTCTGAAACATAACTAAAAAATCTGAAAAGAAATATCACCTTAGATCCATGAAGCCTGCAGTATTTAAACAGAAGGAAAACCAGCAAAAAATCTTGTGGAAAAACAACAATTTTGCCCTAACATCCATGCTTTTCCTTCAATATAATTTCTACAGAATATATGGATTTTTATCCATACACCTCATAATAAATTCTATTTATATCACCATTTATAAACCTTGACATATTTTATGAGTGTTTTAAAGTTAATTTAGATTAAAACACGATTTCTCTTGTGAAATCAGCTTGAGTCAAAAGAAAATTATGAATACGATCATTTCTGTACAGATCAGAGCATTAACCTGCATCACTTTGAGCCATCAGAAAGTGGAACATTTGTCAAGCTGTGGGACACTTCTTTCCCTATGTAAAGGAGAATATAAGAATCTTTATTCCTACTACTCAGCAATTCATTTACCATCAACTTGGCTGTAGGTCACTTGACCTTCAACTTGGGTCCTGCGCCTGGATGCTTGTGTTACTCTTCATTGCCAGAAACTCACCACTGGTAATATCTGGATTCCAATCTCAGCTCTACGAGTCCTGTTTTGAGCCCCTCCCTTCTATTCTTTGCACCAGTCCTTCCTGATGTTGGCTAAAGGCCTGAGTGGCTTTATTCCTCCTTCCTGTGAATAAGATGTCCACAAATTCAGGACTCTCTGATGTCTTCTAATGTGTCAAGCAGAAGCTACCTTCTGTTGTATCTAAGCCACCATAAACCTTACTTCATGCAGAAAAATGTTCAAATAATGGTTATAATTTACCAGTAGTCATTAACCCTAAATCCAAATTTCAAAAACATAGCAATCAAAGTCAAATTATATTGTCATCACTATGTTTCATATAATATGTATACATATGCACACGCATTTCTTTTTCTTCCACCTGATATTTTCCTTTCTCCTCATTCTCTTTGTCCTCCTTATCCTCCGTCTCTATCTCCTCCTACTCCTTTTTCTTGTAAAGCCAAAGAAAAATATGTATAAATCTACTACTCAAGATAGCTAATGGTTAGTCTTCCCATAAAAGCAACTCATATAATTTCAGGAAAAAAAAAAACATGGGATCTAGGTTCAGAAGTCCTAGATTTGAATCTCAGTTGAGTTCCTCATATATCTTTGGCAAAGTACATCACATTTTTTAGTTATTTTTCTCACACGTAAAGTGGAAATAAGCACATCCATCATTTAGGGATTTTGCAAAGATAAAATGAATTAGAAGACACAATATTTATAACACAGTACCTGGAATAAAGTAGGTGCTTGATCAATTTTTGTTCTCTCTTTTTACTAATCTCCTTGTCTTTGATAATTAGATATATAAATACATCATTATATACATACTTTATTTATTTAAGCTAACCACTTGGCACTTAGACTTTCTCATAGACCCAAATACACATAAATTAATAAGTACATGTAGGGCGAATCTATCACTACATTATTGCATATTGTTGAGTATATTTTCTGATAGTAATAGGGAGCTGCCATTAGCTTTCAGTCAATAAGAATATGTAAAACAGATGGTATTCTACATACTTTACCAATGAGCATTATCACTCTACCATATGGTTAGGGTTTTAAGCTGAAATTTTGGATGATGATACTTTTCCAAGATGAATATGATCAGAAATGTATAGTGTTTATTCAATAAAGGGTCTTCTCTTTCTTATGTTTATTGGTATTCTATTAATAATATTGATTCATAATATACAAATGATAATGCCAAAGAATGAAAATGAAACAAGATTTAGAGATTCTCAAGGTGCATTCAGTAAACTATTTTAGGAAATAGATGACAAAAATCAGTGGGTATATTGAGATTGTTAAAGGTCCTTCTATGCTATGAAAGTTAGGTTGAGCATCACTGCAATCTGTTAAGATAGATCATCTATTTATTCAGTGAATGATAGTTGGAAGAAACTACAGTCCAAAAATGTCAAAAATTCACTGAATTAGAAGAAATAAGAGCCTTTTAATTTTAGGTACTGGAAAATATATTTTTAAATGAGAATTATACAATAACCTATGTACTTTTGATTCACTTATGCTCTATTTCCTGGAATGCATCCAATTTTTATGCCACAGTCTTAAAATTTAAAAGAACTTTGAAAGACATCAGACAAACTTCTAAACCAATAGCGAGTTTCCTTGCTATATTATAGACAAATAAGTCTTAATTTTCCATTTAAAAAATATTAGTATTATAGAGCTCACTTCTTCACATGTTAGCCTCTGGAACTTCATAGATTAGAATGTCTGAAGGAAAGAGACAGCACACACAAAAATCTAATTAAGGAATTTTAATGCTAGTTACAGATACATGGGCAGGGTTAACAGAATTAGGAAAAGGCGAGACACCAGTAAAGAACAATGGTAGAGAGCCCTGGCTGATGTAGCTCAGTGGATTGAACACAGGCCTGCAAACCAGAGGATCGCGGCTCGATTCCCAGTCAGGGCACATGCCTGGGTTGCAGGCTGGTTCCCTGCAGTCCAACTCCCAGCAGGGGACGCATGAAAGGCAACCATACATCAATATTTCTCTCCCTCTCTCCTTCCCCTCTAAAGATACATAAATAAATAAAATGTTTTTTTAAAAAAAGAACAATGGTAGAAAACTTTTGCCACCTCTAGGCCTGAAGTGTCCAATATCCTCCTCATTCTAACCTTAGAAAATTCCCATCACGCCATTGGTGAAAATCTTTCAGTTTAAGTATTATGCCATTTACCAACCCCCAGAGCATTGTTATTCAATTCTTGATAAGAGTTTTAGCTTAAATATTATTATTCTCTCCAAAACTGGTCTTTATTTTAGTTTCTAACTAAGTCTTCTAATGGGTGGCCTTTCAGCTCTCTGAAACCCTCGTCCCCACTGACTCTGCCCTCCACTGTCTCTCATTCACTTGCTTTGATAGTCTTATCCTGTCCTCGACTACAAATAATTACAACTTCTCCATAGCCTATTTACTAATCACTTAGTCTTATTTTTCTAAGTAACTGCTCCAATCAACTTCAGTAATATCATTCCAACTTGGGCTGAAGGATTCCTGTACCTACTGCTATGAATGAGCTCTCTGTGCTCCCATAAGTCAATCCATTCACTTTTGCTCTATATCCTACCATCTCCCACATCAAAGAATATTACTTCAGTAGTTGCCCTTTCTGTTATCTACACCATTGATTTACTTAATCGTTTAATTATTACCCTTACCATACAAATGTGCTCTTGTTTTTCCCATCTTCAAAGCAAAACAAATCTCATCCTCTTATTCCTATCTCCCCTAACCCAGTTCTTTCTTTACAGGAAAGCTCTTCTAAAGACTTTTCTGTTGATTAGGTTCCACTTATAGGTGAGATCATATGGTATTTGTCCCTCACTCCCTGGCTTATTTCACTTAGCATAATTCTCTTCAGTTCCATCCATGCTGTCAAAAAGGGTAGGAGCTCCTTTCTTTCTGCTGCATAGTGTTCTATTGTGTAAAGGTGCCGTAGTTTTTTGATCCATTCATTTACTGATGGGGACTTAGGCTGTTTCTAGCACTTGGCTGTTGTAAATAGTGCTGCCATGAACATTGGGATGCATAGGTTCTTTTGAATTAGTGCTTCAGGATTCTTAGGATATAATCCCAGCAGTGGAATTATTGGGTCAAAAAGCAGATCTATTTTTAGTTTTCTGAGGAAATTCCATACTATTTGGGAGGTGGGAGAGGATAATTGGGGAGTGAAAATAGGGGAAGAGCTGTTAAGGAACATGTATAAAGGACACATGGACAAAGCCAAAAGGGGTAGGTTTGAGGGTGGGAGGCGAGGATGGCTGAGGCAGGGGAAGTGGTGGGGGGAGAATGGAGGCAACTGTGCCTGAACAACAATAAAATATCTATATATATAAATGTATTCTGACTTCTCTTCAAAAACAATGGGAACAGAAGACTGTGGGACAACATCTTTAAAGTGCTGAAATAACTCAATCCAGCATTCTATATCTAGGAAAAACATCCTACTGAGATGAAAGTGAAATAAAGGCATTTTCAAATGAAAAAAAAAAGACTTTTCTGTATTTATTGTTCTCAATTACTTTTCTCCCTCAGTCTCTTAAACACAACCCAGTCATGCTTTTGCCCACACTGTCACACCAAATTGCTCTAACTCAACTCCTCAATGACGTCCTCATTAGGAAAAACAGTGGTCAATTTCCAGTCTTCATCTTACTTTAGCTACCAGCCCTGCTACCCTTGATTTCACGCACCCATTTGGTTTCCAGAACACAATTCTATCCTGGTCTTACTCCTACATCTGTGGTCACATTTTCTCATTTTTCTTTGCTGGAATTTTCTCTTCCCCAATGTCCTCTTAACACTTAACACTCTGGTACCCACCGGTTCACAAATTGGCCTCCATACTCATACGAGGCAGGAGGAAATCAAAGAAAGACACAGACCATTTTAGACAGTTAGGTGGCAGGTTTAATAAGCAAGGAAATTTACGTATAAGGTTTTTTCAGCAGCAAGAGAAGTAATGCTTTGCACCTACCTGCCAGAATCTTAGGCCTTAACTATGCTTAGTCATATATAGTCAGTCCAGATGGTCTCCATAACACATTACTCTCTCAAAGCTGATAACTGTGGGAACTGTGAGCAGAATGCACATTAGAAGGACAGGAAAGGGCTGCAAAGCTTTTTATTGCCCAGGTCCAACTTTGGATTACCCAGCAGTCAAGTCCTCTGGTACCCCAACAGCACCTCAGGACTCAGTCTTCATTCTTTCCTCCTCTACTCACTATCTTTGCATTCACATCTATTTTCACACTTGTAAATGGTGACAAGTCCCATGTTTGCATCTTTAGCTCAGAACTCTTTTTCTGAAATGTAGGTACTTATATCCCACGTCCCCCAAAGCAGCACTCAATAGATATCTCAAGCTTCAATAATTCCAGGACTAAAATGCTTTATCTCCACCAAGCTTATTTAATTTGTTCTTTGATCTTTCTGAAGCACAAAATGTGGAGTCATCTTTGTCTTCTTTCACACTCCACATTCACTTTTTAATGAAATACTAGGGGTTCCTCTTTTCAAAATGTATGTAGTATAATCAAAGAATATCTTAACACCTCTGTTGCTACCACCCTGATTGAAGCCACCGTTGTCTTGCCTGCAAATAGCTACAGAAACGATCTTGTTTCCACCTCTGCCCTTCTGAAGTTTCTTTTTGACATAGCAGCCAGAGTGATCTTTTCAAAATCTCTCTGCATGCCTTGTTAGACAGAATGTGTCATTCCTTTGCTTAGAATATTTGAATGGGAACTGATACTATTGAGAGTAAATGCCAAGTTCTTACAATGGGTCAGAAGACCTTAGAGAATCTGGCTTCCTAGTTTTTTGCTAAAATCCTTAAAAACTGTCTTCCTTGCTCAGTCCACACCAGACATACCAACAATCGTGGCATTCCTTAACCACACTACAGGCACACTCTTTCCTTACTCTTCCTGGAATACTCATTCCCCATGTACAGGCCTAACTTCCTTACATCCTTCAAATCATTGTCACCTTCTCAATGAGCCTTAGCATTTACACAGTACTTAAATTTCCATCTTGTCCCACCAAACTCACATCCCTGTGCCTCCTTAACTAACTCTACTTTATTTGTTTTGATAGCACTTACATTACATAAAATTTATGTATTTAATATGCTTTGTTCATTGGTTATCTCTACTGTTTGAAAGGAAGTCCATAAGGACAGAATTTGTTCTGCTCTTTTTATTGACAGAACTCCAACAAACCAGAGTAGCTCCTATGCATTAGGGGTTCAATGATTGTCGAAGGAATAAATGGCTGTTGGAATACATGTTGAGTAGATGGCTATAAAAGGAGGTTTGGTCTAAGGGCTGGATATGTAAATGTTTTCAGACGTTACAACTCAACAAAATTGGAGGTTCCTAAGACACAACAGTTACCTATTTAACCAAAGTCTCTAATTTCAGGTGCAGAAACCCTCTTTAGTGGTGCTTATGCACAATAACCTTTCAGAAATAGTCTTGAGTCCTTAGAAATAGTATCTCACTGGGAAATATATATACACACATATACACATACACACACATTTCTTAAATAACAGTTTGAGGAATGATACAAAAGAAGAGGTCTATGGTTGGATATGGGATGATAAGAGAGAAGAAAACAATACCTGAGTGAAAAGTGAAAATATCTGGTCAAGAATCAGACAGTAAAAGCAACAAAGGCAAACTATTTTGCATGTTTGTTCTTCCCTACCAGGGGCACAGGTGAGTGCAAAGGAAGAGAGCTTGGAATTTTGGGAAAATAAATACTCAGGAAACGATCATATTTCTATAATAAATTGTAGCCATTTGCATATACAGTGATTAAATATATTAATAATCCATAATTTATAGGAGATGTAATTCACAATTTGTGGGAGATAATTGAAAAAACTTAATAATTTCTATTATTTTATACCTACAAGAAACATGATTATAGTGAAATCCACAGTTGAGAGATCCATAAATGATCAAATGATGATTTTCTCTATTCCCCTGGCTATACATCACATACACACGTCTATATACGCAGCACCATCCTTGGGAATTGCTACTAAAAATGAGCATCATGTCATAGCCTGGAGTTACGCTTTCAAAACTACACAAATATCAAACACCTTCCAAATTAAAGATCATAAAACTCACCCAGCTAACCTCTTTCAACTGATCGCCATGTAACAGAGGGGGCTCTAAAGAAGATTGCTCTCTGGCAGGTCGGCAAAGTAGGATGAGACTTCCCACTGAACACAGACTGCTTACATGGGTTAATGAGGACATTTTAAACAAATTTCATTCTCTAACCTTTAGGCCATATTCACAACCTCACATATAAAAAGAAATAAAAGCCTACATGCTAAAAATACAGCAACAAGGATATTCTCAACAGTCTAATCAACGAGGTTATAAAAGTGCTTTGAGCTTCTATCCTGGTGAACTCAAGGTGACACTGACATTCTGACATTTCTTCTTCATGTTTCAAATCTAGTGGGGAAAAAAGACAAAAGGTGAGAAAAGGAGTAGAAGATAAAAACTTGTATCTAAATCAAGGGCTCCCCAATATGTCCAATTCAAAGAGTTCAAAACAATACATCTTTTGCATCCAAGTTAAAAAATGTTTTATATTATGTTGTATTATGTCTAAATATGTTTTAATAGATATTCTTCTGTCACAGAAGCATGGTTCTTTTTTAACAGATTCCTTTTTATCAGTTTATTATTAATACAAAGGCTAGAAAACAGACAGAGGGGTCATCAGAAACACCTTTTCAATAAGTGTTAATTAATCAGCAAGTCAAAGTAGAACATTTCAGGAAAAAGTGTGAACGCTAAGAAAGTTCACCTGACCACCACAATGTTAGTTTCAGTGTGAAAGTAAGGATAGTCAATAGGGAATGTTTACTGCTAAGTGCACAGTGGGACAAAAGGGTTAAAATTGGGGGCCTGGGTATTATGCTAAGTGAAATAAGTCAGTCAGAGAAAGATAAATATTATATGATTTCACTTATATGGGAAATCTAAACAATAAAATGAACAAAAAAACTGAAACAGACTCATAAACACAGAGAGCAGAATGGTGATTGCCAGAGGGATGGGGTGTTGGGAAACTGGGTAAAGTTTTTGAAGGGATTATGACGTACCAATTGGTAGATACACAATACTCACAAGGATGCAAAGTACAGCAGAGGGAATATAGTCAGTGGTATTGCAGTAACTCTGTATGGGGCCAGGTGGACACTGGGAGCACCTGGGGGATCACTTTGTAAAGTACGTGACTATGTAACCACAATGCTGTACACCTGAGACTAGTACAAAATAAGGTTGAATGTAAACTGTAATTGAAAAATAACATTTAGGGCAAAGTGGGGGAAATGGGGACACTTGTAATAGTGTCAGCAATAAAAATGAGGTAAAAAAGAAAGAATATTCAAAGTTATTTTAAAATGAAATAAAAGAATATCCATGCAAACAGAAAAAATGAAAGTAAAAAATTGGGAACTCGGGCATACTGTGATTGACTACAACTCTCACAGGCCATTTCATGTTCCTGGGTTCAGTGTTATTGATGAAATGAAAGGATTTAACCCAAATCTGTGGTTTTCTGTCAGCTACGTTGACAGAGCCACATGAAGCCAAAGGAACACTTTGGACCAACATGGGAAACACTGAGGATAAAAGACAAGTTAAAGTTATTGTTTTGTATATTCCTCTCTCTCTCTTTAGCTCTTCTGGTTTTTATTTCAAACAATGCTTAAATTTTTCTGAAAACTTAATATTTTCACTATTACATATTGATTATATTAATTATCCCATTGAATGAACATACCCAAATCTATATTTTTTGGCTAAAATATCAAAGGGTATTTTGGGTTATTTCAAATTTTCAACTTTTATAAGTAATGTTGCTAGAAACCTGTTACTAGTCTAGTGGTGCCCATAGGAACACCTTACTTTGTGGTTGACTAAGAGTGCCATCACTCTATGTTTAGCCGTGGGAAATGCTAACAGTTTTCCCAAGTGTTTACACAAATGTGTGGCCCTCCAACAGTGTAGGAGGATTCCAATTACTCTGCTTACTTGCAAATACATGATGTTGTTCTTTTACAATGTTAGATATGCTAATGAAAGTTCATTGGTATTTTATTGTTACGTTAAGATAAATTTTCTTAATGACTAATGAGATTGAGCTTCTATTTTTTCCTTTCCATAGTCTCATGGCTAGTCAGTTTTCTTCCTTTGCAATGTGACTATTCAGATCTTTGGACAATTTTTAATTGGATACCCCCTTATTAATCATTTGTAGCAGTACTTATATATTCTTTATATGAGTTGTTAATCAGATATATGATTACAAATACCTTCTCCACTTAATGGTCTCCCTATTAGGTCTTTTGGTAAACAAAATTTTACCATGAATATAGTTCTGTTTGTCAATCTTTATCTATACAACTAATGCTTTTGTATCTCTCTTTCTTAATATCCTCGTTAATTCATATTTTTTTCTGTTCACATGTAGGTGTATTAATTGACTTAATTAGTTTTACATAGGAAGTCAAGGTTTTTTTAAACCTATTGATAGCTGGTCATTAGGCATCAATTTTAAAAGAAGCATCTTCTTCCTCACTGAATTGCAAGGGTATCTTTAGCATAGATTAGATCACTATGTTTGTATGGGTCTGTTTCTGAAATCTTTTTTTTTTAATTTTTATTTTTATTTAATTCTTGTTCAAGTACAATTTTCTGTCTTATATTCCCAGCCCTACCCCCCCCCAGTGCTCCCCACCTCCCTCCCATTTCTACCCCCCACCCTTAGTTATTGTCCATATGTCCTTTATACTTGTTCATGTGAATCCTTCCCCTTTTCCCCTGTGATTCTCTCCCCTCTCCCCACTGGACCCTGTCAGCGCATTCTGTATTTCAGTGTCGTTGGCCATATTTTGCTTGTTTGTTTGTTTTGTTGTTTAGGTTCCTGTTAAAGGTGAGATCATAGGGTATTTGTCTTTCACTGCCTGGTGTATTTCATTTTTATGTCACCAAATTTCTAAATTCATGATCATAGCATACTGGTACATTCATTTAGATTTCATTTCATTGTTCAGTGTTATTTTTAGTTTGTAAATTTTAGAAGCTTTGAAGCCTTTGTAATTATTCCTAGGCACTTAATGTTTACAAGGCCATTTTGATGATAGAAATTGTAATTTTATTTTTCAATTTGTTTTTCACTAGCAGTAAAAATCGAGGCTTGCTGGTCTTATTTTGTTTCTTTCAAGATTCGTTTGTTTAATATATTTACCTCCTATTTGACATCTTGCTTAACTCATCTATCAATTCTAGTTTAGGTCAAACTTTAAATTGCCATATGGTAGGTGCCCTCAGGGCTTTTGGGTGCCCTGGGTGCTTTTGCCCCCTCAGCTCACCGTCTGGCACTCCCTGGTATGGAAAGCTCCCCTGCCCACACTCGGGGGCTGTGCCCTCAACTGACTGAAGCTTGGCTTCAGCTGACTCCACTGCAGCACAAGCCCCGGTGGCTATTCTTCTAAAGGCACAGGCAGAAAATGTCAGTGATACCCACACTACCCATCTGTGCCTGCATGCAGCATGCACAGCCACTGGGTGTGTTTGTCTCCATCTATATTCCAAAGGACACCTCAGCAGAGAAGCCCTGTGAGACTGTTCACCAAGCTGTGTGAACAAGGCCACTTAGAGTCTTGGAGGGCCCAACTCCTGCCAACAAGGCAGCAGGGGCACAACCAATGTCCCAGTGGGAGTGGAAGGTGATGCTCTGCCACAGTGGCCCTGGAGGAAAGAGCATGGGGCCAAAAAGGACTATTCCCAAGCCTGCAGGTCTAAAAGGATTTTTCCCATTGGGTTGTGAAGTCCCTCAGGACCTGTTAGGCTTTTGTCCTTTCCTATTTCTCCCGTTTGGAAAGGGAATGTCTATCTGATGCCAATTCCACTATTACATTTTACAAGCATATAACATTCTCAATTTCATAACTTTGCAGCTAGAGAGGATTTTGCCTCAAGATAAATCATACCTTAAGTATCATCCATATCTGATTTAGGTGATGTTAAAATGAGACTTTGGACTTAGACTTTAAACTTGATCTTGGAATGAGTTGACTTCGGGGGTTATTGGGATGGAGTAAATGTATCTTGCATGCAAGGACATAAATTTTGAGGGGTCAGGGGAGAATACTATGGACTGAATGTTTGTCTGTCCTCAAAAACTTTATGTTAAAATGTAATCCACAATGTGATGTTATTTGAAGGTGCGGGGCCTCTGTTAGATGATTAGGTCATGACTGGCATCCTCTTAAATGTGGTGAGTGCCCTTATAGAAAAAAAAAAAACAAAACCCAAGAGAGCTCTTCTTTCCACTTCCACCACCTGATGACATGGAGAGAAGACAGGTATCTATATTGCCCTTATCAAGTGTCAGTAGCAGCCCCTCATTGAGACTCAGTGGTGTGTCTCACGTGAACTACCAGTGAGGCTTCTAAGTATTTGGTTCCCAGCTTCATCCTGGAAGTAACCTAAAGCATACAGTAGTCTTCCCTTACTCATGTGGGATCCGTCCCAAGGTCCCCAGTGGATGCTTGAAACCATGTATAGCTCCGAACCCTAGATGTACTATGTTTTTTCCTATACATACATATCAATGGTAAAGTTTAATTTATAAATTAGACACAGTGACCCACAATAAATTATGATAAAATATAATAATTGTAGCAATATACTACAATGGAGGTTATATGAACGTCATCACTCATATCAGGGGATTTCTTGCTGAAGTCTTTATATAGGCTCAATGCTTTCTAGCACAATACATTGTCCCCAATTGGAACACATTTTCTGTTCATGTCTTTCACCCACAAATTTAATGCCTTTTTCATTTTATACAAGCACTTATCACACACTATAGCTATAACTTCTCTTTAATCCTCACTCGAAGTCATGTCTATTGATTTTTTAGAGAGAAAGGAAGGAAGAGAGAACAAAAGAGAAAAACATCAACGTGAAAGAAAAACAACAGTCAGTTTCCTCTCGTATATGCCCCAACAGGGATGGGACCACCACCCTAGGTATGTGTCCTGACTGGGAATTGAACATGCAAACCTTTGGTGTACGAGACAATGCTCCAACCAACTAAGCCACTAGGACAGGGCTGTGGCTATAATTTTTGAAGTTTTCAGTGCAAAAGCCAAACAAGCACAATTTTTTTCCTGCTTCATGATCTCATGGATATAAGATTTGTTATTACCATAAGGCCCCAGCAATTTCAACATACAATTTTTTTCTTTCCTTAGTAAGTCAAAAACTCCTACCTTCTCATTTAAAGGGAGCACTTTATGGCTTCTTTTTGGCATGTCCAAATTGCCAGCATCACTACTCTTGCGCTATGGGGGCATTATTCTGTAAAACAGGATTACTGGAACATAAACACTGTGATATTATGCCCGTCGAGCTGATCACCGAGGAGCCGCTAAGTGACTCACAGATAGGCAATGTGTCCAGTGTGGATACACTGGACAAAGAGAGGATTCACATCCTGGGCAGGATGAAGTGGGACAGCATGAGATTTTATCATGCTATCCAGAGCACTGTACAACTTAGAACTTATGACTTGTTTATTTCTGAATTTTCTATGTAATATTTTCAGACAGCAGTTGACCATAGGTAACTGAAACAGTGAAAAGCAAGACCACAGATAATAGAGAACTACTGTATTTTCTGTTTCTTAGGACCTGCCATGGTTTTCTTCTCCTGCATCTTGAGGGAATTTTTCCTGCCTATTTAACCACTGTGGACAAGCTCTGACCTGGGTCACCCCATCCACCTTCTCTGCCATCACAGGCCCGTAATCACTCCTTCTCCTGTGAGGTCTGAATTCAAGCCTTAAGATTTATGTTTCCCTTGGATACTTCCCCTCAGTTCCAGGGTGGTTTGTGTTTACAGCACCCTTTACTCCTTTATAGAAAATTCCTTATCATTAATGATGGCTTTTTAAATTAAATTTATGGTGGTGCCATTGGTTAATACATTATACAAGTTTTAGGTATATAATTCCATAGTACAGCGTCTGTCTATTGCATTGTGTGCTCACCACCCAAAATCTAGATTTCTTCTGTCACCATATATTTGACCCCAATACCCTCTTCATCCTCCCTTCATCCCTCTTCTCCTCTGGTAACCAACATACTGTTGTCTGTGTCTATGACTTTGTCTTAACTGTTCTTTATGTGAAACACTCCCTTTTCAAATTACTGTGCGACTTTGGTCTCCTGATTGGATCCTGGCTGAGAGGAAGAGAGAAATACTGAAATCTTTCCCAAGTCTTCTGCATTATTAAGTACAATTTTTATAAGTGGAATATATAAATCTGGAAAATTTTTCTCTTACCATATTCTTCTGAAACAATAACTCAAGGGAATTCATCAAGCAATGAAAGTTAATGGCAAAATATGCAATTACATAGTTAATGTCCAGAGCAATTACATTTTTAATTAAACTAAAATGGGATAAAAATAGGACTTTTCTCTACAGATTTAGAGTAAAAGACAAAGTACATCTGAATTTTTAAATAGCCCTAATTGATAGAGANTTTCCCAAGTCTTCTGCATTATTAAGTACAATTTTTATAAGTGGAATATATAAATCTGGAAAATTTTTCTCTTACCATATTCTTCTGAAACAATAACTCAAGGGAATTCATCAAGCAATGAAAGTTAATGGCAAAATATGCAATTACATAGTTAATGTCCAGAGCAATTACATTTTTGATTAAACTAAAATGGGATAAAAATAGGACTTTTCTCTACAGATTTAGAGTAAAAGACAAAGTACGTCTGAATTTTTAAATAGCCCTAATTGATAGAGATGACTTTCTAGCAAAGGAACAAAACTTTCATCAGCATTGATCAAATAGCAAACTGTGAAGGTTGGTTAATGGGGCATCACATTTATATAATTTTCTTAGTACTACAATGTTATCACACATGTTTGGCAGTATCATTGAGCACATGAGCTATCATACTTTTCATGAAAAATGATTCATCTTTTAGAAGTGGGTCCCTAAACAGATTTTATATACACTATATTTTTGTTAGGTGAGAAATATTCCTCTCCAACAGAAACATTACCTACTTTGCAACGTGTAAGAAAAGTGTTGTAAGCCAACCAAGTATATCAAAATGATGTGCATAGTTTGAGGATGCAAGGTAAGAATAAGACTGGTGTAAATAAAAGTAGAAAAAATACCTCCCAGATTTTCTCAGCTTCTTTTGTGGTTACAGTTCTGGGCACTTAGTCAGTTGAGGGTCACTAGAAAACATGCTTTTCTGATAATACAGCCTCTCTTACCTCCTTGTTAATTCTTCTTATTTTTTTATGGAAAAACAGCAGGAGCTAGAAGGAAAACCCAGACTGTTGTTTAAAAGGGAAGTTAAGGACTCCGTTGCTTAATTTGTACAGTGGCTAATTTCACCTTGGACCACTTATCTTTGGAGCTCTTGTTAGCTGAGATATTTGCTTAGTTTCTTTCACAAGCAACTTGATGCAAGTCCAAATCAAAACAGTTATCCAATACCCAAACTCCAGGACAGTAGAAAATTACTAACACTAAGCAGTATACAGTGTTTTTCAAACTTGTTTGCAGATTAAATAGCTTGGGGAATTTTTTAAGCAGCAGCAATAATTAATGTGTAGATCTAAGCCACAATGTTTCATTGGTTTGTGGCAAAATCTATGAATAGGTATTTTTTAAAGTTCTCCAGAGACTCTAAATATTTAGTCAGTGGATAGCCCTGGTATGTTATCTTCTGAATAAATCTTCATGGATTGATTGATTCTGATTGCTTCTGAATATTAGCTTGAAATTCAAAAAATTTAGGTGAACCAATGAATTTTTAAGAGAAATTTTTGTTAATACAACTTTAAAATGCTATTATTTCTATATGTTTAATCAGGAAAAAAGGCATACCTAACTCAATAGAAAACAAATAATTTTAGCATATTCCATAGTCTAGTGTTTCTATTTAAATTTATCTGGAGGACATATAGAGGATCCAGAGACACATGAAAAGATGCTCAATATCGCTAGCTATCAGAGAGATGCAAATTAAAAGCACAATGAGATACCACTTTACACCAGTCAGAATGGCTATCATAAACAAAGAAACAAACAACAAGTGCTGGAGAGGTTGTGGGGAAAGGGGGACTCTAGTTCACTGTGGGTGGGATTGCAGACTGGTACAACCACTATGGAAAACAGTATGGAACTTTCTAAGAAAACTAAAAATGAACGTGCCTTTTGACCCAGCAATTCCACTATTAGGAGTATATCCCAAGAATCCTGAAACACCAATCCAAAAGAACCTATGCACCCCGATGTTCATAGCAGCACAATTTACAATAGCCAAGAGTTGGAAGCAACCTAGATGTCCATCGGTAAATGACTGGATCAAAAAGCTATGGTACATTTATACAATGGAATTCTATGCTGCAGAAAGGAAGAAGGAGCTCCTACCCTTTGCAACATCATGGATGGAACTGGAAAGCATTATACTGAGCGAAATCAGCCAGGTGGTGAAAGACAGATACCATATGATATCACTGTTAACAGGAATCTAAACAACAAAATAAACAAGCAAGCAAAATATGACCAATGACACTCAAATACAGAACAGGCTGACAGGGTCCAGAGGGGAGAGGGGAGAGAATCATAGGGGAAAAGGGGATGGACTCACATGAGCAAGTATAAAGGACACATGGACAAGAACTAGGGGTGGGGGGCGGAAATGGGAGGGAGGTAGGGAGCACTGGGTGGTAGGTGGGCAGGGCTGGAAATATAAGACAGAAAACTGTACTTGAACAAGAATTAAATAAATAAATAAATAAATTTATCTGGTAGATTCTTTTTTCATGATTATGTAGAGTCAGACATCTGTTTGGTTTATTATAGGTTCTAAATCCATGTTAGTGGAAGAAAACTATCACTGTAATAAAAATGCCTCTGAATTCTTATTTCCCTGTAGTCTCTGGTTTTAGAATCATATAATGGTATAGAATCTACTATTAGATTAATAAGACTGGGTTTTCTAACACACAATGTATACAAACCTCCATGTAGATATCTGAGTGTATCTATTTCAGAGTCAAAGAGACAAAAAGGCACTTTCTTTGAAAGTCCATGGCCAGATTTCCTTACACACTTTTCCATGAGTAGCAACCTCAGTCAAACTTCTCTGTCCATCTCATTACACATCTAACTGCCCATCTGAATTTCAGTTGCTTTGAAATCTTTCCTATTATTAGAAATGAAAAATATTTTTTAGAAGTACTAGTGATTCTAGGCAATGACAGCTAAAAGGAGGGGAGCCAAACTGATACTCAGAGGGCTCTGAAATACTTTATTTCTCAGCTAGGTGGAGCTCAACAAGTTTTAATTATAAAGAAAATGTCTTCTGAGTTTTAAAGAATCTAGTACTTTTTATATAGTAGATCACCTATGATTAAAGCTCAAAGATATTGTAACTTAAATACCATAAACACTTACTGAAAGATACACCTACCTTAGAATCACTGAAACAGCCTCAGAGAAAGTCTTGGTAACATATATAATTACCCAAAGTCAAAAATTATCAATATATATGTGAAATGTCACCACTCATGTAATACCAAGTGACCCTGACATTACATTGAGAATTAACAAAATAATAAGCAACAGGTATTTGACAGAGATTCAGGCTATGTTGGATCTAGCTTTGATAATTAGAGAGGCAGACATTTAATGTATCAAACTATTGGTATACTTCATTTGCAGCCACTCCCGGAAATGAAGTATGATGGATTTAAAAGTACTGCTATATATTTGTAGACATCAACACAATCATTTCAACTAATCTATTACAAAGCCACCACAACAGCCTCTTGAAACATTCAGCCTCATGAAATATTTGTCAGAACTCAGAGTTGGGTAAAAAAAAATCTCAATCTCTCTCTTTCTCTTTTACTTATACGCACACACACACACATGCAAAGTTGAAAACCTGAGCCAAAATGGTACCCTTTAAAAAGGGTAGTCATGAAAAACAGGGAAGAGACTAGAGGGGAAAGAAGATCTCTAGGTCCAAGCAGAGGATGAGAGATATTAAGTTTCCTAAGCAGGGGAGTAACATAAACATGCACTGTTTGGTGGCAAGAAATTAACTAAACCAATTTAGAGGAGCACTGAAGAGGTACATTTAAGAGGAGCAATATTTTGAGATAATGAACCAAAGGAGAAAATTGAAAGTGAATTTGTAAAAAATTAAAGATGTAAAATGACACAAATGTGGCTAGGAGATGGGGCTGAAGTTTAAAGGAAGAGAGAGCATGGTTGAAAATACTCTTCTAATTTAGTAAAGGACTTGAAGCAATAGAAAATAAAAGTATTTTGGTCTAACACCCAAGGGGATGACATGGAGGATGAGAGCATTTGGTGGATGGGAGTATGAGGTAATGAATACTAGGAAGAGGGAGGTGCTACAGGCAACTTTTACTGAAAATGAAAGCTTGGGTGCAGGTATGACAGTTCTTCATGCTCTTTTGATAAATAACAATTTTCTATATTGCAATGGATCATTCATTTGAGCAGATTATCATATAACATTAGAAGTCCAGGGAGAAAGCGGCACCTACTCAATAGGCCAGCACAACTGAACAAACTCTGGTTACCTATGGGGAAGGTAAGATAAAAGAAATAATTAAGAAATACCTTTCTCAGTTAATGACATTTACTGAGTGCTAGAGCTGGAATGGTGCATTCTTTTTTATATACCTCCCTTTGGCTAATAAACATAATTAAGGAGGTAGGCACTATTAGCACTACTTAACCTGTGAGAGAATATATATATAATCTCTCCCAGTTCCTGGCACAGAAATCCTTAAACTCTTATAATTTCCTTAATAATAAGAGCACTAGAAGCATCTTTTGTTCTATTGAGTGACTCTGAGTGGACTCTTGGCTGAGGGCTGGTCACCAGAAAGACCAAGCCATGACTAGAAGTTTGAAATTTTTAGTCCCATATTCCAGAGAGGGATGAGTGGCTGGAAATGAACTTAATAATGGATCGCTCCTTTATGAGAAAGCTTCCAGAAAAAAACCCACAATAGTAGGGAGTTGAGGGAGCTTCCAAGTTGGTGAGTACACCCACATACAGAAGTGTGATATACCCCAACTCCATGGAGATAGAACTTCCTGCACTAGGGATCCCCAGACCTCACTCTATGTATCTCTTCATCTGGCTCTTCATCCTTTATTACATTTGATAAACTGGTAAATTCAAGTAAGTGTTCCTGTCAGTTCTGTGAGCCAGTGGAGGCAATAATCAAATCCATAGAGGAGGAGGCCAAGTCACACAGAAGTTGTAGATAACCTGGGGAGCTACTGATTTGGGGAGATCTGACTAGATCTCAGGGCAGAGGGACTGAGTAAGGGAGGGAGCACAGGAAATACCAGAGGTGGCAGGCGTGAAGCCAAGTGTGGCACATAAGGACAGATTTCCCTCAAGGACTATACTTTCTAACCAAATATAATGGTGTAATATAGGTGTAATATGGTTTCATAGCACATAACCATACTATGAAACCACTCATCACTGAACATATAGCCAGAGGTGAGAATACTACTGACACATCCTACCTTTTTATAGGAACTCTGAGATAATAGACATTTTATATCATTCCCCATTCAAAATTCAAAGAACTTCAGTACAAGTATTATCCAGAAGGCAATTTGCAAAGATTATTCTGTGGGGTGTATGTGAATGTGTGTGTGTTTTACATATTTTAATATGTATAATTTGAAAAAGTTTTTTTAAATCAAATACACTGGGGAAAAACTGGTTAAAGAAAGATAAATGGACTTCTAACCATAAGACTTAATCAGTACTCGTAATGTGCCAGAAGTGGTATTATCTCCTTATTAGAAAGGAATGTAGTCAACAGTGCTTCCAAAAAGTGTTATTAACAGAACCTTATTCCCCATAGAATATTTAAGAACAGTGTTGCTTGAATAAGCATATTTTGGTGAACACTGATACAAGTGAATGAAGATAATCATCTTATTCTCTTTCTGAATTTTAACTGCTTCTAAATTTGAGATCAATCCTCAAAGGCAATTGATTGTTTCATTATGAGTTTGACACTATGCAGGATTTTACATATCATTAAGCTTTTCATTTTTCTTTGAGAAATGAAAATAGCGAGCAATGGAGTGATTTACCTAAACCTATAAGAGAAAAAAATTAGACTCCTGGATTCTAAAATAAGTAAAAACTCTTATATTTTCAGTATTTTATTTCTATAAAGAAGCATAAAAAATGACTATGAAGAAGTAGCAAACATCACTTTATTTAATTTTTTTGTATTTGGTTTCAGTATTCCCTACTCAGTTTTCTTTGCTAAATTGAATAAAGAACATTACAATGTCTATCTTTGGGTAAGTACAAAAATTTTGTAGAAAAATATTTTTGGGGGGTCCCAAGATGGCAGAGGACTGAGTAGAAGTTACATTAATCTCCTCCCAAGACCAATCTGGAATTACAACTAAATTGTGGAGAAATTACCTGAAACAAACAAATAGCCAGAGAGAAGCCATATAGCCGCAAACAGAAGAATCAGCTTCACAATTGATTTGGAGTGACAAGATGGTGGAGGAGTGAGTGGAAGCCAAACTAACCTCCTCCCAGGACCAATATGAAATTACAAGTAAATTGTGGAGAAATTACCTGGAACAAACAACTGAACTATAGTGAGAGAGAAGCCTTATAACCTTAGACAAAGAGAAGAACCACCTTTAGCACAACTTGTCTGGTAAGGAGAGTAGCGGAGACTCGAGAGGGCTGGCTGGGTGCCCACAGGCAGCAGTACCAAAGAGATAATGAAGTGGCAGGTTAGACTCCCTCTGAGAGGAATGGGGTCTAAACCCTAAGCTGGGATCCTCAGCTTAGAATACCAGAGCCCAAAAAGTATACAGATAACAACCAGCAGCAAAAAGCAGCAGGGTTACTCTCTGCCAGAGGTGGATGGCTGGAGATGTAAAGGGCCATTTAAAGGGCCAATGCACAAATTTTCATTTGCTGTCACTTACCTGGGGTTCCAGCAACGTGGGAGCAGAGTGGACTGGAAACACCTGAGGAGAGATTGGGGATGGAAGCTTAAGAGAGAGTGCAGAGAGAGTAACCACAGGGTACTAAGTGCTGAGTCATCCCCCAAATGGTGGCAGCCGTCATTCTCAGGCAGACCACTCTCCTCCGAGTGGCAGCAACCTGGAGGGAAACAACAGCCCCGCCCCCAAAAGAGACTTGGCCCTGACTCTGTGTTGCTTAAGCCTGACTGCTGAATGCAGAGAGGCTAGATTAACAACTAAAGGAGAAAGCAACAGATATAAATCCCTGGCAAAGGAGGGGCAGAGTGGACTAGAGACACTTGAGAAGAGACTAGAATCAGAGGTTTGGGGAAGAGAGCTGAGAGACTGGCTGCCAGGATCCCAGTGCATAGTCAACTCCCATACTGCAGCAGCCATCCTGCTCAGGCAGACCACTCCCCTCTGAGCAGCAGCCTGAGCGGAAACAATAGCCCCAACCTGAGAAAGAGTTCTGCCCCACCCTATGGGGCTTAAGCCTGACTGCTGAGTGCAGAGTGACTAATTACAACTGAAGGAGACAACTCTTGACAGAAGATCTCTGGCAGACTCAGAGCAGGGTACCTAAGGTTAGATAGGGTCAACATGTAACACCACCAGAGGTAGAGCCAGAAAGACAAAAATAGTGGTAAATATTATAGGCTACCGAGACAAAATCCACTATGGTCTTCCCCAGGGTTAGTGATATTTTATTCCCTGCATAGCTTTTTAATGTCCATTTCTTGTCCAGCAAGTTTGTATATAATAAGTCACTAGAATTTATATTATATTTATCTCCTTTCTTATAATAGTCTCAATCTCTCTACACCCTTATTAATACTTATTTACCATTGATACTGAGATTGCAGGGGGAGGTATTTTTGTGGATGTGGGTTTGTTCCCTGGGCTTTGTGCTTTTATTCTGCAGCACTTGCACAACAGCATACAAGACATGATGGGCAGAGAGACCCTCAGTCAACAAGCTGGAGGAAAGGACCCAACAAAGAATGACCCAACAATAATCAAAACCCAAAGACATACAGAAAGCCAACATAAATAGCATCCCAAGAGCAGCAAGTTCAGGAGATCAAGGAGATTGCACCACTGAATCTCACAGGTTTCCTACCATAGAAGTTCACACCACAAACTCAGGGACTCAGAACAGATCAATTTAAGAAGCAGAAGCTAACAAGAAGTGTCACAAACAATGGAAAGACAAAGAAACAAACCCCAGATGAAAGGAAAGTAGGAAGCCTCAGAAAGAATGCTAAATGAAATAGAGGCAAGTCAATATTCAGATATTGAGTTCAAAGCAATGGTTATCAGGAAGCTCAATGAGCTCACAGAGAATTACCAAAAACTACAGGGAAACTACAGCAAACTCACTGCCAACTATATCAACATGAAAAAGTAAATAAAAACTTTCAACAAGGGCCAAGAGGAAATAAAGAATACAATTTCAAATTGCATCCAAATTGGAAAGAAGTAAGTAAATCTGTCACTGTTTGCAAATGACATCATCACATATATAAAAAATCCTATAGACACCACCAAAAAACTACTCAATCTAATAAGTGAATTTGACAAAACAGTGGATACAAAGTCAATATTCAAAAGTGAAAGGCATTTCTATACACCAACAATGAAATATCAGAAACAGAAATTAGAAAAAAATCCCATTTATTATGGCAATAAGCAAAATAAACTACCTAGGAATAAACCTTACCAAGGAGGGAAAAGACTTGTACTCAGAAAACTCCACAACACTGAAGAAAGAAATTAGGGGAGACACAAATAAATGGAAGAATGTACCATGTTCATGGATTAGAAGGATTAATATCAGTATTGATATTAATTAGCATTTCAGGATTCTTAGGGTATAATCGAGCAGTGGAATTTCCAGGTCAAAAGGCAGATTCAGTTTTAGTTTTTTTGAGGAAATTCCATACTGCTTTCCACAGTGGCTGCACCAGTCTGCATTCCCACCAATAGTGCACTAGGGTCCCCTTTTCTCCACAACCTCTCCAACACTTGTTTGTTGATTTGTTTATGATGGCCATTCTGACCAGTGTGAAATGGTATCTCATTGTGGTTTTAATTTGCATCTCTCTGGTGATTGGTGATGCTGAGCATCCTTTCATGTTTCTCTGGGCCCTCTGTGTATCCTCTTTGGAGAAGTGGAGAGAAATATTGAAATGTCAATACTACCCAAGCAATTTATAGATTCAATGCAGTTCCTATTAAAATATCAATGATACATTTCAAAAATATAGAACAAACATTTCAAAAATTTATATAGAACCATAAATGACCCTGAATAGTTTCAGTAATTTTGAGAAAGAAGAACAAAGTAGGATCACAATACCTGGTATAAAACTATATTACCAGGCCACTGTAATCAAAACAACCTTGTGATGGTATAAGAACAGACACATAAACCAATGGAACAGAATAGAGATCCCAGAAATAAACCCATGTCTCTGCAGTCAATTGATATTCAACAAAGGGGGCATAAAATGAAGTAAAAATAGCCTCTTCAACAAATGGTGTTGGGAGATCTGGACAAGTACATGCAAATAAAATGAAACTAAACCACCAACTTATACCATACACCAAAATAAACTCAAGATGGATAAAAGACTTAAATATAAGGTGTGCAAAAGCTCTACCTCTGTTTCACTCTTTTTGCCGTCAGTAGTTCTAAGCCCTAATCTTTAGACTGAGTTTGTTTCTTTACTGAAATTAGAGTGGTTATTTTTATTGCAAAAGTAGGAGTTACATAGCCCTTCTTGAAAGATGTCTTAGTTGAGGCCCTGGCTGGTGTAGCTCAGTGGATTGAGCATGGGCCTGCAAACCAATCGCGGTTCGATTCCCAGTCAGGGCACATGCCTGGGTTGCGGGCCAGTTCCCGGCAGGGGATCCATGAGAAGCAACCATACATTGATATTTCTCTCCCTCTCTCCTTCCCTTACCCTCTAAAGATAAATAAATAAAAATCTTTAAAAAAAGATAAAAGGGTCAATTCACTAGGAAGATATAATAATAAACATATGTGCACCCAACATTATAGCACCTTGATATATAAAGAAACATTGACAGAGCTAAAGGGGAAAATAGAAAGTAATACAATAATAGTAGGAAGCCTCAATACCTTATTGTTCTTCATGGATAGATTATTAAGACAAAAAAACTCACAGCCCTGGCCAGGTAGCTCGGTTGGTTACAGGTGTCATCCCCATATGCCAAGGTTGTAGGTTCTATCCCCAGTCAGAGCACACAGAAGAATCAACCAATGAATGCATAAGTAAGTGGAATAACAAAGGAAACTGTCTTTCTCTCTATGTCTCCCCTTTCTTCACTCTCTGTTTTAATTTTTTTTAAAAAAACAGAAAATCACAAGGAAACAGCAGACATGAATAACATGATAGACTAATGAAACTAACAGAGATATACAGAGCTTTCCACTCAACAGGGAAAACCCCCCACACACACACATTCTTCTCCAGAAAACATGCAGCAGTCTCTAGGATAGATCACATAATAGGTTACAAAACCATCATAAAAACTTAAGAAGACTGAAATGACACAAGCAGTTTTTCTGACCACAATGGAATAAACTAGAAATCAATAGCAAAGAAAAACTGGAAAATTTACAAATGTAAGAAAATTATACAACACAGTGGATAGGCCTGAATCTATCAAACAAATTAAACTTTGCTAAACAGAAAACACTATGCCAAGGTGTGTTAACTAGCAAACTCTAGTTAACAGCTATTAACTCTAACTGTTAATAACTCTAACAGCTGTTTAAGGAAGAAATTATATCAACTATCTACAATCTCAGCCAGGACATAGAAGAGAATACTTCCTAACTCATTCAATGAGGCCATCATCACCCTAATACAAAAACCAAACAATGAAATTACAAGGAAACTATAGACAAATATCTATATGCACATAGATGCAAAAATCTTAAACAATATATTATCAAATCTAATTCAATAATGTCCAAAAAATTATACACCATGACCACATGGGATTTAACCCAGAAAACCAATTAATGTAATCTACCATATTAGCAAGCTAAAGAAGAAAAATCATATGATCATATTAATAACAGCATTTTAGAAAATCCAAAACCATTCACTATTAAAAACTCTAAGCACACTAGAAATACAAGGGAACTTCAATTTATAAAGAAGATCTATTTAAAACTTCTAGAACTATCATTATTTGTTAGAGGGAGACAAATATTTTTACTAAGACCAATGACAAGGCAAGAATATCCTCTCTCACTACTTCTTCAAACTTCATATGGGAAGGTCTACCTAATGCAATAAGACAAGAAAGGGACATTATATATATATATATATATATATATATATATATATATATATATATATATATTAGATAGACCANTATATTTATATATATATATATTAGGTAGACCATATATATATATATATGTGTGCAAGAAAAAATAAAACCATTTTTGTCCACAGATGACATAATCATCTGCTTTGAAAATATGAAAAAAAATGACAAAAATACACCTCCTGAAACTAATTAGCAATTTTATCATGGTTTTAGTATACAATGTTAATATGTAAAAGCCAACTACTTTTCTATATACCAGCAAAGAACAAGTGGAATTTGAAAATGAAAACACATTTCTTCTTACCTAATGAATTCTAATTCAAATCACAGCAAGTTATTTTGTGGATGTCAATAAATTGATTCTAAAGTTTATTTGGAGAGGCACAAGAGCCAGGATAGCCAACTCAATATTGAAAGAAAAGAACAAAATCGGAGGACTGAGACTACCCAATTTCAAAACTTACTATAAAGCTACAGTAATGAATATAGTGAGGTATGTGTAGAAGAATAAACAAATAGACCAATGGAACAGAATACAGTCTGGAAATAAACCCACATAAATATAGTCAACAAATACTTGACAAAGTGTTAAAAAGAAATGAGCTATCAAGTCATAAAAAGACATAGAGAAAACTTAAAGGTATAAAACTAAATAAAGAAGCTAATCTAAAAAGACTGCACACTATATGTGTATGATTGCAACTACATGGCATTTTGGAATAGGCAAAACTATGGAGACATTAAAAACATCAGTGATCGTCCAGGGGTGCCAGGTGGGAAGGATGAGTACAGAGGATTTTTAGGGCAGGTAAGACAATCCTCTGTCATGGATACATGGCATTATAAATTTGTCCAAACTCATGGAATGTACAACACCAAGAGTGAACTTTAATGTAAATTATGGACTTTAGGTATTAATGATGGGTCAATATAGAAGGGGGCACCCCAAAACACCCAGAACTGACTTACAAAAATTGTGTATTTATTCTTACATGTTTAAACTTCAGTCACCTTCAAAGTATTCTCCGTTTTACACAATACACCTACTAATTTTTTTCCACTGCTGAAAATGGTTTTTGAATTTATCAATTTTTTTTTATTTTTTATTTATCTTTAGAGGTGAAGGGAAGGAGAGAGGAAGAGAAACATCAATGTATGGTTGCTTCTCATGCATCCCCTGCTGGGAACTTGCCCCTGCGGGAACTGGCCTACAACCCAGGCGTGTGCCCTGACTGGGAATCGAACAGCGATCGTCTGGTTCGCAGGCCCGCGCTCAGTCCACTGAGCTACACCAGCCAGGGCTTGAATTTATCAATCTTGATGAATTTTAGGGCTTCTGCCTTTTTTTGTTTCACCTCTTCCACAGCAGCAAAATGCTTCCTTTTGAGAACTTATTTCATCCATGGAAACAAACAAAAAAAGTCACTCAGGGCAAGATCATGTGAATGGGGAGGGTGGAGCAAGGGGGTCATTCATTTTTGGTCAAAAAATGCTGAACATTTAGCAAGGTGCGGGCAGGTGCAGTGGTAAATCACCCATCGTGAAATGGGCAAATGCACAGAAGAGTCTTCAAAAAAATTCACTGAAGCTGAATACAGCCTCTCACAACAATGCCAGCTGGTACGCTGATAGAGATGGGTCCCTAGAACACTCACCTACTGGGAAAAACCTATACTAGAAGGGGCCCGCCCTCCAGAAGATAATTCTGAGTGGGGGGTTGGGTCTCCCCTCATAAACTCATCCATTATGACAAATGTACCACTCTAATGCAGTATACTGATAGTTGGGGAGATTTTAGGTGTATGGGACAGGAGTTATATGAGAAGTCTCAGTACTTCCTCTGAATTTTGCTGTGAACCTGAAAGTACTCTAAAAATAAAATTTATTAGTAATTTTTAGAATTCAGACCCCTGGGTTTTATTTCTAGTATAATTACTCAAATCTCTCAGGTTGAATCCCAGACCACTTCATGCTAAAAAACTTCTCGAATTAGTTTATACTTAGAGTAAGAAACTCACTGCACTGAAGAGATTCAGCAGAATCTCTGAAACCCAGTACGATCACAAAGTACAGTTAGATAATTATAAGGCTCTGTCCTGGCTTATGAAATTGGCAGCTTCGAGATAAGAAACAAACTCAATATCCCACAGGCATAGTATCTGTTTCCTGTTGTCATTTTGACAGGAGCTGTTCAAAGGCTGGAAGAAGCTGTGTCCTGACATCTGGAAGTTGCTTTCAAAGGCCTCCAGCTGTGTTTGCAAATTGAAACTTCAGTTTGGCCAGTTAATGTAGACAACTTCTATCTTCCTAAGGAGCTTTGTGGTTTGCAAAGTTATTTTAGCCACAGAGTCAGCTTTTCTGCCAGGAACTTAACCAAATTTGGAATAATCATAAGAGGTCTTTTATCAAATAGTCAAACAACAATTTCACACTTTGATAAGAGCTAAAAAGTGGGCCTGCAAAACATTGAAAAGCAGTGTTTCAGATATGATATTTTTTACTTGATTAATTACATTTGATGCTAATTTTACTAGGATTATAGACTGTGGAACATTTTCAGGGGCTGACAGACTAGTTTTCTTTTGATGACACTAGTTTATAATAATAGGCACTAAATTTTCTAAGAACTATTCTCCAGGAATATCATGAGCTATTCACTAACTCAAGTGTTCTAGTATTTCTAAACTATTCCTGATCATTTTTTCTGAATTTAATTTATAACACAGTGGCACTCCATTGGAATGGAAAACAAGTAGAAAAACTTTGAATGGTATTAATAATAAGGCAATTAGGAGATCTTAGGCACGAAGCTATGGAATTTTACTTTGTTATATTGCATCATTGGGAAGCATGGTACCAGACTGTATATTTTTATTTTATTGAAGTACTTTATGTCTATAGCTTGAATGCTGTAATTTTAAGTCTTGTTCAAGCCTTAGTCCTGTGGAGTTCTGCTAATGAACATGGCCACGTTCATTTGTTAATGCTTTTTCATTTGATGTGACTCATCTTTTTGGCCTGTCCAGAAGACTACCAGTTGTTTCATTATTTCACAGAGGAACACCTTAAAAGCAATATAATTAATAATCGAGCAACTATAACTTCTTAAATGCATAAAACAGTAGTAAGCACTACAAAGAATGCAGTAGAAATAAGTATCATCAAAGTTTTCAAGTACAAGTACCAGAATATTTATTTAAGTGTTAAGAACTGTGAGAACACACAGTTTGTTATGCTAAAAGAAATCTCACTGGGCAGGAAGAGGGTTGATAGGAGCTAACAAATCCTCTCAGAGACCAGTTACGTCCTTTGTTCTGTTCCACTATTTTCACTCTCATTTTCAAGACAACTACCACTGCTCTAGGCATCACATCCTGACCCAACATCATAAAGACAGAAGAAAATAAAACAGGGATGTACCATCTTTACACATTTTTTTGCTGAGAAAAAAAAGTTCCATAAATTCCTTTCTCTTGCAGATTTCCTTACCAGTTCCACCAACCAGGATTGTATCATGTGCACATGCCCTGGCTGCAAGGTAAGCTGGAAGAAAATGAACCAGGGATGTTCAGGTTCTAGAGAGACTGGCTCTGTTCTTGCAGATCATTCGTACTGTTTGGTGGGAGGGGAAGGATAGATGCCAATGCAGTAAGGCATAATATCTGCCTGAGAGGATTAACTTGTATCAAACACTCAATAATAACTATGTTTTGCTGATTTATTATTTATGAAGTATTTTCAAGCAAATCGCCTCTGTCCTTAAAATTAACATGTCTAATGTAAACATTATATCCAACTCTATTTTTATGCATGAGCAATCTTGGTATTACAAGAGATAATGATGAGCCACACAACAAAACTTACGCTTGCTTAACAGTGCTAGTATATAACAGCCCAGGGCCAAGGAATATTCATTAGACCATTTACGTCCAGTGTGTTGATATAAATTCAGAGGTAGGCAAAATGAGGCTTACATTTGTGAGTATGCAAAATGCAGAGTTTATTTTTGTATAATTAGTTATTAATTATTATTTTCTACATGAACAACTGTATACCTACTTTTGCCCGCCCCTTATAAACAGCACTGGAGCAACTGACTGCTAGGAAAGATGATTCTGGCAGGAAGATACAGGATGAACTTGGAAGCGAAGGGAAAGACTGAGATAGAAAGACAGATTTAGAAGCTAAATTTTTATAATCTGAATTTGGAAGAGTCTATGATGCAAAAATATTTCAGAACAGATTTAGAAGCTAAATTTTTATAATCTGAATTTGGAAGAGTCTATGATGCAAAAATATTTCAGAAGGATAAAGCACAATTAGATGATAGTCATAGAGACTGGAGAAAGGGAAAACATTCAAAAATAAAACAGGGTCTCCTCTTCTGTAATGAACAATAATGAAAAGGGGCCATTGTAACAAACTGATTTGGAAGATCAAGTGATGTCAAGTTTGAGGATAAGCTAATTTGAGGAAGTGAGTGAACTCAAATTATAAATACTCAAAGGAAACCACGTACAAGGGAAATTAAGAGTTAAGTCCTTTGGGAGTTATCTATAAGGACAGAAATTTTTGGAGGGACGCAAGAGGAAACATTGTTAGTTTGACATTAACACGGCAGAGGACACACTCATGCTCCTTTGAAGCTGTCAGAATCTGTTGCTGGTCAGTTTAATTTCTTCTTATGTGGGGATCTAAAAGCAAACCGTTCCCATGGCATTTGCCTTTTTTCTGCTCCCTGAAACTCCAAGTTTGTTGTGTTTCCTTTGTGCGTGCTCTTCTCCAGCCTGAACTTTGCACTTGAATCTCAGATCAATTGTTTTCTACCTGTGTGACTTTAGGGAAGATAGTTCACATGTCTGCCCCTTATTTTCTAAATTTGGGAAGTATACACATGTAACTTAGAGATTTACTAGCATTACATAAATGAATATGCAAACAGTTTTCAAAGAGGCATCTGTATATACATGAGCTCAAAGAGTTCTATGACATTAGCTTAAGGATATCTATTTTCAAGTTGTGCCACAGTTCAGCCCTGGATCAAGATAAGTAAGAAAAGTTAAGAAAAATCCAACTCTGTGAGAGCTGTATATTGGTCTTTTTTTTGTCAATATATGGTGATCTATTTGATGTCAAATCTCCCTGCTTCTGCCCACACCCACACAGCCCCAAACAGTTCTCCTCAATTACTATCTGTCCTACCAGCCAGGCTTCAGTGATTCCGCCCACAACAGAAACCAATGAGTCCAGAGCCCCAGGCAACACTCTGCCTCCCCTGTCAGTGTTCTTTCTGTTAATAGTGACTTATGTCTATCTCTCTGCTCCATTTGTCCTGCTCGTTCAGGTTCTGCACATTGCCTGCCGGGTTCCTGTTTGACCACTTCTTGAAAAACTATCCTGCCTTTTGGTGTCTAGGACAGAGTGGTCACTAATTGCTTTGAACAGCTGCTGCTTCACTTTGAACATCATCCCTTCTGACTGACCTCATTACCTGGATGCACAGGAGTACCTGGAAGAATGCTCCTCTGGATGACTTCAAGGATTTCAGACATTAACTTCTGCTTTGATGACAGCTTTCCAGTCTCGTCTAAGTCCAAATCAGTGCCATATTTACTTCTTTGCCACAATGGTGTTCTGTTCTTGGGAGTTGTTGTTTCATCTTGTTTTTATTATCCTCATTTTGTACCTATGTGTGTTTGATAAGTGACTAGCTCCACTGTTGTGAAGTGTAAGGTGGAACCTAGTACAGTAATCCCACTTTGTCTTTAGGGGATACATTCCGAGACCCCCAGTGGGTGCCTGAAACCATGTATAGTGCCAAATCCCATAAAGTGTATATATATATATATATATATATATATATATATATATATATATATATATATATATAAAGCATCACTGCTCTTTCATTTTGGGACCATTACAAAGTAAAATAAAGGTTACTTGAACATAGGGCTGTGATACTCCCATAGTCAATCTGACAACAGAGACAGCTACCAAGTGATTAAGGAGTGAGAAGCATACACAACGTGAATACTCTGGACAAAGGGACAAGTCACTTCCCACGCAGGACACAACTGGACACTGGGAGACTTTATCATGCACTCAGAATGGTGTCTATCTTAAAACTTGTAAGTTGTTTATTTCTGGAATTTTTCCATTGAGTACTTTCATCCTGCAGTTGACTGCAGGTATCCAAAACTGCAGAAAGGAGAAGCACAGAAAAGGAGGGACTACTGCACACAAAAGATGTATGCACTGATCTACCTGAATCTGGAGGAGATGGCACTCTCATTTCCCTCTTCCCCACAGCAAATTCTCATTATATGTCTAATTATTAAAGAAAAAGTTGGCAAAGCCTGGTTATCTCAGAAGTCTTTTAAATATAGTAATTTGTTCATGTAATCAATGTATTAGAGCAAAATTATTCATATTTTTCAAAGTGATTTCAAGTACACCATCTCACTTCATTTCTACAAATGCCCTGCTCATTCATTCATTCATTCAGCAACTATTTATTAAGGCCCCGCTATATGTCAGATATTACTTTATAAGCTGTATATATAGAATTGAGACCTTTATTAGACAGGGATGAAAGTAAGTTTGTATTCCCCCCTTTGAGAGATAAAATATCTTTGTGGCTCATGGAAGTTTCGTAACTCTCCCACCTTCTCACAGCTAACATGCAGCAGAGCCAGAAACGCAAATGTTTCTTCTGGAGACTCATTCTAGTTTCTTTGAGTTATAGCTTTCACGCAATGCCTTTCAAATCCACAAGTAATTTACATTTGCATTATTGTTACCTCTCAATTCAAGTGCCTTGACATTTCAGATACCCTTATGTAGTTCTAAGTAGTAATTCTGTAATTTAGGAAAAAAATAATCAACAGTTTAGTTACAGCATGATAACAGTATCATATTTACTTATATGTATTATAAAGTTGTAATAAGTAACTGGTCACAGTAAAAATCAAATTTAGAAATGTATTCTTCTTTTTTTATTCTTATATTTTAAAAGAAATAGTTAATTGTGGTTGAAAGCTGTGCTTTTTTTTCCATTACTGATTAAAACTGTATATTCAATAATAAATAAGTTTGGATTTCAACCTATATTTCCTATAACAATATGTAAAAATAAACTCATATTTTCATCTGTGAACCTTTTACGGTAACTTTCCAGAGGGTATCATGGAATGTGCACAGACATTTTGGCTATGCTACTGCCACCTAGTGAGTGGAGGCCAGGGATGCTGCTAAGCAGAACAGCACAAATAACAAAAAATTATTGTGCCTAAAATGGCAATAGTGCAGAGACTGAGAATTCTTTGTTTAGTAGCATGTCTGATAAACTGTATAACAAGACGAAACTTAAAAATTATATTGCATAAGTGAATTGTTACAGTAACATTTTGCAAAACATTATTTGTTTCAGATAGCTATCACTGTTTTTCAACTAGATATAGCAGTCATATATTTTTTGTTTATTATAGCATTATTACTAGTAGCAAAAGTGTGAAATAGAGTTATGTCCATTAGTAGTAAAATGATTGATCACATTGTGATAGAACATCAGTCCTTAAAAATAAAGTAAATCCATACTAGTTAAAAATGGTCAGATTTCTATAATGAAAGCACCTCTCCTTCACTTCTGTTCTACTTTTTGAAAAACATTCAATTTTTAACTAATTTTAGACTTACAGAAAAATTTTTAAATAATGCAGAGAATTTTTATATATTCCTCATTTAGCTTTCCCTAGTGCTAATTATATAATAATTTATTAGAGTATAATGATCAAAAACATGAAATAAACATTGGTGCAAGAATATAAACTAAACGAGGGGTTGGCAAACTTTTTCTATGTAGACCATAATAATAACTACTAAAGGCTATCCACTCTCTTTCCAGGCCATGCCACCTTCTACAACCACTCAACATAGTCCCTAAGGAAGGAAAGCAGCCACATATGATATGTATGTGAATGAATGTGACTGTGACCCAATAAAACTTTATTTAAAAAGACAAACAACAAAGCAATGGACCCCTGAACTGAAGACCTCATTTAATTTCAACAGTTTTTCCTCTAATATTCTTACTGCATTCTAGGATAGTATCCAAAATCCTACATTGCATTTATTTGCTACTTCTCTTTAATCTCCTGCTGTAATATTTCTTAGTCTTTTCTCTTTTTGAAACTTTTAAGAGTATTGATCAGCATTTTTGTCAACCATTCCTCAATTTGTATTTATTTGTTGTTTTCTCGTTACCAGAGTGTTTGCTAAGTGGTGATTTTCTATTTCCTTCATTCTTCCTACTTTTATAAATTGGAATTCTACAATAAGGAAGAGCTGGTCCTCTTTATTCACTTATTTGGTTATTTATGTCAGAATTAACTCATGGGTATTTTATTCCATGGCTTATAATCCACTGCATCATAATTTATTTTTGTTCCTCACATTGTTCAATTTGGCTTCTGTTCTTTCAACAAGCCCCTTTTTTTTTCAAGTTCCTTCTTTACTCTGTGACCTCACAGGATGTTTCAAACTACTCTTATATTTTCCCAGCCCTAGCCTTAGAGTTAACCTCTTCTCCAAGGAGGAGTTAACCTCTTCTCCAAGGAACCTTCACCTGGCTCCTTCTGTGGGAGAATGGTGTTTAGAAACCAAGAGCTAACACCAACGCTATGTGTTCTCATTGCTCCTAGTGTGCCGTGGCTTCAGGTCTTTTACAGACAAAGCCAGGTGATACTTGTATAAACACTAATGCACACCAAAATGACCATCTACTGATTCCAACCCAGCACTTCAAGGCCCATTTTAGCCCACTCCATTTTAGCATTTATAGCTCCTTTCTCACTGCCCTGGGACACTGGCCATTATTATCTCTACTATATTTACTTATTTGTTCAATTCTGGCACACACATACAATAGTTTAAAAATCACTACCCCATCCCTTGTGAGAAACATTTATTAAATAGATTATAGTACTTATTTATAACTATTTTTGTCTTTGACCATATAGTATATAGACAAGATATTTTCTAAAGTGACTTAGTTCATTTTTCCCCACTACTTTCAGTGTAGTTATGCTATTCATTTTTAACACAATTAAGGTTCATTTGTTAGTGTTTATATTCAGAGCCTAGTAGGTCTTATTATTAGTTTATTGTTTGGATAAGTGAAGAGTATTAGAATATCACTCTCCTTGTAAGGATCGTAGCTATTGGAAAAGGTACCCACAAAAAGGCCATCCTCCCCTCCTTCCTGCTACCCATTCAGCTCTACCTTCTTGTTACTTCCAACCCACCCACCCTGGTGGATAAGTGATATTTTTTAGCTTTATGTTTATCCTCCCAGTATTTTTTGTACAAATGTGCATATCATGTGTATTTTAACAAATATACTACTTTCTTAAATTAAGGATAACATACCAAAGACAACCTTCTATAGTGCTAATATCTATATTTAAAAAAAATTTTGACTGAAAATTAGGCAGCATGCTCAATGAGGAACGTATCATGAGAATGTGAGGTTATGTTTTTATGAAAGAAACAGGTTCTGATGGGAAGAAACTAATGAATGAAGACGATCATGTACAGGTTTTTTTTTAAAAAAAAACCCTCTGTAGCCCTGGCTGGTGTAGCTCAGTGGATTGAGCACAGGCCTGCGAACCAGAGGGTCGAGGTTCAATTCCCGGTCAGGGCACATGCCTGGGTTGCAGGCCGGTTCCCTACAGGCCAACTCCCAGCAGGGGATGCACAAAAGGCAACCATACATTGATGTTTCTCTCCCTCTCCCCTTCCCCTCTAAAGGTAAATAAATAAATAAAATCTTTAAAAAAAAACCCTCTGTAGAAAATATCAATAAAAAGATAAGCAAAAGATAAAAACAATCTTTAAAAAGATAAAAACAATCAAATATAAAAGATAAACACATATTAATAATATCAGAAAAGCATTTTAAACTCTGAGATATATTTTTGTCCTTTAATTTTAACTAAAGTAATATTGAAAGGAAAGATTGTTAACATTCAGTGATAGGAAAATATGTGAAAACTGCAATTTCCTATTAGGTGAATTTAACATTTTTTTGGTTTGTAATTTAATGATATCTACAGCATTTTTGGTTTGTAATTCGACAATATCTACCAAATTGAAACTCTAAGCCCTATTTATGTAATATCTGCAAGTCTAAAATTATGTCAAATTATAAAATAAAATTGTATAAATTTTTAAAAAATATAGTACACAATTGTATCAATTTAGAAATTTCACTTTGGTAAATTACTTTTTTAAAAAATTTTTATTTAACTCTTGTTCAAGTACAGTTTTCTGTCTTGTATTCCCAGCCCTGCCCGCCCCCCCCTCCCCAGTGTGGTAAATTACTTTTAACAATATGTTATCTATAGGAACATAAAGGAGAATGTTCTTTGCATTTTTAATATCAAAACAGTTAAACATGTTAGACATTAATAAATTAAGGTTTGCATAAGGTTGATATTATAGTATATTAGAGAACAGATAAAAAGAGATAAATCTACATATGCTAATAAATATAGTCAAGATATACTTTTAATGTTAAAATAATTATGCAATGATTTATCTTTTAAGCAATAATAATGCAATCTATATGGATAATGTACATATTTAAATGTTTTTAAACATTTATAAATATACACATATGTATACTTTGATTACCTTTGAGTAACTGAGAAACTATGTACTGGTAGGAGGGCTATTTTCATTTTTTATCTATATTTTTTTGTATTTTTCTTGAATCCAACTTGTATTAATGTATATTGTGAGTAATTTCATGCAAAGGGTTTGGGTCAGTAAGATAGTTTTGACCAAGAGAGTTTATGCCTGGAAGTGTGGATGGACTGATGGGGAGACTATCGAACAGGAATTAACAACCTGATCAAAACTGTCAGGGAGAGGGTAGCAAAAAGTAGGGTGTTGCTGCAGGATGATCCTGGGACACGGGGGTAAATTTTAACTCCCGGGGAGAAAAGTCTAAATTCTTAGTAGGCCTAGTCTGAGGAAGGATATTGAGACACAGTTGTGCTAATTTTATCTGATAATTTTATCTGAGCTCTGTTTAAGCTATTTAACAAAATTTAACAAAATCATGAAGAAGCAAGGTAGTCACCAAACAATGGAATCAGTGCCCTGGGCTTGCTCTACTGAGTTTCAGCCAGATCCTTGTGCTTTATAGAGTGTCATCCTTTATTTTCATCCCAGATGGACGTATCTTCTATTCCTTTAGTGAAAAGTGAACAAAGGCTTTGTCTTTTTTGACCTCTGGATTAAACAAATATGAAAACAATGTTAACTTGGTTTTTTAAGACTGCCCTAAAGCAGGAAGCTGAAATGGGTAATTGACAATGAACTTCACCAGGAGATGAGGCAAGTTGGAGGCTGGCCAGTGTAACGGAGTAGCAAGAAAATATACAAAGCCAGTTGATCTATACACTGAAACCTGACTCTGGGAAAAATAAACTGACAGGGACTTGTAATATTTTGTGGAAAAGAAGCTGGCATAAGGTAACAGGAAATGTGGCATTGCAGAAAAAGCCTTCAGCTGTAATAGTCTGAAGCAAGTGGTGGAGCCAAAACACCTGAAAACTATTTTCAAATTCTAAAAGGCAATCAGTATCATCCTCTCAAGGTTGGCCTATACCTTCCTCTACCTCTTTTTTTCCTTCTCTGCACTTTTGCTCCTTTTAAGACCAATTTCTTTTCTCTTCACAAGCTATGATGTTATATTCAGCTGTCTCCTTTGTACATGTAGGATTTTCATTGTTAGTGGAAAATTATTCCCTACTAGGATACAAAGGCAATGGCCCGGTAGTCACTATTCACCCTGTGAGTGCCTTCAGTACCTGTATGTCCTCAGGTGTGATGTGGTTTCCACAGAGTGTTGTAATGAGCTGGGCAGGGAGATGACAGCCCTCATTTTTTAGATAAGTTGGCTCTACAAATTTCAAGTTTTATCAATATTTTAGGGTTTTATCTGGGTTGGGGTACACTAGATAGCCATGTAATTCAGCTCCTTGTCAGAGCACATGACATATCCAAGACAAACATAAATTAATTCATTATATTATAAAACCTTTTTGTCACTTTCTCAATTTTTTTGCTATTTATGAAAAAATATAGAGAGGAACTCTACATGAACATAGAAAGGTTCTTATAAAAATACTATAAAATATGAAGGTGATGCAGCCACTGGCAAACCGAAATGAGATATGGAAATTTTACAGCTAGACACTAATACTTATTAAATGGTTAAAGATCTCACTTAAGCTAAATAAAGTTGTAGTTCAGAGTTTTCCTCTTAAAAATAAAAAGTAACCTTATCATGACTTGCAAGCAACTTTCTCCAACAAGATGAATAATACTGTGCTTAACCTGAAAAACACTTTAAAACAGATGACTTCTACTTTTTGAATCTAAATTTTTCTCAGAAAAGCACTCTAAAATGAGATTTTCGTAAGGATGAATCATAAATAGAAGCAGTGACAAGAGGTGTCTGTCTTTCAGTGTTCTTGCCATTGTCTGACCTTCAAGCATATGGAGAGAATCTGGATTTGTGGTCTGTACCTTTAGACACAAAGTCTACTGAACACATGGTCTTTCCAAAAATACTTAGGGAACAGTTCTTTGAGTATCATTCATCATCTTGTGCAACAATGATATCTCATTGCAAAGAAAAGTGAAAATTGTTGCTATGAGGTAAAGAGTTGACAGAGAATAGAAAAAAGTTAACATGCTAGCTAATAAAAGACATTTGAAAAATACTCCTCAATGATACTGATGTATTTCATTCATAATCCATGCACCAGAGATTATATGGAAACTAGAGCTTTGCAAACACAAGCAAGAGGGCATGTATGCTTTCACTCTTGGTACTTTGTCATTTACTTTTGTGATAATGCTTCTGGTGACAAAGGAAATTTGTTCAAACACATTTATGAAAACTACTTTTAAAATCCTACCATGGGTTTCTATATGTACACAATGCAAATCTTGTAAACAGCTTAAATAAACAGGATACTCTATATCCTTTAGATTATCAGTGAACAAAGTAAGAAAATAAGGTATTATTTCCTTTTCATTTAAACTTAACATATTACTTTATCTTGGATATATTTGGATGAGCTAGTGTGATATATTCTTAAAAATACTTCCTTTTTAAATTGTCATTACACACCTTCAAGTTAGGGATTAAGACTAAACAGGATCAAAGGGGTTGCCAATGAATCAATAGTTACTGCGTAGTTGATTCAGAACATGAACCCAGTCTGTTTGGTGCCTGAATCTTCTCCGAGTCCACAATACAGCAGGAGGGCATAGAGGCTGATCTGTGAAACCCTGTTTTGGGGTTATAAGAAAGGAGATTCAGAGAAATATTTTTGCCAAGGGACCAAATACAAGGGCAAGGCAATATCAGTTCTTGATTTGAAAAAGAATCACAACATTAAAGAGAATTATAGCATCCAATTCCCATTTTCATCTCTCTTTTTTTTTCCTGTGATGGGTCTGCAGCAAAACCATGAAGTTAGAGATTACAAATGTTGCCTGGGCTCCCTTTCTCCCACACCCTTTCCCCTATTTGATTACACTCCCCAATTACTTTTTACACACCTCTCGATTACATTGCAAATGATGTTAAAACACAAACAACTCTGCTTTTACATAGACATCGATTTAAACATTTCTTACCAAGGTACCAACATTATCTTACACCCTTAATAGAGAACTGATTATAATGTTTTGATATTTTCCCTGGTTCAAGAGGTTGTTCTAACTACTGAGCAGGCAGAGAGATATGCCTTTAACAGGAATGTTAATATCGTATTAGTTAATTGTTTTCATAAACAATTTATTCTTAAATAGAATAACACACTACCTTTCATGGTCAAACTGTGTAGTTGAATTATCAATTTAAACAGTATTGATCCAGAGAGCTTACTACATGTTAGGGGGAAAAACAGTGTTTTCAGACTTTTATCTAGTGTGGGAACTATATATATATATACAGAGTAGCCAAAAAATTCCATTTTTAAGAGGCAATCCAGAACCTACCTAAATAAATTAGAGTCCTGAGCATTGTCTTTATTTTCTCAAAAGTCCAAGCTTTGATATACTAGCGGTCAACCAAAGATATTTCAATTCTTTTTAAAAAATCAATTTATTTTTCTCCTTTACATTTATATATTTACATTTTCATTTATATTATTTTATGTTTTATTCCACTCCCTTTTGCTTGACCAGTAAATTAATAATTCATTCTAAAAGAATGACTAAGTCATGAAAAACTAGAAAATACTGAAAAACTGTCACAGTTTAGAACAGCAATTTTTCAACCTGAGTGTCTTGGCACACCAGTGTGTCACATGTAATACCTGACTATTTACTCAGGGGCACGGACCTCTTTCCTCTTAGACTGTCAAATTAAAAAATGACAACAGCCAACACAACAATAACCATCTGCCACCTGGTGTGAATGAATCAAAATTATACATATTTTTCTCATATCAGCAAAAAATTATTTTTTGGAGTGCTACGGAGTTTAGTACTTTGTTTGTATACCATGGAATGAAAAAGGTTTAAGGTCGCTGGTCTAGAGAAGCCTAAGGACATGTGACAACCACATGGAATGTGGTGCCTTGAATGGAATCCCAGGACAGAAAATAGACTTAAGGTAAAACTAAGAAAGAACTATGCAACTTGGTAATAATGCATTACTATCAGTCATTAGTTGTGACAACTGAACCACAGTTACATAAAATGTTATCAACAGGGAAAACTTAGGGCAGGGTGTGCAGACCTCTCTGAATTCTCTTTACAACTTTTTAATAAGTCTATACCTATTTTAAAATTAAAATTTAATTATACAAATAAAGAATGACTAGTCCAAGCAGGCAGATACAGAGGGATAAGTAGCAATGTCTATTTTGTCTACAATGTCTGTTAAGGTAAAGCAGAACTCCAATATGTAGAAGTTAAATTATTTTACACAAAAAACTTAAAAGGAGGTTGTGATAATTCTTTGTCCTCCTCCAGCATCCATCTCTGCATTTGCTCAGACTACGTCTCACTTTTCAAACCATGCTTCTGACTCGGGGAAAATATGACACATGTTTTAATTTCTCCCTCTCAGCACAGAGATGATTTGGTGATGATCCAATTATTTCCATACTGAAATTGCCTCATGAGGGATGATTTGCACTTTGAATGTTCCACAGATGGGTGTCAAGCAGGGTAGGGTGAAGTGAGTCAAAAGACTGGAAATAAAGTAAGTGCTGCGTGGAGGTCATTTTCAAGTGCCCAGCAAAATCAGCAGACAGGTCTAAAAGGCTGAATTAGCAAACAGACCACTCCACTTCCCACCCTCACAATAAACATGTGAAAACACCCAATTTCAACCTAAACATGTTGAAAGCGAAAGTCAATAGCACCATGATTTCCTTTAATTCCGTAGCCTTCCACCTCTAATCAACAATTTTACTCTGAAAAAAAAGGTATACTTTTAAAAAATATGTATAGAAAAGGAAGGTGTTTTCGGATGCATTGTTTCAGGTGGCAGTCATCTGAAATATTTCCCAAACACAATTTGGCAGAAACCAATAGTCTGAATAAGAATGGGGAAAGAGCTAAGCCCGATTCTACTCAGCTTCTACCAAGGATTATTCTTCACTTTTTTCTTCTTAATAGGAAGACATGAGTCAATATTAATCTATCTCACTTAATCTGAAATTACATCGTATTACTTGCAAGTGTTACTCAGAACCAAATATAACATAGGCAAGGTGATTTTGGATGCATTCTGACCTTCTTCAGATGACTTAAGAATAAAGTCTGACTGCTAGAGCCCCCTAATTTTGCTTCGTTTGCCTTTTGCTGAAGTATTACCCTTCATTATTCCACTCCCCCAAACTCATCTGTCGGCAGCACCTGACGTCTTTCTCTAGATTTCTTGCCACAGCAGCCTCAGTATTCGGACAACTTATTTGAACCAGGTAGTTGCTCATGATGAGTTTCCCCTCATAGCGCCTTTCAGTTTTATAGGAGCATGTCAGACCACATCCACATCCCACACAGTGGACTGAAAATTTCATGAAACAAACTTTCTTTCGTGTTATAACATTTCCAAAAGTGGTATTTTGCAACCACTTAAACCCCAAAATGAGTAATCTGGCTAAGAGGCACCTGGCATTTTTTGTTGTTGTTCAAGTACAGTTTTCTGCCTTTTTCCCCCACCCCTCCACACCACTTCAGCCCTCCCTGCCTCCCTCCCCCATTTCCATGCCCCACCTTGTTGTCCTCCATACCATATGATCTCACCATTAACAGGAACCTAATCAACAAAACGAACAAGCAACCAAAGTATAGCCAAAGACACTGAAATTGAGAACAGGCTAACAGTGATCAGAAGGGAGAGGGGAGCCCTGGGTGGTATAGCTCAGTGGATTGAGCACGGGCCTGTGAAGCAAAGGGTTGCTGGTTCGATTCCTGGTCAGGGCATGTGCCTGGGTTGCAGGCCAGGTCCCCAGTAGGGGACACATAAGAGGCAACCACACATCGATGTTTCTCCCCCACTCTTTCTCTTTCCCTTCCCCTCTCTCTAAAAAAATAAATAAATAAAATATTTTTTTTAAAAAAAGGGAGAGGGGAGAGAATAATAGGGAAAAAGGGTGAAATTGGGTGTTCACAGGAACAATTATTAAGGACATATGGCATCTTGATTTATAGCTTTCCAGTCAGGGCATTCAAAATCCAAGTTCATAATTGCTCTGATATTTTTATAAACTCTACACATTTCATATGGCACATACAGAAAAATTATACACCATGTCTTTGCTTACTAAATCCTGTTCTAGGGGTTTGTAACCCTAATTCTGCCTAAGAACAAGCTGGGGAAGCTTGTTCAGAATATAAACTTATTCCTGGAGATTTTGATTAGATTAGGGTAGAGTGGAGGATCAGAATTTTAATAACCAATCCCAGAATTATGAAGCAGGTGGCCAATGGAATGGACTTTGGAAATACCTTCCCCCTCTTACGTGTTTGTTAGACCTAAGGCAAAAGAAAATTCAAAATATTTCCTGAAGAGCTTTTACTTTAGGCTATAATGCAGTAAGAAAAAGCAGATTTATTCTCCGGTATGAACAGTTATTAAAATTGGGGAAAAATAGTCCCCTGAGATCTGACAGCAGGTAAAGCAGGAAGTGAATACTGAGATGATAGAAATGGAAGAACCTCCTTATATCCCTATTTTTCTCTGGAAGTGATTTGGGGATGATGAACCAAGGGAGAAGGGTCCCATCCAGATCCTGAGATGTAAACTGGAGCTTGGTATGACTAGACATTGTGGAGCTGAAGTAACCAAACCATGTAGGGCAGAGCTCCAGAAACAAAGTAGATGTTCAGAAAAAATATCCCTGAAATCTGCATAGGGTCCCTTTTAGAATTTGCTTAGCAAAAAGTTGCATATCTATAGCATTAAACTCTGTAAAGCTGATAAAGACTAAAGTGGAGGGTAGAAGCCAAACAATTCCCAGAGCATAGAGAATAAAGGTGGATCTCTCCACTGAGCCAAGCGCAGGTTGATTAGTGAGTACCTGAGGCATTGGTGCAGATCACAGAGGAACCATGACCTGATAGTGGAGCTGAACTATCCCGAGTGAAGGATACTCTTGTTCTACTTAAGGAAACTCTTTGGATCATCCAAGTAAACTATTTTTATTTTTTATTGTTATTCTATTAGAGTTGTTCCAATGTTTCCCCCTTTGCTCTCGTCTGCCCAGCCCACCTTCCACACCCACAGTCAATCCCCACACTGTTGTCCATGTCTACGGGTCATTCATACATGCTCTTTGACTAATCCTTTCCCCTCTTTCCACCATTTTTCCCCTCCTCCCCTCCACTCTGGCTGCTGTTAGTCTGTTCCATCAAGTCTCTGGTTCTATCATGCTTGTTAGTTTATTTTGTCCATTACATTCCTCTTATAAGTGAGTTCATATGGTGTTTGTCTTTCACTGCCTGACTTATTTCACTCAGCATAATATTCTCCAGTTCCATCCATGCTGTCACAAAAGGTAAGAGTTCCTTCTTTGTTTTACTAGTTTTGTTTTTTTTATCCATTCATTTACTGATGGGCACTTAGTCTGTTTCCAGTACTTGGCTATTGTAAATAATGCTGCTATGAACATTGGGATGCATAATTTTTTTGAATTGGTGTTTCAGGATTCTTAGGGTGTATTCCCAGTAGTGGAATCACTGGGTCAAAAGCAGTTCCATTTTTAATTTTTTGAGGAAATTTCATACTGTTTTCCACAGTGGCTGTATCAGTCTGTATTCCCACCAACAGTGCACTAGGGTTCTCTTTTATTCACTCCTCACCAGCACTTGTTGTTTGTTGATTAGAGATGCAAATTAAAACCACAATGATATACCATCTCATACCTATCAGAATGGCTATCATCCAAGTAAACTTTAAAAGCAGGTCTGAAATGGATGGATCAAACCCATCTCAGTAACTTTTCCCAGTTCCCATGCTTCTAGCTGTATAGAATGTAAACTTGATTCCTGATACTCCTAGATATTACATTACACATAATTTTCTTTAATAGAACTCTTTCTCTTTTAAATAACTAGAATTAATTTTGTTTCTGACACCAAGAAATCTGTCTATGTACACATAGCTCATTTCCTGTCATTAACTTTATGCTGCAGCTGTGTCAGCTGTCTCTGGTACTGTGAATGTGTCAGGCTTTCTCATACATTTGTGCATCTGCATATACCTTTCCCTCATGGAATACCTTTCAGCCATCATTGAAAGCCCTTGTTCAAATGATGTCTCCTCATTGGAGCTTTTACTTCTTTAAAACATATGGTGGCTTTCCTCACTGCCTTTTCATAGCAATGTTTCCAGATGTATTAACAATTTATAAGATCTCTTTCTCAAGTCAGTGAGTTCCTGGAGGGGCGAAGTGATGTCTTCTGCTTTTTATAGTATCTCAGGGCCCAGCGCAGTAACTGAAATGAAGTAGTAGTGGAAATAACAGTCATAATTATAACTATGGCAGCATGTAAATATAAATATGATATAGTACAAATACTCTATGCACTTGACATGTATTATATCATTCAAACCTCAGAGCAATTGTACAAGTTAAATGTTACTATCTCTATTTTATAGGAAAGAAATAAATACAAAAATGAATTTTTAGAAAGTATTTTGGCATAAATTGAAGATGGTTAGCTCAATTGTTAGAATAAAATTTAAAAGATGACTCCTGGGGCCAAGAGGCCCACCTTGCCCATATTCTTCCATTGTTGCCATTTCGCATGTTCTTGTTTTTCTGATTAAAAGTTGGCACTGATTGATCTCCATTCCTCTCTCAGAACACTAGAAATAATGCCTGACTATGGTATGCTCTCTTTGTGAGGTAGCACATAATATTTCCTATTTCTTGAAGGCTTTTACTGACGTCAATTAAAATGTTTAATGCAAAAACTGATTCTGAGACAAAGCATTGCTATCATTTTTCCATCCTCACACAAGAATGAAGCTCAATCTTCTATTCATGAACAGAATAGAGTAACAAATATGATTCTTTGCTTATACAGACTGCCCGGGGGTTTTTTTGTTTGTTTATTTGTTCTTTATTTTTATCTTCTCTTCCTTATACACTCTCCCACTCTTATTATCCACTTTATGGTGTGAAAGGTGATACACATGCTTACCTATATCTTCATCCTGACCTTTCCTCTCCCTATCTGAAGGTGACAGCCTTTGCCTGAAGAATCTTGGCTTTCTTCTTCAGTGACAAAGGCTGGATAAGGACAGAGGGGCAACTAAGTTTTGAGGCTCTATCTGTGGAATATTTGGCAAGTTTCCTTTTCATTGAAGGGGAAGGGGAGATCTGATCCTTCCAGTATTTTCTAGGGTGAATATCAGATGCCATTGGAAAAACTTAATTACATTCACTGCCCAATCCATTCCCATTATTGCTTCCTATTGCTTCATTTGTAATTCAAACTGGGTACCTGGGCTATCACCTAGAAGTGTGCCCTGAGTAGTAATTGAACCAGCACAGGCTGGTGCTCAATTCACTGAGCCACACCAGCCAGTGCTGTCATTTCTGAAATAAAACATTGTTGAAACCTATTAGCTCATGGTAAAAAGTAAGCCCTACAATACGGTGACATCATGATTGTTATCCAAATTAGAATCCATGTATGTACTCAGATGCAAAACTACATTGTTACATATTATAAATTATAAATTAGGCCAACATAACTAAACAGTTAGAATGCAGAGGGAAAAAGCAAGCCAGGGAGAATTAGCAAAGTTTGGGTACGTCATGGTGGTTAGGTACGATTTACTGAACTGATCTCAGTGTTAACCTCAGTTTAGTCATGTTATTGACCTAACACTTGTGGCACAACAGACAGCAGAATTCTGGAATCATTTTCAGCTTTTAGTTTTTTTGTCAGTATTTTACACAAATGAGGAGACTTCAGGAACTCTATGTGTATTATCAACCAGAATAGAGTTCCCTGGGACTGCATACAATGCCTGTGGGTCTGCATTCTGAGAATCTTAATAACTGCATTTTCAAGGAACCTGGAAGTTTCATCGAAGGAGCAGCTATAATAGAGAAAATAAAAAGTATAACTGAGAAAAGTATGGCTCAAAATGAGGCAATACATTTTTTTCTTAGAAACATTATGTTTTTTTCTTTCTTTGGCAAGTTTTAGTTTTGAAAACCAAGATAGCTTGCCCATGATAAGCAATTATATAAAATAAGATGTCTTGAAAAATATGTGTACTAAATATATTAAAGCCAAAAAAATTACTGTAATATAAAGGTGATACCCAGGTAAGTAGGCTTTTTTTTCCTTTTGAAGACTTACAATACACTTCACTCAAAGGAAGTCAAGGTTGATCTTTCCTTCAAAAAGAAAAGATTAATATTACATTATCTTTTTCACCACAGTCATTGTTATCATCGTCTTCACTACCACCATCATCACTATTTTGATTGTGCAGGTCCTGTCACACAAGCTATTTTTTACAACATCTAAGGCCTTCCCTCCTCAGGCTGCTTGCAAAAAATAGGTTGAATTATCTCTGAAGGAGAGGGAAAACATGTTCTAAACATTGTTCTGAGGAAGAATCAAAGAAGATACACACTCTTAGACTTATTCTCATTAATTGCGCTCAAAAGCTCTTCCATTTCCAAAGTAAAATTTCTATCATAAAAAATGAGAATAAAATAGTTCTCCCTAGCTTATATGTCCACAACATAGGATTTTAAAAATATATACTAAATAGCATGCCTAATTTGAAAGTACTCACTTTATGAAACAAAAAACAGTATTCTTATTCTTAGCAAGAGAATATTTCATTTTATGGAACACAAGGATAAGAAAGATAATTCATATGCTATTTATAAGAGATCAAAGCAGCCCTGGCTGGTGTACTCAGTGGATTGAGCATGGGCCTGTGAAGCAAGGGGTCGCTGGTTCAAATCCCACTTAGGACACATGCCTGGGTTGCAGGCCAGTTCCCAGCAGGGGGTGCCTGGGAGGCAACCACACATTGATGTTTTTCTCCCACTTTCTCCTTCCCTTCCCCTCGCTCTAAAAACAAATAAATAAAATATTTTTAAAAAAGAGATCCAAAGCAATGTGATTTAAAATGAATAGAGGGTGAGGTGAATAGTATTGAAGGTAAAGCTATAAAATTAAATGTTTTTAAAAGATAGGTTCATATCACTGAGTTGGGATTTAAAAAAGTATATAGATATTAGAATGGTAGTGTCAAAAGGTGATGAGACTCTATGAATATCAGGGAAAAAAAGACAAAGTTCAATTTATTGTTAACTGTTGTATGAAAAATCTATGCTAATGAGGAATGGTTTTTTTGAGCAGATAAAATTGTTCATATACATTCGGTCTTAGGGTAGCTTGGAGTTCAGGAATTCATGGACTTCCAGAGACATAAGTAGGTTGACATCTCTTTTAGAAGTGAGGTTACTCAGGTGAGAATATTTTTCATGGCTGGCATGTTTATGGATATGAGTTTCTTCCTAAATGCCTGACTTCCAGGACTTAGGGGCTACCATTAATTGAATGACTTATGAAAACATGTTGGCTAAGGCTAGTTTGTTGCTGATTAATTAAATACATTTAAAACAAATCCTACTGAATCCTACTCATTGTCATGGCTACACAACTGTCGTTTCACAAGTTTGTGGAAACATTTTTAATTTTTGCTAACTATAAAACAAAATATTTCTGTTGCTTAATTGTATATTTAATTTAGTTTTTGTTTATGTAGTGGATTAAATGATGCATTTGAAAAATATATTTCTTATAGTTGGGACTGTAACCTTATTTGGAAAAAAGCAGTCTTTACAGATGTAATTACATTTAGGATAGTGAGATGAGATCATCCCCAATTATTTGGGATTATTTGGGAGTTGACATCCGATTGCATGTGTTCTCACAAGAGACAGAGAGAAGACTGAGGGTAGACCAGAAGTTCATAAGAAGGCAGAAGCAGAGACTGCAGTGATGCAGCCACAACGGGACCCCAGGCAAACCTGAAGCTGAAAGAGGCAGAGAAACCTCCCTTTGCACCTCCAGAATGAGTATAGTTCTTCATACACCTCTATTTTAGACTTTTGGCCCCAGAACTGTGAGAGAATAAACTTCTGTTGCTTTAAGCCTCCAAGTTGGCGGCAATTGGTATGACAGTTACACACTATATAATAATCTAAAAATTATACGGTGGCCTAGAATAAACCTTCAATAAGCTTATTTTCCAAGGAAACTGCATGTGTGGCATAGTTTGTAAGTTCTTGCATATATAAATATATTTTTGTCACTAATGCAAGTCAAATCATCTACCTTATAAAGGAAAAAGGCAAATTGGCAAAATTTTCATAGTTAACACTATAGATTCTCCTTTATCATTATCAAATATGAAACCACAACATGGGTTGCTGTAGATTATTTTGGCTAAAAATGTTCCCTTTGGAAGCTTATGGAGGTTGTTAGGGCCAAAACTACAGCGAAACATTATAGTTTATTCCATATCAGTTCAGCCTAAAATAATTATTGATTTGCTTTAATATATCTGGCATATAAAAGAGTGAAAGTGATTAACTAATGACACCCTGTAGTTATCTCAAAAATAACTTAGATAAAATTATAGTTATATTATTCTTAAATTTATATGCCACATAGAAATAATTTTCAGAGTATAGAGAGATTTATCATTTAAATAATACCACATAATAGAAGACTAATTTAATGTCAGTTGAAAAGGAAGCATTTTCAAACTGTTTTTCTTATAACCTTATTTGTGATAGTTTATTTCTATATCAAATTGCTTTATTATAAGTAAAATGCTCAAATATTAGTAATTTCATATGGTAGTTTGATCCTTTTATAATCAGCCAAGTGTAACTGCTTATTTTCATGTATTTTCCAGTCTAAACAGCACAAAACACTTCAGAAGAAGTTGAAATTTGCTACAAGAGCAGAACTTAAATGTTCTCACATGCAAAAAAAGTAAACATGTATGACAATAAATGCATTAATGGGATTGATGGGGGGAATCCCCTCACTATATAGGTATATCAAATCATCATGGTTTATACTTTAAATAACTTCTAATTTTATTTCTTAATTGTATCCCCAAAAAGCTGGAAAAATAGTTACTGATTTCCAGCAGAAATGCAACATTTTGCTCAAATGGAAAGTTTTTTAAAATTTCGGTATGGCAGAAACTCTTGTAAAATAAGATGTAAAATACATCTTACATGTATTTTACTCTTGTAAAATACATGTAAAATAAGAAAATGCACAATATATATTTTTCTCTCTTCCTTTAAAATATTATCATATTATGGTGACTTAAGGATTTCATTATCACAACACAATGATACAGACCCATGGTTTGGAATCAACTGGTTCTTTCTTAATTTGGATATGTATAGAGTAACCTCCCTTATGTTCAAAGTGGTGGTGATGATGATATTTTCTTCAATTGCTACTATTTCAAATCACTACCATTTTTCTTTGCCAGTGAGCATTCACAACTCAGTTAAGGGAAGAAGAAATAAAGCATTGTTAGTACAATAATAAATGTACAATTATATAATACCCAGTATTCCCTTCTACCTGTGTTTATTAAAGCTTAAATTAAAGTTATTAATCATTATTCTATGCCCTCTAAGCTCTGACCCAATTGAGAGGTAGAAACAAGAGTCAGAACAATCTAAGTGTTAGGTTTATTCATGTTAAAATTGGGTTGGAGAGTATTTCCTGGAAATTGTTCAAATGTCTGTCCCACTCTTCTTTCCTGTCCCCACATACAGATAGACGAAGCAGCTAGAAATACAAGGTCTCCCCGCGGGCAGAAGGCCTGCTTTGATGGGCAAGAAGTGAGGAGGCAGGAGTGTGAACTTCTGAAGCTTGCAGTTCAATCACCCAGAAGGAAAGTACAGACATGCCCTACATCTTGGTATTTGGTGACTCCTTTCCTCATATAACCAACCAGGTAAAGCCTTTTCTTCCATGTTGAGAAAAAAGTAGAGTGAAAAGAAATTCTAGAAGATTTCTACCTCTACTCTTCTTCCTCCAGACAAATGAAAATGTAAAGAATGAATGAAAAAGCATCCTGAAAAAGTCTATAAAACATAATTCTAAATTATGAAAGGTAGTTTACGCAAAATAGTAACTGAAGAAAGTTTAGAAAATAAAGGCCATGCGAGTTTCCATTAGTTAGATAGAAGATAGGTCTGTCCAGAAGGTACCCAGCCATACAATATGAAAACTAGAGACATTTATCGAAGAACATACAAGATACAAGACACATTGTACATAGAACAATGATGCCTCAGTCCCCTTCAAAGTTGGCACCTTGGGACCTCACACACTTCTCCCAATAGCCATCAGCTGCCCTGTCATATTTTCCTGAATCTCATCAATGATCTGAAATCTTTTCCCTTTCACAGGTGATTTTAGTTTGGGAAAAAGCCAAAAGTCTCAGGGCACCAGTACTGGGCTATGGGGTGGGGGCGGAGTCATCTGGGTGATTTGATGTTTCACAAAAAAACTCTGCATGAAACATGAAGCATGAGATGTGAAGCATGAGATGTGATGCATGAGCAGGTGCATTGTCATGATGAAGCTGCCAATCACCAGATGCCCATAGCAGTGGCCTTCTGAATCATCTGAATAGGTTTCACGGAGGAATATTCAAGCTTAAAGCAAAATTTCATGCAGATTCCTTGCTCTACTCAGTCATTTTCAATGCTATGGCCACACAGTATGCAGAGTAACTGAAAGGCATCTTACTGCCCTCACTGACTAGTTGTTCATGCATGTGCATTCCAGTCCACTCTCTCCTTGGCTCCAGGTTACATCAATGTCACACAAACCACTCTCATTAATATAAACAATAGCTGGACTTTTTCTAGAAAGATCTTGTAGTTGAAAACAAAAATTTACTGAAGACAAATTTTGATCAAAGGAAACACACTTTAAAATGTATATTTTTTCTATGATTCATATAAATTGATTTTTAAATCAATATATACAAATTGAGAAATAGTCTTTTTTCATCATACCCCCAAACAAGCAGGTACCATGTGCATAGAATTAGAATTAGATGAGCCAATATCTACATGTAGAGTGAAACTACCCATTGCATTTATTTATAAATCAATTTACACATTCAACTGATACTCAGAGAATACCTGTTATGTACAAATAATGATGTACTCAGCATTGTAGTAATAGAAATAAAGAAGACATAACACATGCTTTCAAAACTCTTATGATCAAGTAGGGAAAACATAATATATTAATAAATGATTCCAGTAATCATTTATTACACTTTGTGGTACGGAAGGTACACATCATAACTAGGACTAGCAAAGCCATTCAGGACCATGAAGAGGCACATTGTGGAAAGCAAGGCAGAGAAACAAGAACGAATGCTCACGCATCTCTGACACCATGTAGCATCTCCCCAGTCATTTTGGGTTTCCTGACACATTGAGCCAAACGCAAAATCAACTGATAAACCAAGTGTACCAGACATTTTGACCAGAGTTCTTAATTGCAAACAACAGAAATATGTGGGCAGATCTTGATATATTGACTCTTCTTTTTTCCATACATGCTACCACCTTTGGTTATAATAACCTAACGATTACCTAATACACATTACAAAACACTGAAACCATCCTAGCTATACTCTTGTTTGTCTTATTCAAGTACAACCTGACCAACTTGATTAATGTTAAAAGGATTAGAGACACCCTGGACTTGATTTAGAGATTTAGAAAACACTCTACATTTAAAGTAATGTTTAGAATATCTAATGCTTCACAGACTGATCTCAAGTTTATCATTAATTTCCACTACCTTCTCAATGAAAAGAAAATGCTTAGAAATTTTTCTTAACCTGTAATCTGGAAATGCATCCAATTTTTATCCTTTTTTCTAAATATTCCAACAAGCCATTATGCACTTTAAGTAAATAATGCTATGAAGTGAGAGTACTCTAATACGGAGCTGTTTATTTGAGGTTTATCACCATTCTCACTGCACAAGCACAAATTTATCTTCTTTTCTGAGTTGGGAGGTTGTGGTTTCCCTGGAATGTGTTTTGGGCAAGTGCTGTCTGGTAGAGGACTGGTTTCAATTAAATCTGCATTCTAGAAATAGTCACAGAAAATGTTAGAAATCTAGAGAAAGAAGTCATCCAATAGGAGTTGGATGGTGGGATGGTGACCAGAAGGAGAGGAGTGAATGAATGGGTGAAAAGGGGAAGGAGAATACAGTCAATATTATTATAAGAATGGGGTGATTGCATTGTAAGGTATAAAAATGTCAAATCAGTCCACTGTACACATGAAACTAATATAACCAACATAAGATTGTATGCCAACTATACTTAAGTTTAAAAAATGGAGTGTGAAAGATGGACAACAGGTTGCTCTCCCCTTCCTCTGCCAGATGTGGAATCTGTGAATATGTCTGAAGTCAAAGACACAAGAAAGTGAGAAATTATGTATGTCACAGAAAAGGAAGATTAGGAGCCATGATAAATCTTTTGTGAATGATGTAAAGGGAGAATTTTTGGATATATTACCTTGGCTATTGGCAGTATCAAGTGAAATAAGGCAACAAAAAACAGCATAGTGCCTAACACGGAGAAGTCACTCTATAAAGGATAACTTACATTATTATTCTTCATTTTCTCATTCTGTTTCTTTAATACAGAAATCCTCATATCTCACATTATTTGTTATCATTCTATAGTCTCTAACTATTGGCTACTGTGTGTGTGGTAACCAGGGCTAAACAAAAACAACAACAACAACAACAACAACAACAAAAAACCAACCTTTACTCACNTCTGAAGTCAAAGACACAAGAAAGTGAGAAATTATGTATGTCACAGAAAAGGAAGATTAGGAGCCATGATAAATCTTTTGTGAATGATGTAAAGGGAGAATTTTTGGATATATTACCTTGGCTATTGGCAGTATCAAGTGAAATAAGGCAACAAAAAACAGCATAGTGCCTAACACGGAGAAGTCACTCTATAAAGGATAACTTACATTATTATTCTTCATTTTCTCATTCTCTTTCTTTAATACAGAAATCCTCATATCTCACATTATTTGTTATCATTCTATAGTCTCTAACTATTGGCTACTGTGTGTGTGGTAACCAGGGCTAAACAAACAAAAAAAACAACAACAACAACAAAAAACCAACCTTTACTCACACACTTACACCAACACACAGTAATTCTCCATCACTGACATAAATTGACCCATATCTTTTATTAAGACATTTTTAGACCTGAAATAGTCAATATTACCTCCTGCTGCAAGATAAGGAAGAGGACTCAACAGGTGAGATGGTCTCAGTAGGAACCCATTGCAATCACTCTGTAAGAATCTTGATTTCACCCAGAGGATTCATCCTCCTCACCCCTGCTCCCCACCCCACCCCCCAAAAAAACCAATTCTGTAATGATTTTCCAAAATTCCAGGAATCCTGGCAAGAGATAAAGATATCAACAATATAGGTTATTAGATTCTAAAAAATTAGCTTTGTAAAACAACAAAAAGCTAAGTTAAAAGAATTTTAGGTTGGGGTACATGCCTGGGTTGCCAGTTCAATCCCCTGTCTGGGCATATGCCGGGTGGGGCAGCAACCAATGGATGTTTCTCTCTGGAATCGGTGTTTCTCTCCCTTCCTATTTTTCTAAAAAGCAATGGAAAAGAGATCCTTGGGTGAGAATTTAAATAAAAATAATGTTCAGAATGCATAACAGTTGATTTACTTTTTCAGTTATCAGATGCCTGACTCTATTCATCTGTGAGAACATTTTTCCCACACTGCACACAATTTTTAAACTTATACTTTTCAGTATGTCATCTCTAAGTCCTAAAAAAAGTCAGTGATTAAGATTTTAGACAGAACTAACCTATAATCAAAATTAGAACTAGTAATCATTTCAGCACTAATAAACACCCACCCAGCTGAATATTTTGACAGGAACTTCCTGATGGATGACTACATGTTCAATGCTGAATTCATTTTTTTATTTAAAAAACACAAGCTGTGATCATTTATGATGCTTCTAGTACTTCAGCTACTTCCAAATGGGGACATTTAAATTATTTCTTTTATGCTCCCAACATTCAAATAGTTGCCAAATCTGATTATTCCACATTCAAAGTATGTTGCCATTCATTTACTTTACTTTTGCTCATCACTTCTAACATGACCCTATTTGAGTCTCTGATGTCTTTGTTAATATTGTTCAATGAACTTCTATACAACACTTGAATGCAACTATAAAGTCAACTCTTCTTGAGTGTAGACTTTTATAATGTATGTAACATACAGTTTGTAATGTTATTAACATAAAACTAATTTTTCACAACATTGTTTATTTCATATCCCCCATTCCTCTCATTTTCATACCTCAATGTGTCCATTAACAATGACACAAAATTAGAGAGGTTCCAAGCAAGGAAAAATTTTCCAAATCACCTTCTCAGCTCTTTCAAATGATCCATTAAGTTTGCTTTCTTACTGACATAGCATTATGGTAAAATATTACCAAAAAAAGGGTTGCTGATGAAGCTATTATTTGAGGGACTTACTGGAGAACATTATACTATAATCATTGTCATATACATCTTTTGCACTATGTTCTAGCTATCCTATTTATGATGAAGAATGAGCAACTCACAAAACGTCTGCAAAGCTGTTATGTTCCATAGGAGTTAAATGTTATATAATATGACAGTTTCGCTGCCATAAGAAATGTTTTTATCATCCTGGGTAGCTCTAAGTTTGTTTTTCTTTATAAATGGGTGTTTTATTTATCTAAATATATATGTGTGTGTGTGCAGGCAGTTGTTAACTGAGTTTTAAAGTGTGTATTCAGTATTCAAATATATAAAATTTGATCAATATCTCTGTAAAGCCAGAGGTACTTAGTAATTATAATAGCCCAATTTATCAATAGATTACATCTTAAATGTCTATGCATCCCTGGTGGTGTGGCTCAGTTGATTGAGCACTGGCCTGTGAACCAAAGGTCATCCGTTGAATTCCCAGTCATGACACATGCCTGGGTGGTCGGCCAGGTCCCTGGTGGGGTCTGTGCAAGAGGCATCCACACACTGATGCTTCTCTCCCCCTTTTTCTCCCTCCCTTCACCTCTCTCAAAATAAATAAACAAAATCTTTTTTAAAAATCTATGCACCCAATATACCTGAAATAAGTAAAAAAAAAAATTAAATGACAACAAAAACACCACGTGTCTGACGTCTGCTCTGTTTCTTCAAATTGTGTTCTTTGCCTTTTGTAAGCCTTGTAATTTTTATTGCTAGCAGAGCACGATGTACGAGGTGAAAGGAGCTGCTGTACATGAGCTTTTAGTGAAGTGGTCGTGAGGTGTGGGTAGGAGAACCGTCTGATAGCCCTAGAGTCAGGTCTCGGCCTTGTGTGAGCCTCTGTCTCTGGACTCTGAGATTCGCAAGTGTCTTTCTCTTTCATTTCTTTAGTGTCCTTAGTTGGAAAAGGTTGGCTAGAGCTGGCTGGAGTTGGGTATTTCCCTTTCCCAGGTTAATTAAGCTGTGATCATATCCCCAGAAATTTAGGCTCTGCTTCTGAAACCACAAAAGTTGGCCTGCCTTCACTAAAAGAACCCATAAGCAGAGACAAAGATCGCATGTTTGTGAGCACTTTATTCAGATGCCAGTGATCTGAGAAGACAGCAGGTTGTGTATCCTCAAAAACATTTTAACTCTCATCTCAAACTGACCTTTTTATAAGAAGAAAAAGTAGGTAAGGTGTTTGCAAAAAAGGTTAATTGGATAAGGGGCACAGTCTAGCAGTGATTTTCCTCTTGCTTCTCTATCTGTTGATCAATGATTCTTCATGTGCCAAGGATGCTTCCTCCCTGGAATACAAAGGCTCAGTTGTGACTCTATCACTTGCAGACCCCCTGGGGCACAAAGTTTGAATTGCTTGTCAACCTCCTAAAGTCACACAGTCCAGTGCCTGGAATAACAGCTTTCCAGGTGCATTCATCACCTAAGCCTATGAACTATAACTGAAGCTAAAATCTCTAACTCTTGAGTTCCCCTATCACTTACAGGTTCTGTTAAGGGCAGTCCTTGTTAAGAGGAATGATCTCTAGTGTATTTCAAAATGAATCCTTTTTCCCTTCTTCTGCCAGAAGCCAGAGGGGATCTTTCTCCAATACTTACCATAGGTGCGTAGTCAGTCTCACAGTATTGTGGAGACCCCCTTATGACTAGGTCTCTCTGGAGTTTTTAAGATTCAGATTTGTCTACACTGAGCTGTTAACAATTACTCAGGTGCAGTTCACGTTTTCTTTCCTGGACGCTGGTTCCCCTGAGGTTTCTCTTAGTATGTTTTGCTCTGGTAAACCATAACTTGCTGTGCACCTGTCTTTCTCATCTTGGGGACCACTATTTACCCTGTGTCCTCCCCTCCCTTATGGATTTCAGAAGAGTAGGTGATTCTTCAGTCTGTTCAGATTTTTACTTGTTAGAATGGAGTGGTGACTTCCAAGCTTCCTACAAGCAGAACTGAAACGGGTTAATTAGCCAGGACAAGTGGAATGGGGAAACTGAGACAGATAGTTAAAAAAGGAAGCAGTTTACAGCCATCCAGTAAATCACAAAAATCCTATCTTCCCTGACCAAGAACAGTTGAGAATGACTGATTTACATGTCTCCTCCTCAACCAGAAGGTAAATAGCTTAAATCATCCTATTCAGGGCTAGAGATAACAGAAATCCAATTAGTGCCATTTGTGCCAACCCCACCAAAGGGCTGATAAGGTCAGGATCAAAAAAATCTCATTTTGGCTCATCAGCATAAACCTGATGAATATTCTGTTGAGATCTTCCCCTAAGACCTCCCCTAGAATCATCGCCATTAAAAAACAGATGAGCACCCTGAAGACAAAAACTCAGTGTAGGCTCTCTCTGAAGCACATTCATGGCTTTCTTCCCCCACAGGCGTGCATATGTGATTTTCTCTCCTAAGCTCCAAGAGTCCTCATGAGACTTGCAAACAGGGGAGCAATGGGCAGTAGCACCTTGCCCCAGGATAATCCCCTGAACCTGTCTTCAAGAGCCCTTTTTCTCTGACTTCTCAGTGATCTAACAGCTGGCCCTGCCGTGGCTCATTTCTTTCCTATAATGTTTCTAGGGGGCCAAAGCAGAGCACCGCTTCAACTGTTTCCTGTTGCATCTTCTACCTTAGATTTTTCAGTGAGCTAAAAGCAGCCTCCCTTTGGCTCTCAGTGAGTCCCTACAGCCCAGTGTGGCCCACTTCTTTCCTATAACTTTTCTAGAAAGCCAAAGCAGCCCTGCCTAGGCTCTTTGCTGTTGCTTCTTCTGCCTGAAGCCCTTCCTTTGTTTAACTTTCCCCAACTTTAATAAACATACTCTCAAAATCACCTGGGTTTGTACTACAAAATCTTTCCTGCACAAAGTCAAAAACCCACACACTATAGGCTGGCCTGAGGCAGACCCATTCCAGGCTGGGCCCCTTTCTGGTGACAGAATAAGAAACTGGAAATTTGATTTTATTTCTTTTATACAAAGTTGACATGTGAAAATAGATTGTGTATTTTATTTCTCTCTCTCTTTTTAAAAGATTTTATTTATTTATTTTTAGAGAGAAGGGAAGTGAGGGGGACAGAGACGGGGAGAGAAACACTGACTGGTTGCCTCTCGCACCCCCCAGCTTGGGACCTGGCCCACAACCCAGGCACGTGCCCTGACCGGGAGTCAAAATAGTGACCTTTAGGTTCATAGGCGGGCACTCAATCCACTGAGCCACACCAGCCAGGGCAAGAGATGGTGTTTTAAGCAGAGATGGTGAGATAACAATAAATAAAAAATAATGACTCTACTTCACATATAAAAGTTATTTTCAAGTTAAACACAGCACTATATATCTAAGCAAAAACTAAAATTAAAAAAAAACAACAGAATATTATCATTGTGACCTTGAGGGTAGCCAAGTTTTTAAATACATATATATATAGAGAGAGAGAGATAGACAGATATATAGATATCTATACACACACATATATGTGTGTATATGTATATATGTACACATATATACATAAATAGTTACTGTAAAAAAGTGATAAAATTGATTAAAATAAATTGGACCCATGCCCTGACTGACGTGGCTCAGTGGATTGAGTGCCAGCCTGAGAACCAAAGGGTCACCAGTCCCACTCCCAGTCAGGGCACATGTCTGGGTTGTGGGCCAGGTCCCCAGTAAGGGGCATGTGAGAGGCAGCATACATCGATGTCTCTCTCCCTCTCTTTCTCCTTCCCTTCCCCTCTCTCTAAAAATAAATAAATAAAGCCTTTAAAAATAAAATAAATTAAATTGAATTTTTAAAAAAAATTAGACCTATTGAAAATTAAATTTTAACTTTGAAAAATGTTATGAATAAGCAATCCCCAAATGGCTAAAATACAAGGTGGGGCAAAAGTAGATTTACAGTTGAAGTATAAGAAACAGTTTATTCTTGTATTGTTTTTATTAATTATAACAGTTTCCACATGAACAAGTATAAATATACATTTGCCCCATCCTTATGTATGGGTGGGCATCAAGAATATAAAATAATTTACAACTTAATAATGAGAATTAAAAAACACAAAACCAAAGAAAAATAAGACAAAGACTTGAACAGTTAGTTCTCAAAAACAGGTAGATGAATGGATAATGAGCATGAGAAAAGGTACTCAAAGTCACTAGTCATCAATGAAATGAAAATTAAAGCCCTTGCAGGTACAGTTCATAATCACTAGGTCAGATAAAACCCAAATACCCCAAATGTTAGCTGTTGAAGTATCGACCCATTTTAATTCTCACTAATTTCTCATGAGAATTTAAAGAAGTGTAATTATTTAGGAACTGGTTAACAATTTCTTATGAAAATTCAACACACACGTATACTATGATTAGCAATTCTGCTCCTAGTTATTTACCCAAGAGAATCAACATGTACAATAACTTTGTAGCAAACGTATTCATAATAGCCCCAAACTAGAAAAAAAATCCTTCAACAGACAAATGGATCGAAAAATATATGATACAGTCATGCAATTGAATCTTACTAAATAATAAAAATGGGTGATTAACACACGTAAAAACATGGATAGTCTCAAAAACATTTTATTAGAGAAAGAATCCAGACAATGTTAACTACACTGTAATTCCAACAATGCTAATTTCAAGAATAGAAAAACCTAACATTTGCCTCTGGGGCAGAGATATTGCCAAGAAAGATACACCAAGGATCCCTTTTATAAAGATTACTACAAGGGTATGCACAATTGTCAAATTTCATAGAACACTTGAGATTTTGTGGATTTTATTATATGTAAATTATAGCTCAGTTTTATGAAGTTCCAACATATCGTCTGATAAAGGTTATCTTTAGATGGTAATTTCCTGCATGGGAATGAAAACCAGAGCCTCCACTTGGACATAATCAAAATGTTTAAACAGTCCATTACTTTGCTTCCATGTTGCTTCTGCTAGAATGTGAAATAGTGGGCGGGGGGGGAGGGGGAAAGAGATTTGAAACCTAATTTCTATTTGCAGATACAGTGTAAATGTGTAACTCCTTAACATCTGAGGTACACATTTCTTCTTGATCATAATTACATCATTATATACAAATATCAACAGTTTCTCCTCTAGCCCACTATTTTTTTTTTGTTGTTCTTTTGAGATTATCAGTTTTCATTGGCTGACAGTGTCACCTCATGGAGGAAGCAGCAGAGTTAAACAAACATTTAGAGCTCCGAATTGTCTTCCACCAGATCCTTACTATACTAAAAGCTGAAAGAGCCATTGCAAAAGTTTTCGGTGACTGAAGAACTGCACTACTTAGTTTACTACTGAAATAAATCTGCTTCTTATAGATCAGATTTCCTGGATTTTTTAAAATTATCTTGTGAATATGGTGTATACAGAATTTGATATTCAGATGGTTATTGTTTGCTATATATATGCACTTAGTTAAGATATCTAGGAATATTTTCTCTACATATTAAATATGACAAATGTCACTCTGGAGTTTAAGTGCTATGTTATATTTATCTTTTGTAAAATAATTGTTTTTTTCTTCATATTATTTCTACTTTTAAGACAACTTAACTATTAATTTCATTTAGTACATGGGCCCAATATGCACCCAGAGTCAAATAATCAGTCTTCAGTTATAAATATAAGAATGAAATTTATGCCCTGGCTGGCGTAGCTCAGTGGATTGAGCGCGGGCCTGCGAACCACACGACCGTGGTTTGATTCCCAGTCAGGGCACATGCCTGGGTTGCAGGCCAGTTCCCACCAGGGGATTCACGAGAGGCAAGCATACATTAATATTTCTCTCCTCTCCTTCTCTTCCTCTCTAAAGATAAATAAATAAAAAATCTTAAAATAAAAAAATAAAAAACATATATTTAAGAATGAAATTTATTTTTTCTCATTTAGTCTTTTTAAAATAAAAAATTTTAAGTAAAAATTATTGTAAGCATTTGAAAGCACAAAATAACTATACATAAAACTAAATAAATGTTAATCTAGATAAAAGCTCATCTATCTCAATGCTAATCTGTTTGCAGAACATGACCTTCAGTTGTGGCTCACACTGTGCTACCAAAAGTATACCCTTTTGTAAACACCATTGCTTCCAATTTCCCAAGGCACACAAGTGTGCTGAAAAGGCCAGTGATCTGAATGTTGTCTTTTGCCTGCTCATATGCTAATTATTCACTAGATGTATATCGAGGGAGGTACAAGTTATTGACAGCAATGAGCTTCAGTTTGCAACATCCATATAATGAGAACTAAATCTACCTCACCGAAATATTGTGGAGATTAAATTCAATCCCTCCAGTAAATTGCTGAGTACACAGTAGGTAGTCAATAAAAATGAAACTATCTTCCCCTTCTCTCTATGAAGATGGCTCACAGTGTTGTATTAGTGTTTCTGCATGTGGCTTTGTGATTTCTCATTGGTTTTGTACTTTTCTGTATCCATAGGGAATGATCACAGCTTTGTATAGAAGGCAAAGCATTAAAAGTTAAATTAAGCCCTGGCTGGCATAGCTCAGCATGAGCTGAGCATAGACTGAGCATGAGCCTGCGAACCAGAGGATCTCAGTCCAATTCCCAGTCAGGGCACATGCCTGGGTTGCAGGCCAGTTCCCAGCAGGGGGCGCATGAGAGGCAACCATATATTGATGTTTCTCTCCCTCTCTCCTTCCCTTCCCCTCTGAAGATAAATAAATAAAATCTTTTTAAAAAAAGTTGAATCAGTTTTCTCCCCTTATCCTGCCTAAAATAAATGATTTACTGTACTGGTTTCTAGTCCTTATCTCCACAAAACTGTTTATCACCAATTTCAACATATAATATTGTAACCCTACCGTAATATTGTCTTTAATTCCAAATAACTATTTGCACTTTCAAACTGTAGGAGAGAAAGGATGCCATGGAATTGAAGGCGGGGTCAATAATCATATGTGCTGAGAGTTACATAGCATTTACTAGGTGCTACACACATTAACTAGTTTAATCCTCCTGCCAAATATATGAATTACATCTTCGAATTATCAGTGTGATACAATAAACACAACAGAAATTGTACAACAAATATTTTGCTTATGTGTGTGTAATTTTAACACAACTACATATTGCCATTTGTGTTTAATAATATTACACATTTTAATTTTTACATATAGTTCTAGCTTATATTTAATAAAGCATTGTTATATTTTATTAAAAATGCATTGGTTACTATCTAGCCTTCTATTGCTAGACATTTAAGCATTGTAAGTAGATCAACATATGCTCTGCTTGTTACATTTTAAATATTACTCTACTGAACAGAGACTGATTGTAAAGGGCCAGTATAGAAACAGTATATTGTGTTTGAAGGTTTTCATATTAATCCAGTCAAGAGAGGACAGTGGCTAGAACTACAGTTTCAGCAGTGGAGATGGTGAGAAGATTTGAAACACGTTTTGGTGTGAGAGTAGACAGGACTTATTGGTAGATTTAATATAACTCTATCAGAAAGAGAACAGAAATAACATCTAGGATTTTCCCTGAGTAGGTAGATAGGCTACCATTTGGCATAGGGAGGAGGCTTCTGGGTACAGATCACTACTGTTTTAGTGAGGTTGTTTGGGATACTAAAATCTTAAGAGGAGATGTCAGGCAGGCAATTGGGTGTGTAAGTCTGGAGTTCCACAGAGAATCCCAGCATGGGAATGGAGAAATGTATATTATCATCATATCAGTAGAACTAAATGAGATCAGCTTGGGCAAGAATGTAGATAAAGATGAGAGAAGAAATAACAACAAAGTAGGATATAAATCTAAAAGGAAGAGGTCAACATCAAGTATGAATAGAGGGCTTCCAGTGATAACAGGGCATTTGACTTTTAACTAGAACCAAAATTTTAAGGTGCACCCATAAATCCTTATAGAGGATGTGTATGGGGACTTCCTAGATTTTTGTAATTATGTCTTATAACACCCCATCCCCATTTACATTAAATGGCATGCATCAATCCCCAGTTGCTTCTTCAGGTTTCCTATAAAGTATCAATATTTTCAGGACTCACAGCTTTTGTTTCTATTTTTTTTTAAGATTTTATATATTTATTTAGAGAGAGGGGAAGGGGTGGAGAAAGAGAAGGAGAAAACCATCAATGTGAGAATCATTGATTGGTTGCCTCTTACACTCTCCCGGACTGGGGGTCGAACCCATAACCCAGGCATATGCCCAGACCTGGACTTGAACCAGTGACCTTCCACTTTGCAGGATGAGGCCCAACCACCTGAGCCACACCATGTACTAAGTCATGTACTAAGCCCATGTACTAAGTCAAGGTTCTATTTTTTTTAAATAGAAAAAACTTGGGAAGGACATGAAAGTGTTGCTCATTTCCTTTAAGCACTTGTTTTTGCATCACTTATTCACTGCTAGAACAAAAATGGGGAGAATTTTAAGGATATGACCAATAAACTCTGCATACTTGTAATATTCTCCACATAACAGAGTGCAAACAATGAATGAAGCATAGTATAGGATGAACCACAGACACAATAGGAGAAAGTGCATTCTTCGTAACAAACCCCAAATAGGTGGCCTATATTAGAGCAAAGATAAGAGGGAGACTAATCATATAACATGTGATTGGAAGTACTTGGTATAAATCCATATTAAGGTATCTAGAAATCAAGGGGCTCCATGATATAAGAAATAATCAACATGCAGAGTATTAAAGAGGTCAATAATATGAAATAAAATAGGCTATTTATTAGTGTCATTACATCCAACAAAAGGTCATTAATGATAATAATGCGTAATATTTTCAAAAAAACTTTCAGAGGAAGTCACATAAACTTATTTTATTTTTATAACACTATGATGAATAAATAGGGCTAATACAGTTATTCTTCTAACACTGTTTTTGGAAGGAAAGTTTGATGCTTTATCACCTAGAACTGGTAGAAACAGTGAGGTTTAGAATCAGATTTCATATTTTCTTACTTAGAAACAGTTGGGCCTTGTTCCATTGTGTTAGTGGTCCTATGAGAACAAACCAGTGATCTCAGAGTTTAAAATCTATAGACAGGGGTAGGGATTGAGTGGGATTATGGAAGAAAAATAGTCTGGTGATTAACATAATATAGAGGTGAGTGAATGCTAGTCAACTCCCAAATATCAGTGCTTTGCCACGAGGAACTTTAGTTTCTTTTTCCTGAGAGATTTTCCCTGGCTAATGATCATACAGTTGATGTCCATGATATAAGACATCGTGGACACCAGTCAGTCCTGAAGATCCCATGGTGCTTCCACAATTCTTCTGACAGGGGAGGAGAGCAGTAGAGAAACGAGCCTTGGAAATGGATTGCTTCAACTCAGACCTAATGAAAGTTTCTTCTAGTCTATTTGATGGTCAAACAAATCACAGGGCTGTGCCTAAGGCAGAGGGTAACTGCAGTCTTACCATGAGCTTTCAAGGGAAAAAAACTATTAGTGAACTGTACTGATGGTTTTTATAAGATTGGAAAATGTGGGCACAATTAAAGATGTAAAAGCAGAAATTAAAAATATATAGATTTAAGTAGTATCATGATAGAATGGGAGGGCCTGCCTACCTGTTGGTGAAGTGCCCCTAACACAAAAGGGAATCTAAAACAGCCTCCAAAGAAAGATGAATTAATGATCATTATGAAAATTCTTTATTTAAAGTAGACACAATTATTGAATTAAATACAAATCGAAAGGCAAATCTTTTCTGTTTATCTCTACTCAGGTGTAGTTAGTTAACTATTTCGAGGAAATAAAAAAAAATTTAGTGGGAAAATATAACGATGAAAAGAGTCAAGATAAGAGAAATCAAGTTTAAATGCATAATTAGGAGGGATGCAAAGCAGCCATGCTCTCCAAATTTATTCATGGCATTTAGCAGTGTTTCCTTTGTTTTTGGTATGTGGATTCAGTTACAATCATAGATGTTTTTCCAAACAGTACTTTTTCTTGAAAACCTCATTTCTCCCAGAGATTTGTATGAAAATTTGCATAAGAAAGCATTACCAGGTGTTTTGGTGCTTTTTCTTCCTAGTTTCAACAAATAAATACCTAAAATTAACATAGTACCTTTAAATTCATTTACTACTATGAAAAGAAGTATTTGGGTTAAGTGAGATGGGTAGAATTCTATCAATATTAAGTGATAAATAATAAATACAATATTTAAATTTTTAGTCTTATGACATTCTTTGTGCTCTTTAGGACTACGAAGAAATAGTTTTTAAAGTTGAACCATTATCTCGAGGCTCACCATGTCACCTCAGTGGGCTCTCTTCCTTCCCCCTTTCAGTCCGACTCCCCGGACATGGGTAGATGAATAAACACCTCTGAACGACAGGGCTCCTTTCCTTCTGAGAGCTGAAACGCAGCAGCAAAATGTCTACGTACTGGTTACACACACTAGACGCTTCTCGAGAGGAAAAAGGGTAGTAGCGCACAGGCAAGTGGAAAAGAGGCTCACAACTGCAGGGGACTGAGGTGTAAAATGTGAGACATTTATTTCCTGGGAAAGGAAATAAAACTTCTACAGAGTTCAATCACTTCAATCTTGGCAGAAATACCTTTAAAGTGTTTAGAAGTGTGTGCTCTAGGCATTTGCAGATTCAGAAAGATTTTAACATTTTCTACTGTTTTGAGGCATATAGTGACTCATTTTAATAGTCTGTCTATATATTTGAAATTTCTTAAAAGAAGAACGTACAACAAGAAGTAATATATCTTTCTACAGATATACAGAATGATGTGGATCGCATCAGATAGATATAGCAAATATATATAACACAGATACATATGCATGCATATATATATATATATATATTACAAACACGTGCATACATAAATGTAGAAATTATGATTTAGTACTTGGAAACTTCACAAGTCCACATTCTGTTAGAATAGGAAAATAATTTAAGAGTAAAATCTGAAAGTAAAATGAACTCTTTGCTCTCCTAAAGTTTCATACTATTTTATTCATTTATAAGACATAACCAATTACCTGATAGTACCACATTATTCAATTTAAACATTATAACAAGTACTCAAAAGGCATTATATATGAAATTTCTCAAAAGCAGCTTTAGATTATTTTGCTAATTTGTAACTATAATTTGTGTGCTCACACATAAAAGCCAAATGCTATTCTTATTCTAAAGGTTTTATAATACCCATAATCAATATTTTTAAAAGAGAGAAAAGAAAGAGTATATATACATGCATTTATCATCCACAATGCATTTTGCTTTTCTTGATCTTTTTTCAAGAAGGGAAGAAATATTTAGATATCTTTCCTCTGTCTTCAAGAAGCAACCATTCACTGTGACTTTTTATATATGTGCCATATACAAATGTAGTATTATAGTATTTATTAACATTAAATGTATCTCCTTTAATAAGAATCCAGATTTTTGAAGATTAAATGTAATTTTTTTCAAGTCCTTAAAATTGTTTCCTATTAGTTCTCAATATCTATAAACCTCTTTTCCTGAACTTCTGAGTGGAATAACATGGTCCTTCCTGCCATACTTTGTGCATCCCTCACCCACATACACTGATATTTGTTCATGTCTGCCTTCTGAACTAGAATGATAGATTCCTGGGCAGTGCCCTGTTATCTATATTTACATCTGTATCATTGGCTCTTAGAACAATGTGTAGCAAAATATCTGTGAAGCAAATAGATTAAATTCTAGGTCAGATTCACTTCATTAAAAAATATAAAACTATCAAGAATAACTTAGGCTTTGGCTTAGACACCAAGGTTGATCCTTATCATTGGTGCACTATGTCTCTTTTCCTGTTTGCCTTGTGTCCATCCATCCTTGGTTCCAAGTACCTCTGGGAGCCAGAGTCTTGCTCAGTCCTCTATGCCGGTCCCTCCTTGGTACCTTTCTGCAACTTACAGACAGCCTGACACTTATTTTGTCCTGCACTTCTGCAACCAGTACTACCAAAGGAATTTTTATGATTTTTCTCTTCTTGATTACTTTTTGGGATCTGATGGCCTGAAGATTGGAAGAGCATGCATGAAAACAGATAGTTGTAAAAATGAAGACCCTTGCAAAAATCATGCTTTTTCAAAATATTCAACAAACATTTAATTTATGGTTCACACTGCAAAGGAGGCCTTGGAATGGGCCAAAGTAGTCATATTCTCAGGGATTTTATAGTAATGTTAAAATTTAAGCTTCAGCTAAGTCTTCCACAAAATATTAGCAAAGCAGATCCAGCAATACATTAAAAAGATCATACACCATGATTGAATTGGATTTATTTCAGGGATGAAAGTTTGATACAATGCTCACAAATCAATAAGTGCAATACACCACATAAACAATATGAAGAATAAAAACCATATGATCATATTGACAGATACAGAAAAAGCATTTCATAAAACCCAGCACCATTTACGGTAAAAACTCTTAGTAAAGTGGAAATAGAGGGAATGTACTTCAACATAATAAAGGCCATATATGACAAACTCATAGCCAACATCATACTCAAGGGGCAAAAACTAAAAGTGTTTCCCTTAAAATCAGGATCAAGACAGTGATGTCTGCTTTCACCACTCTTATTCAACACAGTACTGGAAGTTCTAGCAACAGCAATAAAACAAGAAGAAAAAATAAAAGGCATCTAAATTGGAAATGAAGAGGTTAAACTGTTATTATTTGAACATGCCATGATAATGTATATAGAAAACCCTAAAGACTCCATCTACTAGAATTGATTAATGAATTCAGTAAAGCAGCATAATACAAAATTAGCATTCAGAAATCAGTGGCACGTTAAACACCAATAATAAATTATTAGGAAAAGAAACTAAGAAAATAATCCCATTTACAATTGCAACAGCAACAATAACCAAAAATAAATAAATAAATAAGGTACCTAGGAACAAATTTAACCAAGAATGTGAAAGATCTGTACTTGGAAAAGTATAGGACACTAAAAAAAATTGAGAAAGATATAAATAAGTGGAAGCATATACTGTGTTCATGGATCAGAATAATTAACATCATTAAAATATCCATACTATACAAAGCAATCTGTAGATTCAATGCAATTCCTACCAAAATACTAATGGCATATCTCACAGAACTAGAAAATCCTCAAAATGCATATGGAGTCACAAAAGACCCCAAACAGCTTCATCAATCTTGAGAAAAAAGAATAAAATTGGAGATGTCACACTCCCTGACACCAAACTATACTATAAGGCCATAGTAATCAAAACAGCATGGTACTGGCATAAAAGCAGGCATATAGATAAATGGAACAGAATAAAGAACCCAGAAACAAACTCATACATTTATGGCCAATTAATACTTGATGACTGAGTTACAGTCTATTCAGTAAATGTTGTTGGGAAAATTGGACAAAAACAGACTGACAGCTGTCAGAGGGGAGTAAGATTGGGGACTGGGAAAAAAAAGATAGCAGAAAAAAAAACAGATGAAAGTATGGTGATTGCATGAGGGAAAAAGGGTTGGGGAAGGTGGAAGAGGGCAAAGAGGTGACAAAAGGTGACAGAAAGAAACTTGACTTTGGGCAATGAGAGCACAATGCAGGGTGCAGATGATGTTGTATTGAGTCGTACACTTGAAACTTACATGGTTTTATTAACTAATGTCACCCCAATAAATTTAATAAAAATATTGGGGGCTTCACCTAATGGCCCCATAGGGAGAAACTAAGAGTCTCAGTATGAATGACACTGAGACTTTTAGGAAGAGAAGTTTTGCTGTAATAAATGAGTGATCTGGAAGAGGCAAAACCAGACATAGGACTGGCAGTGTAGAGGCTACAGAACTAATTTTGGAAAAAGATGATGGCTCAGGACATTTGAACACAGCAAGATAATCAAAAGAATGTGAGGGTTATATAAGAGGAAGGTGGGCAGGACTTGATGATTAAATGTATAGATATTAAAAGTAAAGCATGCTAATTCTTGAATGTTCAACCTGCATATGAGAATAGAAGCAGCATTATTAATATCCTAGCTCTGATTTCAGTCATAACACTATTCTTTCTCTCAATAGTAAACACTATAACATTCTTAGATATTTGTTTAGTTACTGACATATTCTAAGTAATATGTTACAGTTTTATATTTATACTCATTAATTTAGACCAATAATTTTTAATGATCTTTCTTTACATAGCTATAGAGCTGTATCTGTTCTTTATTTTATCACTTTTAAAAATATTACAAATGTAATGGCTCTCTTGTGCTTAAAAATTTAGGAAGATGCAGATAATCACTATCATGAAAGTCATTATTACCATTTCTTGGCACCTTGCATGTTCAAAGCTTGGACTCAGCACTTTATCAACACTTTTCAATTCAGTGAATATATTAAATATGAAGCTAACAAAAAATGAATATTTTTCATGCAAAAATATATATTGAAAAATTTTCATGTTGACAAATATTATTTACATCTTCATATGCAGTGACCACATATTATATAATATACAATATATATATTGGGCCAGCACAAATAAAACTCCTTTTTTATTACCAAATCTTTTATTACAAAATCATAAGCATGTAATTCTGCAACATAAAATGTTGCGCACCATATGATACTTAATCATATGGTGTGTTGCACACCATATGGTGTGCTCAACACACTTGAGCACACCATATGATATTTTAGGTGAAAGGTTCAATTAAAACTATAAATTATTACACCCATGTTATTACCCCACCAACCACACGCAAGCAGGCCTTACTTCTGCTGGACCTGTATTTCATTACATGGGGGTGTACCTTAATATATCTATTACCTTAATATTTCCAATATATCTATTGAAAATATCCTGCTTTCTCTTTTCTGCAGTAATAAAACAGTGCTATGTGGCTTTAATTCCAGCTAAATCCACACATATCTATATATTTTTCAGTTAATTACTGGGAGTGGCATTGCTACATCAACACGTAACCACATTACATACTGCCAAACTGAAACACCGCATCATTGTACACTTTCACTAATATGATCGATTTTTAATGTAATTTTTAATGTAACCCAAGATGTACATTAGATCCACTAAGCATTCTCATTACTCTTTTATTAAGCACATTTCACTACGGCACTCAGTATCTGGAGAAAAGTGTGGCTTGGCAGGGAGGGAGAAGGTATAATTGCAATATATTGACTTTTAATTTGTTATGGCTATCTGTGTAGCAAAATACAGAATTTTGCCTCTGATTTCCGTGTTGTGCTATAAAATGTTATTTGAATTTTTCTTACTTTTGGCTTTTATTCTTTTAGTGACAAATGCTATACTTATAGTGATATTCTCTCTCTCTTAACCCAGAAGGCAGCCACTCCTGGTATATAAATATCTTTAAATAGGAGGGTTTTGTTTGTTTTGTTTTTGGTTGTTTTTCGATTGTCCTGCCTTGCCACCCTCTCTTGATTTCTTTAATACCATCAGGAGTTCCATCATTTTTGTCCTTCCCTTCTCTCTCTGCCTTTATCCACCCCAGACTCCTCTATGTTTCCAAAACTATAACAGCCAATCCAATTATGTGAGTGGTTTTGCACAAATAGTAGCTACTTTTTAAAAAATGATGATGTGATAAATGGGTGTAACATAATCCCATGAAAAGATGCTCAACATAATGTTATTGGGGAATTGAAAATTAAAGCAATAATGATATGCTACTACACACCTATTCAAATGGCTAAAATCCAAACTGCTGACAACACCAAGTGCTGCTGAGGTTGTAAATCAATAAGAACCCTCATTCATCACCGCCTGGAATGCAAAATGGTATGGATACTTTGAGGACAATCAGCAATTTCTTTCAGAACTAAACATAGTCTTAAAATATAATCTGTCAATTGTATATATTTGGGGTTTTACCTAAATGAACTGAAAACTTATGTTCACCTAAGTACCTGAAAACAAATGTTTATGGCAACTTTATTCTTAAGTACCCCTAATTGGAAGCAACCAAGGTGTACTTCAATGAGTGATTAAAAAAAACTATGATATATTCGTATAGCAGAATATCATTCAGTGATAAAACAAAATTTGCTATTGCATGAAAAGACATCGAGGAACCTTAACTGCCCATTGCTAAGTGGAAGGAGTTAGTCTGAAAAGGCTTCGTATCGTATGCCTCCAACTACATGACATTCTGAAAAAGGCAAAATTGTATATCTGGTTGCCAGAGGCTGTGGGTGAGAAAAGAGAGTGACAAACAGGGGGAAAAGGGGTATTTTTAGGGCAATGAAACTAGTCTGTTTTATACTCTTAGTCCTATAAAAAACCTATCACACTTGATAGTATCTTTTTACACACCTTCTAAAACCAATATCCCTTTCACTTAGCAAGTCATCTTGATGACTTACTCTTTAATAATTAAAGTAGAGAGGAAGGATGTTAGACTAAAAAACACCTAAAGAGGAATTTAGTTTGTATCTCTCATATCCCACATCTGGGCATCCATCAAAATAAAACCCTCAGGTTCATAGCTGGCTTTAACCGTGGTTTCTCTCCTGGAATTTTTGCTTTTTTTTTTGCTTTTGTCTCTTGCAGATTTCTTATTTTTATAGCTTCTCTGATATACATAGATAGGTAGGTAGGCAGGTAGGTAGATAGACAGATGATAGATAGATAGACAGATGATAGATAGATAATAAGTATCAAAATATGCATTACATTATTATTGATTGATACATGCAAAGCTACAAAGCCATTGTATATTGAATGCAAATACACAAAGGACAGGAAATCTCTATTTTTATTAGTTAGGATAGCATAAATCACATTTAAATACTAACACATAACAAATAACTTGCCAAATATAATGAGGCAGATATTCACATTAAACACACAAAAAAAATGAGGCTCAGAGTTCAATTCATATGTTGTGTTAATATGAAAGTTGGGAATTAATCTATATAACTAAACTTTACATTCTTTCTGCTATACTTAATAATTTACCAATTTAAAAGCCATAATTAAGTATAATTAACTTGGTACACTGATAGAATATGGAATCCTTGAGTCATGTGATTTAACAAGCATTTATCTATCGAGTCCCTTTAGTGCACCAGGTCCTGTTTAAGATAAAAACTACTATAGAATAAATACACTTGTTTTCTGCTCGTCACGGGCACCCCCTGTAGCAGGAGACGAGAACCCATGACAGGAACCTACTCCAAGAGTGAGCTGAGATTAAAAGAGTAGTGTCCAAAAGATGAAGAAAAAAATTGAATCAAATAAGATTTAAAGCTTAGTTAACTAGAAATTTAATAGCCCCCCAAATCTGTAAGACTTTAAGCAGGATGAGTCATTCTGAAAAAGCCCTGAGGCGAGAAGAAGGTAAAGGTGTCCCTTTGGTGTACATTTCTGAGCACAGAGAAATAAAGAGCAGACACCAGAGGACAGTAAGTGCCAGGTTGCAAGCTGAGGCCCTGCACAGCATCAGCCCAAAAGTGCAGCCAGGTACCCGGGATTTCCCTGATTGGATGGCCTAATTCCATTAGGTAATGATAACAGTGCATGGCATTTCTTCCCATCAGTATTTCACAACATCATAAACTGCAGGGACAAAATTAAAAATTCAGAAATTTAAAGCAAAGTTTTAGATTTAAAAAACATCGAAATAGATACAAAATAAATAGATAGAGGGGAGTCAATGGAAACATATCCGCTGTGAAACTCCATCCTTTACCCAACCTATGCTGCCTTTAGAACTACAAATTGCCATCTAGTACTGACCAAAGATAAATTGCCTTAACCAAATCCAGCCACTGTGCTCTTCACTAACCTTGGCTCGATCCGAGTAATACCTGAAGAGCTGAGCAGCCAGAGGAGATGTTTAAATGGTGGAAGTAACATATGCTATGGATATACACTTTGGACACTAGAGACTATGCAACAAAAATGGGCAGGTGAAGTTGCTTCAAAAAAGTAAAACATGTTTTATAATCTTGTCACAGTGGGTGGGTACAGGGTACTCTTCTGCACTAAAAAAAGACATTTTAATAATTTTCCTCCCCCATTAAAAACATTTCAGCTATTTTTAGTCCTCAGTTAATCTGGGGTGGGGGCGGGCAGAAAGACTCTCTTTCATTTGAGATGTTCCCTTCCTGGCACCAATGAGGTGAACCCCGCTAACACGGACAGAACTCTGACTTAGGGTGCTGCTTGAGAGGGCTCTCTGGGCCCCAGGTCCTCAGGACAACTGCACCAGTTTGCACAACTTCAGTCCAAAAGGAAAGCAAAAGGTTTTCAGACCAGAGAGTAGGCTTTTGGCCAAGGACCTCTCAACAAAGATGTCTTTGGCAATGTTAAAAACTGTACTCTAGTGACTGAAACTAGTTAACTTTGCTGTCCAACCATAGCTTTTCCCAAAGATGTCACAAATCAGGCTTTTCTTCCTTTCCAAGTCAGAAACACAGGACACTAATTTATGCTACCTTTTATAAGGCAATAGAAATGTGCCATTTACATGAGAGACACAATAGAGGCGTAAAAAGAGAATAGAACTGGAGATGTGGTCCAATCTCCACCACTTCTGTAGAGCTGTGGTGCAAAGAACTGCCCTTTACTGTGACAAAGGAATGATGTTGCTAGAGATAGAGCTTAGGGAACTAAGTGAAACAGAAATGGCATCAATGATAAGATATGGATAAGGACTGAGAATCCTGGCAGAACAGGCACCATCACAAATGAGAATCGTGACTGTGTGCAAATCCTCCTGCCTCTGTAGAATTCTTTCTCCTCCCATAAAACGAAGATAAAAAGTATTTCAAGGAACTGTCCATTTATACACTGAGCATTATATCTATTCTTGAGGATATTTAAAGATCAGGGGGTCAATGCATCTAAACCATATACATTTTGTAATGAAAAATTTTAATGGATTCCATACATTTGTTGTAACAGGAATTTTAAAGCCCACATGTGAATAATGGAGTCAGACTAATGTCCTCCTTATGGTTATCCTATCCATAGTCAAATATTATTTACCAATCTATGATTTTAATAATCTGTTATTTTCATGAATTCTGATCATACACAAATATATTTTCTAGATATAACTCCAATATTAGAATAGAGAGTTCTAAGATTAAGAGAAACCTGAATGGGAGAGTACAATCTGAATATGTCCTAGACCAAACACTCATAGTTACATAACCAGAAATTAAAACTGTCCTAGTTTCCCCAAATGCTGACTCTGATCATAATTCAACTTTCTTCATGTCAGTGGTACCTTAGAGCTTCCTAGCTAATCAGCTATAAACAAGTAAGCACTATACAATACTACTAAAGAAATGGAAGTTTTTAGTAACCAGTCACAATAGAAAACAATGTATTTCCACATTCATGCTTTATAAACTGAGCTATAAACACTGATAATCAAACCTTTATACCATTTTCAGTTTTTAAGTATCCCTCTTAGCAAAGTCTGTTGCTTGCTCAATAAAATATTCATATCAAGTAAAGCTCTTTGCATTTGCTTTTGATACTAATTATTGAATTCTTTATAACTGGAGGAAGATGAAGATTTGAGGTAAAGTTGGCAAGTGGCCGTGATGGTGGAAGAACGGGGAGCAGACCACCCAAACCCTACCTCTGCAAACATGGTTCATGTTTGAATATTTTGTTTCATTTGTTTAAAAATTATGATGGCAAACACAATGGCTTTGTAGTTGAGTTCTTACAGATTCTGACATTTCACTTACCTTCAGTAGAACTCCTTTATATGCTCCAACAGAAACCTGAATACAGTACTAAGTTAGCTCCACTAACAAGTCCCTGCAGAGCATGCCCAGTAGTTCCTTATAAAACCGTAGAAAGAAGAAAAGTAACTCTGGCAAACAGAAATTGAGAATCTTGTAAACCCCATTGTGTGGGCTGCTGGGAGTCCAGGGAGGGCTGTTGTTTTTCTGGAGAGAAAGCAATTTGATTGCTGAATTTGGTTCTGTGACAGGTTCAGGATGGAAAGTTCTCTGAAGAAAAAAATAAGGAAAGTGTGACAGCCTGTAACCATGGGAAATAATCTATTCAAACAGGGCATAGGGAAAGTATTCCGAGTGTTAAGATAAGAAGCATACAAACCTGGGGAGCATTTTTATAAGAGGTAAAATTGAGGACAGTTGCCGGGAAGCAAGATCCCGAAAGCTCTGAAGAAATGTCAGTTTGCCTTTTTGTTATATGCATTTGGAATTAAAGAGGGAATTTAAGGAAGATTACACAAAGCTGGGAGAAAGCAAGGTATGGATTGGATTATAGGACATTTAACAAGATTATGCGAGCTCTCGCAGGTAGTTCAGCCTTCCAGGGGTATTACTTCAAAATGTAATGGGTATTAAGTTAGCTGCATAAAGACAATGGACAGGGCTTGCTTACTTTCTCACTAAAGAAGTTGTAGGCCCTGGGGCATGATTACCCACCAAGACCTGCCCGGTTAGTGACTAATGATAAGATTAGATGACTTTGTGAGATTACTTTCCCTAAAATCACTTTTTCATCTACAGATCCCCCTTTGGGTAATAAATCAATCCAAAAGGTATACTGATAACCCACTTCTTGGTCAGATAGTGTATGTGATCTCACAGTGTAGGAAGTCTCATTCCTAGAAACCCCAGTATCAAAGTCATCTTATTGAAAAATGGACCATTGGGAATGGGACAGTACTGTAACCATGGGATGTGAGTTGAAGCCAAGTTTTCTGAAAAAATAGAAGGACAGATAAATGGAGGACAGCCTGGTCTGTCTTATGGCCTTTGTTGCAAAAAGAAAACGGAAAGGAAAGGAAAAAAAGCCACTCCAGAGCATTTCTATCCTGTGGTGTGAACTAGCACCATTCAGGTTTTACTCTCTGTCTGATTTTTCTGTTTGGCATCTAGTATAACATTTATGTAAACCATAAAAAGGGAATTAATAATTATCTTATACATCTTCAGTAATCATAAATAATCAAACTATACAGAAAAGTCCAAAGAAAAAGAATAACTATAATTATGACTCATATCACTAGCAGACAGGCAAAGACAGTGGAAAAGATGAATTCTGAATTTGATGTCAGTCCATGGGTATGCAGGCCTTGTTGGTGTTTGGCGGTAGCTGTCTACCTCTGATGTGACCAGCTTCTTACCCTAGAAGCTTTTTCATCATTTATTTCACAATGCTTCCCATGAAATTTACGAATTTAACATAAAAATAAAACCTTGAAGGTGTACCAGTGGCCCTTCTGGAACACTGCAAAATTATTCCTACATTTGTTAAGATTTTAGCCCTTAAAACCTCAATCTTTAATAAAAACTAAGAAGTCAAATTTATGAAGATCTTCATGATTTCTAGGAACATTTCTTGTAGACATAAAACCAACTATTAACATGGATTTATTCTTGTAAAACCCAAGAAAATATAATATTATATTTAATGTCAATAACTCTAAAGGTGTCTATTCTACTTAACCTAACAAACATAAGCTAGCTTTTATTTGCTAAAAATAAATCTCAGATCATGTGCTCTTGAAAAGCATTTGAGTTAGTTTGTATATTTTGGAGAATTTTAGAATACCCAGTCCTTACAAGAGCTCACCTTTATATTATCTCACACTGGGAGGTAGAAAATTATCTCACATTTACAACATACATAAATAGACCCAGAGACCTTTTAGCCATGAGAATAACTCACTAGTTTTTAAAAACAAACTAACTAACTAACTAAAAATAGCTGGATCCAAATTTTGTACTGGAGGCATTTATAATTTATATCTGCCTTTCACAAGTCAAGTTCCAAATGATCGTTCATTTTTTAAATTAGGAACAGCTACTTTTAATACATCAAAGGATTAGGTTGACCCCTAACAACATAGGTTAATTAATTCATCTAAATTTTCTTTTTGAAACTTTGAGAGATGAAATAACTATTCTTTCAGTAATTCTGCCCAATTTTATTGCCAGTTTGTTTTCTCATTGACTGTGCAGAAGAACAATTTGTAAATGTCAAAAGATCCTCATCTCAGCCATCTTAGTATTAATGGCAAGTTGATTGTCCTGAGATTTGTTGGCCTTGGAGGCACAATTTCCACATTTATTTGAGATCTGAAGATTCTGAAGAACTTTCCAGTGACAGCTAGTCTTTATGTGCACACCTCCAGATAAAACAAATGTGGTTCATATCCCCATAGATCTGCTTTACACTCTAAAAGAAATTTGTCCTCAGGCAACCCCACAAATATTCTGTCACCTAAGAATAAATACCTAAGCAAGAGTCAGCAGGAGTTTACCAAATGCAACAGAAACTGCAACACTTTCCAAACCACAGCCCCTTGCTGGGTGTACACATCGCACGCAGGGCACTGTGCCCTTCACAAAGAACTCTCCCAGGTCTCCACCAGCTTCTCCCAGATCAGTTGCATTTCCGCACCAGACACGGTGGCACCCTTCTCAACCACTCCAGATTCAAGTGTCTGAAACCACTACTGTCACCCCTTTGGCTATTTGGGCTGGGGGAGCAAGTGTCTTTTCTCTTTCAGAGATAAAGAGAGGTCAGTTTCTCATTTAACCAGCCAAGATTTTGTTCAGACTCTCAGTAAGCAATCCAATTAAAAGCCAAAATTGAAAGCAGCAACCCAGTTTTTTTCTTTCTTTGGGTTACCTCAACCCTTATCCATATCAAGAATTTTCTAAGAATAATTCAAATGAAGTCATGGATCTGCTGCTAAAAGCAAGGAGGGTCCAGACTTTAAGAAAACTCACCCAAGTGCATCTGATGAGAGGCAGGAGCTGGTGGGGCACAACAGGCTCTTGCTTCTTCCCTGGTACTGGATCCGGGTCCACAGGGTGGTGGAGGGTGGGCTTCCTTAGAATCCTTCTGGCTACCAAGTAAATGTCGATGCAAGACATGTCCAAGCCTGCAGAGAATTTTTATAATAGTTTATTTAAGTCAAAAAGTGACAACAGTTGCTTGGAAAATTGTGAAATAAATTTGTAAAAATCTCAAGTGCTTCAGAGAATGAGAGTCTGCAGTTTCTTTTAAGCATTGGAAATTAAGGAGGAAATTTAAGGAAGATTATACAAATGTACAGATTAGATTACAGGACAATTAACAAGATTATGTGCTCTCTTGATGGTGGTTAAACCTTCAAAGGCTTTTACTTCTGGCATTTCAAAGGTGCGTTAACTAAGATGCACAAGAACAAAGGACAGGGCTGGGCTTCAAAGCCTTTCACTGAAGAAGCTGCAGGCCTGGGACTTGACTGCTCACCGTGACCTACCCAGTCAGAAATGGATGATTGGATCACCCTGTGAGAATAGTTTCTGTGGAACTCCTTTTTTTTATCCACTCAAGCAATTGGAACCACAAAAGTTTCCATTGGTAAATATGAAACTCATTCCACTAAGAGAAAGGAACTGAGCACAGTGTGTACATATTAGTGTGTGTTGGAAAGAGATAAATACTAGGTATTTCATTTATTAAGAAAAAAAGGAAAAAAATTAAGAAAAAATGGGAGGTGCCCTGGCTGGTGTGGCTCAGTGGATTGAGTGCCAGCCCGTGAACCCAGAGGTCACCAGTTTGATCCCTAGTCAGGGCACATCCCTGGGTTGTGGGCCAGTCCCAGTTGGCAGCAAGCAAGAGGCAACTGATCTGTGTATCTCTCAGACACTGATATTTCTTTCTCCCTCCTTTCTCCTCTCTCTAAAAGTAAATAAATAAAATCAGAAAAATGAAAAGTGATGTAAAATTTTGGACTGATAAATAATACATTTTCATTTTAAAAGAAAACTTAGCATTTCTCTTCTTGAGTTGACAAAGTAGTTCACCTCCTGGCTCTAAACAATTATAAAACCTGGACAAACTATACAAAACAACGATTGATTGACTGATTGATTGATTGCGGACTTTGGATAGCAACCTGAGGCTTTGATCCTTAGGTGGAAGGAAAAGCCAGCAAATGAGCCCTGCATTCTAGTAGCCTGTCTCTCTGAGGGTGGCATTAAAGATTCAATTCAGAGAAATAAGATCCAATTTTTCACTCTTGGTGGAGAAAATGTCAGGCACTCACAGTTTTGGACCATAAAGACAACTTTGACTTTCATGGGTGGGCCAGGGGCAACAGACTGAAGAAAACCAAGCTTTAATGTACTTGGCTGATTTCTAACCACCCTTGCGCCAGGAGGTGCTTGTGCTCTGGGACAGCTGAGAAGCAATTTCAGGTGCCACAAAGGACAGGAGGGATGCTGGCATGTAAGAGTGGTAAAAGTGGGGAAGTCCCTGTCTTTCAGTAGAGACAAAGACTACAGCCTCGGAGGAAGAACCAAACTCCAGGCGTAAGGACAAAACCGAAACGGACTCCCCTTCGTGAAGCCAAAATCCAACTTTTCACAAGATGACAGTGACCTGGCAGGAATTTAACAGCCTGTTAGAATAAAAGATATTTTAGAGGAAAATAACATAATCTAGATTCTTTTAAATACACAATATCTTACGGAATTGATGGCAAACTGTAAAAGTAACCATTCGAGAAATTTTAAAAAAATTAAAAAAAATTTTGCTCACAGCCTGAAAAGGCATAGCAAAGAACCAGATACCTTCAGTAATCTGAAACACTAAATAATTCATTTGACAAAATATAGAAGTTCTTTACACTTAAAACTGCAAAAAAAAAAAAAACCTGAGAGAAATTACAGAAGACCTAAATAAATGGAGTAATGCACTGTGTTCATGGATCATAATGTGCAATTTTGATAACATGGTAATTTCTCCAAACCAATACATATGTTCAATAAATTCATAGCAGGTTTTTAGAAGAAGTTGATGAACTGATGCTAAAATTCATGTGGATATGCAAAGAACAAAGAACAACAAGAAAAACTTTGAAAAACAAAATGAAGAAACTATTTTACCTGATTTCAAGACTGATAAAGTTAGTAATCAAGATGGTGTGCTACTGGAATAAAGATAGATATATAGGTCAAAGGAAAGGAATAAAGAATTTAGAAGTACAAAGTTATGTGATCAATTTATTTTTTATAAAAGTGCTAACACAATTCAATGAGATAAATTACAATATGTTTTTTAAATGATGCTGGTTAAAAAGAAATAAACTTCAATCCTTACCTGACGCTATATGTAATAATTAACTGAACATGGATAAAACAACTAAATGTAAAGTCTAAACCTATAAAATTTCTAGAAGTCATAGGTGAAACACTTAAATAACCATTTTCTTGGCAAAGATTCTTAAATATAACCTAAAAGAAAAAATCAATAAATTGGACTTCATTAAAATTAAAATTTTAAAAAACACTGTTAATATAACTATATTATTATATTTTATATAATAAAAAGACAGGCCACAGACCATTAACAAGTATTTACAAAACATATATCTGACCCAAAAAGTCTATCTAAAGTACATAAAGAAGTCTTATAATTCAATTCAATATGAAAAAGCACAGAACCAAGTTTTAAGAAGCAGACAAAGACTTGAATTAATATTTCACTAAAGAAGATAAATGAATAAAAAAACAATTATACAGAAAGAGCTCAATATCATTCATCAGTACAGAAATAAAAATTAAAGCCACAATGATACCAAACATACCCAGAAGAACATTTAGGATTGAAATAAAAAGACTGAGCATACGAAATGCTGGTGAGGATGTAGATCAAATGGAATTTTCCTAATTCACTATTTTTAGTGTGGCACCTTAAAGTTACTTTACAAAACACTTTTACAGTTTTTCAAAAAGTAAAATATAAACCTACCATATGTCCCTCTCATTCTATTCCTAGTTATTTACCCAAATAAATGTAATTTGCACAGAATTTTGCACAATACTCATTGCAGCTAAACTTATAATACCCCCAACCTGTAAAACAACTAGAATGACTATCAAAAGGTAAACGGATAACCTATCAGTGGTATGTCTATACAACAGAATATTATTCAACCATATAAAGGAATAGATTATTGTTACACACAACATAAGTAAATCTCAAAATAACTATGCTAAGTGAGACAAAGATTATACACTGCATGGCTCCAGTTATATAAAATCCTAGATAATCCAAACAAAGTTATAATGACAGAAAGCAGCTCAGTGGTTGCCTGGAGCAAAAACAGTGGGTAAGAAAGGGAGTAAGATGGGAGAGCAGAAGGGACAGAAGGAAATTCTGTGTGGAGTGTCTATTATAGTTTTGATTATTTCAGAGGCTATATATATTTATAAATTATCAAATATTACACTTCTATTATGTATACTTTATTATATGTTGGTTATTTTACACTAAGACTGTCAAAAAATAACAAAAGAAAGATAAACATTTTTTGTTCACAGTTTTGGGTTTCTCTGTAGAAAATGAATGGAAGGTAGAAAGAATGGAAGAAAGGAGTTAGCAAGCCTCGCTATTCTTCTAGGAAATGTGGCAGAGGTTATTGATTGAAGAGACATATACAGATATATTTAGGGATGTCTGGAGGTAAATTATATAGTCCTGAATGCCAGGTTGGATGTGGGGGTTGAGGGAGAGGGAGAAAGAGCATTAAAGCATGACTGTTAGGTTTTCATCTTGCTCAAATGGAAGAACAGAGATCCTGCTCTATGCTATAGGGAAATGTGGACCAGGACCAGGCTACAAGGAGGAAACTGTTCAATCGGTTTTGGGAATGCTGAGTTCGGGGTTCACCTAGAGTTTTACAATGGAACAACTTCAGTAGGTGTTTGGATATATATGACTAGTGTGAAGATATACATTTGGGAGTCATCAGACATTTGATGGTAAGTAACACTTTAAAAATATTAGAGGGAAAGTGAAATGGGGAAACTATCAGCTGGAAAGAGAAGAGGCCTAGGAAAGAGATGTGGCAACTCCTTATTTATATAGATGAACCAAAAAAAAAAAAGACTAAGGAGCCTCTAGATATTTCAGTGACTACTTACCATGTCTGTGCTAAATGAATGGGTGATCTTTCACAGATGCCTGATGTGATCTCTCACCCTTTCCCAAAAGATGTAGAGACCCAACAGCATTATTTTTACAAGTAGTAACTTCTGCTGAGTAATTTCAGAGTCTTCTTGTACCCCAAGAGTTACCATTGACTAAAATTTCAAATTAGATATCCAGTCCTTTAATTAAAGACTTTGAGATCTCCTGTTTATTTATAAATATAAATATATCTCCTCAGGAAATTTACTTTTCAAGGTAACAGTTGTTTATATCTTACTTGAATAAATCAAAACTATATTAACTTGAGGAGCAAAGGCTTTTGACAAAAAAGAAAGAGAAGCAACCACCACAGTAAGAGAGACAAAGAGAGGAGTCAATGCACAATAATTCATATTGCCTGATAGCTAAACGTGGCTCTAGTGATCTCACACTGCAAAGATTCAGTAAAAAGTGGCACATAGATGTAAATACATAATAATGAATGACTTAACATCAACAGGGATTTTAATTGTCATGAATACCAAGGAGAAACCAGGACAACAGGTCAATAATTCGTTTAGAGGAAGCAAAATACTGCATACTTGCATTATTAGGGTGAGCCTGTCTCACATTCACTTTTATTGTTGGGAGAATCTAAAATAGAAGTTAATTTCCCAAATGTTCACACAGTGTTCCAATGTTTTACTCATATTTATTAATTTGGTATTCACAAGAACTCTCTGTACTATACTTCTTTGTTGGGGGAAGGGCTGGTTAGGGGAATAGGATACACAGAGAAGCTGAAGGAACAAACCTGGGATTACACACCCAGGTGTGGAAGGAGAATGGACTTCAACCTTGGCAGTCTGGCTCCAGAGTTTGTGCCTGTAGCTGCTCTACCATACCTTTTCTTATTATACAAACCCTCTTACTACCAGCAAAACATTGGTCACTGCTCAGTTCCCAGGAGCAGAATAACACATGTGTATTCTCCCTCAGATATCTCAGATATTCTCAGAAATCCTCTCCATTTTGTGCTGTCTAAATTTGCTAGCTCTTGTTCCTCCATAGTCGTTCATACATCCTGGATTCCAGACTATTGAAAACCTCCTAATGGTTATACATTAGAGGTGTTAATTATTCTATTAAAGCAGTGTGCCTTGAATCCAAATCAGCTTTCCATATTTGGCTACCCTCTGCAAAATAGTCAAGAACAATTGCTTTTTCTGTCCAAGTGATTGCACTCTTACTGAAGCACTCTAGAAGTCACATATGGGTTTTAATAAGTTCTGTCTCTGTGTTTGCTGCAATGTAATTTTCAGTCAGTGAAATCTCCTGGCTGCTTTAATGTAGACCGTGAAGGCAAACTACCCCCGTCAGCAGGACAACGGCTTTTATTTTAATCTATATACAAGCTTTCATTTTCATACCTCCTAAATTCTGTCATGTTGGCATTTACCTAGTACTTTAAATTCTATTTTTGAAAGCGTACTAGCTTTTCTTCTCAGTTTAGATTAATTTCCATTCATGTAAATGACAAAGTTGTTAGAGATGCGCAAGTGAAGTCAAACAAATAGCAGTTTAGTAGACACATAATAATGACCAATATTTTCCCCTGATCTCCTCTTGGTAGTATGCATTTAAATAGAGGAAATTTTTAGTTTTGCATAAGGAGATAAAGCTTCAGTGAAAAATTTAGTGGGTTAAGGAGCGCTGAGGCTTCCGTTTATAAGAAAAGCAGACTTCCCTCTATATGTCTGAAATCTTATAGTAATTGTATGGATATGTTCTTTAAAAAACACCATATTTTGTGGAATTCTTTTATACAATTTTGAGACACGGTAGTCCATACTATCACCTACTAACTTGGATTATTTTTGTTTTGCCTTTCCATTTTATGAAGTAAAACTAAAAAAATATTTTGCTAAACAAGGTATTTTGCTTGAGAGCATTGTCTTACAATTCTATTAAACCTTTTCTTATAAAGATTGCATCATATAACTTAGAACCTAGAGTTAACAGAATGAATGTGTCTAGGTTTCTCTTGGGTCCTGGGTTCCATCACTAAGTCTCACTTTGTCATTCCTTCTTTTTCTTATTCTCTCCTAATTATAACTAGCCAGTTGGTTATATAATTGTTCTAATATCTTTTTTAAAAAACTTTGTCCCAGTGCCTTCTCTGGTTTGAACACCTGGTTGTGGCGCTGCGCAGCATCTGCTCATCAGTATGCAGCCTCACTGACCAGCCACAGCAGAGAAAAAGTTAAAAGACATGAAAGGTGGGGAGAACTAAATGAGAGAGTTGGATTTTCCTGCACTGGCAAAGGATGGATCAAGTGATTGCCTAGGTATTGAAATTTTAATTTTTATATTTTTCCTCCAGGAAAGCCTCTAGCTAGCAGTTAGGAGAAGCAACTGATGTTATCTAAAGGCACATCTAAAAAAAATTACCCTTGAGGTCATCTGATTGTTTTTCACGGAGTATGTATTAAATTTATACTTAACTGATGAAAAATAAAATGAATAAACTCTTAAGAAAAGGTAAGGTTACAAGTAACACTAAATACTTCATCATTAATCTATGGTCAACCTTGAGGTTTGTATATCAATAGATACACAAGGAGATCCAAGATGAGAAATGACAAGTTGAATTAACTTGGTAACTTAAGGCTCTTGAAATTCACTATTCTTATTCCTTTGTATTTCATGGACTAAGCCAATATAGAGATATGACTTTNTCTGATTGTTTTTCACGGAGTATGTATTAAATTTATCCTTAACTGATGAAAAATAAAATGAATAAACTCTTAAGAAAAGGTAAGGTTACAAGTAACACTAAATACTTCATCATTAATCTATGGTCAACCTTGAGGTTTGTATATCAATAGATATACAAGGAGATCCAAGATGAGAAATGACAAGTTGAATTAACTTGGTAACTTAAGGCTCTTGAAATTCACTGTTCTTATTCCTTTGTATTTCATAGGTTAAGCCAATATAGAGATATGACTTTTATTGTAACATTTCTTTTTTTGCTAATCTTTTTGTTTGGTTATTATTGATAGTCCTATGAAGTTTGATAAAAAGGATAAATGTAGGAAGATGTTTTGACAGGGTTAGTCTGATAAGGCCAGAAATAAGTTTGTAAAGTTCAGAGAAGGAGATTAACTTTAAGTCTCTAAGATGTGTATAAGCATTTCTCTTAACACTCAGTCATTTAGAATGTAAACTGTAGATTCTCCCTGCAAGGAACTTATAAAAAATATGAGTAGTGCACAGCAAAGGTTTATATTAGGTTTTTTTCCATCTGCATTCTAATAATTCCAAACTAATAAATTACATTGTCTCCCTTACTATTTTGAAATAAACTTCATTAAAAATCTAACCTGAGTACACACATACTATTTTAAAATAAAGGTCTATTTATGAAATAGAAATAAAAAGCATTATGCTAAATGAAATAAGCCAAGGACAATCTGATGAGCAAAAACTCCACAAAATTAGATGTAAAAATTTTTGGAGAATTGCGGGAGTGACTTTTCCCTCAAGTCCCCTCGTCTGCCATGGATGAAATTAAAAAAGACTGAGACATGAACTGCTTGGGGAGGAGAGGTGGCTGATCCCTCAAGAGGGAAGGGCCGTGAGCAGTGGCCAGTTTCTCAGGGGAAAAAGGCCAGGAGGCCTCTCCTCCAGGGGCTTTTATTGGGTTGTAATACACAGGAATACAGGGCAGCTAGGATCAAACAGTAGATAACATTTCAAAGAAATCCGAGGGCTTAATCTGAGTCAGTGTCTGTCAGGAAGAAAGTTTTTAGGGTTTCCTGCTCAAACCCTTAACACATGAATGAAAGCACTCTTAGCAGAGCAGATTTCACAGGTTTTTCAGGAAGTCTTTGTGATGCCAGATTTCCCCACCTCCCTCAGGGATCCACTCTGGCAAGGCAGGGAGCTGCAGGCTTAAGGGGATTAGAGCCAGGAAGTGCTTCTCCCAGAGGACACGGGGACTTGGGCTATGTCCCATAGCCTGCAGGCATGGGTCTATTGCTCCCTCTTTGTTGCAGCCCCCCCTCTCTGAGTCCTTCCATGAAGGCCTCCCAAGTGGTCAAGTCTGGCTTAGGTTGCTCCCCGCTGTGAGGAGACATACCCGTCATGAACTTCCAACCATGTACTGGGGGCAGGGAGAGGAAACTGAGGCAGCGTTTGCTACCAGAGACAAGCTTTGTCTCCCGTGGCTTGCATTCCAGAGGTCACTCACAGCCTTAGCCTCGAGGTGGGGGGATGGGATGGGGGGGGAGTTAGGGTTACAACTCCTGAAACCAGGCGGAGCGAGCGGTCCACAACAGAGAACCATTTTTCTGAGAGGATCACTAAAAGAGTCTCAACCTAGCCTACAAATTAATTTTAATTTTTTTTGTAAGTAAGGAAGACATACTTCGCATAGACCCGCTCTCTCTCCGTGTGCGCACTGCTCTCCCCACCCCTCAATCAAAGCTACCGAACAGTGACATGCCACCTGAAGGTGATCCGCAAAATGTTCATTAGCAGTCTGAGATGACATGCAGAATTTGAGAGTAATCATTGAGAAATTGAACAGAGTAATTTTATGCCTGTTGAATCTACTGATAACAAAGGGAATTGCATTTTATGTGCTTTTTTCACTTTTTTCTCCTAATTCATTTGTAGTGCGGTTTACAAAGGTATTAGTCCATAACAGATTGAAGAAAATAAAAAACTGATCCTTCACCCCAGATAACTGAAAAGCATAACCGTAGAAAACATCTCTGGCTGTGTTTCAGAAAGAACTCCTAGATAGCCAGGGGAGATACAAAACTTACTATACTTACTTAGTGATTTTGGAAATATAAATTATCTTTATATGGATGGGGAAAAGGCACTGATACAATATGTCTTTATGGATGCAGCCGCATATTGGTTAAAAATAAGGCTTAGAAAAAATGATAAGGCAAAATTCCGCCTCTCCTCTCCCTGCTCTTTTTATTTCTCAAGGGCTGAGGATTCTCTTTCTGACTACATGTCTAGAGGTGTCCCTCTCTCATTCCCACTTTCTACCTTACTCAGATCGGTGCTAAGAAGTTACCATATTCCACAGTCTTCAATATTCACTATTTAATTAGTTGTATATTCAGAGATGGTATCTCTTTGTGAATACTAAGCAAGTGATTAAAGGAAATCAATAAATGTAAAGTTAAAAGAACAATGCGTTTACATTTTCATGGTTACTTTTCTACTGGGGGGGTGGGCAGGGCTGGGAATATAAGACAGAAAACTGTACTTGAACAATAATTAAATAAATAAATAAATAAAAGTGAACCTTCAGCATTGTGCAGTATTGCACCTTTATTAGGGTGACTTTGTGGAGACCACAGAAACACTACATTGTGAAAGCGCCCTTAACTGTCACCATCCCTAAATTCCTCCAGAGGCCTTTGTCCGCTTCCCTATACTATGGTTAAATCTGTTTCTGCTTCTCTTTCTGTAATAAGCACAGGACTAGTAACATTAGCAGATGTACTGTAAGGGATGTTCTTACTTGCTTTTCAGCTGGGAGTGGGGACATTAGGAAAAATGTGCGATGATACATTATGATGGGAAATTCAAAGACAGTAGTTCCTAATGAACTGCTATGTGAATTTTAATTTTGTTTGTAAGCAGGTTCTACATTACATTGGAATGTTCCTGGGAAGCCAGTCACATTTTAGAGTTCACGTACTAGAGTTCATGGACCCTCTGAAAAAGACTGTGAAAGAAAGAAAAAGCAACACTGTTCCAACTCCTAACATTTCAGTTTTAGGGGACTTTTGGATCTTCGAGACACACGTACTTCTCTACATTCACTAAGTCCAGGCTGAGAATTTCTTTTCTATACCAACAACAGAGGAGGAAGTAGGCTATGAGAGACTGCAATGAAATTGTCATTTGTCTTCCAAATACTCTTAAAATCAATAAAATATAGATGTGTTGTCATTAATAGCAGACACAAAAGACCCGCAGTCCTCCACAGGGTTCTGTTGCTGAAGAAATTAGGCTATGATGAAAATACTTCTACAAATCGGTACCATTTAGTATTAGTCATGGTGAGATAAATACACAAAAATCCACACAGGAAATGATGCAATTTAGAAGCATAGATTTTATGCTTGAAATTATCTTAATTTTTCCAATAAAACATAGAAATCCTACAAAGAAATACTTATGCATTGGTTAGGATAACAACGAATCTGGACTTGGTATTCCACTTTAATAAGCTGCATGGAGAGTGTCACAAGCTGACCTGTCGGGAAAATGAAAAGATACATCCTGAAAGCCAGAGATTGGAAAGGAAGAAGAAAAAATGGTGTAATATAGAATCCTCACATCCTAACCTTATTTCTCTGTTTAAAAGATACATTGTGTTATGGCACCAGTGAGCCCAGTAAGGCCACTGTGGCCCATTTCATTTTATGAAATGTCCCCATAACTTCGGTATGATCCAGGAAATGAAGCAGAATTAAACTACCCAAGGTTCCATGGTCTTGGGAGACTTACACAGAGAAAGTTGCAAACATGCGCTGAAAAATCAAATCCCGCCTAAGGAGTTACCTGTGCAGGTAAGTACTTTAGAACTATATTTAAGACCTCTGTGATGCTAACTGCAAAGTATATGGAAGGATTTAATATTGGATATTGAATACCAAGCTCTAGCAGGGTTAGCAGTGTGCCAAAGATGACTCCTACTAAGGCAAAGGGAACATGTGAATTAGGGCAAATAAGGTGACAGGCGTCTCCTCTACAACACTTACTTTCTACAGGAATTTCTAATACATTATTTCCTGGTGTGCATGAGCTTGATCCCCACTACTTAATCAAGACAAGATCTACATCATTTAAAATAAGTATACCTCATTGAAATTGTTCCCTGAACAACAATTACACAAAAACCCACAGGCCTTCTTCACCGTTAAACCTGAAAGCCATGGCAAAGAGTAAACCTTAACCAAATAATACAGGTTACTCGGCTAAGTAGTAAGTGTTTCTTAGAAGCCAATCCTTAATGACTATGAAAGTAGATTCTCTTACAAGAAGCCTTAATTCTTTTAAACTATTTCTTTGAATCTTAAACTGCTGAGGGTTCATCTGTACTTCCTTATATCAAATATATTTGTCTCATTAAAAATTATGACCTCTTCTCTTTTTTGATCTCTAAATACTGGAGCTCCCCAGAACTCAGTTCTGCCCTACTGTCCTTCTATTTTTATAGTCCCTCTTCCATGATCTTGTCCAGTTTTATCTGTCACCATCTCGATGCCAAAAACTCTAATGTGAAAATCTCCTGTCAAGATTGCTCAATGCATTCCATACTTACATGTGTAAATCCATTGGATATATTCCATTTATTGAAAGATAAACTAAGTCAGCATGTCTGAAAATGAAATTTCAATAGTCCCTCCAACACTTACTCTCCCTCAGCCTCCACCATCCCACTTAATGGCACTCCAACCTTCTGGTGGCTCTCATAGACTGCTTCCTACTCATTCTCTCACATTCACCATCTAATCCAGCAGGAAATACTGTTAAAATTCCTTGAAAATATATCCTTAAAAATAGCTTCCTGTTGAGGTTAAATGCCTCATATTTTCTTTCATTAAGAATAATATGAGCAGCCCTGGCTGGTGTAGCTCAGTGGATTGAGCACAGGCCTGTGAAGCAAAGGGTCACTGGTTCAATTCCCAGTCAGGGCACATGCCTGGGTTGCAGGCCAGGTCCCCAGTAAGGGACACGTGAGAGGCAACCACACACTGATGTTTCTCTCCCACTTTCTCTTTCCCTTCCCCTCTCTCTAAAAGTAAATAAATAAAATATTTTTTTAAAAAGAATAATATGAGGCCTGGCTGGTGTAGCTCAGTGGATTGAGCGTGGGCCTGTGAACCACATGATCATGGTTTGATTCCCAGTCAGGGCACATGCCTGGGTTGCAGGCCAGTTCCCAGCAGGGGACTCACAAGAAGCAACCATACATTGATATTTCTCTCCTTCTCTCCTTCCCTTCCTCTCTAAAGACAAATAAATCAAATCTTAAAAAAAAAAGAAGAGTCATTAAAAAAAGAATAATATGAGCAGAATAAAGATGTTACTTTTTATATTATACATTATCATAATTGGGTGTATAAAATTAATATATATGCAGGTCTTAAGAGCCATTATTGTTCACTAAATATGCATCACTATTTAATCTTAAAATGAAAATAGCTCCCTCTTAATAAGCAGACTTAATTGGAAAGTAATATTCAAGCCATGAAATTACCAAAAACTAATGAGTGCCTTGCTGGTGTTTTACCTTTAACTCACCCCAATCATGTAGTACGTATCCAGTCCAAACACCATCTCTTGCCTCTTTGAATCAGATCCCATTTGAAGAATTCCTAAGGATTAAAGGTTTAATTCTGCTGGTTTCACATGTGCCAAGAGAGTGTCATAATAAATTTCGCTTTAAACCTTGATGAACTAAACTGTTCTGACAGTCCTTTGCATCTTTATTCACAGAGAAATTAGACTTAGGCTGTTATCCAAATCTCATTTAGAAATTAGGTACATCTTCTAAAATAACTCATCCAAACTTGCTGCATGCCTTTCTGTATCCTGGTAAGTAAGACACAGAAATACATAGTCTCTGTCCTCCAAAAACTAACTTTCCAAAAGAAAAACATGGGCCAATTAAGCAGACCCATTTTAGAGAACTTGAAGAATTATGATATATGATTTCCCTAATGATATTTGGATAATATCCGCTTTATAATCTTCCCCAAAAAATAAATTAAAAAAATAAAATAACAAGGAAAGAATATTCACTCTTTATTTCTGCTTAATGAAAGAACATATCAAGTATATAGCAGGTTCACATTGTTGAGTAGCCCCTAAAATGTAAGATATGAAGCCCTGGGGCATTGTTTAAAGGAGATCACACAATGTATATGCAGACCAAATACATTTTATATCAATAATCCATTCTGAAAATATAATTTTTCATTATGTGATTTCAAGTCAGAAAAGCACAGGAACATATAATGTTGTTTGCTGTGAACATTTTGAGTGTCTAAGAGTTGACCTCTGAATTCAAAAAGACAGGAAGAAATTACTAGGGGATCCAGAAGGAGCAGAAACTGCCTATTTGGATCAACTTGGAGATGGAAAGTATTGACTTGCTTTTTCTAACATACAGTGTCAATGTATAACAGAGTGTTAGGAATTCTCTAACAATGCCCCAGAAATGTAATTTTTCAATATTTTGCAAACATTAGACCTGAGAAAGGTGTTTCAGGCATAGATAGAAGCAAAGGAGATGATATGCAATCAATAAAAAAGAGATAAAACAAATAATTTTATTATTAATTTAAGAAGATAAAGCAGGTGAATTGGGAAAACAATTGGCAGACTGCCAGGGATCTTTACCTGAAGGTGAAGTCTAGATGCAGAGCTTAAATCCAAGATAATGAAGAGTTATCTTTAGGCTGTTATCTTTTATTTTTTATTGAAGTTACTGGGGTGACATTGGTTTATAAAACTATATAGGTTTCAGGTACATAATTTAGGCAACGACCAAATCATAACAAGATCCAATGACATACTTCTTGTGTCCCTTGCTCAACTGGAACCACAATATTCAGAACCTAAAAATTATGAAAAAAGAAATGAAGGCCATTTATAGGACTTCAAGTTTTGTTGATTATATTTTCTAAAATTAAATTGCAGATTTTATGTCTTTGTTCAAAATGATTTTCTGCCATTTTATACAAAAAGGTAAATCATTTACTTAGCACAAATCTTATTATGGTCACTTGCCCCGGCCGCAAAAATTTCTTGGGTTCCAACCAAAGCGAAGGCTGTGACAAAGACCACCGGGCCCCTGAAACATTCCATCTGCTTTCCCACATTTCTCTCCCCCACCAGCACTAGGGGCAAGAAAACTAGTTCTGACTAATGGGCTTTGATGGGAGTGTAGTGTGCCCCTTCCACCCCAAAGCACAGATGAATTGGAGTGCCATTCCTCATCTATTCATTCTTCTGCTCTCCAACCACGCTACTGACATCCAAGTGCTGGGGTCTTCATCATAGTGGCTCCCTTGGTGTCTGTGTCACTGTGGAATAGAACATACATCCCTCATCACACACATACAACACACACACTGAGATCTGAGGTGGTTAACAAACTGTAATCTTGTTAATGTAATATGTTTTCTAAGACCGTATTAGTGTTACACTATAAATTCCTATATATCAATTGCTGGTTCAGAACAAAAACTGAAGAGATGTTTTCCCAGGTATATTCCACAACTGAACACTAACTAGTGTGTTTCACAATCCTATCACTGTTTTTGGATGATGAGATCATGGTAATATCAGTGAATATTTTGGAATTATTGTTTTCTTTATTATACTCTTAAACAAATTTCTTCATAAATAATTTTGTTAATTATAATAGAGTGATATAAGTTATTCAGCATTCACATGGACAATGGTTGTGGAAAATATCATAGGTATAGAAAATATTTCAAATCCATCTCAAAAAAAAAAACCCCAACATTTTCCTTACTAACACTGCCATACCATATCCGAAGGTTGTATTCATCTGCACTAATGTGGAAACCACCTTTAAAACTGCAACTTTAAACAGAGTCACTGACTAATTCTATTGACAGCAATCTACTGTCATTTCTAAGACAATCTTTTTACTGATGACTTTGAGATTTTTAGTTCAGAGTCTCTTCTTACCTGCAGTGTCATCATCCTGGCACATTCCCGTCACCATCTATTCTTTTAACATGTTTATATTCTCAGTTTGATCACTCTGTTTCAGCCACAAGTAAATCGGTATTACTTTAAAATGCTAAAGACATTTAACAATGATGGCTGTTACAACAATCATTTTGACACAGTAGCTTTTCTTTGGTGGTGTTTCCACAGTCTGTTATTTTATATCAGTGGGCCTCCAGTCCCCACACCACACAGCCTGTGTCCCCGTTACACAAAGTCCCGCTTGGCTGGTCACTTTTCTTCTCACCCAGTTAGAGCTTCAACCAACAAAACTTGGACTGGTTTCTTTCCAATGTTTCCATCTTTTGCATCAGGAAACAAAACAAAATGAAAGAAAACGAACTCATTCATGGAATAATAAAATTATCTAATGTATATCCTCCTATGCTTGAGCTATAAGGTATTATTAAAGAAAAAGACAGAACAAACAGGTAGAGATAGCTCTACAAGATCCATGGTCTGCACATGTTTCTGTGTATTTAATGCAACTGGGAAGTTATTTTTAATACCAATTGATTTTTTTTAATTAAAAAAAAATTATCAGGGTGATATTGGCTAATAAGATTAATGACTTCCAAGAAACTGTTTTCTCCAGTTCTACTAGAGGGTATTTCAGACTAGTTCAGTTCTTCTCAGACTTCTGAAAACAAATCACCACTCTTAGCAATTTTGCACTCTCCTACATCTATGCGCAGTTTGATTTAAACACCTTCATATATTCCCACCATAGATGCTTTTTGCACATGACAATAAATTGTTTCAAAAGTGATAGGCACTAATAAGAACTAATTCTAACTCTCATACCTTATTTGAGGCAGTTTAATTTATAGTTTCCTGTGTATTCCAGTGGCAACATAAAACAATGAAGTATAATTGCAATGAGAGGATATTTCCTGTAAGAATTTCTAAAAGGTCCACACATTGTTTATTGCAGTATGTGCAACCTTTGGTGGTAATGATATATTTCTCATTGTGTCTGGCTACATAAGCAAAGATTTTTTTTCTATAGGAGAGAAGAAAGTTTAATGATTTTGATGAATGTAAGGCTTCAGAACTGTAAAGAGAAATTTCATTGCTCTCAGTACACTAGCGAGGCAGAGTAAATATCTTTGTTGGGGGGATAGCATAGTCTTTGGAAGTAAATGGTTTGAATTAGAATACTGGTTCCACTTATATATCTTTGGATTAGTTCTCTCCTTGAACTTCAGTATAATCATTTTTAAAGGAATTAATTATACCTTCTTCCATAAGACCACCCTTAACAATTAAAAAAATTTACAGGTACAAAGCCCCTTGTACACAGTTAATGTTCTATATGTGGGTTTTGGGGTTTTTTTTAAAGATTCTATTTATTTATCTTTAGAGGGGAAGGGAAGAAGAGAGGGAGAGAAATATCAATGTATGGTTGCCTCTGGTGTGTCCCCTGCCGGGAACTGGCCTGCAACCCAGGCATGTGCCCTGACTGGGAATCAAACCATAATCCTCTGGTTCACAGGCCCACACTCAATCCACAGAGCTACACCAGCCAGGGCTTTTGCTTGTTTTTAGGTGCAGGTAAAGGTTAAGGTAAAAATGTCAAAGTTAAATAACTAAAAGGTGTTAGCTTGGGCCAATATCTTAATTGCAGGTTTGACCACCTCTGTGCTCTCAAGAAAATTAAGGCAGATGCTACAACCCTCCTTACTAACATTCCCGTCTTCTATCAGCTGAGTAGACAGAAATATTCCACAGGTACAGCACACCATTAGATAGAGATGAGCAATAGTGTTAAGATAGCATTTATTCTGAGCAAATTCAAATTGAAACAAGAACATTCATTATAGAAAATTTATAAACTGTGGCAAACCATAAAGGTTATTATTTAAATAATTATTTAAATTATTATTCCTTGTAAACACTTCACCCAGTAATAATAACTAACATTTATTTTATATTTTAAAATGTATTTTAAATATCTATTTATTGGATATTCATTTAAGGACTAGTAAAAGCTACATGATATTTGAATGTACCACAATTCACCAAAGTACTATATGTTGAACAATCCAGGTTTTTTATTATTTGCGACACTAATAAATAACAATTAAATAATTTTTATGATCTTTGGCAATTTATCCTAAGTATAAAATCATTCGGCCAAAAAGTTTAAAAGTGAGTATTTTTTACACCTTTGCTTTGCATTGCCAAATCACAGCATTTGGCAAAATGAAAAGCGCTGTGTGTGTGTGTGTGTGTCTGTGTGTGTGTGAAGAATCGGAGAGGCCAATTTTATTCAGAAAAACAGGGAGGAGGCGTGGTGCCCAGAACGCGCATGCCCCTCAGCTGCAGCACTTCGAAGTTCTCCGGTCCCTGAGCCTATCCGCGGGCATAGGCTGCACTAAAACTAGCTGGTTTCAGAGGCCAGGTCTGCCACCATCCCGCGGGAGTTTGAAGAGCTGGGTGCTCAGAATCACTGGCAGCAGCTGTACTTGAAGATCACAGTCGTGTTAAAATGCAAAACGCCGAAAATGATGATATGAATGCCAGTTTAGTTGACATAGAAGAGGCGCAAAGGAGTTACCTCCTAACGCACGGTCGACTTCCTGGTACAGACTGTCATTTCTGACTCTTGGTTTGGCAGCAAAAGACGACAGCAGTTGTCATACTAAACTGAATTGTAGAGAAAACACTGGTTAAATGTGCACAGTACTGGCCAACAAAACATGACTGAGAGACATTATTTAAAGAAACAGGAGTCGTTGTGGAGTTTTTGTCAGAAATGTGAAGTCATATTACACGGGACATCTACTGCAATTAGAAGACTTCAGTAGTGGTGAATCCAGAACAATAAATATCTCACTTTCATTATGCCACCTGGCCAAATTTTGGAGTCCCTGGATCACCAGGCTCATTTCTCAGTTTCTTGAAGTGAGAGAGTCTGGTTCCTTGAACCCTGAACACGGGCCTACAGTGATCCACTGTAGTGCAGGCAGTGGGCAGTCGGGTGTCTTTTCTCTAGTAGGTAACTGTCTTGTTCCGATGGGAAAAAGATGATATTAACATTGAACAACGGTTACTGAATATGAAAAAATATCAAATGGGACTTATTCAGACACCAGATCAACTCAGATTTTATATATGAACAAAACAGAAGGGGCAAAGTTTATAAAGGGAAATTCAAATATACAGAAATGGTGGAAAGAACATTAACCAAAATAATGACTGAAAAAATACAGTAGGAACAGGATAGGGTTAGAAGAAAAACTGACAGGGGATAGGACTATCCTTCAAAATTCAAGACAGTAGAGAGGAGAACAATGAGAGTGTTCTACAGAAACAAATTCAAGACGACATAAAAGCTAACCCCGCTCAGTGGTGCAATAGATGAAACAGAGACCGAAAGAGAAAGAAAAAGGCGGTTACATTGGCAGCCTATTTTCGCTAAGAAGGGTCTTGTGTCAGTCATCTTGGTTGCTGCTTTTGTTGGCTGGACACTGTTTTTTCAGCCAAGTGTCCTAGAAAATAAAAACAAGTTTGCCCAGCAAGATTCTGCACTAATAATTGACGGTGTTCCATTAATCACAGGGGTTTTTCTGTTAGCAAACTCTTCATACCCCCAAAACAGAGCAGTAAAATAGACACCAACCAGCTAAATATATATTTAATCCTTAGCCCAACATCTCAGGGTGCTGCCCCCAAATTGTAAATGGCAATCTAAAGTGAAGACCTTAGTTACTGTTGAAAACTGGTACATTTTACAGTTATATTCATATATGTTAAGCATAATAATAATACTTTGCCTAACCAGATTGAGAGATATCCGTTATCATGAGCTTTGTTTTTGTGGCTATCTGGATTTTAACTTTCACTTGATACAAACAATAAGCACTGTGGTTTCATCCACATTATTACTAAAAAGAAAACGAACTTTTAATAATGCATACAGTCCTAGCCTCAGTTAGTTGGAGCATCCTCCCATACGCTAAAAGTTTGCGGGTTCAATTCCCACCTAGGCTGTGGTTCAGTTCCCAGTAGGGAAATTTAGGGGAGGCAACTGAATAATGTTTCTCGCTCTCTCACTCTCAAAGCTTTTTAAAAAAATATTCTCAAGTGATCATTAAAAAATAAAATAAAAATTTAAAAATGTGCATAATGTATAATGTACTATGGGTGTAAGCATTAATAATTTATATTCTTAACCATTTCGGGATAAATATACTTTATAAGTACCTATTCAATCCTAGTTAAATGTACTTTTTTAAAAAGCTCTATTTGAAAAATCTGTTACCATAAAAAAAGTTAAAGGATGTTAAGATTTTAAAGAGCATGTTGAAAGGAAGTGAACCATAGGAGAGACTTGGAGAACCCAGAGAAAATATTCAGGCTGCTTAGAGGCAGCCCACTTGGTTCAAGAAGAGACACACAAACCCTGTCACAATAAAGCTGCTGTACTGAAGAGCTTTTCTGATGTTCATTAGTCGTTCTGTTAAAATTTTCTGTTCTGTTAAATTTTCTGTTCTGCTAAATTTTCTGTTCTGCTAAAATTTTTTCTGTCTCTTCTATAGACAAATATACGTGCTCTTTCTACTCTTCATTATTTGGTGAAAATAAAATGTGCACACTAGATGGTACCAATGATCTGCTTGAGAAAAGCTGTGAGCTCTAACCAAAAAAGGCTCCACAGCATGACACAAAGTCAGCTGTGCACGGGCTCTGGTATTGAGGAGCACGGCATGTCTTACTCTGTTCTCAGTTAACCCAGAGTCGGGGAATTTTCAAATATCACCTCCTCGTGCAAACTCTTATTTTCTAGTAAAATAATTCATTTTCTATACACTTAGAGCAAGATTTTTATTCTACGATGGCTACTTTCACCAGTGGTTTTTTTTTAATTTCTACCTCCAATTTATTTTATGGTCACAATTATTGAGACCTTCCCACAGGTCAAAGATGATGGACCTTCCATGTCCAAGCTTTTTTATTGTCATGTCAGGACCTAGTTCAGTGCTCAGCACATAGATTAATAATGCACAGAATTGTTGAATGAATAGATAAAAGGATAATGCAATGATGCAATGATAAACTTTCAAGTAGAGCATTGTATCAGTTGCTCCAAACTACAGGGATCCTTTAACCCAAAGTGTTCCTCTGAAGGTTCACAGGTGTGCCTGAACATAGGGCAGATCCCAGTGTGCTCTACAAATAGCATCTTCAATTACACATTCCTTAATATGAGTGAGATGGGGATGCAGTGTTAAATTTGGAAAATTCCTAGCACACAATCATATCACTGAATGTGAAGAATTCTATGTGTAGCTTACTAAAGTTCTGAGTTTGAAGAGGTATTATCAAATAATGCCTTCTTGCGAGTGCTGACAGTGTGTTGGACCTTACACACAAACCTCAAGAGACAGGGTCTCTACCCAGCCTGTCTACAGAGGATGTCATACTCTGCCTTAATAGGAAGTCTCCTCATTTGAAAAGAGCATGTCTCGTGGCACCTGCTGCCACAGCAAGTAAAATTGTGTTTGTGCTACCAGAAGTAAGTGCTGCTTTTGTGATATTCAAGTTACCAATACTAATTTTATGTCGTGAAATGTGATGGCTTTTTCAGCTGGATGAAGCTGTGTAATTACTATTGCACAGAGCTATTGGCTTAGAAAGTAGTAGAGAGAAATGTAGCAGATGTTTTATATTTTGTTCATAACTGGGAGGTGGGCAATAATATGAGCAAAAAGTTAAGAAATGAGGGAGCCCTAGCCATTAAAAATATTTTTGTACTTTAGTTAGTTATCTAACCTAACTGAAACTCAGACTCTTATCTGTAAGATAAGACTATTCTTACCTAAATATTCTCTAAGTTTCCTTTTATTTCTAAAATCCTATTTTTATACATAGAAGTAGCAGGATTTATCCAATTCTCCCCTGAGCTCTACTCATTTATATTATTTAAGAGAAAGCTGGAATTTACCTGAGTAAATGTTGAATTATCCAGTTAATATGAATATCTATTCTGCTATGGTTTGATTTGAAGACACTTTGGAGGCACTACAACCCATCTTGATTAGGATATTATCTCTACTAAAATGTGTCCTTTTGAGCCATTATTCTCTATCTCATTTCATCTGAATCTTATCCATCAGGTTTCCGTCACCGTTAATTAGAATATGCCCATGGCTCACAGGTCTTTGTTCTTGTCAGCACTCTCTACTTCAGAACTAAACAAAAACGAGAGAGGCAAGAGTCCGCATTCTTCTGACCTCACCACATGAGCCTTAGATCCCATGTATTCAACGTTTTGAATACATTTTGTTTATTTAGCATATTGATCCATTTTGTTTATTTAGCATATTGATTTAAAGTTTTTGGCTATGAATATTGTCAGGCTTCCAGAAATGGAAGTAAAGCTTTCATTTCTCCTTTTCCAGACGATCCACTTACTTCACTGGTGTGCTTCTCTCATCTTTATTATCTGTCTGGTTTCTGAAGGTATTGAGCATTGGAACCCCTGACCTGGAGATTGGATGTATTTATTTACATGTTTGAATTAGATTCACTTGGTTTTGCTTTAGTTTTAATTATTTTAGCAGCCACTTTCTGCTACCCTGTATGGTAATAAAATATCTGGCCTGAAACCTAAGCAACTGAACACAGCAAACCCCCAGTACTCTCTGCTCAAAGTGTTGCTCTCCAAAATCGGAGGTAGAGTATGGCAAAAACAGAAGCAGAATTTTATATTTTGAAAATAACCTGCCAAGCATAGACAAAATATAAAATCATTTTCTGTCTTCCCAATATAAAATGTTTAAACTATGAAACCTAAGATCATTTAACCTAAAAATAGCTTGTTGTGGCTTCCAGCTATGCACGGGAATCACTCCACAGTGTTGATCCAATAAAGGAAAAATATCCACCCGGTTTGGTAAAACATCAAATGTTGACAGTGTGATGTATAATTCATGTACTTTCATCTCTCATCACTGTCAAACATATGAGGGCAGAAAAGTTTACAACAGATGAGCATGTCAATGAATTGATAAATCTTTTTTGTTTAATCTCAAGAGAATTATAAATTCACCATATAATAAACCTTGAATCAGGGAAACTAGAAGAGAAACGCATGCAAGTTGTTTTCCTCAACAGAGGAGAGAATCTGTACCTTACCATATTTCCAGCATATAGTCAAAAACACAGAATTAACATTTAGAGCACTTTGAAAGTAATAAGATTATCTGGATTTCTGCGGACTTAGTTGTCCTTTCCTTCTATGGTNTCCAATAAAGGAAAAATATCCACCCGGTTTGGTAAAACATCAAATGTTGACAGTGTGATGTATAATTCATGTACTTTCATCTCTCATCACTGTCAAACATATGAGGGCAGAAAAGTTTACAACAGATGAGCATGTCAATGAATTGATAAATCTTTTTTGTTTAATCTCAAGAGAATTATAAATTCACCATATAATAAACCTTGAATCGGGGAAACTAGAGGAGAAACACATGCAAGTTGTTTTCCTCAACAGAGGAGTGAACCTGTACCTTACCATATTTCCAGCATATACTCAGAAACACAGAATTAACATTTAGAGCACTTTGAAAGTAATAAGATTATCTGGATTTCTGCGGACTTAGTTTTCCTTTCCTTCCATGGTGTTTAGAGAGGATTGCCCTACACAAGTGGTGGGTGAATTCCAGACCGACTTCTGAATCACACAAAGTACAGCTCAAGGGAGCCACCTGCTGCTGGAGGAACAGCCAGGGCAGAGAAAACGATAAAATTAGCATCAATTTAATATTTTTGTCAGGTCACACAAAAATACTACTGTGGCTGTGTTAAGAAATAGTCAAAAAACATAAATTATAATGAGGTTTTAAACTCTTTGAGCTGCTTCTGGCTCAGCCTGTTTTGAGGAACTTACCAAAAGCATCAATGACTGAATAAGAAATGTGTGGAATGGTCCTCAATTCTATATTCCAGTGCTAGACTCTATTTCCATTTCTTTCTATTACAGAAAGTTTTCTATGCCCGTCACGCCAGGGAGAAAACACGAATCAAGCAGAAGGTAAAATTTATACCCCAAAGCAAGGGTTTGAACTTCTGGCTGGTATGATGGCGTTGGCAAGCTACCCTTGGAGTGAAGACCAGTCCTGGGATTATCTATTTTATCTTTGTTCCCAACAGCTCCCATTTGTAGAATGCGATAGATTTCAAATCCATGATAGCCTGTAATTTTTACAACAATCAATTATTTCTATCTTTATATCTCAAGAACCTAAAACACACAAAGGAGAACTAACTTATGGTTATATTGTTATTTTCAGCCAGCTCATGAGTGGGAACGCATAATTTCTGGGTTTTTTTTCTTCAGATGGGTTTATATACCACCAGGCCCTCCAGATTCGTCTAAATTAAATATCCATTAACTACATTTGACCTGTAGGATTGTGGGTACAGAGATGTCAAGAAGTGAATTTACATGAGTGGTATGCCACCCTACAAAAAGGAAGCCCTAAGCACCATGGGGCAGTGAGAGCCTAGAGATGAGTCACAATTGACTCTCTGCTTGTTTACTATGGGACTTTCACTGTGAACTTAGGTTTCCTAAAATGTAAAATAAATAATCTCTATGCTACAGGATTATTTTAAGGATTATATAAATGTAGGTTAAAAGGTTTTGCTCAAGTGACCGGCACTTAATATTATTGGTAAATAAATAACCATAATGTCATGTGCAAAGAAATGAGACATATAAAAAGGAACTCTCAATACTATGGACACTTTATATACAAATATTACATTATGGAATTATATATACTGTATATGACCCCCTGCTTAGAAACGTACTCTAAAGATCAGAAGGCACAGAGCCTTAGCTGTCATTTCACCATTACCACTTAGGTTTTTTCTCGTGATTTAACATTTCTCCTAGTGCCCTCATATTACTCTTAATGACAAGTCTTCATTTACGAATCCCACATGTGAAGCACTGAAAAAAATTATGTTTGCCTGCAGAGAGCATTCACTGTAATAGCAACTATATAACTTTCACTTTCTCAGTAACGATACAGCCACTGTGTTTCCTGGAACACCTTGACAAATAGCTTACGAAAAATGCAAGGATTTATTATGTACGTACTGAAAATGCTAATCACAACAATATTTTGCTGTTATAAACATCCAATATCGTTATCCAGTATTATAGGCATGATTTCAAATTTTATCTTCTGGGAATATAACGAGATTAAAACTATAAATTTCTCCCTAGGAACAAAATATGTATAAAAAACATAATAAAACATAATGATACATAGGGAAAAATCGTTCTAATGTCTTTTAGATTACATTTTATTTAGTAAAATCATGAGCTAAGGTTTTGTGAAAGATTTTTCTACTTTATGTAGTGGTATCCCTTATACATTGAGTGATTTTTCTTTTTGTAATATATGTTCCTAACAATATTTGCATAAATACAGAATCTCTTATTTTCTTTCAGTTTGTATTTCTTGTTGAAAATAATTGCCCACAGCAAATTTGATAATTCGAGGGATCAAAATGGAATGGTGTGAAGACTATTATGAAATGTAATTCCACTACTCAAAACACTTTTTGAACACATCAATTTTGACACTATTACTGCTCCTGCCACTTTTTGTTTGTTTGTTTCACTTCTTTGTTTCACCTAGGTAAAATGTTTCCATTTGAGGACTTTTTTCATCTGGGGAAACAAACAAAAAAGTCACTTGGGGTAATATTGAGTGAATAGGAAGGGTGGGACCCAAAGGTCATGCTGTTTTGAGTCAAAAACTGCTGAACACTCAGCTCAGTGTGGGCAGGTACACGCATGAATCACCCATCATGAAATGGGCAAACACATTGAAAGAGTCTTCAAAAAATTCACTGAAGCTGAACACAACTTCTCACAACAACGCCAGCTGGTAAACTAACACAGATGGATTCCTAGATCACTCAGTTAGTGGGGGAAGCCTGTACTATAAGGGGCCCACCCTCCACAAGGCAGTTCTGTGGTTTTTTGGGGTCCCCCCCTTGTATGTATTATTTCAATTTGGATGTGGTGGGGAGGGTCATAGTAAATGAAGTGGCTGCTCAATTCTACCAGTTCAAGTCAGATAAAAAATACTGAAGAGGACCCTGATTGGGGTGGCTCAATGGATTGAGTGCTGGCTTGTAAACCTAAGGGTCGCAGGTTCAATTCCCAATGAGGGCACATGCCTGGGTAGTAGGCCAGGTCCCCAGTAGTAGTCACTGGAGAGTCAACTACACATTTATGTTCCTCTCCCTTTTTTTCTCCCTCCCTTTCTGTCTCTAAAAGTAAATAAATAAAATGTTTTAGAAAATACTGAAGAGTTTAAAAAATAATTTTGTAAATGTGAAACTCCCTTTTTATTTTTTATCATTTTTTATTGTCATTCAAGTATATTTTCCTGCCTCTCCCTCCACCCCTCCCCATTACCCCAGCCCTCCCCACCTCCCTCCCCTGTTTCCACTCCCCCTTGTTATTGTCCCTGTGTCCTTTATAATAGTTCCTGCAAACCCTTCCCCCTTTTCCCCTATAATCCCCTCTCCTCTCCCCTCTGGTCCCTGTCTGCCTGTTGTCTATTTCAGTGTCTTTGGTTATATTTTGCCTGCTTGTTCATTTTGTTGATTAGGTTCTTGTTAAAGGTGAGATCATATGGTATTTATCTTTCACCATCTGGCTTATTGTACTTAACATAATGCTCTCCAGTTCCATCCATACTGTTGCAAAGGGTAGGAGCTCTTTGTTTCTTTCTGCTACATTAAATTCCATTGTGTAAATGTACCATAGTTTTTTCATCCATTCATTTACTGATGGAAACTTAGGTTGCTTCCCGATTAAAAAATGGGCAAAGGACTCAAATAGACACTTCTCCAAGGAGGACATACAGAGGGTCCAGAGACATATGAAAAGCTGCTCAATATCGCTAGCTATCAGAGAGATGCAAATTAAAACCACAATGAGATACCACTTCACATCAGTAAGAATGGCCATCATAAACAAAGCAACAAACAACGAATGTTAGAGAGGATGTGAAGAAAAGGGAACCCTAGTGCACTGTTGGTGGGATTGCAGACTGGTACAACCACTATGGAAAACAGTATGGAATTTCCTCAGAAAACTAAAAATGGAACTGCCTTTTGACCCAGCAATTCCACTGCTAGTGTTATACCCCAAGAACCCTGAAACACCAATCCAAAAGAACCTATGCACCCCAATGTTCATAGCAGCATAATTGAAACTCCATTTTTAGAGGAAACAACCCTTTCATAAGAGTGCAGAATAACCATAATTCATAATGTCAACGTGTTTGTCAGAGTGCCAAAGGCATTTGTCAGTGGTGCAGACAGAATCTCCTGAAGGCACGTGGTTCTCAGACCCTTCTTCTTGACATTAAATATAAAATTGACCACATCATGGTTATAAGCTTCAATGTAGCATTTTCTGCACATCCAGAGATAATAAGCACATTTTTTTCCCTTGGACTGAAGAGCTTTTCCTTCTAGGGGGATAAAACCATCCCCTTCATTATGAAGCGCCTTTTAAACTCTGAGAAAATTTAGAATTAAATACAGAATCTAAAGTGTCAGTCACAATTACTGAATTCAAACTTTTTTGAAAAGTTTAGGAAAATACTATTTTGATTAGTGCCTCACGTCCTGTGCAAAACAAAATGTTCACTCTATAAAGTGAAGAACATGGCTAAACTAGTCCGGGTTAGGTGTCTAATTACATAACCTGAATGGCATGTCTCCTTGAACAAGATAGAGCAGAGGACCTGTGTAGACAAGATAAGAGCTGCTGCCTTTCCAATCTCATGGATTTGTAAATATATGAAAAGTTCATGAACATGAAAAGATTTAAATATTACAGCTTTATATGAACAGGTCAGTATGAACTCATTCTCCTTCTCAATTTCATACTCCACTAAGGGTACCTTTGTGTAACACCAATATAAGGTCACAGGAAAAAAGTTAAGATGGAAAAATCAGGTTTACTTTTGCTTTTTTAGTGGTGTTACTTCCTTGATATCATTCACAGAATTTATATCTGTATTCTTTTCTCAAAACTCTTTAGAGAGAAGACATCATCAGTTAAGCAAATTTAAAGCAATATTGTAAAAAATGTAAAGTTTCTCTTTGATATAATTGTTTTGCTCTTTGTTTTTCCTTTGTTTATGCCCACAAACCTCAGTTCACACTCACTTTTACTATTTCAGGTACCTAATGTTGTTTAATTTTCCTCCATTTTCTTGGTCCTTGTAAGCCAGTATTAGAATTGGAGGTATTAGGTAAGTGGATAAATGATAGATATATAGATAATCAATTTCAGATTGCAACAGAAAGGAAGGTAATCATAAATCTTTCTATATTGATTTTTTTCAAATATAACATTTTAAATATTGCAGACCAAATGTACTCTGAATTACGTTTGAATTGTTTCTAGCAGGTTCTTTTAAAAGTTAAATGGTTTTTCTTATTGAAATTTTCAACTGAGAAATCTAGAACCTCACAGTAGTGTTTTGGAGGAAAAGGTTTAAGATTGGAGCAGGTGCACATTATGATATGTGGACACATACACTTGTCTTGGCTCTTACAGTACCAGTGGTATTTTATTTATGAGTAGGGAAAAGAAGTAGTAAGTGCACACACACACACATACACACACAAAGGGTGTGTAAACTTAAATGAATGTATTTTTTCACTAATTTCTCACTGAACTTTAATATTAAGTTATGCTGTAAATTAAGGTAACAAACTACCTTAATATTAGCAGTTCCTGTGAATTCCTCTTCAGTAGAGGTCAGAGGTATCTTTTTTAAATTTTTAAAATATGTTTATTGATTTTAGAGAGAGAAAAACATCAATGTGAGAGAGAAACATCTGTTGTTTGCCTCCCATAGGTGTCCCAACCAGGGATCAAACCTGCAACCTATGTACCAACCATTATGAGTCCTGACTGGGAAGCGAGTCTCTGAACCTTTTTGTATAAGGGATGAAGTCCCAACCAGCTGAGCCACGTGGCCAGGACAAGGTCAGAGGTATCTTCATACCACATTATAGTTGTTTCACATAGCCCAAAACATTATTTACACACACAAATAATCAACATTGAAGTATTTATTGCTAGATTTCATTTAATGTGCTACCAAAAAAGTAACTGAGTCATTTTACTGAAGGTAAATAAATATTTTTTAAATTATACTTTAATACATTTTCTTTTCTTTGTAATCCTCTATAGAGTTGACCCTTGAACAACATGGGGGTTAAGAGAGTCAACCCCCACAAAGTTGAAAATCACATATAAATTTTGACTTCCCCAAAACTTACTACTAATAGTCTGTTGGTACCAGAAGCCTTATCGAAGCACAGTTAATGAACTCGTATTTTGTATGTTACGTGTATTATATACCATATTCTTACAATATACTATGCTAGATTAAAGAAAATTTTAAGAAACCATAAGGGAGATAAAATATATTTACATTATTTATTCTAAAAAATCACACATAGTGGACTCGCACAGTCCAAATGCATGTTGTTCAAGGATCAACTCTATTTTGCTTCATAAATAAATTTAGAACATTTTTTTCTGAAATGGAGCCCATGGCTTCATTCTATTGTAAAGAAGGGCATATATGACAAGTAGAAAAGTTTAAGATCTTCTATATAAAGATGACTTTTAAAGACATTTTTGGCCATTTTCTGTTGTTGCAATGTCTCATGTTTTGATGATCAACAACAATTATATATAGAAAGAAGGAAAAGATTTTGGTAGAAAAACAGATATTTTAAGAGTGCTAGCATTCATTGGCATAGTACAAGTTCAACTTCTTTAGTTCAAGTGCTGTTCTTTTGGGTAAGAGTGAATTGGTGTTGTCCTGATATTATATTTTCTTTTGTTTCTGCAGAATAATTATTGTCTTCATCTTTCATTTACTATTTTAACAGGTCTGAGAGGCACCTCCTCTTTTCCAGTTACTGCCTTTCTCTCCCTAAGGGATGCGTCCCGAGGCTGCACTTCGGACCCTCTGTACTTTGAAGCCCCTTCTTTTTTTTTCCCAGCAGTCACTGCTTTGATCTACCAGGTACCACATCTTCGGAGGGGGCTGCCAATATCCCCCTCTGTACTGTAGTTGGTGACTCTCCGTGGGGGTTCGAACTTTGCTCGATTTATGTAACTTAACTTTTTGTTTTGTCTACTAGTAAATTTACATGAATTGTATACAGGTTATCTTATTTTCTCTCATAATCGATCTGCATGACCTTTGCCCTCTTTGATTTCCTCCCCTCCTCCCTCCCTCTCTCCCCTTTATATGTGAGGAGACTGGGATCAGATGGCTGTCATCATTTTGCTGGGGCACCAGAACATTAAACTTAAGAATCTATTATTAGTTACATTCTACTCCTAAGCACAGTACTTGACATACAGGAGTTGCTTACTAAATGTTAAATAGGTAAATTTATCTAAAGAATTTTGTAACAATCCCAATCAAAAAATAAATAAAAATAAAACCTCCAATGATTCATCTTACTTAAAAAGCAAGCCATTTTTTGGTTAATCCTCCACTGCACTTAACATGGCTCATGCATTTTCATCTGAATTGGTATATTTATTGCTAACTCCTAACATCTTCTCAAAACTCTCATCTTTCAGAAACAACCTTCTCCAATATTTTGTATATATTCTACCATTTAAGTTTTATATCAGGTTTCAATTCTCCTTGAAATCTTTACTAACTTTCACATCTTCCTTTGGTATTTCTTTTCACAATTTGAACAAAACTTAATACTAAAATCTCCAAACTTAGTCTTTTTTTTCTTTATTTTTATTGTTGACACTATTCCAGATGTCCCCATCTCCCCCATCAAACTTAGTTTTTACTGATGATATTTTATGATTCACATCAGCCCTACATTGCCAATTCCATCCATCACTGGTAACACCTAAGACTAAATTATATCATTAAAAAGTAGTTCATTTAAACCTCAGTATATGAAATCACACACAAACAAATCTTGTCCTTTATTATCTAAAAACAGGTCACTTTCAAAGTCAGTATAGCTCAAAAGATATGGTTTAGTGACAGATTAAGTATTCTTCTATTCCAAATTTCAAGTTTGAATTTAATTATAATAAAGAAAATATTTTCAATACAAATTTGGGCTCAAAATACATATTATGCTACACTAATATCTTTGTTAAATAATTCTTAGCTACAGAAAATTATTCAAGTCTATTTTCTATATATTTATAGCCAACATAATTCATTTTCAAATACATTGAAATGCTAAGGCAGGCAGTGAAAGACATACACCATATGATCTCACCTATAAATGGAACCTAATCAACAAAACAAACAAGCAAACAAAATAGAACCAGAGACATTGAAATTAAGAACTGACAGTAACTGGGGGGAGGGCAGAAGGGGTAATGGGGGTTCCAGGGGAAGGGTTCTCAGGAACATTTACAAAGGACACATGGACAAAACCAAGGAGGGGTAAGATCAAGGGTGGGGAGTGAGGATGGCTGGCATGGGTGGGGGAATGGTGGGGGTGAAATGAAGACAAATACACTTGAACCAAAATTAAATTTAAAAAATGACAAATTTTATCCAGTGTTTTGACACACTCTCTAGATTCCTTAGAGATTGAATACAATATCACTTCAGGCAAACATCAAGAAAATACTATTTATCTAAATAAAATATGCAAATTAGAACAGCATTATTATGCTTTTAAAAATAAAAGTTAGAAAGACATTAAGATGACTTTATTTTTTGCCACAGAAACTTTAAATTCTTTAAGACCTCAGGAATAAACAGGAAATGTAAAGCTTGTAGAGTAAAATAAAACTAGAAACAGGAAAGCCCTTCTATATCATTCTCATAATTTAAACTTCTTATGAAAACATAAGGACTCACATGAACAAGTATAAAGGACACATGGACAATAACTAAGGTGGGGGGTGGAAATGGGAGGGAGGTGAGGAGCACTGAGGGGGCAGGGCTGGGAATATAAGACAGAAAACTGCACTTGAACAAGAATTAAATAAAATTAAATTAAAAGAAAAAAAGAAAACATAAAAATAAATTGTGCTTCTAACTTGTGGNTTAAATTCTTTAAGACCTCAGGAATAAACAAGAAATGTAAAGCTTGTAGAGTAAAATAAAACTAGAAATAGAAAAGCCCTTCTATATCATTCTCATAATTTAAACTTCTTATGAAAACATAAGGATTCACATGAACAAGTATAAAGGACACATGGACAATAACTAAGGTGGAGGGTGGAAATGGGAGGGAGGTGGGGAGCACTGGGCGGGGCAGTGGGCAGGGATGGGAATATAAGAGAAAACTGTACTTGAACAAGAATTAAATAAAATTAAATTAAAAGAAAAAAAAGAAAACACAAAAATAAATTGTGCTTCTAACTTGTGGTTATACCCTAATAGAAAATATTCTTTAAAATTTGCATTGTATTAACACCTTTCCCCCTAATTTTTGAAAAATTACTCTCTCCATTCTGTTTTGGATCAAGGCAAAACCATATTAGAGATATAAGTCCATTCACTCCTGTTTGATCATTAGCAATAATATAGAGGTAATGGATTGAGTTTCACTTCAAAGAATGACTTCCTGCTATTGTAGATTTTTCCTTTGTCCAAGAAAGTTAAGGACAAGGGAGATTCTCTGCTACTAGGAGGATTTCACTAAGCCAGTAATTGATATGCACATTATGCCTGGAAGGGGAGACCACTGAAATTCCTGGGACCCCAGGGATCCTGCTTGTGGTCAGGAGGAGAAATTCCACTACCCCTTGCCTGAAACATGGTGACCAGTATAGTACTTACTTTTACATACTCAGTGTAATAATGCCTTCAAATAAAATTTCTTTGCTTTCTTTACTGACTGGAATGTTGCTACCTTGTTTCCATGACATACTCTTACAGGTAACATAGTTAATAGTAGATATGTTTTTTTATACTGCTTATAAGTACTTAATAGATGTCCTTGATACTCATAATAACACAATATAACTACAATTTCTGTTATAGAACAATGATTAATAGCATATTATTTTGGAGTAATAGGTCTAGATTTGAATTTTGAGTAATTTTTTCAAGTAAGTAAAAGACAAAGTTGACAATTTTAGGATAGACTTGGGAAGCAAAAATATATAATCCAAATGAAAATATAGTTTCTATATTATAGAAATAATATAATCACTGCAATTAGTAACTCACTAGATAGATTTAAAAGCAGATTCGCCTACCGAAAGAAGATAATACTGAACTGGAAATTAGCATAGAGGGAAAAAAACCCAAGCTAAAGCAAAGAGAGAAAAATGTGATGGAAAAAACAAATTTTAAAAAGTAGAAAACATGGCCCTGGCTGGTATAGCTCAGTGGGTTGAGCCTGGGCCTGCAAACCAGAGGATCGTGGTTCCGTTCCCAGTTAGGGCACATGCCTGGGTTGCAGGCCAGTTCCCAGCGCACAAGAGTCAACCATACATTGATATTTCTCTCCTTTTCTCCTTCCCTTCCCCTCTAAAGATAAATAATTAAAATATTTTTTAAAAGTAGAAAACATGGATATAATGATAGATTCTACTATAAATGCAATTGAAACCCAGAAGTAGAGAAAACATGAATTGGGTAAAACAACATTTGAAAAGATTATAGTAGCTAAAATTTTTCTAAATGATTAAAGCTAATGGGTAAAAGATTCAGAACCCAAGCAGGATAAATGTAAAGAAGAATACACTAAGTAATTACACTAAAAGCACCAAAGAGCAACAGAGGGAGATTTTAAAATGTAGTTCAAAACTACACATCCCCTGGTTGAGTCAGAGTACCTTTATTACTGGGTCTTCTTCCTAGTGGATTATTTTTTTCTTTAGCTTTCTAAGCATCCATTCATTCATTTAAAATTCTGGGCTTTAAAGAAGAATCTTGGTTCTAAGTTTCAGTCTCAGAGCCCAGAGGTTTGCCTAACTTAATATGAACTAAAAATTTCCTGCTGGGGAAGTCATAGCATTTTTATTCTTTTTCATTTCTTGTCTGGGCTATAATGATTTCACTCAATTTTTTATAAGGATAGACATGTAAAAAAAGCATTTGTTATATTGTATCTCATATGGCTAAGGTGTTTTATCAAGGAGGGTTTTCTAATTATTTAGATTAACAGTGATAGAAAGACATTTTTAGCTTTTAATTATTCATTGAAGATAGTTTCACTGAGCATAAAACACTAAGTTGCACTTTTAGGACTTTAAAGACATAATTGCAATGTCTTCTATTTCCATTGTTTCTCTAGTAAAGTCAACTGAATCTGGTATCCTTTCCTTTACTGTATCTGGTCTCCTTTATTTATAACATCTATTTATAATTTCTCATTCTTTGCTTTCCTAGGGTAAATATTTTTCATTATCTTTATATCTTCTAATAGTTTCTAATAGTCTAAAATGTGTTTTAAAAAGTAGACAGTCTAGAGGAAGATGAGCAGAAATAGTCTGTATGTAGTAATAGAAGACTAGAAAGTTCACAAGTGTGCTGAAGCCTGATTGTGGAATATCAAATTCTTGGCCAACCATTTGGATCCAGGTACAGTGACTAAGGGTACAAAATAGGATCAGAATGCATTGCTTTCATTTCATAACTGTGAACACATAGAAAGGTAGTTTACTCTCTGCATTTCAGAGGGTCACCTGTAAAATATGGGTATTAGTAGCACGTGGTTCAAAAGGTTGAGAATTAAATAATGTTTACAAGTATTCACTTAGCACAGTATCTGGCACTGGTAGGTGCTCAATAAAGGTTAACTATAATAATTATTACTTTTAAAATATGTTATTTACTTATTTTTAGAGAGAAGGGAAGGGAGGGAGAAAAAGAGGTAGACAAACAAGTAGTGTGTGGTTGCCTCTCACATGCCCCCTACTGGGGACCTGCCCTGCAACCCAGGCATGCGCCCTGACTGGGAATGGAACCAGCGACCCTGTGGTTCACAAACTGGCACTCAATCCACTGAGCCACACCAGCCAGGGCTTTAGTTATTACTATTATTTATAAACAGTATATTATAGGATTTTCTAAATTCTTCAACATTATAAAATGGAAAATTTTGTCTTTGTTATGATAAAGCTAAATATTTTTATTATAAATAACATAGCACTTACTGTGGAATTAATATAACCAACCTCATGAACCTATTAACTCATTTCTCATATTGAGACAGTAAAAAATGAAGACTTTCATCTTTATACCTTTTATTATTTTCTTTGCAACTCCTCCTATCTATATATCTACTCACAGTACTTTAAATTTACAAAGGAAAAAATCATTTAAATCACATTTCCAACAGCAATCTTCTCTACTACTAATACTGTTTGTTATTTAAGCCATTATCTTGCTAATACATACATAAAACATTGAAACATGTTTGTGTCAGTTGGCTTTGTAGTTTTAAAAATGTGAACATCTTAAGCTATTTGCTAGAAATAGACTGACCACTGGTTAGTGAAAGCCATGTATAAGATTTTATGGAATTCTAGTGTGGATTGGTATATTTTTCTTTGAATTTTTTTATAACTAAACCTTAAAACCTTATAATTTTTCTACTACAACAATGTTGCAATTGGCATGATTACTTCTCCCCCAGAGATTAAGAGAATAAAACATGCTGGGACTACTTTAATAGCACTAAATTAATAATGTATTCTTTTAAAGTAGCAAGAATATTCACTAAAATAGAATTTTTGTTGTTTGTGGTGTGTAGAACTTTTTCAATTTTTAAAGATTTTATTTATTTATTTGTTTCTTTGTTTCTTTATTTTTAGGGAGGGGGAGAGGAGAGACAAAGAGAGGGAGAGAAACATTGATGCATGAGAGAAACATCCATCTCACACACAAGTCCCTGCCAGGGACCAAACCCACCACCCAGGCATGTGCCCTGACCAGGAATCAAACCAGGAACCTTTCCATTGGTGGCACAATGCTCAACCAACCAGGCTACACCTGTCTGGGATAGACCTTTTTCTTAATACACACATGCACACAGAAATTATTAGACAATCAAGAAAATTCACCATTCAAACAAAATTGCTTAATGCATTTATAAACAAGTACTAGTTTATTTCAGTCTGAAACCAAGCAAAGTGGCAAGTTGAAAGTAATAATACTTTCCCTTAAGAATTTGGAAATTGGCCTTGGCTGGGGTAGCTCAGTGGATTGAGGGCAGGCCTGAAAATCAGAGGGTCGCCGGTTCAATTACCAGTCTAGGGCACATGCCTGGGTTGCAGGCCAGGTCCCCAGTAGGGGACATGTGAGAGGCAACCACACATTGATGTTTCTCTCCATCTCTTTCTCCTTCCCTTCTCCTCTCTCTAAAAATAAATAAATCAAATCTAAAAAAAAAAGAAACTGGAAACTGAGTGGAAAATGACATGTGCCTCAGGTAAAATGAAACAAATAAAACAAAGAAATAAATCACATCTAAAATAATATGTTCATCACAAGTGAATTACTTCAGCATAAGCTGGATGAAAGAATTAGGTGATGTAACTTAGTAAGATTGGTTCAGGAAAATTCATGAAAAATAAATCATGAACAAGAACACATTAAATAATAACCCACAAGATACCACTATATACCTATTGGAATACTGAAAATTTGGGGGATCTAGAGGAACCAGTATCTCATGTGCTGCTGATGAGAACAAGTTTTACAACCATTTTGAAACCATTTGTTACAGAGTTAAACAGACTTAGGGTTACAACTGTAACATATAAAGAGCGCGTAAGTTGTCAGTCCCACCATTACACTAAGAAAAATGCTAAACAAACTGAAAATCAACAACTTTTCAGGGACCTGTCAGAAAACTGAGGTCATAGGTCAAACTGTCACCAGAAATCCCTGAAAAAAAGGAGTACAGAGAATTGCAGCTGAGATCAGCTTACCTGGAACAAAAGCCATTGGAGCCATATAAACTGGGAAGAATAATTGAATGATTAATTTTGAAAAATGCTTGAAGCCTGAGATTGGACTAGCATGAGAGTGAGAAATACCTTGGTCCACAGTCTTTGGAAAGGCATACTTTCATGACTTTTATCTGCAGGGAACACAAAGATTGTCAACATGGAGACCAAGTAAAACACCTTCATGTTTCTGTCAGAAAAACTGAAAAGTAGTCATTTTGAAATATAACCAAAGTATTCTCCCTGACAAAGGCATATTTTGCAGGAGAAAAGACATCGCAAGAGCCTTATTAAATCTGGGGAAAGGGCAATTACCCAATTTGATGTGCTCTAGCTTTTCCAAATCACCAAGGGAAGCTAGAAAACACTGTGCAGGTTCCAGCCCAGGGCATAGCCCCATGAAGAGATTGAGTTTTTTAATCATAAGCTTATAGAGAAATTCTCCTGACACACCTTACTACCATATCAACAAGGCTATAGGGTAATAACAGTAGAGTGCAGTAGCAAGACCTGCTCCCATGAATTCTATTTATGAAAAAGTTCTTAGAAAAAAAACAGAAACAACAGGAAAGCCAAAAACCAAAAATGAGGACGTAAGTGGGGTTTGGAGCCTCTGTGCAAACATAGCTAGAGCAAACTTTGAACACAGCCACACTTCTACTCAAATTAACACACAAGCTCATTTGAAAGGCCCATTGAGTTCAATTCCTAAAACCTGATACAATTTTTTTGCTAAAAATTCAAAACATCCTATACATTTATCAGACAGTAAATGGGTAAACCAATCATACTGTGACCATACAATGGAATAATACTCATCAATAAAAAATGAATAAAGTATTGATATATTTCTTGACATTGATGATTCTTAAAATTTTTCTGATTGAAAGAATACAGTCAAAAAAGAATACAAACTGTATGACTTGATTTATATAAAATTCTAGAAAATACAATCCAATTTTATAGTCACAGAAAGCAAATTCAGTGAACACCTGTAGATAGGATGTGAAGTGGGGACAGGGGAAAAAGAGGAGGAGTATGAGAAAATTTGGGGAGAGGATGAATATGTTCCATCAATTACCAAGGAGTATGAGAAAATTTGGGGAGAGGATGAATATGTTCCATCATTTTAATTCTGATGACAATTTCATAGATGGGCACCAATCAAAATACCAAATTATATTCCTCAACTTTATAAAATTTATTGTACATCAGCTATACTTCAGTTAAACTTGAAATTGTTTACATGACTGATAAGAGGCTTATGCATGTATGAGTAATATAAAGTACTACAATTAATTAGGAGCTTCCCTAATGTTATTTCAGGTTGACAAATGCAAATATTCCAAAAAGTCTAAACCTTGTTCATCTTCAGCATGTAGCCTTCTCTGCCTAGATAAGCAAATACAACCTGAGAAAATAATTCTACCCTGCATAGAGCTATATTCCAAAGTTGCATGATCACCATTGGAGGTAATAACAGATGCTTCCAGTTTCATTCATTCATTTATTTCTTTAACAAATATGTTTGAATTTGTCCATTTGCCAAGAAAAGGTACGTTCTATCTTTATGGGACATGTAATGACTCCAACTACCTCTCCCCTCCTCTCTTCCTCTCCTGCTGCTTCTGCCCTGACACCAACACATACTTAGATAGCTTCTCTTCAAGTGACTCAGAAACTCACTCATGCTGGGAAATCTTGTTCTAGTCAGTCCAAGCCAATGTGTCTCTATAAAACCATTTTGGTTTTGACTTATGTAGATACTGAGCACCTCTTCAAGGAAAGAAGGCCAAAACTTCCCAGTCTGTTGTCCACATTACTTTATTCCGCCAGATCGATGATGTATGACTTGGGGGGACAGATGTGGCCAGGTCCTAAGCCCACCTGGCATTTACTTTCTTATCCACTCACTGAAACTTTTGAATATCAGTCCCATCTATACTGAGTCTGTTAGCTGTTTCTTGACATAATAGCAGGACAAAGAGGCAATAAGAAGAATGCAGACACTTAGAACATGTTCATGCACTAGTAGTTGAGTAAATATGTATCTAGGTTTCTAATCTCCAGTGGCAATTGCTCAAATGCTTGACTTAGGGTGTTAGTCAATTTACTATGTTAGCTATTCAGAAAGAAGGGCTTGTATGAGTAAGACTGTGGCCTTAAACTGAGTAGATTAAGGACATGTAAAGCAAGAGGTGTGGGTACCAAATTGGAGTCTCAGAAAAGACCAGTGACCAGCAGAGTCAAATGAGACAATAAGTAATAAATATTAAATAAATAGGGTTAATACATCATATTAACCCTACTGAATTTTATTAGCCAGCGACTTACTAGTGAGGATTCTTTTTAAAAGTTACATAGCTTTGTTATATAAAACCTATTTTATAGAAACCCTCTGCCATGTCATATCTGTTATGTGACAATATAAAATAAATAAAAATGTCAATAATATTGACCTCAAAATAAGAGTTAGAATTTATTCATAGTAATTCTAAAAAACTAATTTAAAAATATTAATTTTTAATAATAGTAAATTATTTACAATGATATACAGTGATTTTTCACAAGTTAAAATTGGAGTGGGATTATAGAGAAAGATTTAACTTGGGCATCAATGGGGAGTTTCACTCAAAATACTGAATACTAAAGATTGGAAATTAGTGGACGTAACTGACACTCACAGAGCTGTTCGTCCCAGAATACCAGATTATGCATTCTTCTCCATTGCACATGGAACCTTCTCAAGGATAGACCATATGCTGGGACACAAAACTAGCTTCAACAAACTCAAGAAGATTAAAATCACACCAAATATATTCTCTGACCACAATGCTTTGGAATTTGAAATCAACTGCAAAAAGAAGTAAAAAGTCCACAAATATGTAGGGATTAAACAACATACAACTAAAACAGGATTGGGTCAAAAGAGAAATAAAAGGAGAGCTCAAAAGATATACAGAAAAATGAGAATGACAATAAAAAATATCAAAACTCCTGGGATGTGGCAAAAGTGGTAACAAGAGGAAAATTTGTATCATTACAGGCCCACCTCAAGAAACAAGAAAAACCTCAAGAAACAAGAAAACCCTCAAGTAACAACCTACCATTCCATTATAAAGAACTAGAAAAAGAACAAAAGTGACCCACAGAGAAGAAAGGAAATAATAAAAGTTACAGCAGAACTGAACAAAATAGAGAACAAAAAGACTATACAAAAAATTAATGCAAGAAAGAGATAGATCTTTGAAAATATTAATAAAATTGACAAACCATGGCTAGAACCACTAAGGAAAAAAGACTCAAATAAACAAAATCAGAAGTAAAGGAGGAGAATTTACCACAGGCATCACAAAATGCAAAAGATACTATGAAACATGATCCACCACCAAATTCAATAACCTAGAAGAAAAAAAATAAGTTCCTAAAATAGATAACTTTCTTACAATGAAAGATGAAGAACTGGAAAATTTAAGTAGACAAATCAATGGTGAGGAAATTTAAAAAAACATCAAAAATCTCCCCAAGAGTAAAAGCGAAGGACCAGATGGCTTCACATTAAAAGATGTGATAACTATCTTTCTCCAATTCTTCCAAAAAATTTAAGTAGAGGTAATATTTTCTAATACACAAGGCCAACATAATCCAGATACCAAAACCAGGCATACAAAAAAGATAACACACACAAAAAAGAAAACTGCATATCAATATCTCTGATGAATAAAGAGCAAAAATCTTTAACAAAATACTAGCAAATCAAATACAACAATATATTTAAAAAATAATACACCATGATTAAGAGGGGGATAATTCCAGGGGCACAAAGATGGTTCCACATAGGCAAATCAATCAATACAATATATCATACTAATGAAAGAAAGACATAAATATAATAAAGGCTATATATGCCAAAACCTTAGCCAATATTGCACTCGATAGTGAAAAACTAAAAGCTTTTCCTCTAAGATTTGAAAAAAAGAAAAGGTTGTTCATTCATACCACTCTTACTCAACATAGTATTAATAATCCTAGCCAGAAAAATCAGGCAATAGAAAAAAATAAAAGGTATCCAAATTGCAAGTGAAAAACTACAGGTATCATTCTTTGCAGGCAACATGATTTTTATATAGAAAACTTAAAGACTCCACCAAAACAACTTTTAAATAAAACAATAAACAAATACAGTAAAGTTGCAGGACACAAAATCAATGTACAAAAATCCACTGTATTCTTATATACTGAGAAAAAATTTTCAGAAATAAAAGTGAAAATTAATTCTTTTTGTAATTGCAGTGAAAAGAATAAAATACCTAGGAATAAACTTAACAAAGTATACAAAGTATCTAGATACTACAAATTACAAAGCATTATGAAAACAGGTTGATGGAAACAAAGTGAAGCAGAAAGATATTCTGTGTTCATAGATTGGAAGAATCAACATAGTTAAAAGGGCCATACTACCCAAAACAATATACAGATTTAATGCAATCCCTATCAAAATCCCAATGATGTTTTCTAAAGAAATAGTACAAAAAATCATCAGATTTGTATGGAACCACAAAAGCCCCCCCAAAGAGCAAAAGCAATCTTGTGAAAAAAGAATGAAGCTGGAGGTATCACTCTACTTAATTTCAAATTATACTATGCAGCATCAATAATCAAAACAGCATGGTATTGGCAGAAAAAGACACACAGTCCAATGAAACAGAATTGGAACCCCAGATATAAAACCACATGTAAACGACCGAATAATTTTCAACAAAGGAGCTAAAAACATACAATGGAGAGAAAATAAAAAAGCCTCTTCAAAACATGATGCTGAGAAAATTGGAAAGCCACATGCAAAAGAATGAAACTAAACTAGAGTTTTCCCTATGTACAAATATTAATTCAAAATGGATGAAAGACCTAAACATACGATCCAAAACAATAAATTTCATAGAATAAAATACAGGTACTAAACTTATAGGCCTTGGTCTTAGAGAAATTTTATGAATTTGACCCCAAAGGCAAGAGAAGTAAAGGTAAAAAAAAAGTGAATGCAACTATATCAAAATAAAAAGCTTCTGCAGAGCAAAAGAAACTGACAACAAAACAAAGGCAACCACACAGATGGGAGAAGATACTTGCAAACAATAGCTGTGACAAAAGATTAATATCCAAAATATATAAAGAACTCATACAACTCAACACCAAAAATATAATAAGAGAAATGGGCAGAGGACCTCTTAGTTAGTTGGACCATTTGGTCCCCCATCTGGGTGCAGAAGATCCCCAGTCTAGGCATGTATGGAAGGCAACTGGTCAATGCTTCTCTCTCCCATCAATGTTTCTCTCTCTCCCTTCCTCTTTCTAAAAACCTATGACACAGTGTCCTCGGAGGAGGATAAAAAAAAATTTGTCAGAGGAGTCTGGAGAAAAATTAAGCAAAACAAACAAACAAACAAACAGACAACAGTATGGTGATTCCCAGAGGGAAAGGGAACTTGGAAGGAGGAAGAAGATCTGAAGAAGGTAAGAGGGGACTAAATGGTGGTGAAGGGGACTTGACCCGGGGGGTGGGGGGGGGGTGTGAATGCACAATACAATATACAGATAATGTATTATTATTGTAAACTTGATACCTGTATAATTCTATTAACCAATGTTGCCCTAATAAATTCAATAAAAATTATTTTTTAAAAATGGCCAGAGAACCTGAACAGATACTTCTCTTATGAAGATAAACAAATGGCCAAGAGACATATGAAAAGATGTTCAACTTCATTAGCTATTAGGGAGATGCAAACCAAAACTACAAGATACCAACCCACACCTGTTAGAATGGCTGTTATCAACAAGGTAAGTAATAACAAGTGTTGGAGAGATTGTGGAGAAAAAGGAACCCTCATTCATTGCTGGTGGGAACTGTGGAAAACAGTACAGAGGTTCCTCAAAACATTAAGAACAGATTTACCATATGTTGGTAAACCACTGTTCTGGGTATCTACCCGAAATTTTTTAAAAACATTTATTTCTGGAGAAAAGGGAACCCTTGTACACTGTTGGTAGAAATGCAGACTGGTGCAGACACTGTGGAAAACAGTATGGAATTTCCTCAAAAAAACTAAAGACAGACCTGCCTTTCAATCCAGTGATCTCACTGCTGGGGTTATAACCTAAGAATCCTGAATTACCAATTCAAAAGAACCTACGAGCCACAGTGTTCACAGCATTTACAATAGTCAAGTGCTGGAAACAGCCTAAGTGCCCTTCGGTAAGTGAGTGGATCAAAAAACTGTGGTACATTTACACAATGGAATGCTACACAGCAGAAAGAAAGAACGCCTATCCTTTGCAACAGCATGGTTGGAACTGGAGAATATTATGCTAAGTGAAATAAGCCAGGTGGTGAAAGACAAATGCCATATGATCTTACCTATAAGTGGAACCTAATCAACAAAACAAACAAATGAGAAGAATAGAAGCAAAGACATGGAAATAAAGAACAAACCAACAATAACCAGAGGGGAGAGAGGAATGAAGGAAGAAAGAAGGGGAAGGGTCAAGCCAAAGAACATGAATAGAGGACTCATGGGCATGGACAATGTGGAGGGGATTAACTGTCAGGGGGACAGGGCAGGGGACAGCAATGGGGAAAAAGGGGGGACTATAACTGAACAACAATAAATTTTTAAAAAGTAATTAAAAAGCATTTATTCACACACAAAAACATGCACTCCTATGTTCACTGCAGCAATATGCATGGTGGCCAACACATGGAAATGACCAAAGTATCCTTAGATGATTGGATAACAATTTGGTACAAATATAAATACTGCAGAAATAACTACTCAGCAATAAGAAAAGATGAAATGCTGCCATTTGTGATAACATGGATAGATCTTGAGGATATCATGCTAAGCAAAATAAGTCAGTAGGAAAAAGCTAAAAACCATAAGATTTCACTCATATGTGAGATACAAAACTGAAACTCATAGACACAGACAAGAGTATGGTAGTTACCGGGGGAATCAGGGTAGGGAAGTGGCAAAACCTACAGGGGGCCTAATACATGGTGACTGAAGATGATTTGCCTTTTGACGATGGGCACACAATGCAATATACAGGTCATGTATCATAGAAATGTACACTTGAGCCTATATAATCTTATTATCCAATGTCCTCCCAATAATCATTTTGAAAAAAAATTTCAAAGACAGAAATATTTAAAATATTCCATTTTATACTGAATATTATAAATACTAAAAAGATTTTATATAAAAATCTTAAACTTCTGATTTCATAAGTTTACTGAGGAATGTTCTTATTTATAGTTATTCCTCAAAGGAGTGAACAATGCTTATACTTATACTTGTCTCTTGGGAACATTATCCATAAGGAGGCAAAGATGATGAAGATGATGATGATAATGATAAAACAAGCCAATTTTACTGAGTGTTACTATGTGTCAAATATTTTCTACATGGCTCACTCAACTTAATTCTCTCTTTCTCTCTCTCTCTCTCTCTCTCTCACACACACACACACACACACATGACACAATGCCAACAAAATCTTATGAGTTAAATTCTATGAATTTCTTAATTAAATATGTAAGGAAATTAAATACTGCAGAGTTAAATAAGTTGCTTGTCAGTATACTGAGGGTATGAGTTGCAGCCAGTGTTTCAAACCAGCATTTCATAGCTCACATTGTTAATTAACATGCCACATTTTTTTTACTTAATTTCAATACGGCTTCCAAAAACCAATTCAATGTAATGCTAAAAAATCCAAGCAATAGGGAAAAATGAAAGTTAATACATGGCACATCCAAGGGTAATCATAAACAAATATATCACCAAATTACCATTCTTAAAATTATTTTATTACTATATATATGCTAGAAAGATGATATCACACTAGTTGTTAATTCTCATACTTCATTCCACTGCCTAGAACTCATTTCCTTCTGTCAACCACTTGAGTATTTTCAACAATGCAAAAAATAAGTTTTCAGAGATTACAAGTTAATAAAATTGATAGAAGAAAACACTAAACTTGAATATAATCAACACATTTCTTCTAAAAACATTCTGTCTTTTTACTATTGTAAATGAATCTTATTTTTACCTTTATAAACCAGCAGAACAATAAATAACTGGCTTTATTAAAGAAACCCAGTAAAATAAAACACTGGTACAGGTGAAGAATGCCATATGTGAGCTGATATTTTAGCAGCCCAGGACAGTTTTAACTGGTCTCTTACTGTTTTGGGTTTAGTCCGGGTTATAGAGGATACATAGTACATATGGAATGAGAACTGTTCTAGGGTTTTTACTATTTTTCAATGGAATTCAGAATTTTAACGTGAGCTTTTCTTAATTTAACAATTTACAGTTAACATTCTATCCTACTGTGACTTTTTAAAACAAAGTAATCACCATCTAAGATCTTTACATTCAGAGTCATAAAAGGTTAATGTCACTTTGCAAAGCCACGAAGCAATAATTTGGTAAATTGCATCCTTCCAGAGTTTTCTGACTAGATACGAAGATGAAAATATCTTCTTCAATGTAATTGACAGCCTATCTTCCTGTCAATGTTTGTAATTTAAAATATTATTTCATCAACAATGGAAGTCGATTTTTCTAAAGTCCTCAGACCAAGCAAAATTACCAAGTATTTTCACTCTAATTCTATGAGGGAAAATGAAGTAAATTCCTAGCAGTTATTGTGAGTACTTTCATGTTTTGTTTTGGAATTTATGGATCAGTTAGCAATCAATTCACAAGACACAAAGCAATTTTCTCTTAACATGCAAATTTCTGTATGCTGTGAGGTTGTGAGAGGTTGGTCTTCCTATTTAAAATGCATGACAAATTTCTAGCATATCATTTTTTATTTTATTTAAGATCTTCCTGGAATTTAATATAATTTTACTAAATCTGTGCAAAGAGCAGTGTATATGTATTTAGAGTCAGGAGACATACTTTCCAATCACTGTTCATTACAACCTAATTTCATTCTATTTAGCAAGGTAATTAATCCTCCTAAACTCAAATTGTTTATCCTAAAATAAGGATGAAAATATGAAGCTTACCTGACAGAGCTGTGGTGTTGATTAAACGAGGTAATGTACATGAACGTGCTTTCTGACATATGTTGGCCACAAACAGCCATCACTTATATTTGACAGCATTCAACACCCTGCGACCCATGTTTCCTGGGAAATCATCCCAAATAATTCAACAGCAGAAGCCAGGTTTACATAGTGTTCTCTTATTGTACTTAATGTAGGCAGTTAATGGTTTTTAAAACTTGTATAATTTCTTCTTCAAAGTTTTAGGAATAAATTTTATCTCTAAACTTGGTTTAACTCCCCTAAGACAAAAATGTCTTAGCTATTACCTTGGATGTCTTTAATTATTGTGTACTTAAAAATTCCATTACCAATTCAGTCACTGGCTTGCAGTAGGACATCCCAACCCCAAACTGGAATTTATGCCAATCCTTTCCAAACTTGAATACAGAGCAAACTACCTGATAGTACACACCCGACCTAAATCTGTTTCCCTAATAGGAGATGATAATCCTCCTCCTGACAGGGAACAGAAAGCCATCAACATTTGCACCAATTCTAATTATAATCTTGGCATCCAATAAAAATATCCAATCCAATTTGTACATGATCACCCTTAAGTATCTTTTAAAATGTTTACTGCTTCTCTTTGTAGGTCAAACATGCTCCATTCTCTAAATAATTCCACATTAAGTATTACCTTCACTTCAATTTCCATCGCCATTTTTCTGTACTTTTTTTTTCAGAGCTTAGCTCCCATATTAAATATAATGTAACTTTTTTCTTTTGCTTCCAAGCATCTAGTACAAGACAGGGCACTTTGTAGGTACTTTACAAACATTGAAATTTGCTCTACTGAAAACATGATTACTTTGATTAGAAAATAATTGCATTGAAATAAAATGATAGGATATGCATATTTATTTGCTTCTGCTTTAAAGTAGATATGTATATCCTGCATGTCCACCCTCATGTTATTTTGCAATCTTCTTCAGTGTTTTTCATTTGGTTAAATACATAATTCAAATCACAGGCCTCCTAGACATTTTGGTCATGTGACTGCATATTGTTTAATAAGTTTTACCTCTGAATTTGCTACATGAAAAGGGAAAGATGGAAACAATAACTCATAAATATCTCTGCAAGGGGAAAAAATCTCATACTAATAACTATCTAAGACATATCTTGCTTCTTGGACAATGTATAAATTTTCATAAAATTGACTTGTGACATCACACAATATTTGTTGTCAGGAGAGAACCACTCTTAAATATAGTCTTTGTAGTATGTTTCAGCAGCAGGTAAGCTTTTCACCCTTGTATGTTTTTCCATATGAATTTTAAAATAAAAAATGTCTAGCCCCATAAAATAGCTCTCGTATATATTTTGTATATATATAGGTATGCATTAAACCTATAAATTACTTATGGACAACTGACATACTGAGTTTGTCAAAAAGTTCATTTAGTCTTTTCCATAGGATGGCACTAGTAGCGCTTAGTTCTCTTTAATGTCATTTGAAATAATTTTGTTAGATTATATTGTGACAGCTGTCATATCAATGTGCATTTAAAAAAACTTATCAAAATTGTTGAATTTTTGTGCAGCCATTTTAATATTGAAGACGGAAGAAAATATGCAACATTTTTGGCTTGTTATGCTTTATTATTTTAAGAAAGGTAAAAATGCAACTGAAATGCAAAAAAAGATTTGTGCAGTGTGTGGAGAAGGTGCTGTGTCTAAGTGAATGTGTTGTAAGTGGTTTGCAAAGTTTCTTGGTACTACTGATACTCTGATCAAATAATTCTTTGCTGTGAAGTGTTCTATGCATTGGAAGATGTTTAGCAGCACCTCTGGCCTCTCCCCACTTCTGAGATAGCCAACATACTCAGAATATCCAAATTGGTAGAATTATTGGTGGAAATGAAAAATATGTCTTTATTGTACTGAAAAAAACTAAATGATCTTTTTAGTCAATCCAATAGTTATGATGTTGAATTTTCTATCTAAGAACTAGAGATACTTTTCTATTTGTTCAAATTACTTTGTCTTTCAGGAATGTTATATAATTGTTTCTCATATAAGTTCTGCCTAATATTAATGCAATTCTTTCTAAGTATTTAATGTCTTTTTTGAAATTGTAAATATTAACATTATATCTTCTAACTTGTAATTGTTTGTGTGTATGAGGGTATTAAATTATTTATATTGATGCCACACCTTGCTGACAATAAATTCTTCTGACATTTGAATAAGTTTCATGATGATTCTCTAAAGAGTTTCTAGGTATATCATCATATTATATGCTAATGCAAATAGCGATAACTTCCATTCTTACTTTCCTTATTTATTTACATTATCTAAATCCAATGGCTAAAACAATACACTTTGATGGTATTGGAGATGGTAGATTTATTTGATTTGTTCTTAACAGTGGAAATTCCCTTAGTGTTTTCTCATCAGGTAAAATAATGGCTTTATCATTAATAAGTTTCTATGTATAAATTAATGTTAAGGATATTCCCCAAAATTTTGGGTGCTTTTTTTTCTAGTGTTTAAATGTCAAGATTATCATGAGATACCTTCTTGGATCTCTGAATATAGTATATTATAATAATGGATTATTTAAATATTGTGCACTTAACATTACAAAATATTGTGGGAGGGGGAGATCTAAGTAAATAGAATAACATACCATGTTCATAAAGTAGAAGATTCACTATTCTTAAAGTATAAATTCTTCCTAAATTTATCTATAGAATCAAAGCAATTCTAATTTAAAAATCCCAGCAGCCTGTTTTTATATAACTTCATAAGCTGATTCTAAAATTTATATAAAAATTCAAATGACAGATTATTCAAAACTACTTTTAAACATGAAGATTGAAAGCTTAATCTGATTTCAGTGCAGTAATAAGACTTACAGTAGCAAAAACAGTACAGTATTAGTGAAAGAATAAATTAAAGGTCAGTGGAACAAAAAATCTTTGCACAGAGCTACACACACGGTCAATATATTTTGACCAGGATACTAAGGTAACTCAGGAGAGAAAAAAAGGAATTTCAACAAACAGAGCTAGAAAAATTGGATAGGAATATAGTAAAAAGGAACCACATTCCTTACATAACACTATGCACAAAATGTAATTTAAATTGGACAGAGTCCCAATCATTAAATTTAAAGCAATAAAATTTAAAAAAATGCATATGGAAAATAATAGGAGAAGAGATAAGCAAACTGATGTATTTAGATAAAATAATAAAAATTTAATCATGCAGCATGGATAAAACTCAGAACCAGAGTAAAAGGAGTCACACACAAGAGCACAACTACATGCAACCATTTCTGTCAAGCTTAGGACACACTAATGCACGGTGGTAGAAAGCCAGACTGTGGTCCCCTGGGGCCACGTGTGGAGGTGACGGCTGGTTTCAAATTGGTTTAAAGAAATTTTCTGTTGTAAAGAAGATGTTTTGTTGTCACTATAGTGTCCAAAACTCCTGAAGTGTACTCTCAAAATGGGAATATTTATTATATGTAAATTATATGTCAATGTTGACTTAATTAAAAAGCAAGAGATATATTAGGTAATATTTGAGGTATTTCCTCCTGGTCTGTCTTGAAGTAAAAAAGCAGAAAACGAAGCTAGTGAATCCATGCATGCAAAACTAAACAAATATCTAAGCTAGACTATTCTCTATTGTTAGAATTAAGACAAAGGTTTTTGTAGCATGCTTAAGATTACGTGAGTGGTTTCTTCAGGGCCTCTGCTCATCCATGCAATTCTCATTCTTGGATCACACCATTCTAATAATTTTTTTAACTGACATCTTTCTGAGTCAGGTGAAACCATTTGTTTTTTCATGTTTTCTTTTAGCTATTCATTCTCAGGTTCATCTTCTGTCAACCGATTTTTTAGTCTACCTATGCCAAATACATTTGTGATATTCCCAATTTGCTCTTTTTGTGCACCTCAAAATCCACACACCTCTGTGGTCGATAATAATAACTAGCATGTATATTACTATTATATTATAGTTTATGAAAGCTTAGTTAACAAAAAAATAAATTTAAATGTATATATTCTATGAATATGTAAGAAAAACACAAATATTTTATTTTATAGGAGGAAATGTCTGGTATGAGTTAAAATTTCAAGAAAAACAATATCTGACCCTAATACTGTAGATAGCTTGAAAACAATCAAATACAAACTATTGTCCCTTTGAATGGATTGGGATCAGTATCAAGTTCAAACTCTGTAATATTCATGAAACAGCTAATAAATGGTAAAGGCAGTTTTTATTCACATGTTTTAAATCACTGGGCACTCCTGAATGCTAATTGCATCTTGCAGTCCTCTGAAGTCCTGCTGTGCTATCCTAAGACAAAATATGTGAAGAGATAGTGTGCAGTAATTGGTAATTGTGTGCATGGTGGAGGAAAAAAACTCCAAGATTGACTTTTGATGTTTGCTTTAAAACTGTATTACCTGCATGAACAGAGAATGCTATCTATGTCCAATCTGTGAAAGCCGTAGCACTAAGCAACCAGTTTCCCTTCAAATAACGTGTGCAGCATTGTGAAAACAAAGCATTTGGATGTTTCAATGTCATGTAAATAATTTTAACTTAAATGAAATACCAAGATGTATTAGGTGGGGTATAAGTGGATTACCTAGGAGTTTCTCCGCCTCTGTAATTGAGACTAGAACCATGAAGTATTTATGAATCCTAAGTTTCTTTATGGGAGTGAGAACAATAACAGCATGGCTATGAAGAGGGAGGACAAAGATTCTTAAACACCTGAAGTAAATAATATTTAATATATTTGGTCATGAGTCATGAAGGGACGTCTGACAAAGAAAAATATAATTTCAGAGCCTTGGCAGATCTCCACCTGGGTTATTAAAGCTTTTTCCTTTGTATTTATGTTCTTTGTACCAATTTGGGGGCATTGTTGTCTTCCCAGATGAAATATTAATGATGCATACACAGCCTAGCAAAATAAGTACTCTTTGTTTTTGTGATAGCTGAGGAGCTTTAAAGAGCTTACATCAGCAAAATATCTGGAATGGAAAATTAAACAAGATTTTGGTGCCATAAAATTCATCATGTAGCTGCAAACTCTGATCATACCCTAACAATTCTTTTATTCCACAAGTATTCTCTCAACTACTATCTCTCAAATGTATGCGAAACACTATGATAAAACTGTGGGCAATGAAGTGACTGAGAAGACCTTACTTTTGCCTGGAAATAATTCCATGATATTTAACCAATGACTTTTGTAGCATAATCTGATTCTTCACTAAGTAAAATACATTCCTTAGGACCTGTGGTAGAACAGAGGCAACCCAGTGGCAAAGAAGATATTGAATGGTTTGGATTTTTCCTGCTCTTTCTTCCCTATTTCAGCCAGAAGTGTCCTTTTCTTCTTTTTACACAGGAGGGTCAACAACGTTTTTGTCTGATAAACTTTTTCAACCTCTACTCAAAAACTTTAAAATCATTACTGTACACTGCTATTCATGGAGACCTGACAGAAGTACTTTTAAAAGGGTTAGGTTTATTCAAATATCATGTACTTATTCATTATTTCAACAGATACTTATTGAATTTCTAAAAATGTGAGAAGCTTATTAATGTGTTCATTTAGCCTTAAACCCCATTAATCTCCTAATCTCTGGAAAGATTTGACATTGCTTTACGTACTGCCCCCATGAACATTTGAGAAGTTGGATTGAAATTCTCTGTGCACACACTCGGCAAATTTGACATGAATCTTTCTCTTATAGTTACTATGTATTTCTCTACAGTATGAAAAGAACAGAAAATTAAAATTAAAAAAAAAAACAAAACAGCTCAAGGCCCTGACCTGCTCTCTCTGTTTGAATTGCTTCTCCTGAGAGAAGGAGCCTTTTATCTCCTTCATAGGAGTTCATCACCTGTGCAGATTCTAAGATAAAATTATTCACCAAATAAAATTAAACACTATGTTGTGTTTTTTAAATAGTTGCTGCCTTTGAAATTACACAGATATATTACTCTTGATACTAGTTCCATTCTGGTAGTAGGACTCAGTTTCAACAACAGAAACTTTGACTCATTTCTATCACTGTAACTATATATTATACCCACTCTTACAAGTAAATGTATCTTCCCTCCTCATTTTTCTGTCCCCAAATCTGCATACTTGTGGCTTCTCAGGATCTTAGTCACTCCAACACTGAGTACCAGTTTCCTTCCCTTTACTGTTTGTTCCCTGACATTTTTCTTTATTTCACTTTGCACAGTTCTGATTTTTTTCCTCTGTCTTGCGACCATACTCAACCATTTCTGTGAGCATCCTGATAACCAGTGTTTTAAATGTGCATCTCATAGGTTGGCTATCTCTTTGTCGCCTAGTTCTATTTCTGGATCTTTGATCTGTTCTCTCATTTGGGCCTTATTTCTTTGTCTCTGTGTACCTGTGACATTGTAATGGATGGAGCCTTAGGTACTTGCCAGGGTGTGGCAACCCACTTTGTTGTGTTGTGGTGCTGTATATAGGTTAGGGGTCAGGAGAGAACAATGCTGCTTGCTCAACTCTCAGCCAGCTTTCAGTCATTCTTCCTCTACTCAGAAGCAAATTGGGCCCTTCTGGTGCTGATCTCCAGGTAGGTGGATTTGTGTACGTTTAAGACCCTGCAGGTCTCTTCAAGAAACTCTCCTTTCCAGTTTGGAGTTTCTCCCGCCACCACAATCCCCACAGGTTTTTATGAATTTTTTTTTACCCTAACCCCCACAGGTTCTTACAGCCAGAGCTTTTGAGGCTTTCTTTTCCTATACTAGAACCCTGGGTTGTATGGACTGTCTTGCTTTGCAGTTGTTCCTCACAAATGTGGGACCACCAGCTGCCACCTTGTCACATGTCCTCTGCACCTTGTCTGTCCATCTCCACCTGTCCTACCAGTCTGAATGAATGTTTCTTCCTTAACTCCTGGGTTGTCAGACTTCCATATGCTTCAATTTTCTGGCAGTTCTTTGTTGATTTTTGTTTTTAAATTTATCATTGTCCTTCTTTTGGTTGTGTGAGGAGGTGAATTGTATCTATCTATGCCCCCATCTTGGCCAGAAGTCCTTAATTTTATCATTTTAATAATACCTTGCAAAATTTTAGTTCATTTGTCTTAGAAATAACAGAATACCTATAAAATGAATCAATTAAATGTAGAGCAATTTCTCTCCACAAAACAAGTACTATAAGATCAGTATAATAAACTTGCTAACTCCTTATAAATTTGGACAATACATCTATTGATGGAAATTCTGCATGTCTGTACAACTTCCCTAAATTTCTCTCTAATCTGTTCCTTTTATATTTAATAACAAATCAAATAATAATACCATACTAATTTCCTTGATTTTCTTTGATACTCAATCTTGAAAAAACAAATGCAACATTGGAACAGTATGAATTTTTCTGTTTGTGCCTTTCAGTTCTCATATTATATCTGAATAGATATTCTACAGAAGAAACATGCTAACTGCTAATTAGAAAATTGACATTTTCATAGGCTATATAACATTTATTTTTTAACTTCTTTATTGTTTTTCAATAAATATAGAAGTTATCATATTTTCATATTCATTATATGGAATGATCTCTATTCATTTTACCCATTTTTACATAATAAAAAAATGTTAAGCAATTTGCACTGAGAATTTTTTCCAAGTATGTTTTTGTGTGTATATATATATATAAAAAAGTAAAAACACAAACACAAAATATATATAGTAGATATAGTTATATATTATATATAGTGATATATACTGTATATATTATATAGAATATACTATATTATATTATACTATGTGTATGTACTATACTATAATCCACAGAGTATATACTGTATAATACATAGTATATATAGCATATATAATACTATGGTATAGCATATACTATACTATATAGTATATGTAATAGTAAAGTATATGGTATGTGTATACTATATACTACATATACTATATAAGATATAGTATATGTAGTATATGCAGTATATACTATACTATAGGGTATATATTATAGTGTAGTATAGTGTGACATATATACTGTATATAGTATACTATAGCACATATACTATATATAAGTATATATATACTATGTAGTATATATACTATTTATAGTACATATATACTATATAGAATATAGTATAGTATATACAGTACATGTAGTACACTATAGTATATATACGTATATATACACTGTATGTCACTATATACTATATTCATGCTATATAGTATATAATACATGCATTATATTATATAGTGTGTGTATATATTATATATGACATACTAGATACAGTGATATCCATGATATACTATATATAGTGATGTATATGATATACCATGCTATATAGTATATATTTATGATATATAACTATATATATACATCTATGTATATATATGTAGCTTCTGAGTACAAATTACTGTGGCAAACAAAGAAAGCATTTACTTGGCATACAGTTACAATTCCAAATATAACCATTTCTTGTGAGTAGTCTGTCAATGCACTGTCTTGATTATTCATTACCCAGTGGTTATTATTTCTGTCTCTACTTTCATGAACCTACCTCCACAAATACAGATGTTTTTCTCTGTAATTCCAGGTGACTCTTTCAGTGCTTTAGTATATTCATGGTAGACTGGATCAGATAGTCAACAATTTGATGAATGACATTTTATTTGTAAAGGAAATAGAATATATATATATTAATTTAATTGCTGTTCAAGTACAGTTTTCTGTCTTTTACTCCCATCCCAAACCACCCCTGAGTGCTCCCCATCTCCCTCCTATTTCCACACCCCACCTTAGTTATTCTCCACATGTCTTTTATACTAGTTCCTGTAAATCCTTCCCCTTTTCCCTTGAAATTCCCTCCTCTCTCCCCTCTGGTCACTGTCAGCCTGTTCTCTATTTCAGTGTCTTTGGTTATATTTGGTTTGCTTATTTGTTTTGTTCTTTAGGTTCCTATTAAAGGTGAGATCATATGGTATTTGTCTTTCACTGCCTGGCTTATTTCACTCAGCATAATGCTTTCCAGTTCCATCCATGCTGTTGCAAATGGAAGGAGCTCCTTCTTTCTTTCTGCTACATAGAATTACACTGTGTAAATGTACCATAGTTTTTGGATTCATTCATTTACTGATGGGTACCTAGGTTGCTTCCAACTCTTGGCTATTGTAAATTGTGCTGCTATGAACATTGGGGTGCATAGGTTCTTTTGGATTGGTGTTTCAGGGTTCTTAGGATATAATCCTAATAGTGGAATTGCTGGGTCAAAAGGAAGATCCATTTTTAGTTTTCTTAGAAAATTCCATACTGCTTTCCATAGTGGTTGTACCAGTCTGCAATCCCACCAACAATGAACTAGGGTCCCCTTTTCTCCACAACCTCTCCAACACTTGTTGTTTGTTGCTTTGTCTATGATGGCCATTCTGACTGGTGTAAAGTGGTATCTCATTGTAGTTTTAATTTCCATCTCTCTGATAGCTAGTGATATTGAGCATCTTTCCATGTGTCTCTGGTTCTTTCATATGTCCACCTTGGAGAAATGTCTGTTCAAGTCCTTCAGCCACTTTCTAATTAGGTTGCTTGTCTTCTTAGAGTGGAGTCATGTAAGTTCTTTTTTTAAAGTTCTTTGTATATTTTGAAGTTTAAACCCTTGTCTGATGTATCACTGGCAAATATGTTTTCCCATACAGTTGCTTCTCCTTTTATTTTAATATTTTTTTAGCCATACAGAAGCTTTTTATTTTGATGAGGTCGCATTTGTTTATTCTTTCCCTTATGTCCCTTGGTCTAGGGGACATATCAGTAAAAATGTAAAAATGTTGCTGCATGAAATATCTGAGATTATTTTGCCATTGTTCTCCACTAGGACTTTAATGATGTTACTTATATTTAAGTCTTTTGTCCACCTTGAATTTATTTTGGTGTATAGTGTAAGTTGGTGTTCGAGTTTCATTTTTTTGCACGTAGCTGTCCAGTTCTCCCAAGACCATTTGTTGAAGAGGCTATCTTACTCCATTTTATGTTACTGCCCCCTTTGTCAAATATTAATTGACTGTAGAGATTTGGGTTTATTTCTGGGCTCTCTTTTCTGCTCCATTGGTCTATGTGCCTGTTTTTATGCCAGTACCAGGCTGTTTTGATTACAGTGGCCTTGTAATACAGTTTGATATCAGGTATTGTGATCCCTCCTACTTTGCTCTTGTTTCTCAAAATTGAAGCTTCTATTCAGGGTATTTTATGGTTACATATAAATTTTTGAAGTGTTTGTTCTATGTCTGTGAAATATGCCATTGGTACTTTAATAGGTATTGCATTGAATCTGTAAATTCCTTTGGGTAATATGGACATTTTGATGATGTTAATTCTTCCAATCCATGAACATGGTGTATGTTTCCATTTGTTTATGTCTTCCTTGATTTCTTTCTTCAATGTTGTATGGTTTTCTGCATACAGGTCTTTTACCCCCTGGTTAGGTTTATTCCTGGGTATTTTATTCTTGTTTTTGCTATATCGAATGGGATTTTTTTTCTTGATTTCTGCTTCTGCTGTTTCATTGTTGGTATACAAAAATGCCTTTGATTTCTGGATATTGACTTTGTATCCTGCTGTTTGGACAAATTCATTGATTAAGTCAAGAAGTTTGTGGGTAGGGTCTATAGAACTTTCCATGTACACTATCATGTCATCTGCAAACAATGACAGTTTTGTTTCCTCCTTTCCAATTTGGATGCCTTTTATTTTTTTCCTTGTCTGATCATGGTGGCTAAAACTTCCAATACTATATTGAATAGAAGTGGTGAAAGTGGACAACCTTGTCTTGTTCCTGATCTTAGTGGAAAAGATCTTATTTTTTGTCCATTGAGTATGATGTTGCCTGTAGGTCTCTCATATATGGCCTTTATTATAGTGAGGAATACTCCCCCTATTCCCAGTTTGTTAAGTGTTTTTATCATAAATGGGTGTTGTACCTTATCAAAAGCTTTTTCTGCATATATTGATATGATCATGTGATTTTTGTCTTTGCTTTTGTTTATGTGATGCATTACATTTAGTGATGTTTGAATATTGAACCATTCTTGCAGCTCTGGGATGAATCCCACTTGATCATGGTGTATGATCTTTTTAATGTATTATTGGATGCAGTTTGCCAATATTTTATTGAGGATTTTAGCAACTATGTTCATCAGCGATATTGGCCTAAAGTTTTCTTTCTTCGTTGTATCTCTATCTGGCTTTGGAATTTGGATGATGCTGGCTTCATAAAAAGAGTTTAGAAGTCTTCCATCATTTTGGATTTTTATAAATAGTCTGTGAAGAATAGTCTGTGAACCATCTAGTCCAGGACTTTTGTGTGTCGGGAGTTTTTTGATTACTGCTTCAATTTCTTCTGCTGTTATTGGTCTATTCAGACTTTCTCCTTCTTCTTCATTGAGTTTTGGAAGATTATATTTTTCTAGAAATTTGTTCATTTCACCTAGGTTTTCAAATTTCTTGGCATATAGTTCTTCATAGTAATTTCTAACAATCCCTTCTATTTCTGTGGTAGCAGTTGTAATCTTGCCTCTTTCATTTCTGATTGTATTTATTTGAGTCCTCTCTTTTCTTTTTTTGACAAGCCTACTCAAAAGCTTGTCTATTTTATTTATCTTTTTAAGGAACCAGCTCCTGAATTTATTGATCCTTAGAATTGTGCTTTTAGTCTCTATGTCATTTAATTCTGCCCTGATCTTGGTTATTTCCTTCCTTTTACTTGCTCTGGGCTGTCTTTGTTGCTGTTCCTAAACTTCTTATAGTTGTAGGGTTAGGCTGTTTGTTTCAAATGTTTCTATCTTTTTTAGATATGCCTGTATTGCTATGAACATCCCTCTCAGGACTGCCTTCTCTGAGTACCATAAGTTTCAGGTTGTTGTGAGTTCATTTTCATTTGTTTCCAGAACTTTTTTATCTCTTCCCTAATTTCATTCTTGACCCATTTGTTGTTTAATAGCATGATATTCAATCTCCATGATTTTGAGTGTTTGGGGTTTTTTTCTTTGGGATTGGTTTCCAGTTTCAGTCCCTTGTGGTCTGAGAAAATGCTTGGGATGATTTAAATTTTCTTAAATTTGTTGTGGCTTGCTTTGTGTCCTATCATGTGGTCTATCTTTGAAAATATTCCATGTCCATTTGAAAAGAATGTGTACTTAGCTTCTTTGGGATGAAGGGCTCTATATATATATCAGTTAAGTCCATTTCATCTAGGGCTTCTTCAATGCCACAATATCTTTGTTGATATTTTGTTTGGAAGACCAGTCCATTTTTGACAGTGGGGTGTTAAAATCTCCTACTATAAATGTGTTGCTGTCAATATCTTTCTTGAAGTCCTCTAGGATGTTCTTTATATATTCAGGTACTCTTATATTGGGTGCATATATATTTACAATGTTTATGTCTTCTGGGTGGATTCTTTCCCTGAGTATTATGAAGTGTCCTTCTGGGTCTTTCTGTATGGTTCTTTTTTTTTGAAGTCTATTTTTTTCTGATATGAGTATTACTACCCCAGGGTTTTTTTTTTCCTGTCTGTTTGCTTGGAAAATTTGCTTCCAGCCCTTCAATTTTAGTCTGTATAGGTCTTTTGTCCTGAGGTGGATCTCTTGTAGGCAGCAACTGTGTGGGAGTCATGTTTTCTTATCCATTCAGCTATTCTATGTCTTTTGATTGGAGCNTCTTCTTGGTGGATTCTTTCCCTGAGTATTATGAAGTGTCCTTCTGGGTCTTTCTGTATGGTTCTTTTTTTTTGAAGTCTATTTTTTTCTGATATGAGTATTACTACCCCAGGGTTTTTTTTTTCCTGTCTGTTTGCTTGGAAAATTTGTTTCCAGCCCTTCAATTTTAGTCTGTATAGGTCTTTTGTCCTGAGGTGGATCTCTTGTAGGCAGCAACTGTGTGGGGGTCATGTTTTCTTATCCATTCAGCTATTCTATGTCTTTTGATTGGAGCATTTAATCGATTTACATTTAAGGTTATTATTGATAGGTACGTATTCACTGTTATTTTTGTACCTGTCCTCTCTCTCTTTTTCCTTCCTTTCCTTAAAGCAGTCCTTTTAGCATCTCTTTCAGAGCTGGTTTGGTGGAGCTATATTCTTTTAGACTTCTTTTGTCTGGAAAGCTCCTTATTTGGCCTTCCATCTTCATTGAGAGCCTTGCTGGGTAAAGTAGCCTTGGTTGCATGCCTCTGGTTCTCATTACTTGGAATATTTCTTGCCATTCTCTTCTGGCTTGGAGCATTTCCATTGACAAGTCAGCAGCTAACCTTATTGGGGCTCCCTTGTATGTTACTTCCTTTTTCTTCCTTGCTGCCTTTAAGACTCTCTGTTTGTCTTGGAATTTTGCCAGTTTATTTATGTGTCTTGAAGTGGGCCTCTTTGGGTTCCTCTTGATTGGGATTCTCTGTTTTTTTCTGGATTTGTGTGACTTTTTCTCTCATCCAGTTAGGAAAATTTTCCATCATTACTTTTTCAAATAGATTTTCTATCCCTTGCTCCTCTTCCTCTTCCTCTTCTTCCTCTTCTTCTTCCTCTTCTTCCTCTTCTTCCTCTTCTTCCTCTTCTTCTTCTTCTTCTTCTTCTTCTTCTTCTTCTTCTTCTTCTTCTTCTGGTATCCCTATTATTCATATATTATTACATTTCATATTGTCTTGCATTCCTCTTAATTATTTCTGAGCCTCTTTTCTTTTTCTTGCTCGTTCTGGGAATTTTTTTCTACTTTATCCTCCAACTCATTGATCCAATCTTCTGCTTCATCGATCCTGTTTTTGATTCCTTCCACTGTGTTCTTCAGTTCAGAAATTGTATTCTTCATTTCCTCTTGGCCCTTCTGATAGTTTCTATCTCCTTTTTCATGTTGATATAGTTTTCAGTGAGTTCATGGTAGTTTCTGGTAGTTCATTGTGAGCTCTTTGACATTCCTGATAACCAGTGCTTTGAATTCAATATCTGATAGTTGACTTGCCTCTATTTCATCTAGCATTCTTTCTGAGGCTTCCTCCTTTCCATTCATTTGGGGATTGTTTCTTTATCTTCCCATTGTTTAAGAGACTCTTCTTGTTAGCTTCAACTTCTAAAATTGATCTGTTCTGACTCCCTGTGAACTTCTGTGGTAGAACACCTGTGAGATTCAGTGGTGCAGTCTCCTTGATCTCCCTAGCTCACTGGTCTTGGTCTGTCCTTTAAGTTGACTCTGTGTTTGTCTTTGTGTTTTGGTTGTTTTGGGGTTTTTCTTTTATTATGGGTCCTTTCCACCAGCCAGATAACTGATGGTCCCTCTGTCCATCATCTGTTTTAATTTGTTATGCTGGTGAGGGCAGGTTGTGTTGAAGCCTGTTCTTCTATGTGTACAAGATTTTGAGGATTCTCTTTTGCTCTTGTTCAGTTGTTTGCCCTGGGTAGTTTCTCCACTGTTTAGTTGTATTTCCAGATAGGTCCTGGATTGAGGCTTGTGTGGTTTCCACCCGCTCCTTCACCTTCTTCTTTTGTTATCTGTTGGTCGTTCCTTTGTTGCTGGGGTTCCTCTTCCAGTGGGTATTCTAGTGTTCACCGCTTTCACCTACTCTTTTTTCTTGTGATCAATTGGAGAGGAAGGCAAAAGTTTATGACAGCAGGAGAGTATTCTATGATATTCACAGTAGCAGCTGGTGGAGAAGAGATAGGAGATCTTTAGGCTATGTATAGTGTTAACCATAATCTTCAACCCAACTAGCCACTTTTTAGAAAGGACGGACAGAAGATAAGACTCTTGTTGGGGAAGGAAGGCTTATGAGTTGGATCTAGATAGCAGTGAGGTTATGTGAGGGCAGATTCTGAGGTAATGTGAGAATAGAGAATGGTAAGTAGGTGTAGAGTGTGAGAGGATAGAGTTATCCACTACAGTAGTAGAGTTCAGGAAACTGTGAACTGGGCTAAGATCCGGGAGGGGTGTTGTGAAGTATTTACAATTGTATGGAACAGCTATTATTTACAATAACATTAGAGCAACAATCATATGACAGAATCTATGTGGTCTGGGTAACGAGAATAGGGGTATAAGACTTTGAATAGTGTGCTGAAGGACCATTAGTGAAGTGAAGGACAGTAAATTGGCAATATACTATGAAAGAGAGAACAGGAGAGACCTGTCAAATGATATAATATAACATGCCAAGCAAAGAAGACTATACATAAAGAAGAATACAAAAATACTATTAAAATAAAAGATGTAAGAATAACAAAAATAAAAAATACATATATGCAGCAACTTGTAGTTTCTCTGCTATAGCAAAGTGAAATTTGTCTCTCTTTCTCTACTGTTGGGGTGCCCCCTCTTTGGGTTCAACCTGGTCTTTTTGCAGTTCAAAGTTTTTTTGTCTCACTTGGGGGAGGTGGGGGAAGGTAGGAGAAGGAAGGAAGAAGTGAAAAGTTTGGAAAGTAAGGAAGAAGGAATAAAACAAGAAAAAAGGAAAGAGAGGAAATAGGTATTGAAAGATAACACAATAACAAAATTTAAAAAATAAAAGATTATTTTTTTAAAAAAACACCTCTTCTTGGTTTCAAGCTGGCCAAACTGGTTTTTCTGATCTCACTGGCTGCAGGTGGCTCAGGGGTGATTGGTGTGGCCTTTCTTTCTTCCTGATTTGTATTCAGCCAATCTAGTGGGTACTCTCCCACAAGCTAGTCTGGCGCCTCTCCCCAGCGCCCCACTCAGGAAATCCAGGTCCTCTTCAGAGCACTCTTTCCCTGGGAGTCAGCGCCAAAAGCTGGGGTGTAGGTGTGCATGCCTGGCCAGGCTGCCTGGGTCCCACAGGTTTGGGCCCGAACTCTTCCCAGTGCTATGGGGGAGCTCAAGTCCTCCCACCCAACCTCAGGTTTGTGCCAGGCTTGGTGGGAAGTGGGCTGAGAGGCTGTCACAGGAGGATCCCCCAAATAGTTTACTTTTTAAGAGATTCCTCCCATTTAATCCTGAGCTCAGCACAGCCCAATTCTCCAGCCAGACCGATGACCATCAGGTTTAGAGCCCAACACTGTGACTCTCAATTCTCCTAAGCAGGAGACCACAGACTCCGTGGGTGATCACAGCCCTTGTGTTTGCCTCCCTGTCCTTATTCCCCTCTCTTCAACTTCAAGCAAACAGGTCTCTCCCAGTGTTGCTGAAACCCTGCGTGGCTGGGGAGGAAGGGAGCTGATGACCCGGCTCTCTCCCAAGGACCCTGCAGCAAGCCCTTGGCTCCCAAAGAGTCTGTGCTAGACCTGGTGCCCAGTACGGGCTGAGGCTGCTGCCTGTCTCCACACTGGTCCCTCAGACCTTATAGTCCTGCAGCCATCTCTTTACTGTCTGGTCTTTCAGTGTCTACTACAATTTCTGGTCTCTTATCTTCATATATGCTGGGGTACTGTTGGCTGTTTGCTCTGCTCCACTGTAGATCAGCCAGGTTTTTCTCTCATGTGTAGGGGAAAGTGGAATCTGCTCCGTCCTACTTCATTGCCATCTTCCTCTCTCTCAGGAAATGAAATATATTTCAGAATTAAGCATTAGTTTTATACATTTCCTAAAATATGTAAAGGGAAAAATAAAAAAATAATTATGCCTGCAGCTCAGAGGGCAATGAACTACAATAGCAGGGAAAAACACACTTGCTGGAGGGTAAATGTGTACAGCTTAACTTCCTTGAAGGCATGTGGAGTTAAGAAATTCTTAAATTAACTAATGAATAATTTTTCATAAAGCCTTTCATATTCTTGGCTGAGCAGTCATACACTTTGTTCAGGTTATACTGAAAGGACTTGCTTGACCGCCAAAGTTATGAATAGTTCCAGCTCTTTCAGGTCCTCACAGAAGAAAAACTGGGGAATTCATTGGTGGGGATAAACATGCTAATTAGCTTGACTGCAGTAATCATTTCAGTATGTATACATATATCAAAATATCATATTGCACTTTTGTTATGGAAATAAAATAAAGTGAAGCTAATTGTTTTGATAGTTTACACAGTATTTTACCAGACTGTCAGGTTTGAAATCGTCTGCTTTTGAATTAATGCTGGTCTACAAAGTAAACTCCTGATGCCCTGAGGGCTTTCAGAGATTAATTTTAGAAAGTTGAATTGGGTGAACTTTGAATAGGAGACAAAAACTGTGGTTTTTCTCTGATTTCTCCCTACCTAGCTGTGTGACTTAGATCCAAATTCTTTAACATATCTGTACCTCATTCTCCTTTCTCCTTACAGAATTGGACTAGAGAGATATTTTACAGAAAGCCAAATTTCTGTGGGGTTTTTTGTCATGCAACCTTGATGGATAGAAGAAACAAACAGTTCCTTCCATAATAGACTATCTTAGTTTTTCTCCAAACTCTTGCAGCCACAAGTTGTGACAGAGAACATACTATCTTCGCGTTTCTCATCTTTCACCAATCCTTGAATTTGGATGCCTGTGCTGTAGCTTTCCCTTGCACATCTCAGAATATTTCTAAATAATTAGTTTTGAATTTGAATAATTTAATGTCAAAATATAACTTCTGAACACATCTCTTCTTTTTTTCCTCAGGAAGCTGACAAGGCCAAATAATTAGTGGCTGAAATCATATCATCTGCAAGAGGAGATGACCATGACTAAACATGCTCTAATATTCATTATCCTATAATCTATTGATAGGCCTTCCACCACACTTGGATCTAAATATCAGCTTTGCTTCTTATAATTAACTTTTGGAAGATTATTAAAATGCTCTAAGTAGCAATTTAGCACACCAAAAAAGAGGGATTATCCAATAGCTTTTCTCACCTGGTTATTGAGAAGAGATAGGAAAGAACATATATAAAGTGATAAGCAAAGTACATGGCAAATAGTAAATAGAAAATGAATGTAAATTGTTGTTGTTATTGTTATTATTATTATTATTATTACTGTTGTACCAATATGAAGAAAAGGCTGTCCATAGGATATTTTGATAAAACAGCTGATACCATGTTCTCTGAGATTAAATCTGTCTGGATTTTAATCCTAGTTATAATACTAATTGGTTTTTGATCCTTAAATGGGTTATTTTTAACTGTTTAACTATTTAAACTATTTATTGTTTAACTCTGTCCATCAGCTACTACATTCAAAAAAGGATATAAATATATCTCATTCATATACCATATTTTTCAGACTATAAGACGCACCCCCCCCCAATTTGGCAGCAATAATGGTTGTTAATGCTGCTTTTGAGTTCTGTTTACATTTACATTGGTGAAATATTATGTATTTACATTATTAAATATTTTACCACATTTTGCTTCAAAATTTTATTTCACGTTTTCCTCCAGTAAAACCCAGGTGCATCTTATGGTCCAAAAAATACAGTAATTGTTATGAGGAACAGACTACCACATGTAAATCACTTACAATATTGTAAATATTACTGCTATTTCTCTCATTTCAATTTGTATGGAAAGAACTACATGTTTTTTGTAAAAATAATGTTGATAAGGATTAAGATTAAACAGAAACTTCTCCAGCTCCCATTAACGGGGTCTGGGTGTCATTGGTGACATGGCTTCAGAGGAAGAGGAAAAAAAGCTGCAAAAAAAGGCAACAAAACTGAAGAGAGGCCATCTAAGAGGAGGAAGACAAGTGAATCAATGGGAGTTAATAGGTTAAAATATGAAGCTCAGGAGATTAGTTTCCTGCAAACACTTTTTAAAAACTAAAACCCAGAATATTAAGCAACTTTTCTAAAACCAAGAAGTTCTTAATGAAAGGGGATCTTTTCACTAAGCCACAAAGAAAGCACAACATCAGGCAGGTGAGTGGGTATATCAGCTTATACCTTCCCCATATCAGGGAAGCAAGTTTAAGCGCAGCAATTCTCTGCTGATAACTACAGGTCAATGATTTTACATGACTAATATTTGTTGTGTGATTTCTATGTGCCAGACATTATAACACCAGAAAAGATCATTATAATGTTATGAAGGGTTCTCAAGAAAAATCCTATTTGGGATTTACATTTTCCCCTCAAGCTGGCCTTTTAATTTTCCAACTTAAAATAAAGTGGCCAGCCCTGACTAAGAGAGACTTAGTGCTTTGTGGGAAAGAGGAACACATGGAGAGCTGGTCCTCCAGGGCCTGCTGCTACACCAAAGGGGCTACACAGAAACTCCTTTGCAAGAAGAACTGAGGTGAGACTCAAGACTCGTCAGGGAGTTGGTACTCGCACGCACGTGTGCGCATGCACAACTGCTCTGCAAACAAAGGATTCAGATGATAGAGCCCTGCTGATGGGACTGTCGAACCCAACCCAGCATGGCTGACAAACTGGGGACTGTGCAGAGTGGAAAGTTCAGGCTCCAGTCTCCAGTAAGAGAGTGGCAGGCTGAAGACTGGATGGCCAAGAGCTGAGTGTCTGAGATTTGCTGCAGCCAGATCGGTACCCTCACAGACAGGCAAGCCCAATCCCCACTTGTGGGATTATAGGATCCGCAAATCAGCAGGGCCAGGCTCAGAAGCCCCCTACTGGGCACACTTCCACAGGGGGTGGAAAAAAGCTCTGAAAGGACCCTTGACAAAACACTACCAGCCACCCTGTTCCTTCAGCCCTGACTTGCTAAAACCAGCAGAGAAGAGAGACTAGAGGCAGGAACAATGAGGGTGTTCAGGGCCCCACCCAGTCTCGATGCCTGGACATGAAAGAGCTGCCCTTTTTACAGAGATTGGCCCCTCACAGGAAACAGACAGCTAATTCACCAGAAAACATACAGTATTGGAAAGAATCTGGGACAGATCAAGATGTGTGGTGAGAGGGCAGAGAAATACCCTCACCCTCTTCTTGGAATACTGAACAGTGCCACTGGAAGTAACACAGGTACCCACTCTCCAAATTGCACCAGAGGCCCCCTCTAAGGCAGGTAGAGAAGGTACTGGCAGTATACTCAGGTCACTAAATGAACCACTCCTGGACCCTGGGCTCATGGAAAGCTGTCAGGGCAGAACAGTGGGGAGCAGCCAAACCTGAAGGAAACAGCCACAGACTGTGAATTGCTTGTGGTCTCCACAGTCTGCCTAAGGCCATGTCAGCATCTGACATTACCAGGGGTGCATTCAGAAAGAGAAAATGGTAGTAAACACTGAATTCTACTGAGACAAATTCCACATTGGTCTTCATGATTTGTGTTTTCCTCTCCTGCATAGCTTTTTACTATTCATTTATTTTCCTTCAAATTTGTACCTACTATTTCACTAGTTTTTATATTGTAGTTTATCCCAAACCTCGTTATCTTGCTCCTCTCTACTCTTTCTCCATTTTATCATCTTCTTCTTCATATTTCTTGTTAAATTTTATTTTTCTCTAGCTATGACTTATTTCTATTCTGCATTCTTACTATTCCTCCCTCTCCAGGCTCTCAAAACCATTTTTGTCATTAGTCATCTCACATTCTTTTTTTCAGTATTAAATACCCTTGTTCTTTCTCCACCTTTCTCAATCTTTGCTCATTGGTTATAGATATGGTGGTTGTTGTTGCATTTCTCCCATTTTATTTCTAGATCTTCACCATTTTTGTATTTCAAATCTCAAATTTTACTGTTCCCCTCCTACTCCATTTTGCCTTCTTCCTTCCCTTTCCTTTTTTCATTTTAAATTTTAATTTTCCCTGTTTTATCCTGGTTTTCATTCCTTACTCTTAGTATCCTTTCTCGCTCTATTCTCCCCAAATCAGTTTTCTTTCCCCCAGATATCTCATAAGCTTTTCTTTCTTTTTATTTTTCTTCTCATTCCCATTCCACCTATATTAATCTTTGCTTATTCGTTGTTCATACTGCTGAGGTGAATCTTTTTCTGCAATTTGGCTCCTATTTTTTCACTATATTTTATTAAATTTTTGTTTAAACCAAATATTATATTCTTCCCACTTCTTACTCCATTCTGTCTTACTCCCTGCCTTTTTATTTATGATGTAAATGTTCTTTTCTTTGCCTTGTTTCTATTCCCTACTCTTATTATTGCTCCTCCCTCTACTCTCTCAAAATGATTTTTCTTTCATTTATTCATCTTACATTCATGTTTCCTTTCTTATAATAGTCTCAATTTCTTGCTCATTGGTGTTGATAGTGTGGTTGTGGATGGGGGTTATTTTTGCAGTTGTGGGTGTGTCTCCTGGGTTGTTTGGATTTATTCTGGCAGTACCTGTGAAACAGCATACAGGACATGGTAGGTGGTATGATCTCAGTCAGCTAGCCAGCCAAAGGGAAGGACCCACCACAGAATGGGTGAGTCCAACATTCTGTGGTGAATGACCCAACAACAACAAAAACCCAATTGCAACCAGAGATCCCAAATAAATGGCATAAAGGGCATCCCTAGAGCATCCACCTCAGGAGCTCAGTGAGACTACACCACTGAGTTTTACAGGTCTCCTACCACAGAAGGTCACACCAAGAAGACAGGGAGTCAAAGAAGATTAATCTAATATGTAGAAATAAACAAGAATAGTCGCCTAAAATGGAGAGACAAAGAAACAACCCCCAATCAAAAGAAAAGAAAGAATCCCCCAGAAAAAAAGTGCTAAAGAAATTGAGGCAAGCAAACTATCAAACACTGAGTTCAAATTGATGGCTACAAGGATGCTCAAGGAGCTCAGTGAGAACTCTAAGGAACTCCATGGAATGAATCTACAAGGGACTTACTGGGAATTATACCTGCATGGAAAAGGATATAGGAACTATCAATAAGAGCCAAGAGGAAAAGAAGAATACAATTTCTGAAATAAATAATACATTGGAAGAAACTAAAAGCAGACTCGATGAAGCAGAGAATCAAATCAGCAACTTGGAAAAAGTCAGGAAAAAAGTACCAAACAGAACAACAAAGTGAAAAAAGACTCAAAATGAATGAAGAAGGTTTAAGGAAGCTGCAGGACAACATGAAATGTAATAATATTTGTATTATAGACATACAAGAAGGGATAGAAAATATGTTTGATAAGTAACAACAGAAAACTTCCCCAACTTGATGAGGAAAAAAGTCACATAACCCCAGGAAGCATAGAGGGCCCCAATCAACATGAACCCAAATAGGCCTACTCCAAGACACATCATAATTAAATAGGCAAAATGTAGAAACAAGAGAGAATATTAAAGGCAGCAATGGAGAAAGAGAGAGTAACATACAAGGGAGTTCTGATAAGGCTAGTAGCTGACTCCTCAACAAAAACACTACAAGACAGAGGAAATGGCAAGAAATATTCCAAGTAGCAAAAGGCAAAAGCCTGTGACCAAGACTACTCTATCCAGCTAAGTTCTCATTCAGAATGGAAGGCAATATTAAGATAGTCCCAGACAAAAAAAAAAGCCTAAAAGAATACAGCTCCACCAACCAGGAATGCAAGAGATGCTAAAGGGACTGCTTTAAGAAGTTGAAGAAACAGAGAGAGACAGAGAGGAACAAAGGTACAAAGGGGGGGAAATGGAAATAAATAAGTTCATATCAATAATAACCTTAAATATAAATGGATTAAATGAGCTAATCAGAAGACATAGGGCAGTTGAATTGATAAGAAATTATGGCCTACATATATGCTGTCTACAGGAGACTCAACTCAGAACAAAAGATCTACACAGACTGAAAGTGAAAGAATAGAAAATATATTGCAAGCAAATGGACATGAAAAAAATTGGGGGTAGAAATACTTATATCAGACAAAATAGATTTCAAAACAAAGCTCATATAAAGAGACACAGAAGGATACTACATCAAGGCAGAAATCCATCAAGAAGATATAACCCTTGTAAACATATGCAGCAAACAAAAGAGCACCTAAATATATAAGGAAAATCTTGGAGGACTGCAAGAAAGAAATTGAGAGCAACACATTTATCATAAGGGATTTAAACACCCTACTGTCGACAATGAATAGATTTTCCAGGCAAAGGATCAACAAGGATATTGTGGCACTGAAAAATACTCTTAATCAAATGAACTTAATTGATATGTACAGAACTTTTCACCCCCCAAAAATCAAAATATACAATCTTTTCAAATGTACATGGAACATTTTCAAAGACAGAGCACATGGTAGAACACAAAACAAACCTCAACAAATTCAAGAAAATAGAAATCTTCTCAAGAAAAGTAAAGCATTTTCTCAGATCACCATGGCTTGAAATTAGAAACCAGCCTCAAGGAAAAAAACCTCAAAAACATTCAAATACATGGAGATTTAACAATGAGCTCAAAGAAGAAATCAAAAAGTTTCTGGAAACAAATCAAAATGAATATATACAATAGGTGAAAAATGATGGCACAAAGCAGAGGCAGTTCTGAAAGGAAAGTGAATAACAATACAAGCCCACCTAAAAAAAGTAGAAAAATCTCAAATAAACAACTTAAGCCTATATCTACGTGAACTCAAGTAACAACAACAACAAAAAGCCCAGAGTGAGTAGAAAAAAGGAAATAATCAAGATCAGAGCACAATTAAATGATATAGAGATAAAAAATTGAACAGTTCAATAAATGAAGGAGCTGGTACTTTGAAAAGATAAAATTGTCAAGCCTTTAACCAGACTCATCAAGAAAAAATGAGAAAGGACCAAAATAAATAAAATCTGAAACAAAAGGGGAGAGTTACAACTGATACCACAGAAATACAAAGGATTGTAAGAAATTACTATGAACAGCTATATGCCAAGAAATTGGACAACCTGGGTGAAATGGACAAATTTCTAGAAATATAAAAGCTTCCAAAACCAAATCAAGAAAAAGCAGAAAGCCCAAATAGACAGATATCAATGAATAAAATTGAAGCAGTAATCAAAAAACAGCCATCACACAAAAGCCCTGGACCAGATGGCTTCACAGACAAATTTTACCAAACATTTAAAAAGGAACTAACTCCTATCCTTTTCAAATTACTCAAAAAAATTCAAGAAGAGGAAAGATTCACAGACTGTTTATATGAGACCAGTATTATCCTAATTCTAAAACCAAATAAACACACAACAAAGAAAGAAAACTTCAGGCCAATACTGCAGATGAACACAGACACTAAAATCCTCAACAAAATATTGGCAATCTAGATCCAGCAATACATTAAAAAGATCATTCACCATGATCAACTGGGATTCATCCCAGGGATTCAAGGAAAGTACAATATTCACAAATCAATAAATATAATACACCAGATAAACAAAATGAAAGACAAAAATCACATGATCATATAAATAGATGCTGACAAAGCATTTAATAAAGTACAGCACTCATTTATAATTAAAAAACTCAGCAAAGTAGGAATAGAGGGAGTATACCTCAACATAATAAAGTCCATATATGAGAAACCTACACTTATACAATGGGCAAAAACTAAAAGCTTTCCCCTTAAGATCAGGAAAAAGACAAGGGTATCCACTTTCACCATTTTTATTCAAAATAGCATTAGAAGTTCCAGTCATAGCAGTCAGACAAGAAAAAAAAAAAGGCTTCCAATTAGAAAAGGAAAGTAAAATTGTCATTATTTGCAGATGACATGATAGTATACATAGAAAACCCTAAAGTCTCCACCAAAAAATTACTCAACTTGCCAAGTGAATTTGGCAAAATAGTGGGATACAAAGTCAATATTCAGAAATTGAAGGCAATGAAATATCACAAACAGAAACTAGGAAAAATAATCCCATTGGCTATAACCTTGCCAAGGAGGTAAAACACTTGCACTCAGAAAACTCCTCAACACTGAAGAAATTAAGAAAGACATAAATAAATGGAAGAATGTACCGTGTTCATGGATTGGAAGAATTAGCATAATCAAAATGTCCATACTACCCAAGCAATTTATAGATTCAATGCAATTCCTATTAAAATATCAATAATGTATTTCACAAATATAGAACAAACATTTCAAAAATTTGTGTGGAATCATAAATGACCCCACATAGCCACAGTCTTCTTGAGAAAGAAGAACAAAGCAGGAGGTATCATGATACCGAAGTGTATTCCAAGGCCACTATAGTCAGAACAGCCTGGTACTGGCATTAAAATAGACACACAGGCCAATGAGACAGAATGGAATGCCCAGAAATAAACCCAAATCTCTAGGGTCAATTAATATTCAACAAAGCAGGAGGAAGCATAAAATGGAGTAAAAATAGCCTCTTCAACAAATAGTTTTGGGAGATATGGACAGCTACATGAAAAAAAAGGAAACTGGATCCCCAATTTACACCATACAGAAGAATAAATTCAAATAGGATAAAAGACTTAAATATAAGTTGTGATACCATAAGACTCCTAGAGGAGAAAACAGGCAGGAAAATCTCAGATATTCCATGCAGCAAGATTTTCACTGATATGTCTCCTAAAGCAAGGGACATAAAGGAAAGCATAAACAAATGGGATCTCATCAAAATAAAAATCTCCTTCTGCACAGCTAAAGAAAACAAAAGTAAAATGAAAAGGGAACCCAACCATATGGGAGAATATATTTGCCAATGATACCTCAAACAAGGGTTTGATCTCCAAAATATATAAAGATCTCACGCATCTCCACTCCAAGAAGACAAATGACCTAATCAATAATTTTTGAGCTTTGGCCCTTTAGGAGGCTCTCTGTGTCTTCACCCATCTCTGCTCAGCAGAGAGAAATTCCACCACTTTCACAGCAGGATGTTATCTGGGTTCCTTTCTGGCTCTGGTGGTATAGGCAGAAGAGCCCAATTGGGGTTTAAGACTCCATACTTCTCAGGGGGAAACACCCAGCTGATGAAATATCCCTCCAGATCTTCAGCTGCCACCTATGGGAGCCCACCAAGCCCTTTTGTGGCTTTTCCTCACTCGCTACCAGTCTTCTTGTGGTGAGGTGGTTTCTTTTGTCTGACTTTAGTTGTAAGGCTTCCCTCTGTCTAGTGTTCAGTTGGCTATTCAGGATGATGTCTGTACAATTCAGCTGTAATTCCAATTTGATCCTAGGAGGAGGTTATTGTACCTTCCACTTACTCCTCCTCCATCTTGGATCCAAAAAATATTTCTATTTAAAAATGATTTTAAGAATAAATTATTTCTAGTTCCAGCCAAGAAGGAGGCATGGGTAGATACCCTTTACTTCTTTGCACAGCAAAAAAGAGGATAACAATCAATCTATAAACAATCAGAAGCACCAGAAAATCAAACTGCATGGAACTCCAACAACCAAGGAATTAAAGAAAAAATCAATAAGAAAAACCAGACCCATAAGCAGCAGACTGGGCAGATCACAGGGGGCGGGGCTGGTTGTAGCTAGGTAGCTGGCTGCTAGGGCAGAGCTGACCTAAGGGGAAACTGCAACTCATCTGACAGTGGACTATGGTGGTTGCCACAGTAGGAGAAACTCCCAGTCTCACACAAGAGCCTGGTGGAAATTGCGTGCTAGGAATGAGCAGCCAAGCTGCATTGTTCCCTCTCTGCCCCCCACCCCCAACCCACAGGCAGTGCTACAACATAGCAAGGACAACTGGCCTTCCCCGGGTGAATACCTAAGGCCCCGCCCCATTACAACTAATCAGGTGCCCCAAGACAAAGAAATACGCCCCAAATGAAGGGGCAGAGCAAAACCTGAGAAAAGGAACTATGTGATGAGGACATAGCGAACCTATCTGATGGAGAATTGAAAGCCCTGGTAATCAAAATGCTCACAGATCTGATTGAGCTTGGTTGAAAAATGAAAAAAAACAAATGAAAAACAACCAAAAAGAAATAAAGCAAAATATTCAGGGGACCAACAGTGACAGGAAGGAAACCAGGGCTCAAAGCAATGATTTGGAACAAAAGGAAAAAATAAAGATCCAGCTGGAACAGAATAAAGAAACAAGCACTCAAAAAAGAGTGAAAAGTCAAAAGAGTCTTACAAACCTCTGGGACAACCTGAAATGTTCCAATATCTGACTTATAGGGGTGCCAGGAGAACAAGAGCAAGAAATTGAAAACTTATTTGAACAAATAATGAAGGAAAACTTCCCCAATCTGGCAAAGGAAATAGATTTCTAGGAAGTCCAGGAAGCCCAGAGAGTCCCAAAGAAGTTGGACCCAAAGAGGAACACACTAAGGCACATCATCATTAAGTTACCCCAAATTAAAGATAAAGAGGAAACCCTAAAAGAAGTAAAAGGAAAGGAGAGAATTACCTACAAAGGAGTTCTCATAGGACTATCAGCTGATTTGTCAAAAGAAACCTTATAGGAAAGAAGGGGCTGGAAAGAAGTATTCCAAGTCATGAAAGGTAAGGACCTACATTCAACATTACTCTATCCAGCAAAGCTTTCATTTAGAATGGAAAGGCAGGTAAAGTGCTTCCAAGATAAGGTCAAGTTAAAGGAGTTCATCATCACAAAGCCATTATTATATGAAATGTTAAAGGGACTTATCTAAGAAAAAGAAGATATAAAATATGAACAGTAAAATGACAACAAACTCACAACTGTCAACAATGAATCTAAAAGAAAAGAACAACAAAAACTAAGCAAACAGCTAGAACAGGAACAGAATCAGAGAAATGGACAACACACAGGGAGTTCAGTGGGGAGAGGGAAGGGAGGAATGGCGGAAAAGGTATAAGGAAGAAGAAGCATAATTAGTAGGCATAAAACAGACAGGGAGAGATAAAAATGGTATAGGAAACTGAGGACTCAAAGAACTTATATGTACAACCCATGGACATGAACTAAAGGGGGAGAATGCTGGAGGGTTGGAGGTGCAGGGTGGAGAGGGGACAAAAGGGGGGAAATTGGGGAAACTATAATAGCATAATCAATAAAAAATACTTTATAAATAGAACATAAAAATAAATTACTTCTTAAATTAAAGTTTATCTGTTTTCAAAGTAAAAGTAAATTTTCAAATTTATTATTTAAATCTTATATAGTAGGCATATACTTTTTGCTGCAGGTTTATGAACATTAATCAGATTCTTAACCATATCTGTTTTTACACACTTTCACTGGTATTACTCTAATGCATGTTTCCTTAAAAGTGTGATATTGGCCCTGGCTGCTGTAGCTCAGTGGATCGAGCATGGGATGTTAACCAAAGGGTTGCTGGTTCAGTTCCCAGTCTGGGCACGTACCTGAGTTGCGGGCCATATCCCCAGTGTGGGCCACGTGAGAAGTAACCACACAGTAATGTTTCTCTCTCTCTCTTTCTCCCTCCCTTCCCCCTTTCTAAAACCAAATAAATCAAATAAAAGTATTATATTGACTTGATAATATTTTATAAATATTGCCTAAAATTATTTTCAAAATTGCAATCTATATTTAATAAATTAAAAAATTTGAAATGTCTTTTTAGCTCTTCTCTATAAACCATATATTTTTAATTGGGAAAATACTTTCTCTGTAAGTGCTCAAGTTCCTGATAAGTTTGGAAAATTCTCCTAAGTAAAAGATGCTCTTAGTTGTAGTTTTTTGCACTGAAAAGGTCAAAGATTCCAGCCAAGGTATATTTTCACAGATATTATTTTTCCCCTACCCACTTGGAATATCTATGTATAAAAATTGTTTCATAAATGAAATTTATCAAATAAGTTGCTTCTATTGATAACTTTTGGAGTGGTTTGTCCTGTTTGTATACTGCAACAATTATATGCTTTTTCATTTTATTCTATTTAAATAGAAATTGTAAATTTATGTAAGAACATGAGCTTGATCAAAAGGTTATGCCTAAACTCAAGATATTCCCAAGTACAATTAATAAATTATAATCCTAAATTTTGTACACCCCTTGAGATCTCATCATTTATTTTTCTGTTTCTTATTTTTATTTTAAGTTCAAAATCTCATATTTGTGATTTCTGTTTCCCCCAAACAGCAGAGATACTCTTAAAAAGGTTTTGAGTAAAGGTTGCAAACACCATTAAAAAGAATGCAATGATCTTTATATACTAATAATAAACTATCAGGAAGATAAATTAAGAAAATTATTCTATTTATGATTGCATAAAAAATAACTAGGAATAAATTTAACCAAGGAGGTGAAAGACCCATACACCGAAAACTATAAGACACCGAAGAAAGAAACTGAAAAATAAATGGATAAGTGGAAGGATATATTGTGCTCATAGATAGGAAGAATTAACATTGTTAAAATGTTCCCCACCTCCCTCCCATTTCTGCCACTGAGCGGGGCAGGGCTGGGAATATAAGACAGAAAACTGTACTTGAACAAGAATTAAATTTTTTAAAAAAACATTGTTAAAATGTCTATAATACCTAGAATAATCTATAGATTCAATGCATTCCCAAATCAAAATACCAATGTCATTTTTCATAAAACCAAAACAAATAATCCTAAAATTTATATGGAAACACGAAAGACCCCAAAAAGCCAAAGCAATATTGAAAAGAACAAAGTTAGAGGTACTGTGCTACTTGGTATTAAACTATACTATAAGGCTATACTAATCAACATGGCATGATACTGGAATAAAATCAAACATAGATCAATGAACCATAATTAAAAGCTTGAAATATACCTATGCCTATGTGGTCAATTAACCTACAACAAGGGAGGCAAGAATATATAATGGAGCAAAGACAGTCTCTTCAGTAAAATGCCATTGGGAAAACTGTAGGGATACATGCAAAAAAAATGAAATGACCACTATCTTACATCACATACAAATTAAACTCAAATTACATTAAACACTTCGATGACAGCTGGTGGAAGGAGGTTAGGGGATAGAAGAATTGAGCAGAAAGCAGAAAGGACTCATGGACATGGACAACAGTATGATGATTGCTGGGGGGAGGAGGGTATAAAGGGAGTAAATTATAATGGAAAAAATACAATAGAGATTAATTTTTTTTCATTTTTTAAAATAATTTTTTATTTAATTCTTGTTCAAGTACAGCTTTCTGTCTTATATAAATTTTAAAAAGACTTAGATGTAAGATCTGAAGATTCCTTTTACTTCACAACCTCTCCAACACTTGTTATTACTTGTCTTGTTGATAATGGCCATTCTAACAGGTGTGAGGTGGTAACTCATTGTAGTTTTTATTTGTACTTCTCAAATAGCTAATGAAGTTGAACATCTTTTCATATATCTGTTGGCCATTTATGTTTTCTTGGGAGAAATGCCTGTTCAGGTCCTCTGCCCGTTTTGTAACTGAACTATTTGTTTGGTGTTGAGTTGGATCATTTCTTCATATATTTTTGATATTAACACCTTGTCAGAGCAGTTGTTTACAAATATCTTCTCTTGTCTAGTCAGTAGCCTTTTTTGTTTTTTTGGCAGTTTCTTTTGCTGTGCAGAAGTTTTTCTTTTGATATAGTCCCATTCATTTATTTTTGCCTTTACTTCCCTTGCCTTTGGGGTCAGATTCATGAAATTTTCTCTTTGACCAAGGTCCATAAGTTTAGTGTGTATGTTGTTTTTTTTCTACGTAGTTTACTGTTTCAGGTCTTATATGTAGGTCTTTGATCCATTTTGAGTCAATTTTTGAATATGGAGACAAACTGTAGTCTAGTTACAATCTTTCTCATGTGGCTTTTCAGTTTTTCCAGCACTATTTATTGAAGAGGATTTCTTTTTCTTCATTGTGTGTTTTTGGCTCCTTCATCAAAAGTTATTTGCCCATATATATGCTGGTTCATTTCACTGCTGGTGGAAATGTAAACTGGAACAGCCACTATAGAAAACAGTATGGAGGCGCCTCAAAAAAATTAAGAATAGAGTTACCATATGACCCAGCAACCCTCCTTCTGGGTATTTATTAGAAAAATTTGAAAACATCTGTTCACAAAGATATATGTACCACTATGTTCATTGCAACATTATTTACAATAACAAAGATATGGGAGCAACTTAAGTGTTCAGTGATGGACAAATGGATAAAGAGGATGTGTTTCACATGTACAATGGAATTTCAGTCATAACAGGGAATGAAACCTCACCATCTGTGACAACATGGATGGACCTAAAGGGTATTATGCTAAATGAAATAAGTTAGAGAAAACAAATAATAAACAATTTTATATATATGTGGATTCTAAAAAGCAAAATAAATGAACAAAGCAGAAACAAATTTATAGATACAGAGAACAAACAGATGGTCACTAGATGAGAGGAGTTTGCAGGGATGGGTGAAAAAAGTGAAAGGGATTAAGAAGTACAAATTGCAAGTTATAAAAGTACTCACAGATATGTAAAGTACAGCATTAGGAATAAGTCAACAGTATTGTAATAACTATGCATGGTGCCAGGTGGGTACTAGACTTATTGAGGTGATTCCTTTATAAGATACTTAAATGTCTAATCACTATGTTGTATAGCTGAAACTAATACAATATTGTATATCAACTGTAATTAAAAAATATTTAAATATTTTTTAATGAAGTAAATATAACCAAAATTTAAGATACACCTTTGCAATAGTTTCAAAGCAAGGGCAAAATGCTCATGCTGAATTATAAAAGAATTACTCAAAGCCTCAAACATTTATAAAAGCTGATTACTGATGGACAGCAAAGAAAGTACATACTGCTTTGAATAATATATTTTTCATACCTAATATCAACTCCATTGGAAAATGTTGTGATTTAATTTATCTGTATGTGTGTGCAATATTTACTATTCTGGCAAATTAAAGATTTTATTTTGAAAATCGAGTTTATTTGAATAAATTATACATTATATGTAAACACAACCATTTCCAAGTACATTTTATTTCCATACTTTCTCAATTTACTGAGAATGTTATTTTACCATGACTATGTTCTACAAAAATTTATATTCTATAAAAACTTTAAAAAATCAGTGATTAATATCTAAACTTAGTCCACACTACTATTTACAACAGTATAAGATCTTTCACATTCAATAAAATAAAATTCCAAAGTATTTCTTTGATTTCAAGAACTGATTGAGGGACTTCTGGCCAAGATGGAGGCATAGGTAGACACACTGTGCCTCCTCGCACAACCAAAAGAAGGACAACAATTTAAAAACAAAAAACAACCAGAACGGATGGATAATCAAACTGTATGGAAGTCTGACAACCAAGGAGTTAAAGAAGACACACTCATCCAGACCAGTAGGAGGGGCAGAATTGGGCAGCCAGGGCAGAGAGGACTCGTGGCAAGGTGGTAGCTAGCAGACCAGAGCACGAAAGCCATTGGATTGTGGAACCGGGTGCACAAGGCAGCAGCTAGTGAAGCCAGTGGTCCCACGTTCTCATACAGATACACCAGGAGAAACTATTGGGGAGTGAGACAGCCCAAAGCTCCAGTTCCGGGAAATAAAGCCTCAAACCACTCACTGAAAACACCTGAGGGGGTTGAGGCAGCAGCAGAAGAGACTCCCAGACTCATAGGAGAGTTTGTTGGAGAGACCCAGAGAGTCCAAGAATGTACACAAGCCCACCCACCCAGAAATCAGCACCAGAAAAGCCCACTTTGCTTGTGGGTAGTCAGGGAAGTGACTGAAATCCAGCAGAGTAGATAGAGCTAGTGCCATTGTTCCCTCCTGGACCCCTCTCCCACATACAACGTCACAATGCTGCAACATGGGTTGCCCTGCCCTAAGGCTCTGCCCCTCACTATGTAACAGGAATGCCAAGGGGAAAAAATTGGCCCAAATGAGAGAACAGAACAAAGCTCCAGAAAAAGTATAACTAAGTGATAAAGAGATAGCCAAACTACCAAATGCACAGTTCAAAATACTGGAGATCAGGATGCTCACAGAACTGGTTGAATTTAGTTGCAAATTAGATGAAAAAATGAAGGCTATGCTAAGTGACATAAAGGAAAATGCACAGGGAACCAATAGTGATGAGAAGGAAACTGGGACTCAAATCAAGGGAGTGGACCAGAAGGAAGAAACAACCAAACAGAAAAAAATGAAGAAACAAGAATTCAAAAAATTGAGGAGAGGCTTAAGAACCTCCAGGACATCTTTAAATGTTCCAATATCCAAATTATAGGGGTAACAGAGGGGGGAAGAGGAAGAGTAACAAGTGGAAAACTTATTTGAACAACTAATAAAGGAGAACTTCCCCAATCTGGCAAAGGAAATAGATTTCCAGGAAGTCCAGGAAGCTCAGAGAGTCCCAAAGAAGTTGGACCCAAGAAGGAACACACCAAGGCACATCATAATTACATTACCTGAGATTAAAAATATGGAGGGAATCTTAGAAGCAGCAAGAGAAAAGGAGACAATTACCTACAAAGGAGTTCCCATCAGACTGTCAGCTGATTTCTCAAAAGAGACCTTACAGGCAAGAAAGGGCTGGAAAGAAGTATTCCAAGTCATGAAATCCAAAGACCTACATCCAAGATTGCTCTATCCAGCAGAGCTTTCATTTAGAATGAAAGGGCAGATAAAGTTCTTCTCAGATAAGGTCGAATTCAAGGAGTTCATCATCACCAAGCCCTTATTATATGAAATGTTAAAGGAATTTATCCAAGAAAAAGAGTAAAATATACAAACAGTAAAATGAAAGCAAATTCAGTTATTAACAATCACACCCAAACCAAAAACTAAAGCAAACTAAGCAAAGAGCTAGAACAGGAACAAAACCACAGAAATGGAGATCACATGGAGGGTTAGCAACATGGGAGTGGGAGGGGGAGAGAGGGGGAAAAGATACAGAGAATAACTAGCACAAATGGTAGGTAGAAAATAGACAATAGGGGTAAGAATAGTATAAGAAAAGTAGAAGCCAAAGAACTTATATGTGTGACCCATGGACAGGTACTAAAGTGGGGAGATGTAGATGGGAGGGGGTGTGCAGGGTGGAGGGGAATAAAAGGGGAAAATTGAACAACTGCAATAGCATAATCAATAAACTATATTTTAAAAAAGAATTAATTTAAAAAATTGAACTCACAGAATTAACTAAACTGTTTTTTTAAAGAGGTATGCGATGACAATAACAATACTTAAATTGCTTAACTGCAAATTTCAACTTCTGCTAATGGCATTAACACATTAAGAGTTATAACTCCATGATACAAATTTGGACAAAAACTTAGAATAAAAATCAGTAATGTTAAATTAGAAAATATTTATTCTATATAAATGAGAAGTCATGCTTCTTAGAATGATGCGTTAGCATATACAAGTAATGAAGTTGCAAAAAGTAAATTGCCATATTTGGACAAAGTCTTCTTAGAGAACCACTAACATTTGTAAAACCTATTATATCACAAAATCATTTCCTCCAATGTTTATGTAATCTACAGTATCACTGTGGCTTCTTTAGGGAGTGATATTTGCTAACATTATCTACATGCTACATATCTATTAATATTCTTAATCAGCAAAAATTCAGTATTTCTGTTTATTAACAGGAAGTTACATTTTTACTGTGATGGGCAAAACTGGTTTGTTACAGAATAAAAGGCATTGCTAAACAAATCCAGTGAATTATTTTAGCTTTATGCATTGCAATGAATTACAAAATTCCAGTAAGTCATTTACACTGTCCCATGTTTACCCTGTTGCTTGCAGGGGTTTCACACGTACTTAACTTCCAATTTTTCCCCACATTAACTGTTCCAAAGACAAGATGCAGGAGATGATGCATCTTGTAGATTGCTGCCATAGGGATGGCACAGCTGCCTGTTTCATCACATGGCCACCTGGGACAGGCTGGGTATTTTCCCCACCACTGATGGAGACTGGGAAGAGTCATCCCACCACAATTCTGCCCAAGTGTACTTTATTTTATCTGTGCACCCTTGCATACTGTCCTTTAAAGTGAGATGGTGGATTAAATCTGTGTAGAAAGGTGAGACAGATTAGCACTTGTCTTTCAGTTCCTGCCACACGTTAGAGTCTGAAAGTTGTTCATTGTCTATGTATCTCACACACTACTAGACAAGAACCTTGCAAAGCTAGTAGAAAACAAAATAAGGAGTTACACCAAGGTTTTCACAGCTTATTTTAATGCAACTATTTATAATAGTATATTATAATTAAAATTCCTGGGACAAATGCTAAATTACATGTGGTGCTGGGACAATAGGCAAAACTGGGAATGTCTCAGCCAAATCCACACATATGTCACCCTACCTACAGACAAAATGAGAAAGGACATTTTTGTTTTAACAGGAAGTCAAATGTGAAAATGTTGTCTCACAATTGTGGGTTCACATGATCGAAAGCACATAAATAATCGGGTTGTAAAGAGTCATTTGTTTCAAACAAGACTGTCACTGTTCCTCTGAGGAGCCTCTAACGAGAGCCATTGTTTCCCCAGGGCTCAGTATCCCAGGTGCTGTGCAAGCCACACAAATTTTCCAGAAGTCAAGCAGGTAGAACTATTTGACCAAGATATTTTCTGAGTTGCATAGGTTGGTTCACAGATTCAGGCTCAGACTTGACTAACCTTTATTTTTCAGAGCCAGGAAGACAACACTGATTTTTTTAAGCAAGGTGAGAATATAATCATGTGTAGATACAGGTTTCAGCTGAAAGCCTTTACCTGAAAATAGAGAAAGAAGATAATGAAGTAGCATGAAGCACGCACAAGTTACAGGATGAAATAAGGGCAGGACTGAGAACAGCTGTAGAAATGTGAACAGCTTACAAAGCAGAATTTCTGAAAAGAGACAGCATGAAGAGTCTGAGAAAACAGCATCTGGCTTGAGAAGGTACCTCACAATTCAGCATCATGCAATAAAGGCAATCAAATGAGAAATTTTATTTGTATTTGACTTGACAAGGATGTCTGTGCTGCACTTGATGCGTGCAGTGAAGTGAGAATACAGAACATTTACTCAGCAGTAACAATTTCATCTCTGCAGAGACAGATGTGTCTCGGACTGTTAATCACTATTGACTTCCTTCAGCTATTTTAGAGAATAATTTACACTGGTCTATGGAATGATTAGCTTGCCAAAGATAACTTACACAAAAAGGGGCTTCCCCTCACCACCCGTTCCCCCTCCCCCCCACCCAGCGTTAACACAGACAACATGTAATGTGGTGTCTGGAGGTGCAGCTGGATCCTAATATTATAGGAGAAGGGGTGCAGGGCGGGGTGGCAAGCCTGGAGGTAGAGCCTTCACATTGGTTGCTGGATTAACAGGAAGGCAAGCTTGAAGCCTGCCTGAAGGCAAGCTTCCCCTGTACACCTTCACTGCTTGTCTCACAGTCTGGCCTTCACACTGTGACCGAATCTTTAAGGATGATGAAATGGCAGTGAAATATAAAGAAAATGTTAAGGGACAGCAACTGCTCCAGCTGCTCTCTGCCTGCCTGCACTTTGGATTGTGTTTAGCGCATTGAGAGACAGAGACAGGGAGAAGGATGCTCTTTCTAGCAGCTATCCTTCCCTGCAATTGTCTATCACTCCTTGTCTCATCACTCTAAAGATAGAAATGGATCCTTATCTTTTTCATGAGTCCTTTTTACTTTTTGCTTAATACCCCCACCCTCTAACATTCCCCTCATAGCTGTCATCTGCTCTTCATCTATGAATCTTTCTCAGTTCTGCTTGTTAGTTCAGTTTGTTAATTAGATTCCACTTGTGAATGAGATCATTTGTCTTTCTCCGACTGGCTTCTTTCACTTAGCATAATGTTCTCCAGGTCCATCTATACTGTTAAAATTTTCTTCTATTTTATGGCCGAGTAGTACTCCATTATACAAATGTTCCATAGTTGTTTTATCCACTCATCTACTGATGGACACTTGGGCTGCTTTCATTGCTTGGCTATTGTAAATTACACTGCAATTAACATAGTGGCATTTATGTTCTTTCAAATCAGTGGTTTGTGTTCCTTCAGATATATTTCCAGAAATGGGATCACTGGCAAAGGCAGACCAAAAGGCAGATCCATTTTTAATTTTTTGAAGTATCTCCATACATCAAAATATTCCACAGTGGCTATACCAGTCTGCATTCCCACCAATGGTGCAAAAGGATTCCCCCTTCTCCACATCCTCACCAGCACTTGTTGTTTGTTGATTTATTGATGATGGCCATTCTGACAGTTGTGAGTTGGTATCTCATTATGGTTTTAATTCACATTTTTCTGATGATTAATGACTTGAACATCGTTTCACCTCTACTGGACATCTGTATGTCCTTTTGGGTAAGTCTCTATTCAGGTTCTTCACAAATTTTTTAATTGAGCTGTTTGTTATTTTGGTGTTGAGTTTTGTAGGGTTCTTATAAATTTTGGATATTAACCCCTTATCAGATGTATCAGCAAATATGTTCTCCCATTCTGTAGGTTTTCTTTTTATTTTGTTGATGATTCCCTTTGCTGTACAAAATCATTTTAGTTTGATGTAGTCCCATTTGTTTATTTTCCTTTGTTTCCCTTGCCTGGGAAGATGTATCTGATAGAAAATTGCTAGAAGCAATGTCTGAGATTTTGCTGCTGCCTATGTTTTCTTCTATGATTTTCACAGTTTCAGACCTAACATTTAAGTATTTGATCCATTTTGAATTTATTCTTGTGTGTGATGTAAGAAGTTGGTCTCATTTCATTTTTCTGCACCTATCTATCAAATTTTCCCAACACCATTTATTGAATAACCTATCTTTAGTCCATTGTATGTATTTGCTTCCTTGGTTGAATCTTAATTAAGTATAGAGTTGCCAGGTTTTTTCTGCGTCCTCTATTCTGTGTCCTCTATTCTATTCCATTGAGCTATGTGTCTGTCTTTATGCCAGTACCATGCTGTTTTTTAAAATATTTTATTTATTTATTTTCAGAGAGAGGGGAAGGGAAGGAGAGAGGGAGAGAAATATCAATGTGTGGTTGCCTCTCATGTGTCCCCCACTGGGAACTGGCCTGCAACCCAGGCATGTGCCCTGCCTGGGAATCAAACTGAGATCCTTTGCTTCACAGGCCCGCGCTAAATTCACTGAGCTACGCCAGCCAGGGCAGTACCATGCTGTTTTGATTACTATGGCCTTATAGTATAGTTTCAAATTAGGTAGTGTGATTCCTCCAAGTTTATTCTTCTCTCTCAGGATCACTGTTGCAACACAGAGCCTTTTGTGGTGCCATATAAATTTTTGAAATATTTGTTCTAGATTTGTGAAATATGCCATTGGAATATTGATAGAAATTGTGTTGAATTTATAGATTGCTTTGGGTAGTTTAGACATTTTAATGATATTAATTATTCCTATCCATGAACATGGTTATGTGCTTCCACTTATTTATATCTTCTGCTGTTTCTTTCTTCGGTGTCTAATAATTATCTGAGTACAGGTCTTTTTACATCCTTGGTTAGGTTTATTCCTAGGTGTTTTATTCTTTTTAAAGCAGTTATGAATGAAATTATTTTCTTAATTCCCTTTCTGTTAGTTCATTATTGGCGTATAAAAATGCAACTGATTTCTGGATATTAATTTTGTATCCTGCTACTTTGCTAAATTCATTTCTCAGTTCTAGTAGTTTTTGGTGGAATCCTTGGGGGTGTCTCTGTACAGTAACATGTCATCTGAAAATAATGACACTTTTACTTCTTCCTTTCCAATTTGGATGCCTTTTATTTCTTCTTGTCTGAATGCTGTGGCTAGGACTCCCAGTACTACGTTGAGTAAGAGAGGTAAAAGTGAATATTCCTGTCTTTTTGCCTATTTTAAAGGGAATGCTTGTAATTTTTACCCATTGAGTATGATGCTGGCCATGGCTTGTCATATATGGCCTTTACTATGCATAGGTATATTCTCTGTATTCCCACTTTGCTGAGAATTTTATCATCAATGGGTGCTGGATTTTATCAAATGCTTTTTCTGCATCTATTGATATGATCATTTTGTTTATGTGGTGAGTCACATTTATTGATTTGTGACTGTTGTACCAAACTTCCATGCTGGGCTGAATCCTAGTTGATCATGGTGTGTAATATTTTTGATGCATTGCTGTATTTGGTTTGATAGTTTGTTGAGGATTTTAGCATTTATGTTCATTGGTGGTATTGGCCTATAATTTTCCTTTTTCTCAGTGTCTTTAGCTGGCTTTGGATTTAAGACAAAGGTGACCTCATAAAATGAGTTTGGGAGCTTCCCTCCTCTTAAATTTTATGAAATAGTTTGAAGTGATAGGTTAGTTCTTCGCAGCGTATTTGGGAAAATTTACCTGTGAAGCCATTGGTCCGGGGCTTTCAACTGTGGGGAATATTTCAATTATAGCTTCAATTTCATTAGGTGTAACCTGTCTGTCTATCCAGATTCTGATCATTATTCTTGAGCTGACATTTATTGCTCAAATTTTCTGCCCCTGAAGAAAAGTATTTCTGGCTGACTTTATTTTTTTGTAAGTCTTCTGAGAATTTTATTAACGCTGGAATCAAGAAGACCAGATAGATACATACATAGATGGATAGATAATAAAAAATAGATGATAAAGAGATAATGATTGATAGATAAATGACATATATATGAATATGTAAGCATAGTATTTACATGTTTTGAATGTACCATGACAGCTCCAATTTGTATTCTTGTATACCAGATGAGCAACTATCCCAGAAAATGCTCTAGAAAAAATTTCTCAGCTCTATCTGTAGAGCGCAGAAAACTGCGAAGTAGAGTTTTCTCTACTCATCCGGCAAGTAATGTGGCCATTTCCTGGGCGAATGATCTTTCTGAACCTTAGAGCCAATAAATGAGTTGTTAAAGCATCACTCTGCAGCTCCCTGCAGGTGGAGATTTTTTGTCTGAGTGTTGGGTGTGGGGTGGGAAATAAGACAGAGAAGAGGAAAGATACAACTGCTAAACCAGGATCCTTCAGAGAGCCTCTTGTTTCCACAGTTGTCATTCATGGCCCAAAGAGAGGAGGAGGTGATGGAAACCAACCCCCCTCTTCATTGGCTCTTCCTATTCATCAGTCCCCTGTTCAGTATCTCTGCCATTTTGACAGGGTTCTTTCAAAAGTCGGACATTACTCTTGAATGAGGAGGCATCATAATGGTAGCTATTGCTGCCTAATTTTTCTTAGGTCTCTACCATCTTTTATTTTTCTTCACACAGAATCTCAGCTGGTAAACATGACTACCCGAAATGAAGATAAGTGCTCAATCATTATATGTCTGTGATATCTCTTTCCTTGATGGGCGTGACAAAATATGGTATATTTTTATAAGGAGTTTTGAAGAAAAATGTGAGAAACAGGGGCTCAAGATTCTTATCATTTTATCAGATAACAAGATGTACAAAAAGAGCCCTGGCTATTGTGGCTCAGTGGATTGAGTGCCGGCCTGAGAACCAAAGTATTGCCAGGTTGATTCCCAACTGGGGCACATGCCTGGGTTGCAGACCAGGTCAGCAGGAGGGGGCACACAAGAGGCAACCACATATTGATGTTTCTTTCCCTCTTCTTCTCCCTCCCTTCCACTCTCTCTAAAAATAAATAAATATTTTTAAAAGATGTACAAAAAGAAAAAACAGTTTTAAAAAGGTAAAGCTTAAGGTGGAAAGAATAGTTTAATAAACTTTTCATGAATACCTAACTCATAATCCATCATATTGTATGGTTTCACAGCACTTTGATATAGTTCATTCCAATTTGCAAGTTTATGCATTAACTGGATATCAAGCTTGTCAGGAGTATGAATTGTGTTTTCTAGATGAGTATTTAAAAAGTATCTTATAGCCCTGGCTGGTGTAGCTCAGTGGATTGAGCACAGGCCTGCGAACCAAAGGATCGTGGTTCAATTCCCAGTCAGGGCACATGCTTGGATTGCAGACCAGTTCCCAGCAGGGGACACATGAAAAGCAACCATACATTGATATTTCTCTCCCTCTCTCCTTCCCTTCCCTTCTAGAGATAAAAAATATATAAAATAAATAAATAAAATTATTAAAAAGTATCTTATAAAATTGTGTGGAATGAATGAATGATTAATGAACTACTGACTGAATAAAAACTATTGAGAAGCAATGCTGGGAAAATAATTTTAGGGCTCAATTTCCATATTTAAAATTGCACTTAAAACACAGAACTTATCATACATGTTAGGGCCAGATAATACATATAGACCTTGCAAAGAGGACCAAACCCCAAGAAAACCAACTAAGGTACAAAAAGAATCAATAGGAAAGTTTTCAAACACCATACATATACATACACATGCATGGAGGTATACATGCATTGTTTGTTTCCTAGCTCAGGAAAGGAGCAAAAGAGATATTCATACTGAATCTACCTGGAGTCATTAACCAAACAATTCTGATCACTGAAAATCCCATACCTCAAAAATATTTGTTCCAGATGTCCTCAGGTCTCTAGATGTTGGTGAAATAGTACAAGTTCATAAACAGGGGTGAACAAAGTAGGTAAATAATATTTAATACAATAGTTAATAAATAAAAAAATAAGAATAAAACTTTCGTGTGCTTAAAACTATAAACCTACTTTTGTCTATACCAATATACATAGTTTAATCAGCCTTTTATAAAGAGTTTAACATGATCAGCTCTGTCATAATGCTGTCAATTATTTAAATAATAATTAATTAGCTATCAACCTTAGATATTTAACCAGAGAAAAAAATCTGTTTCTTAAGGTTGTCATTTAAATATGTAATTTTAGCCCTGGCTGGTATAGCTCAGTGGATTGAGCGTGAGCTGTGAACCAAAGGGTCACAGTTCGATTCCCAGTCAGGGCACATGCCTGGGTTGCAGGCCGGGTCCCCAGTGGGGGTCCATGTGAGAGGCAACCACACATTGATGTTTCTCTCCCTCTCTTTCTCCTTCCCTTCCCCTCTCTCTAAATAAATAAATAAATAAAATTAAAATTAAATATAAAAAAACATTAAAAAAATAAATATGTAATTTTAAAAATAGTTCTCAGTATTCAAGGGAATTATTAATAAAACATTAACTCAATCTATTAAAATGAGAAAACATTAAGTATAAATATTAAAATCCCTACTCTTAATTTTCTAAGATCATTTTTACATATTTGAAAGTTTATAACATCTGACAATCAACTACAAATCCTATAAGAATGTATTAAATGAATATATATTTTGCTTTACGACAATTTTATTTACAGTTCTTCCTCAAAACAAGACACCAAAAATGAATGCTTAAAGAAAATAGATCCCCAATACTTATTTTCAATTTCAAGGTAAACATGGTTTAATGAGTAAAAAAATAAATAAAATATATTTTAAGTGTATAGAAAGACAAAGGATGCAGAAGGGTCTCTGGGGTATCAAATAGCAAGAAATTCAGAGAAACTATTATCACTGTACATGAGAGTATTTGGTATAAACAATAATAAATAAAAAGTTTATGTAGAGTGTACAAAATCATTAATCAAAGCAGAAATAGTTAAATTAAAATTTATGAGCAATAACAATATGTTTCAGAAATTAAGATGATATAATAAAATACATTTCAAAGATGAAGAATTATTAAAATGAAATGTAAGTAATGAAGAAAGAATATGCTTTTTAAAAAGACACAGAAAAATAGCGTGGGGGCTATGACTCCTGTCCCGCTACACAGGCTCCCAGCAGCACAACCCTTCCCTAGCAGCTTTACAGGTGGCGCATTTAAGACTTAGTGCCGAGGGAAGGCCAAAAGGGACTTCCGGCCAAGAAGGAAGCGTAGGTAGAAACACTATGCCCCCTCCCACCACTAAGTTTAAAGACAGCAAAGTTTTAGTAACAAAAACGCAGCCAAAACAGTGAAAATTGAACTGTACAGAAGTCCAACAACAATGAACCACTCAGCCAGACCAGTAAGAGGGGTGGAGTCAGCGGCAGAGCCAGGTCGGGCAGGAAAGATCACTCGGTCCAACCGACCCAGGAGTGGAGGCAGAGGAAGTTGGTGGATCCCAGGTGTGGGGTGGCGATGAGCGGACCCAGTGAGGGCACAGGGCGGCTGGCTTACTGTGGTCATACATTCATGCACTGGAAAGATTTTCTCGGGGTCGAGGGGCCGAGAAAGACTCCCAGGCTCACAGAGAGTTCCTTGGAGAGACCCACAGGGTCCTGGAGAGTACAAGGGCCCACACCCCCAGGAACCAGCACCAGAGGGGCCCAATTTGCTTGTGGGAAGCCGGAGAGGGGACAGAAATCTGAGAGAGAGTGGAGCAAAGTGCCATTTTTTGCCCTCTCTGACCCCGCCCCCACATACAGCATCACAATCCAGCAACTGGGTCGCCTGGCCCTGGTGAACACTTAAGGCTCCACCCCACATACATAACAGGTGTGAACAGACCAAACATTATGACTCAAGAACAGCTCAAAGCCCCAGAGCCTATAAGTCTAAGTGACCAAGAAATAGCCAGCCTTTCAGATGCACAGTTCAAAATACTGGTGATCAGGATGCTCACAGAACTGGTTGAATAGCCACAAAGTAGAGGAACATATGAAGGCTAAACTGATTGAAATGAAGGGAAATGCATGGGAAACCAATAGTGATGGAAAGGAAACTGGGACTCAAATCAAGGGAGTGGACCAGAAGGAAGAAAGAAACAACCAAACAGAAAAGAAGGAAGAAACAAGAATTCAAAAAAAAAATGAGGAGAGGTTTAGGAACCTCCAGGACATCTTTAAACATTCCAACATCCGAATTATAGGAGTACCAGAAAGGAGAGAGGAAGAGCAAGTGAAAAACTTATTTGAACAAATAATAAAGGAGAACTTCCCCAGTCTGGCAAAGGAAATAGACTTCCAGGAAATCCAGGAAGCTCAGAGAGTCCCAAAGAAGTTGGATCCAAGAAGGAATACACCAAGGCATATCATCATTACATTAGCCAAGATTAAAATGAAGGAGAGAATTCTAGAAGCAGCGAGAGATAAGGGGACAGTCACCAACAAAGGAGCTCCCATCAGACTGTCAGCTAATTTCTCAAAAGAGACCTTACAGGCAAGAAGGGGCTGGAAAGAAGTATTCCAAGTCATGAAATCCAGTCCTACAGCCAAGATTCCTCTATCCATCAGAGCTTTCATTTAGAATAGAAGAGCAGATAAAGTGATTCTCAGATAAGATCAAATTCAAGGAGTTCATCATCACCAAGCCCTTATTATATGCAATGTCAAAGGGACTTATCTAAGAAAAAGAAGATAAAAAATATGAACAGTGAAAGGACAGCAAACTCACAGTTATTAACAACCACACCTAAAACAAAAGCAAACCAAGAGGACAGCTAGATCAGGAGCAGAACCATACAAATGGAGATCACATGGAGGGTTAGCAACAGGGGAGTGGGAGGAGGAGAAGGGGGGAGAAGGTAGAGAGAATAAGTAGCATAGATGGTGGTTAGAAAATAGGGGGGAGGGCAGGAATACTATGGGAAATACAGAACTGAAAGTACTTGGGACACATGGACATGAATAAAAGGGGGGAATGGTGGGGGAGGGGTGTGCAGGGTGGAGGGGAGTGAAGGGGGGAATGGGACAACCGTAAAGGCATAATCAATAAATATATTTTTAAAAAAGACACAGAAACCCTGGCTGGTGTAGCTCAGTGGAATGAGCGTGGGCCTGCGAACCAGAGGATCACGGTTCAATTCCCAGTCAGGGCACATGCCTGGGTTGCAGGCCAGTTCCCTGCAGGCCAGCTCCCAGCAGGAGACGCACACAAGGCAACCATACCTTGATGTTTCTCTCCCTCTCCTTCCCCTCTAAAGATAAATAAATAAATAAAATCTTTAAAAAAAAGCTCATAGTCCTTACTTTATTTTAAAAAAAGACAGAAAAATAGTAAAGAAAATAAAAAAGAGGTATGCCAAGATTATTTATGTGCCCAGTTGTCAATAAATATGCATGGATCAAGTGGGAAAAGATTACTAAATAGATTTAGTAATAAAGTATGGAAATTTTAAGAAGTATATGCAAATTTTTCAAAGCAATATATTTATGTTGATATATTGAATAATGTTAATATATTTCTCTTTATCTGTAAACATTTTAATTTAGAAATTAGTGAGCATGATGTATTATAAGGAAAATATTTTGGTTTCTTTTGAATAAAGGAATTTTTAAATTTAAATTCCCAACTCAACAACTATCAAGCAAATACATGTGCCCAGCCATGTCTCAGTAACTGTATGGCACAAAAAATAAAAAACAAAGGTGAATATTATAGATGTAATAAATAATGGTGTATTTCCCAAAGAGTAACCATTTAAATGGTTATATTACATTAATTAATAATTGTTACTTGTCTTTCTTGAATTCTCCTTTAATTACCCATAATAAACAGGACTAAAACCAAACTCCTAATAATGATACAAAGCACACTCAAAATGTGGCACCTATCTACAAATTTGGACTACAAAGTTCATTAATATCAACTCAATTCAAGACTGTACAGCATATTCTAGATTAAGTTTCCTCAATGGATACATAATATGAATCACAAGTGCAATCAACATGTGTAATTTTAAATTTTATAGTGGGAATATTTTTTAAAAAGTAAAAAGCAGGTGACATCAATTTTTTAAACAAAATATTTTTAAAATAAATATAACAACATCATCATCATTTCAACACATGATCTATTTAGAACTCATTATTTGACCCTGGTCAGTATGGGCCAAATTAAAAAATGGGCAAAAGGCCTGAACAGACACTTCTCCAAGGAAAACAGAGGGCCTAGAAACATGAAAGGATGCTCAGCCATCAGAGAGATGCAAATTAAAACCACAATGAGATATTACTTCATACCAGTCAGAATGGCCATCATAAACAAAACAAACAACAAGTGTTGGAGAGGCTGTAGAGAAAAGGGATCCCTAGTGCACTGTTGGTGGGAATGCAGACTGGTTCAGCCACTGTATGGAATTTCCTCAAAAAATTAAAAATGGAACTGCCTTTTGACCTGGCAATTCCACTACTGGGATTATATCCTAAGAATCCTGAAACACCAGTCCAAAAGAACCTATGCACCCCAATGTTCACAGCAGCACAATTTACAACAACCAAGTGCTGTAAGCAACCTAAGTGCCCATCAGTAAATAAATGGATCAAAAATCTGTGGTACATTTACACAATGGAATATTATACAGCAGAAGGAAAGAGGAGCTTCTACCCTTGCAACAGCATGAATGGAACTGAAGAGCATTATGCTAAGTGAAATAAGCCAGGCAGTAAAAAACAAATATCACAGGATTTCACCTACAAGTGAAATCTACAATAGGCAAATTTATATAGACAGAAAGTACATTAGTGTGTATCAAGGGCAGTATAGTTTGGTGGGGAACAGAGAGTGACTATTGATAATATGGGGCTTGATGACTGTGTGATGGAAATATTCTAAAATTGTCTTAATGGCTGGACAATGCTGTGAATATACTGAGAACCAGTGAGTGAACTGTACTTTAAAATAGATGAACTGTATGGTGTGTAAATTTAATTCTAATAAGCCTGTATTTTAAGAAAGAAATATATATTTTGATTAAAAACTACTGTGCATCAAAATTCTGACCAATGCTGTGTAAACTCAGAGGAAAGCAAAGCAAAGGAAGGATGTCAGTAAATGGATGCCTAAGTGACAGCAGTGTGGAAAGTGCTTGCTGTGGTGGATGTTCAAAATAAGACAGAAAACTGTACTTGAACAAGAATTAAATTAAAAAAATAAAACTAACAAAAAAATGTGCCTTTGGAGTGTAAATGTTTAAACAGTTGCCCAATGCATATCTAATTTTTAAAATAAAGCACACTAAGGAAAGGGCCCTATAATACTTGGCGAACATCAGATTCCTGATTATAGTTAATCCGCTCTATGACAGGAAATGAAATGGCGTTAAATGTTACAGAGCTGGAATACATTAGCAACAACCACTCAGAGATTTGTCTTATATCAAACACCTCACTTTCTCTTCTCTGAAAGATATTTTTACTATCAACATAATTCCTTCTCTGTAATATAAGATTTTTTTCTAATTATATTCAAAAACTTTACAAGACTGCCAATTTTCCCCTAATTTTATGGGTTTCATGAAAAATACATTTCATTTATTCTGGTTTTCAATCTTAAGAATAACTTAACTCTAGCTTTTACTCTGAGACTACTCCTGAGCGTAGTGTTTAGGTCTCAATAACTTACATGGTACAGAGAATATTCTGGTGAAATAAAGGTAAAAAAAACCCAGCCACCGCACAGTCTTTTCTCATCAGTAGGCCCTTCCCCGACGAATGGCTATGAACACATACAAAAACTTCAAAATTATTCTGCCTCTCTTGGGAAGAGCCTTTTTTGGGGGTTTGTGCTTAAAATTATTCCACATAGTTTCATGCACTGGATTAGGTTGAGGGTATTTAGTTTTATTTTATTTTTTTTTAAGATTTTATTTATTTATTTATTTATCTTTAGAGGGGAAGGAGAGAGGGAGAGAAACATCAATGTATGGTTGCCTTTTGTGCGTCCCCTGCTGGTAGTTAGCCTGCAAGGAACCTGCCTGCAACCCAGGCATGTGCCCTGACTGGGAATCGAACTGCGATCCTCTGGTTCGCAGGCCCGCGCTCAATCCACTGAGCTACGCCAGCCAGGACTGAAGGTATTTAGTTTTAAATTTCAAATCCTAGCTTGAGCTAGAAATGAAGCATGCCATGACTAAAACAAATTGCTAAATATACGGCCTCATTTAAGAGACAAAAGATGAATGGTTCAGTCATTAAATAATTTTCCTCAGAGTCTTCCAATGGCTCAGACCCAGGAGCTTGAACTCAGAGGTCACTAGCAATTCCAATGTACAACACAAAGTATAGCTTACTTTCTACCTTATAGTCTATAAAATAACTTTTATATTTCTTGTATTTTTTCATAATAATAGGAACATGTACAGCAGATTGGGAACCTGAGAAATGAGGGAATAGAATCTCAGGGATGTTGATGGTACAAGCATCCTCAGAAGTAAGGCCAGCCCTGGCTGGTGTAGCTCAGTGGATTGAGTGCAGGCCTGAGAACCACACGATCGTGGTTCGATTCCCAGTCAGGGCACATGCCTGGGTTGCGGGCCAGTTCCCAGCAGGGGACTCACGGGAGGCAACCATACATTGATATTTCTCTCCTTCTCTCCTTCCCTTCCCCTCTAAAGATAAATAAATAAAATCTTTAGCCCTGGCTGGCATAGCTCGGTGGATTGAGCGCAGGCCTGCGAACCACACAATTGCGGTTCAATCCCTAGTCAGGGCACATGCCTGGGTTGCAGGCCAGTTCCCAGTGGGGGACACGTGAGAGGCAGCCACACATTGGTATTTCTCTTCCTCTCTCCTTCCCTTTCCCTCTCTCTGAAAATAAATAAATAAAATATTAAAAAAAAAAAAAGAAGTAAGGCCTTAGACCCATGTCTTTGAATTTCTAGCAAGATGTCTTTCATTGGCATTGCTTCCTAAAACACAGCCTCACACAAGTCAGGGGTAAGGTGATACATTTATTTTTAAGTACACATATTCCAAAGCATTTGGGCTTTGGTTTGAAGTGAATTTAACCCAATTTTTCTTTCAGTGTTTTTGTTCAATTATTGTCATAGGGTTATTTTTTGCACTAAGATAGAGAAATAACAATTATGTATCTTTTCTTCCCCAGAATGCATTGACTATTTACTATAATAATAACAGAAATAGATTCTAGCTTCTTTACAAAAATTAAACCTCAATTGGATTGGACTGTGTTTTGGAATTTCATATCAATGTTTCTCCCAAGAAAGGTCACCAGACAACATTAACTTAATAAACACTTATTTACTATTCTGTACATATGCTGGGCTCTCTGCTTACTCCCGGGTATAGAATAATGGAATGACCAAGTTGCAGTTCTCACCAAGGCAATTTTTGTTGTGCTTGCAGCAATAGAAAAACTGAGTAAGACAGAAAATACACCCAGCACATTATTTTACTGTTGATATTGATCTTGATGCTCTTCAACCGCTCTTGAACCCTCAGCAGGCACAGTAATCAACTGCCTCTGAAAAGAGGTGAAACTGACAGAAAAATAGTATTTTTAGTGTCTGCTCGCTATAGGCTAAAGACCAGCTTGATCATTGCCAAACTGGGTGCCTCAGAGGAAATCAGTGCTTTGGAGTAGTGCACCATGTGAGAATGAATGTAAACTGATTTAACTGGGGTAACGGCTAATTTCCTCTCTGTTGGAGATATCGCTGATTAACAACTGACTTGTAATTATTTTCCTTATTTACAAATCAAAGGGTAAGTTTTAGGACAATGAATTGTAGTGGATAAATTGAGATAGCTGCTTGCCCCATTCATTGCCTGATGGGAAGTCCAGTCTATTTGAAGGAAGTAAAGGCCACTTTCCCGTCAGACACTGAGCCCTGAAAGGTTATCAGTGGGGTCATCAAAAGCACGTGTTTATGAAATAAAAAATAAGTATGAAAACAATTTTTTCAGAAAAGGGTTCTGAGCCCTTAATTTTAACTTTAAAGGACAAATTTTCACTTCCACAAAGTTTTCTTGTTTATTCACTAGAAGTTTACTGTGGCCCTACTATTGATAGATATTGGTCTGGATACCAGGAATTCGGTATAGCCCTGGTCCCCCAGGAACAATGGGAAGAGAATGGGTGTCAGAGTACATGTTACCCAGGTGCTTTGACATACAGCTTAGGTCACTTTTCTCTAAGTGTCTCACTGTTAAAACAGAATATAAAAAGGTAATTCCAGCCCTGGAGAATTGTTTCACTAAGTCCGCATTTACTAGTGGCTGTGAATACATAATTTACCGACATACATATCAAGAATAGAATGTTTGGCACACCCGTCCCTACTGCGGTCTGTAAAGGAATAAACATTCATGTATAACAATGCTATTTATCAAACACAAGTCTGGTTAGATTTGAAAGGTACTCAGTGCTTATTTTGTGTCACTTTGTGATCTAAGATTGTAGTAAAAAGAAAATAAGCCTGGGCTTTGGGAATGCTATACATCATGGTGAATAATCACAAGCTGTCTCTTATTAGTTGAGTAACCACAGGAAGACCATTTAATCCTGGCTCTAAAAATGAGATTAATGTAACAGAGTGAAATGTTCAGTCTCTCTGACCCCATCTAGTTCAAGTCTGCTTTGTATCCTTGGCCCTCAGAGTAACAGCTTCTGCTTAGTCCTGCATACACCTGCTAATCATTAGAGGAATTCTGCTTGTGGCTTGAGGAGACAAGGAAAGTATCTATTGTTTATCAAAGACTTGCAGAAACCTCATGATTGACTCACATCAACTAGCACAATCTCCCTCCAATCCCTGCTGGCACTGGTTAATCTGTTGCCCCACCCATTTTCCCTTCCTTTAACATAAAAGAAGCCTGAACTCTATACTTTCAAAAATGGATTGGTGGGTTAGGTCTCCCATTTCTCCATTGGTTCCTTCTCTATCAATAAACCTTGCCTTACTCCAAACTCTGTCCTTTTGAGTTTCACCTTGAGAAGTGTCAAGCACACAGACTTTGGAGCAGTAACATTAACACTGCAGAAGCAAAGTAATAATATGGATTAAGTTGCATTATTGCAATAAATTTCCTTATATGAATTGGTTTGGCGGTATATAACATATTTTGGGGTATATTAAATAGAATATTAAAATATACAAAGACAAGCCCTGGCTGTTTGTTATAGCTCAGTGGATTGAGCACGGGCCTGCGAACCAGAAGATCATGGTTCGATTCCCCATCAGGGCACATGCCTGGGTTGCAGGCCAGTTCCCGGCAGGGGCCAGTTCCCAGCAGGGGATGAACCAAAAGCAACCATACATTGATATTTCTCTCCTTCTCTCCTACCCTTCCCTTCTAAAGATAAATAAATAAAAAAATTAAAAAAATATATATATATATATGTATATACACAAAGACAATAAAATAGCATCAAAAAGTCCAGGTAAAGTTATCACATATTTTATTTTGGCAGGTTTTTTTGGGCTGCTACCATAGTTTGAAATGAATACAAAAAAATAGTGCATTTCTGAAATAACCTTGTGTTCTTCTAAAAGACAGTAAGTTTAAATTTCTCTTAACTCAATTTCTCTAACAATCTGATGGGCTCTGGCATTTTTCTTTATAGAAGAAGACATGGCATGGTACACCAAAGACAGCTCCATCAAAAGGTTTTTTCCCCAAAATAGACTTCAAAAAAAGGGCCATAAAGAGAGACTCAGAAGGTCACTTCATAATACTCAAGGGAAGAATCCACCAAGAACACATTAACATCATAAATATATATGCACCCAACATAGGAGCACCCAAATATATAAAGAAAATACTAGAGGACTTCAAGAAAGATATTGACAGCAACACAATTATAGTAGGGGATTTTAACACCCCATTGTCAAAAATGGACAAATCTTCCAAACAAAATATCAACAAAGATATTGCAGCATTAAATGACACCCCAGATGAAATGGACCTAATTGATATATATAGAGCCCTCCATCCCAAAGAAGCTAAATACACATTCTTTTCAAATGCACATAGAGCATTTTCAAAGATAGACCACATGATAGGACACAAAATGAGCCTCAACAAATTCAAGAAAATTGAAATCATACCAAGCATTTTCTCCAACCACAAGGGACTGAAATTGGAAACAACCACAAAGAAAAAAACCCAAATACCCAAAATCATGGAGACTAAATGGCATGCTATTAAACAACGAATGGGTCAAGATTGAAATTAGGGAAAAAATCAAAAAGTTTTTGGAAACAAATGAAAATGATCTCAAAACAAACCAAAACTTATGGGACACAGAGAACGCATGCCGTCCTGAGAGGAAAGTTCATAGCAATACAGGCTTACCTAAAGAAGATAGAAACATTTCAAACAAACAACCTAATCCGACGCCTGCAAGAACTCGAAGAACAACAAAGACAGCCCAGAGCAAGTAGAAGGAAGGAAATAACCAAGATCAGAGCAGAATTAATATGACATAGAGACTAAAAGCACAATTTTAAGGATCAATGAATCCAGGAGTTGATTTTTTGAAAAGATAAGCAAAATAGACAAACCTTTAAGTAGGCCCATCAAGAAAAGAAGAGAGAGGACCCAAATAAACACAATCACAAATGAAAGAGGAGAGATTACAACTGATACCACAGAAATAGAAGGGATTGTAAGAAATTACTATGCAGAACTGTATGCCAAGAAATTTGAAAACCTAGGTGAAATGGACAAATTTCTAGAAAAATATAATCTTCCAAAACTCAATGAAAAAGAAGCAGAAAACCTGAACAGGCCAATAACAGCAAATGAAATTGAAGAAGTAATCAAAAAACTCCCATCACACAAAAGCCCTGGGCCAGATGGTTTCACAGGAGAATTCTACAAAGCTTTTAAGGAAGAGCTAACCCCTATTCTTCACAGACTATTCCAAAAAATCCAAAAGGAGGGAAAACTCCCCAACTCTTTTTATGAAGCCAGCATCATCCTAATTCCAAAGCCAGATAGAGACACAACAAAGAAAACTTCAGGCCAATATCGTTGATGAACATAGACGCTAAAATCCTCAATAAGACATTGGCAAATCGCATCCAACAATACATCAAAAATATCATACACCACAACCAAGTGGGATTCATCCCAGGGATGTAAGGATGGTTCAACATTCGTAAATCAGTAAATGTAATACATCACATAAACAAAAGCAAAGACAAAATTCACATGATCATATCAATAGACCTGGAAAAAGGCTTTGATAAGGTACAACACCCATTTATGATAAAGGTACTCAGCAAAGTGGGAATAGAGGGAGCATTCCTCAACATAATAAAGGCCATATATGAAAGACCTACAGCCAACATTATACTCAATGGGCAAAAACTAAAAGCTTTTCCACTAAGATCAGGAACAAGACAAGGTTGTCCACTTTCACCACTTCTATTCAATATAGTTATGGAAGTTCTAGCCACAGCGATCAGACAAGAAAAGGAAATAAAAGGCATCCAAATCCAAAAGGAGGAAACAAAACTGGCATTGCAGATGAGATGATAGTGTACATGGAAAATCCTATAGCCTCTACCCAAAAACTGCTCAAACTAATAAATGAATTTGGCAAAACAGCTGGATACAAAGTCAATATCCAGAAATCAAAGACATTTTTTTATACCAACAATGAAACAGCAGAAGCAGAAATCAAGAAAAAAATCCCATTCCATATAACACAAACAAAAATAAAATATCTGGGAATAAATCTAACCAAGAAGGTAAAAGACCTGTATGCAGAAAACTACACAACACTGAAGAAAGAAATCAAGGAAGACATAAACAAATGGAAACATATACTGTGTTCATGGATTGGAAGAATTAACATCATCAAAATGTCCATACTACCCAAAGCAATTTACAGATTCAATGCAATACCTATTAAAGTATCAATGGCATATTTCACAGACATAGAAAAAACACTTCAAAAATTTATATGGAACCATAAAAGACCCCGAATAGCAGCTGCAATTTTGAGAAACAAGAACAAAGTAGGAGGGATCACAACACCTGATATCAAAGTGTATTACAAGGCCACTGTAATCAAAACAGCCTGGTACTGGCATAAAAACAGGCACACAGACCAATGGAATAGAACAGAGAGCCCAGAGTTAAACCCAACTCTCTACAGTCAATTAATATTCGACAAAGGGGACAGTAACATAAAATGGAGTAAAGACAGCCTCTTCAACAAATGGTGTCAGGAGAACTGCACAGCCACATGCAAAAAAATGAAACTTGAGCACCAACTTACACCATATACCAAAATTAATTCAAGGTAGATAAAAGATTCAACTATAAGTTGGGAAACCATTAAAGCCCTAGAGGAGAACATTGGCAGGAAAATCTCAGATATTCCACGCAGCAATATTTTTACTGATATGTCCCCTAGAGCAAGGGACATAAAGGAAAGAATAAACAAATGGGATCTCATCAAAATTAAAAGCTTCTGCATGGCTAAGGAAAACAGTATCAAGATACAAAGAGAAGCAACAGCTTGGGAAAACATATTTGCCAATGATACCTCAGACGAAGGTTTAATCTCCAAAATATACAAAGAACTCACTCGACTCTACTCAAAGAAGATGAGCAACCCAATTTAAAAATGGGCAAAAGACTTGAACAGTTACTTCTCCAAAGAGGACATACAGAGGATCCAGAGACACATGAAAAGATGCTCGATATTGATAGCTATCAGAGAGATGCAAATTAAACCACAATGAGATACCACTTTACACCAGTGAGAACGGCTATCATAAACAAGGAAACAAACAACAAGTGTTGGAGAGGTTGTGGGGAAAAGGGGACCCTAGTTCACTGTTGGTGGGATTGCAGACTGGTACAACCACTATGGAAAACAGTACGGAATTTTCTCAGAAAACTAAAAATGAATGTGCCTTTTGACCCAGCAATTCCACTATTAGGATTATATCTTAAGAACCCTGAAACACCAATCCAAAAGAACCTATGCACCCCGATGTTCATTGCAGCACAATTTACAATAGCCAAGAGTTGGAAGCAACCTAGATGCCCATTGGTAAATGACTGGATCAAAAAGCTATGGTCCATTTACACAATGGACTTCTATGCTGCAGAAAGGAAGAAGGAGCTCTTACCCTTTGTAACATCATGGATGGAACTGGAAAGCATCATGCTGAGCGAAATAAGCCAGGCAGTGAAAGACAAATACCATATAATATCATCTTTAACAGGAATCTAAACAACAAAACAAACAAGCAAGGAAAATATGACCAATGTCACTCAAATACAGAACAGGCTGACAGGGTCCAGAGGGGAGAGACTCACAGGGGAAAAAGGGATGGACTCACATGAACATATATAAAGGACACATGGACAATAACTAAGGTGGGGGTGGAAATGGAAGGGAGGTGGGGAGCACTGGGGTGGGGGCAGGGCTGGAAATATAAGACAGAAAACTGTACCTGAACCAGAATTAAATAAAAATTAAAATTAAAAAGTTTTTTTCCAAAATATACAAAAATAATAAAAGAAAACCAGTATAATAAACATAAGTATAACAACAAAAAGTCTGTAAATTAATTATGCCTGCCTAGATGGTCACATGATGGACTCCTGTCACTTAAGCAATAACTGATTTTAAATATTATACAGTGATACACGAGGAAAAAACCAGTCCAGAGAAGTCAGGGGTATACTCCATCCAACCACAGTAACTCTATGATGTTAAGCAAATTAACATTGAGCGAAACACACTTAGAGTTCAGTGATGCCAGCAACCCAGTGAAGCTCAAGATTCTATAAGAACTACATTTTATTAATCAAATGACATTTAAAGTTGTTTTATTTTGTTCCTTACTTCCTTTTTAAGGAAGTACACATTGAAAACTTGGAGGTTTTCCAATAATTCAAAATATTCAATGTCAAATGAGTTATTATCCACTGACTTAAAAAAAAGACTTAAAACTGAGTACACTATAACATTTTTTTAATCCTCACCTGAGGATATATTTATTGATTTGAGAGAAGAAAGAGACAGAGAGAGAGAAAAACATTAAGATCAGAGAGAAACATTGATTAGTTACCTCTTGCAAGAGCCCCAGCTGGGGATCCAACCTACAACACTTTGGTACATGGGACAATGCTCCAACCAACTGAACCACCGGACCAGGGCTTCAGTATGTTTTAGAACATGCCCTGAAATAATTCAATACCACATACACTTTGCTCTGAAGAATCAATTAAAAGTAGATACATTTTTCAATGCACCATAAGCCTGGTTAATCTCAAAAATACATTATAAACTTTAGAACTTGAGACTGTGAACTGGGCCTGAGCCTGAGCACAGTGGCAAGAGTGCGGGCAAAGAAATAGATTAATAAGTTCATGTCCAGCACCCCAGGCTCTGGCAATCAGGATTTGCTTTCCACTTACTCTGGACTAAGGCACCCATGATGGAGTTACCCAAGAAGGAGAAAACCCGTTTCAGGTGAGCCCAGGATGACCCAGAAATACAATGGGTGAGGAGCAGACACCAAGGACCAGACTGAGATTAGGTTTCAAAGCAAGATATACTTTCTCCTAGTTCAGAAAGAAAATATCTGTGTGTATTGAAAATGTCATAACCTGTGTTAACGCCGCACAACTTGAAGACATGACAATGAAGGAATACACATAGACTTGTGGCACATGAAAATGTGTGCACAGAACAAGGAAATCTAAAATTCTTTAAAGATGAGAAGGCATTCTTCCTCACCAAAATGGGTACATTCTCCTCAGTTATCCAGTCCAAAAATCTCCAATAATTACAGAGACTGTGTCACTTTATACATTGTAGCCTATGGTGTTATAGCAATATGTTCTATGATGACCATGACTGACTCTGCATTCTGGTATTGGCCCTTACATACAACAGGAGGAAACATGAATTTCATCATGTTGATAAATTGGACCATGGTGACTTCTTATAATTACTTCAATGCCACGTTTGTTGGCCCTGGCTTTGTCCCTCTGGGGTGGAAACCAGTAAAAAAAAAAAAAAAACCCTGTAGATGATAAACTCTAATGATAATCTAATAATAATTTAGTTTTTGCTGTATCTTCTGACCACAAAACAGAAGACTACTTTTTGCCTTGGTAGATACTATATTATAATGGCTGGTCACTTAAAGATCAAATTATTTACTCCATAATCTTTTTAAAAATATTAATCTAAATTGCTATTTCCCAAAGCAATTTTTACTGAATACTTCTCCTGCATTAAAAGATAGATATATAGCCCTGGCTGGTGTAGCTCAGTGGATTGAGCACAGGCCTGCGAACCACACGATCATGGTTCGATTCCCAGTCAGGGCACATGCCTGGGTTGCAGGCCAGTTCCCAGCAGGGGACCCATGAGAGGCAACCATACATTGATATTTCTCTCCTTCTCTCCTTCCCTTCTCTTCTAAAGATAAATAAAAAAACAAAATAAATTTTTTAAAAAAGATATATATATATACATGTATATATATCTTATATATACAAGATATGTATATATATAAGGTCTAGAATTATATTTAATCTTTTAGTTTATACTTTAAACAAGAGTTATAGCCATAATATATAATATAACATAATATAATATAGCTTACATTATAAATAAGAGTGGTACAAACATATATTATTGTATATTTTATATTTTAATATACACATGAAAAATTAAATGTCCTATCTTTGCAAGTAGTTTCAACACTTGAAGGATAATATTCATTACGTATTCACAATGAAGCCATATTATAAAAGTTTTCTCATGAGTAATGTTTATTCTTTGTAGGTGCTAGAAATAAAGGAATAGTCCCAAGAAGATAGAAGAACATGGGTATTGAAAATTATTCATGTTTTTTTTTAAAGATTTTATTTATTTATCTTTAGAGAGGAAAGGAAGGAGAGAAGGAGAGAAACATCTGTATGGTTGCTTCTTGTGAGTCCCCTGCTGGGAACTGGCCTGCAACCCAGGCATGTGCCCTGACTGGGAATCAAACCGCGATCCTGTGATTCGCAGGCCCATGCTCAATCCACTGAGCTACATCAGCCAGGGCCGAAAATTATTCATGTTGCTGAGGTCATCAAAACAAATACTGACACAAAACTCAGAAAATGTCTTAATTGTAATATCTTGGGAGATTTTGGAAGCCTTATTCTCAGCTGTATTTGAATCTTTTTCAAATGCTTTTTCTTTATCTTGTGATATTATTTTGTTTTATTTTTCTTTATTCAATTAATGGAAAATTATAATTTCTAGTTTTCAAGTGATAATATACTTGCATTCCTGGGATTAAATCTACTTAGAAATGATGCACTATTCTTTTTATGTGTTGTGAGATTCTATTTGATAACAGAGGTTAAGGATTTTTGTGTCTATAATAAACCTTTTATGAGGTTTATTATTCTGTAGTACATATGTGTATATGTGTATAATATTTTTTGGTTTTGTTAGGATTGTACAGTAAGTGGTATAAAATTGATATTGTATACTCTCAAATGTTTTACAAACTTTCCTTACTAGTGAAGTATCAAATTTATTGGCATAAAGTATTTCAGATAGTCCATATTGTTATCTTAATGACTAAAAAGTATCTAATTGTATCCTTTTTTAGTTTTTCATTTTTAATCAGACTAGGTATATGCTTGTTTTTTTCATCTTATTCAAAAACCATCTTTTAATTTCATTTATTTTCAATATGATTTGTTTTAATTCTACCAATTTCCCTGAATATCTTCATTGTTTCCTTCCTTCTACTTACACTGGGTTTAATTTTTACCTATATCTACTTTATGCAGTCATGCTTAGATTACTGATTTAGATATGTTTTATTTCTTATTTCTGCTGCCCAAGGTATATTTGTTTTCCAGATCATATTCAATCAAAGGTACAGTAATTCACAAATCATGTCTTTCATATTTAGTCTACGGCCTAGTTTTTCATGCTTCTTTGCTGGGCTGTCTTAGATCTCCTGTGCTCTTATATGATAAATAATCTGTCTTGTCTTTGTCCAGGAAGGGAACTTCTAAAACCCTTGGGATTTTCTGGGCGACAGAAGTGTCTTTTTCATATTAATAAAATAGCTCCATCGAGACTCTCAGGATGGAGGCTGGGCACTTCAAAGACCAACCATTTAATTAGGAGGTTGGGATGTCTGAGTCCTTCTGGCCTCTGGGAAAAGGAGGGAGGCCAGAGAATAAGTTCAACCATATGACCAATAATTCAATCATGCCTGCATAATGACACCCCAATAAAATCTCCAGGCAACATGGTTCAGTAGAGCGTCATGGTTAGTGAACTGGGAATTACTGCTCTACAAGGAGAGAGCGTGGAAGCTCTGCATTCCCTCAGGAGCCCATTCTATGCAGCTCTCCATTTGGCTGGCTCTCCTGATTTGTACCCTTTATAACAAACTGTAACTGTAGGGGTAGTAGTTTCCTGGGTTTTGAGTCATTCTAGTGAACTATCAAAATTCAGAGGGTCATGCTAATTATAGCTAATTAATCCGAAATGAAGGTGATCTGGGGATCCCTGGTGTGTGGCTGACATTTGAAGCAAGAGCTGCCACTTGAGGACCACGCACTTAAACTTGTGGGGTCAGTACTAACTCCATGAGGGGAGCGAGAGTATTCAGTTCCAGTCAGGGCTGAAATGCAATCCATGTGTATGTTCAGGATTTGTCCAGAGGTAATGCTCATCTTTTAAGTCTCATCTTTTGTACAGCTTCCTCATGTTTAAAATTCCCCCTTTAAGTTACCAGCTGCCCACCTGTTCTAAATCCTATCACCTTCCCTGTGATCCAGTTTCCTATAAGGATTGCTGGTAGTGGTGGGGATAGTTGCTAAATCCTTTGTTGAAGAGAATAATGAACACACAGTTCTTATTGGCACAATAATCTTTCAATAGGAACCGTCTTGCATTTTTCTGTCTACCTTTGGTCAATTTCCACTGCCTTCAAATGTTTGTTTTTAACATTTTTCCCAGTTTCTTTCCATTTTTTTGTGGGAGAAATTACCCAAAGTCTCCACACCATTTACATACATCATAAGAAAAGGAAGAAACATTTTCAGAATTCTTGTGCTTTCATCTCATTTTTTCCTTTCCAATTTCAAGTTCTGTCTATATTCCTCTGCACTCAATTTTTCAAAACCTTAAAAAATATGTGTGGGTTTATACAAATGAATCCAAGGAAACTGAGAAATGTTGTACAGGATTTGCAATAGAGGAGGGTAATCTACTCAAGGAGATCACTGACCAAGTTTCCCACATTCCATCATCTCATAATACAGGGTCCGGCAAAAATAACACCCATTTTTTATTACAAAATCTTTTATTACATAATTATAAGAATGCAATTCTGTAACATAACAATATCACACTCAAGCACACAGTATTACATTTTAGGTGAAATGCTCAAACTGCTGTCCATCTCATGCGAGACATTCAAGTACCCTATTGCCCACACTCAAGCAACCCTGACTTCTGCCTGACTCTGTGTATCCCCTACTCTGAACGGAATTCCCTTGTGCCTAAAAACACGGTTCTCTCCAGTCTTTTCTGCACAGAAATGGAGAAATACACCATGGAAGCTGCCAATACACCATGGAGCAAAAATGAGCATTTCCTTCTAAGTTCTGCACACACTGAAAAATAAATAATTAACTAGTTATTGTTTTCAGTCATTGCATTTTAAGGAAGTTTGTTATACAGCAATAAATAATTGAAACAAAACTCCAGATTTTCACCTGAAGATTATTATTATCATTCCTGCCATTGCTTTTCTTGTCTTTCTTTTTTCCAAGCGTTAACTTTTCCCCTTCTTGCTAAAACCATTTTTGTGGCAATTCTTTCAAGCATATTTGCCCACAATGTGGAAGGCAGAAGATAACAAAATAAGAAGTTGCCAGGCTGGAAAAAGAAAAACACAAACCCAGTTTAAAGTATTTTGAATATATATATCAAAAATAAAATAAGATAAATATATTATGCATAATTTTCATTGCCTTAGAAATTGCCTTATGGCAATTTTCATTGCCATAACTTTAAGAACAATATTCTGTTAATTACTTATCATTTATCCTATTGTTTCTGATGGAAAAACAAATGAAATCAACTAATTTCACACTGTATGTTAAGGACTTGGCCTCAATAAATGTTAACAATAACAATAATGCTTTTATTTTATTATTATTCATTGATATCCATTCTTCAGTCCTGGTACAATACATTTACTCTCTTTTCTCCCCACATTCCCTTGGCAAAGAAATGTGGGTGAAACAAAGGAAGGATTCTGTGCAAAGAAGACAATCAAATGCACCAAGCTATGTAGCCCCTTATTTTTTCTTGTTATTACTGTTGTATTATAGTTAGATATTTATAGGCATGCATTCTCTTACTGTAAGATGAAGTCAGCTTGTGCAGAGATCATGTATATCATCTGTATCTTTATGGCCCTTATGCCAGAGCTTCTAGCACTGAAGTTCAAGGAAAGAACAACAAAGGGAGGAAGGAAAAAAGAAAGACAAGAAAAGCTATGGCAGGAATGATAATAATAATCTTCAGGTGAAAATCTGGAGTTTTGTTTCAATTATTTATTGCTGTATAACAAACTTCCTTAAAATGCAATGACTGAAAACGATAACTAGTTAATTATTTATTTTTCAGTGTGTGCAGAACTTAGAAGGAAATGCTCATTTTTGCTCCATGGTGTATTGGCAGCTTGTTTGGAACTGGAGAATTCAGGATGGCTCTCTCCCATGTCCGGCACTTCAGCTTGGATTGCTGGCTGGGTTACTCCATGTTCTTTATATTCTCTCATTCTCCAAAGCTGCTTTATCTTTATGGAAATTCTCTCTAGCACTGAAGTGTTCTCCTTTACTGGGTGGTTGTTTTCCAAATATTGGAAACTATAAGGTCTCTTAAAACTCTGAACTGGAAATCTCACAATGTCACTTTTACTGTATGAGGCAAAGAAAGTCACAGGACCAGATTGGGATTAAAGGGAGGAGTAAAATATTCATCCTTTTGATGGGAAGGGCAACATGTGAATGCAAGTGGCAGGAACTGCTGGCAGCCACCTGTGCAGACAATCTACCCCAAGTTTTAACAGCCAGTATATTGGAGGAGCATAGAAAACTTTCTCACACTGAACTGAGAAAGTAATAATCTACAAGCTTTATCCTCCCTATTTCACTAGTTATTAAAGAGAACAATAAAATATTTGTTTCAATACATCAGGTTGACCAATGTTAAACAAAAATAGTTGAGGCCAAAATTTTTTCATAAAGGGTATGTTGAGACATATGCTAGCCAGAAAGTACCAGGTTCTGGACCTGAAGTGTGAACCACCAGCAGCAGAGCTAAATAGAGAAGACAAACATGTCTCCTTTTTATACACTAAGTTTGGAGAAAAGAGATGTAAGTCATTTTGAAAATTTACACTAGCTACAGATGAAGTGGGTAGGACAGGTGAAGCAGGAGAAGTTCTGGGATAGTACCATATCGGTAAGGAAGAAGTATTCTCTGCTTCTGAATTGGTTGTGGGCAACAGTCTGGAAAGCTCATGCGCAAGGATGCAGTGGCATCTGGTGGTAGGCTATTCCCTCTGAAGAATCATAAAAACAGCCACCTGGAAACTGATACAAAGTTGCAACTTACATTCAAGAATGTGGGCAGTCTTTTGTGGTTTAGGCCCCAGGCACCTGGCAACTGATAAACTCTCTTTGTCTCCTCCTCGTCTGTTCCTGTATTCTCCTGACTCCTCTCTCATTTAACTCAGGACATCGAGGAATTTTTCTTGTCACCAAAAACTGTTAACTAAATGTTTTTAAAAACTGTTTAGGTGTATTTTGATCGAAGGCATCTATAAACATCTATCAGAGGAAATATAAGCTGCTTTAGATAAATTATGAATCACCATGGCTTTGTAAAACTGGTCACAAACCTGAGTGACTAATGATTGTAACAGTAACTAATTTATAGGAAGTCCATGGGCAGTCCTGAGCTTAGAACCTTAGCCTAGTTTTCTTGGAGCACAGAACTACTGATGAATGAATTAAAAGTCCATTTTAAATATAACATTACTTTGTTTTGAAACATGTTATAATTAGATTTGTTAAAACCGATTTGTGCTTGTATTTACATGGTAAAATTTCTAATAGAAAACTGAGATACAAAAGAAGCTGTCCTTTATTTTCCCCCTTCCTTTCCTTTTTATAAAATTGGAACTGAAGGAACTACATACACACCAAGGCTTCATAAAAAATGTTAAAATATGTTGTGATAGTTACATTTTCTATCATCAAATCAGCATTTCAGGTAGGATGGAATTTGATTACAGGGCTGAATTCCTTTCCTGAGCTATACCCATGGGGTTGGGAAATACACCCAGGGCAGAGGATTGTTACCAGTGAGATGTCAGCCCCCAAATGAATATCCATTGCAGGTTATGAATGGATGTTCTCTGTGTTTTATTGTTTTCAAGAGCATATTTTAAAACACCTAGCAAACTATTTTTCATTATTTTAGTTTCAGAAGCTCTTTTTATAAAATTTCTGGCGGTAATTTTTAAAACATTGAAAATATGTTCATTCAGAATGTGATTTTAAAATAGTTAAAGCCACTAAGCAATTATAAATGGTGAGGTAAGTGATTATTAATATGTTTATTCCTAATACAAAAGGATTCTGCAGTTAATTTTGTTGTGTTCACTAATTTTAGAATTCTGGTGTCATACATTTATTAGGAAGCTAATATTCTAGGTAAGACTTCATTTGATAGCCTAATATAATTATTTCCCACTTTTAGTAAGTAGGCCACTGAGCAAACAACAAAAAATGTTCACACCATAAGCTGCTTCTGCTTGGCTGCAAGTCCTAGAGCTGCTACTGCAACCTCGTTTCTCTCAGGCAGTTGCCACTAATGTGCAATCCGTCTGCACTTTGGGTTATAAAAGGAGAAAAGTGCCTTTAATCAATCACCTTACTGTGCAGAGAAGTGGTGGGGATGTTGAGGGAAACATGGAGAACTACCTCAAATATGAAGTCAGCAATGGTCTTGGCAGAGGGAAAGAATGCTAAGAATCTATAACCTTCAGTGAGTTTTTATTAGTCTCCTTTAATTTTACCTTTAATCTGAAATGCCCTGGAGAACATATCAGACAATTCAAGCAATTCAGGAAGCAATAGCCCATTTCCTCAGAGCTCCTATGGTGAGAAGCACATTCCCTAAAGGCAATACCTTTCATTTATACTGCTTTCCACATTTTAACCTTGGTCAGCTTCTAGATAACCCCTTAATTTGTAATTTTTCAAACAAGTTGAAAGGTGTGCATGATTTAAGGCAACATCTTCCTAGCCAGGAAACTTAGATTTTCTTTCCACTCTTCCAGCTAGTTAGGACCCTAATAAAGGGCTCACAAAATATGTTAATTACCCGCCCTTGGAAACCTAAATGTTTTTGTCTGGCTACCACCCTCCTAGAGAGTTTTATCCACTCCAAACCCCAACACAATCCTCACTGTCATTGCCCTGCTTTTCTTCATGTCAAACATACAACTTATTTCTATTCCCACCTCTATGTCTTTACTTTTGCTATTCTCCTATGTCTTTACTTTTGCTATTCTCCTAGCTTTTGCAAGCGCCTAAACTGCCTTATTTACTCATTATTCATGTAAAATGTATCCTATCTCCAAAGTCCAGCTAAGCCTTTGTAATGCCAATGCCTCCTCCTTAACCCCTAAGGATAATTATTTTTTCTAAGCTAAAGCCATTGAACTCAGTCTATCAAATGATTATATAATGACTTATCTAAGATTTTTGTGATGTTGTGACTGTCAGTTTGCCTTGCAATATTAAACATTTTTTGGAAATTGTGGACTATATCCTTGCAACACATACCAGAGAGTCAGGGGCACTTGGGTGCTCTGTGACTCTGTCCTGTTGACGGGTTTGTCAGTCACTTAGCACAGGATCAATTCTTCTCACTACACAAGATTCCACAACTTACACTGAATTTTTTTAAAATGCTTTTCCTGTTATATGACAGACAAGAGCTTTTTTGCAACAATTTTATTTTATTATTTTTTTGTTTAAAACTTATTTTTCTTTTTTTAATTTTTATTTTTATTCAATTCTTGTTCATGTACAGTTTCCTGTCTTATATTCCCAGCCCTACCCCTCCAATGCTCCCCACCTCCCTCCCATTTCTGCCCCCCACCTTAGTTATTGTCCATGTGTTACCGAACAAGGGTCCGAGGAGGGGGCAATACTTGACCCACCGAGGGATGCCAAAAACTGCTACAGAAAACAGGGGCCCCTCCCAAGGACGATACACTAATATCTATAGGGCTCTTCTGTCCGCCGCCAATTGGAAACACATCTCTCAATGCCAGAGATTTGTGAAAAGGAAACAAAATGTTTATTTAATGCTATTCAGGCCTAATGCCTTCCTTGAAATATTAAAGTCTTTAAGGGTATACACCTACACACACACACANCGTCCTTGGGAGGGGCCCCTGTTTTCTGTAGCAGTTTTTGGCATCCCTCGGTGGGCCAAGTATTGCCCCCCCCTCGGACCCTTTGTTCGGTAACACTGTTGACGGGTTTGTCAGTCACTTAGCACAGGATCAATTCTTCTCACTACATAAGATTCCACAACTTACACTGAATTTTTTTAAAATGCTTTTCCTGTTATATGACAGACAAGAGCTTTTTTGCAATAATTTTATTTTATTATTTTTTGTTTAAAACTTATTTTTCTTTTTTTAATTTTTATTTTTATTCAATTCTTGTTCATGTACAGTTTCCTGTCTTATATTCCCAGCCCTACCCCTCCAATGCTCCCCACCTCCCTCCCATTTCTGCCCCCCACCTTAGTTATTGTCCATGTGTTACCGAACAAGGGTCCGAGGAGGGGGCAATACTTGACCCACCGAGGGATGCCAAAAACTGCTACAGAAAACAGGGGCCCCTCCCAAGGACGATACACTAATATCTATAGGGCTCTTCTGTCCGCCGCCAATTGGAAACACATCTCTCAATACCAGAGATTTGTGAAAAGGAAACAAAATGTTTATTTAATGCTATTCAGGCCTAATGCCTTCCTTAAAATATTGAAGTCTTTAAGGGTATACACCTACACACACACACAGTGCTCCCTTCTCCCAATGTCCCAACTCCAGGTACCGTAAATCAGGAAAAGAGCACACGTCCGTTTTTCAGGTTGCTGGCACATGAGCTGTGTCGCCTGCCTGTCCAGGCAAGATCTCCAATTAATCCAAAGTCATGCGGCACCTTCCACTGGCAAGAGTTCTTTGTGCCAAGTTCCAGTCAAAGTCTCTCAGGCCACTTTCCAAAGTCTCTCGCTTTCCAGGCCACTCAGCCAAAGGGAGCACGCCAAAGCTGCGTGGGCCTCTTCTACCAAAGCCACACTCCACCAAAAGTGCGTCTTTCTTCTTCACCTGGCCGCAGGGATCTCCATTCTGGCAAAGCTACGTGGATTTCCCTTTCACCTGGCCAAGAGGGGGTCTGCACTCTGCTGAAACCGCGTGGCTCTCCCTCCTAATGGCTACAGGGGTCTACATCTTTCCAAAACAGCATGGCTCTCCCCCTCACCTGGCCAAGAGGGGGTCTTCACTCTGCTAAAGCCACATGCCTCTCTCGCAGGCACTCTCTCTCAGAGAAGCAGCTCCCAATTCCATCCTGGGTAGCTGCCACTCCTCCCTGGCCCAAAACTTGGCCACCGCTCTTTAACATATCTATGAAACCAGTTAAAGGTTATAGATATGTTAAATGACCATTCCAGAGGTTAGATGCAAAACTGATGCTATGCAAAACAGCTCTCAATGGCCCTGCTCCATTCATCCCTTCCCCCAACTGACACCTGGAGGGGCGGGGTGAGGAAATCTTAATATTTCCTCCAATATTCCTGTACACTTTGAGTTCTGGACACTATTCCAAATCTTTTCTTGCCCCCCCCCCTTGGCTGCACCCTGCATCACATGTGTCCTTTATACTTGCTCATGTGAGTCTATCCCTTTTCCCCTATGATTTTACAATAATTTTAGACATATCCCTGTAAGTTTATTTTGGTGTGTGTATATATATATATATATATAGTTTTTGGTTGCCACTGCTCTGATTCCCTAATACTCCCTAGACTTCATGTTTTGATTAACTTAAATTTCTATTCCATCGCTGGTGTGCAAGCATCATAATTTAACAGAAAACTGCTAGGAACGCTCCATTCTAGGTCATTATAATAGGATAGGATAGGAAGAAATCTATTTAAATATGCCATTGCCATTCCTCTCTAAATAACACTAATATAAGGCCACAATCTGATTTACTTTTTTAAAAACTTATTTAAAATTTAAAAATGGCAATAGGCAAATTATAGCATGAACCACCAAGCTGCCCAAAATGCTGTCTGTCATTCTTGTGCCAAACTAAAAATACCACATATTGCTTGTTTTTAGGAAATAGCTGTTAAAATTAGTTGTTTTACAAGTGCAACTGAGAGCATGACTGAGAGTGGATAATAAAATATGTACTCATTTAGGGGGAATAAGAGACCCAACGAACATCGTGTCCAAATATCTACAAATAGAACTTGATTGACAGAAAATTTTTATGTAAAGGGACAAGGAAAATTAATTTGATCAGAAAATTAGTGTTACTTATACTTTCAAAGAAAACATTTGAGGAGGGTAAATTCTTGGCATTGAGAAGTTAGTACAAATAAATAGAAAAACTCTTCGGACATCTAAGATTAGGCTTCTCATCACCCTGCTACACTGATGTGCTTGTCCTTACTGACTCTGCCTCCCACTGCCTTCTCTGACTGCACGGTTGTGGGAAACATTCTCTCCTTCTGAGCTTCAGACTCAGCACCACAGTGGCTCTCAAAGCCTGAGAGGCAGGCACCGCTTGTGCCACTGCGACCAGATTAGAACTAGTTAGGTACCCACAACAGAGCTGTGTCTCATTCCTGGTCGCAGAGGCCCCTGCAGTTCTCTTACTTCTAGTCTGTTTTAAGATTTGCTTCTTTCTGGGGTGGCTTTTGGGTACCTTCATTCAGTTATTTCTCAAACACCTTGCTTAACTTTCTATCAGGTTTATTCTCTGCCTTTTACCCCTGTGCTATAATTTACACAGATGATTAAGTTCTCTAGTACTAGAGCCCTTTTTTGAAGTCAAATTTTTTTTAATTTCATCCCTGAACGTGAGATTCTGCCGCTTGGTGCAAATACTTCCAACAGTTTTAGGCACAGGTGGGTGCTGGGACGGCTGGCTTCTGCATCTGCCAGATTTACCCCCCACTTCTGCAAGGAGGCAGAGACTTCCTCTGTTCTCCAATGATCTGGCTCTCTGTGGATTGAAAGACTACCTCACTTTATACCATTTCCTTCTGGTCAGTGGAGGAATACCACAGAAAAAAATTTTTTAAATACAGGAATAAATACACAAGACGGTAGAGGAAGTAGGAGCTACAGAGAAAGCAACCTTAGATGTGTCAGACAGCTGATATAAAGTTCACATAATGAAATTTTCTTTAAGGGTTAAGGCAACTGCTTCTCAACCCTCTTAGGGTGTCTCTTTGAAAAGTGAACATCCCAATAAGAAAAACCTGACCTTTTCACTTAAAGAAAGGCCTTCTGACAACTTCAGGCTACAAACATATACCTTTGAAATTAACCCTATCAGAAGCTATACAAGAGATAATCATCAGATAGACCTATTTATTTCTCATGCAAATAGGAAATATTTCATTGTTCTTTCTTCTACTTTGCCGGTGTAAATTTATGTGCATTTCTGTCCAGATTCTGTAGTCATTTCCATGCAATCTTACATATATGTGAATCTGATAATACTTAATATGAAATCATTCTCTCCTATACTGGTATGGACAGCTTCTTGTTGACAAGGTTGTTTTATTTCACCAACACCTATAATACTAAAATTTTTAAAAGATTTTCCAATTAAAGAAACAAACAATGGAATATATGTTGTTGTACTTTTTATTTTTTCAAATAAATACTACTGATTTCTCAACAACTGGTAGTTCTTCGCATTCTTCCCATTGTATTAGTTTATTTTTATGAGAAATGTTTTTTTTTATCTAGGTAGACTAACAATTTCTTTAGAGAAAATGTATCCTATGCCCAGAATGAGACCATGTTTGATCCAGGGCATCAAGCTTCATGGGGAGCACTGAAAACTACAGGGTTTGTTTTTTCTAATAAACATCGAAAGCTCAAGCAAGCCCTGCCTCCTAGTCCTTAATCTGTGTAAACACTGATCCTCATCATGCACTCCATTTCAGCTCTGTCTTCTTGGAGAAGCCTTCCCAGCACACCCTAAACCATGTAACTGTTCCTGTCCTTTCACTTTCAAAACATTAAAGCCTCTAATTTGGCTTTAATTATATTAAGGCTTTGCATTAATTTTCAAGTGCCATTATATATTATATCCTAAGTAAGAATATAACTGGCTTAAAACAGAGCTATTCTCTAGTGCTTCTGCCACAGCCCTAAAACAGCAGGCCATTTTAACAACTGAGGAAACCTCTGAAAATGCAACCTCTAAACCCGTTTACTCCCATAATATTTCTCTCTTGTCCTACATTCTACCTCTAGATTTTAGATTATGTTCATAGACATCTTCTCAGAGCTATCCACTATAATTTCACTGGCTGGTCTCTGCTGCCCCATCATAGAAAGCAAATATCCCGAAATGCAAATAAAATGATTTCTCACTGAAGCCTTTCATATGTGAGGGGAAACTTAAGACTTTGCAATAAGCAAAGAGGATTACTGGATGTCTTCTCTGTGGAATGTTAGAGCCTCAGAAAATTATTATGGCCTAGAGAATGTGCACAACTGTCTTACCTAGACTATTTTACAACTCTGTAGAGATTAAAGCTAAACCGTAGGGAACTAATGGCAACACGAATAGAGTCTGTTCTGCAGTAGGACAACCCTCGCCCTCCTCGGTAAAAGCCAGTGTTGTATCCACCTGCAAGTTCATTTCAACCTTCCTCATCAATACAGTATCTGTTCTTTGGATTCCCTGTTGAATCTGTTGTAACATTTGTCCAGTTTCCTCATTTAATTGAGTGAATTATCTTTAACGTACACTTATTTTAGATTGGTATGGGACTCACGATTTTACTTTATTCGAAAATTATGTTTTAAAAATAGTCTCCTAACAAGTGCATGCTACTTCCAAACAGCAGAATGTCTCAGGGGGAAAAAAGGTTATTTATTTAAACATATTTTTGTCTTGTTTCTTGTGTTTACTTGTTTCTTCACAATTTCCCTTATTCTTAGAAGAAATATGAAACTAAAGTAATCAGTAAATCCTTCTATCACCTTAGTAGCTATGAAAAGAGTTGTGGGAAGAGTTTAAAGGAACTAATTAAATATGTCTCTAAATGTATCTTGGCTCTAACTAAGTGCTTTTCAGTATAAAATCTTCTGGGAAGTCTCTGGGGGTTTTAGTTATCCATCCATTTATTTGCTAGTCTCTGGACATGATCGTATATTGGGTGTTTTAAAAATAAAATTACCTTCCCTTTCTATCTCGATTGAAGTTAGTAAGTGGGACCAGTAATAAAAAGTAAAGATACATTTTCTTTTCCTATATTCAAAATATCAGTTTCAACCTGTCTTTCCTGTCTTATCTTTAGTCACTGTGCACTATACATGCTGTAATTGTTTTCTTTCTACATGCCGTAATTCATCTCCTCATGACTCTTCACTCTATGCTTGCTTTTTTAATTTCATCAGAATCCAGTTTTACATACCCTTCTGCTCCAGTTCAAATTATACTTTCTCCATTGTATCTCTTTCTGATTTAGTCTATCTCATACCTGAACCCACGAACACTGTTGGGCTAGTCGTTCCGCATCCCTGTTCAACTGTATAAGAAGGGGCTTTGGTCTTGGAACACATCCTTATCCAGAGATAGAGTTCACACAGCCTTTGCTGGGCCTAGAACCTTGTGTGGGAATGTCTTTCCTTGCTTCAGGCTTAATGAATGCTCTTTTGTTTCTGCTTAAAGCATGTGCATCATACGGCACCTCAACACCCCGCTGTTATCTTTGCCCTTTGTGGGGAGGGGACAGGATCCTTCTGCTGTGGCCTAAGAGGGGTGTGCCTAGGCAAATTGCCCTGTGTCAGGCACTGAGAAAACCCCACTGGACATCGGCCACTGATAAAGATGATATTACTCTGTCTCTTCTATGTCAGTATAACATTGTTCCACTCAACACTTGATTGTGTTGTGTTCTACTTGGCAACTCTGATACCAAAATGCAGTGGACACAGGTGTTTGGACTTCTGTTCCTTGGTTACTTGTGTTAAGATGATCTTTGCTTTCTTCTATGTACTCAAAGTCATCTTTTGGGATTGGTAACAGGGTCACCATGCACTACTCCTTCAGGACTGATAACTGGAGTGTCGTAATCTGCTTGACAAAAACTGTCTATAATTTTCGTAGACTACCATTCATACACAGCATTACAATCTTCCTCAGGAAATCCTAGTACAGAGTCTTTGTTCAAATAAATGCTTAATAAGTATTATTGATGACATAAAGCTGTGAATGTGTAGTTATGACAATATTCTACTACTCAATTTACAGAATTCACAGTCAGAAGTATTCTAATAAACAACTGGTAAAAAGAATTATGCCAGCAGAAAAAATTAGAGTAGAGAAGTTGGTGGATTTTACTCCAGTAATAAATTTCTCCTACATATGGGTTCCTTTACTACAATACAATGTTTAAAATTAAGCTCAATTTCCATTCCATTTCATGATATAGCACCTCAACTCACCCAGATGTTCAAATTTAAACCGTCCTTAAATCATTCTTTTATAATATAACCTTAGTTATTTCCACCAATAAATCCTGTTTGTACTACCTCTGAAATATAACTAGAAATGAGCATTTCTCACCTCCTCTACTGCTAACAGCCTAGTCTACATGACAACCAATTATCTCTTAAAATAATGCAAAGCTCTCGTATCTGATCCTGATGCTTCCACATTGCTGTTTTATTCTTCCTAAAACAGACATTATCATTCTATGTGGCACATCACATTTTCCTACACTGCAAATTCTGTGACAGTATCCAATGTTCTCGCTAAAATTTTCTGAGGCCTGCACAACAGTAACCCTGGCTACATCTTGGACTCCAACCCCATATATTACTTCCCACACACTATGCTCCAGACTCCTGGATATTTTTGAACAATTCCAGTTCTGTCCTCCCTCCAGAACTTTCACTCTTTCCTATACCTGGAATGTTCTTTCCAAGATATCTCCTTGACTCATAAGCAATACTGCTTATTATATAATCTTAACTTCTAGGCCCTTTATGTCCTGGCAGTGGAAATGAATTATGTAAATAACAATAGAAATGGGTAAATAAACAAATTCTATAAATGACTGAATGAGTAAAGACAGAACTAATAAATGCCATATATCATTTAATGAGGGGTTTTAGGAATTATGATGGCTAACCAAAAATCAGACACTTAAAAATTCATATATAAATAGTTGCAGTAGTATTACCTTTGTACTTAACTTACTTACTTATACTACTTATAACAAAACATATTTGAATTTTATGGTAAACCAGGATAGCAGCATGGTCATTAGGACTGCAGACTTTGTTGTCAGAAAGCCCAAGTTTGAATCCTGCCTCTGACGCTCTGGCTTTGAATAATTGTCTCAGCAACTACGAGACTCAGTAGTATTGAAGTGGTATTGACAATACTTTTTGTCTTGTAGGCTTTTTCAGCTCAGATTATGAAATTATAGTCTTAGATCAGTGTCTTATTTAGTGTGTGTTCAACAAATAGTCAAGAATTCATTACCACTGTTATTTTTTTTCATAGCACCACGTAGGGAAGAGATGAGGTCAGAGAAACAAACCTTTTTTTGATTAATTTCTATTTGCCAAGTGTTGTTCTAGGAATAATACCTGACTTGTTTAACACTCTATCTTTCTTGTCCTGTACCTTTTCACCCTTTGTGTTTCCTCAAAGATATTTACTTAATAAATGAATGAGTGAATATATGGGTAGGGATTCAAAAATGAAAAAAATAACTCCTGATTTTTAAATAATTTCTAGTCTAGTGAAATGCTTTTCAAAGTTTTCTGACCTAAAACCATGGCATAAGAGCTCAGGAATCAAGACCCAATCACAGGATATAAGTGGAAAAATGGAGGGAGAGAAGTAGCTGAGGATACAGGCCAGGGCTCGCTCCAAAGTTTCCAGTACAATTAAGAGAAGTGAACTAACAGATGCTCTGGAGATCCTAGGAAAAGAGTCCTTTTAAGGATACAACCTTCTCCTTCAAGTGGGAGAAACTTAAATAAAAACTATAGGAGTTCCATTTGCTAGGTATAAAAATTTACAATTATGTTGAGGTATCGTTGGTTTTCTAGATGAGAACAGGTGATACATTGACTTATGGCCTTTCATTGGAACTATAAACCTGCACAGACATAACTAGATATTAGTTTTTCAAAAATAATATTCAAATATAGCTAAAATAGTGGGAATAGAAACTATCTAATTGCCAATACACAAAATGCTACTTGTGCTGTAATCCCACAAGACAGTAACAGGAACATGCATTATTGGTCAACCTTCCAGATTCAAGTCCTCCAGAAATCAGGACACGCATTGTCTTCGTATCCTGAAGCAAAGGATAATTGTTTCTATTAATAATATTGAATAGGTGTTAAACAGTAAATATGTGAGGATTACTAAATATACCTGAGAGAGAACACAAACTACAACAAAAATGTGTTCTGATGTGTACAATCGATATAAATTATCACAGTTTATGTAAATTACATACCAGTGATGCCAATTTCCATGTAGCACACAGTGTGCATATTATTATGTGTCATACTAACTTTATATGTATTTTATTTTATTATACCACTAAACTATTTATGCTTACTTAGCCCTCACTTATTGTTGCTCAATGTTAGTAGAGCATTAGCAATATATGATTGTTTCTTAACTCAGTCCTTCACTCTCAATCATATATAACAAACTATACTTGCCCAGAAACATATTTAATCATCAGCAAAACTTTTACTTTGGCTCTTATGTGTTATGGTCGAATTAATAATTAATAAACCACATTCTCTTATTTTTTATTTATTTATTTTGATTATTTCAATCCACATTCTTTTAGAAAATGTTTACATAACTCATATTTGTCATACCACTAGAACCTGAGGGGGCACGCTGTCCTTATAGCCTTGACAGTATACTTGCTGTATGACTCTAACTCAAATTCCAGAATTGTTAAGAATTTCAGCAGAGTTAAAATTCCTCCTAACTAGTGGAGGATGGCCCTCAGGTTAGCACAGACCTAGTCACTCTATAGTCACCTTTTTCTCATTCCTTCTGAAGGTCACAGGATGTACACTGATGTGGGACAGCATCCCGCCTACCACACTGTCCGTTGCTGCACTGCAGATGACCACAGGGTTCGTTCAGTTCAAGCAGGGCCCACACTGCCCTTCCTACATGTGTCACAGGCTAACAGAGAAGTGTGGCCTGTTGGTTAGGTGAATCTCAGAGGCCATTGGTCCTTTCTTAAAATTGTACTGAATATCCCTCTGTTTAGAACCAAACGCAGAGGGCTTCATACATATCTGTTCCCCTCTTTAAAAGGGGCCCTTAGTTGGACTTTGGTCAAACAAATGTGCTACTACCCCCTACCCTTCAGAAGAGTTGTTCCCTTAGAATCTCTCAAGAAAAGACAATAATGGTTCCATTCTGTGGATCCCATCAGTATCCATGGACCAGTGGCCATTCCCAAAAATTGAAAAGCAGGATAGCCTTTAAGGTTTTCCTTATCGGATGTCATATATTAGTTTGCTGATGCTTTCTTTACTTATCATCAATTACTTGCTAGTAGGACAAGAACTTGTTTCTTTTGCAACACCCATGTTTTCAACTAGAGGATAAGCCCCAAAGAGCAGCAGTTATGGCTGTGTTATTGTCACTCAACACTAACCCAGGGATTAGCATAAAAAAGTGCTCAAAATATTTTGGAAATTACTATATTAATAAATAATAGTTGTAAGTTAAAGAAAACCAACAATTGCACACCCTGTTTTTTACTCGCAAAGGCCTGTTCCTTTTCTCTGACATGAGTGACGAATGCTTTTGAAGACAAGCAGAAGAAAAAAAAATCAGTGAAAATCCTAATTAGGAAGCAAGAAATGGAGAAAATTTGGAAGTATATAAGTGAATAATTAATGAATAATTACTCATCTATTCTGACATTAGTGACTAGGAAAGATAGCATCCCTGGTTTAGAACTTAGATGGCTTTAGGCAATTATGTTTTTTAATTTGTTCTCTAATCTATGAAAAATTTAGATTGGATGCAGCTGTATCACTACCAGATTCTTATTTCTCACTGTAATTGAATGACTTCCATTAGGTCTCTTAAAAATATATACATATATATACATACCTATATACATAAATAACTGCTTACATTCCTTTTTTTACTAGTTGACAAATATGGAGACTGAAATTACTTTACTATGGTGAGCAATGAAGAGGTGAACAATGAGTGAAATTTAAANTGACTAGGAAAGATAGCATCCCTGGTTTAGAACTTAGATGGCTTTAGGCAATTATGTTTTTTAATTTGTTCTCTAATCTATGAAAAATTTAGATTGGATGCAGCTGTATCACTACCAGATTCTTATTTCTCACTGTAATTGAATGATTTCCATTAGGTCTCTTAAAAATATATACATATATATACATACCTATAAACATAAATAACTGCTTACATTCCTTTTTTTACTAGTTGACAAATATGGAGACTGAAATTACTTTACTGTGGTGAACAATGAAGAGGTGAACAATGAGTGAAATTTAAAAATTGTTAGTCAAATAAAAGAATCTCCCAATGTCAAAAGACAACTGCCTTCTCTTTCTAAGGTTTGCTCACCCTTAGACTGGCAGGAGGTACTACTACCAGTTGAATTCTGAGTCCCCTCACACACATAAAATGAATCCAACAATTTTGATACTTTATGTATAAACTGTGTATAAAGTTCATCCTGTAATAATGCAGTGATATTTGCAAAATATATTCACATATTTTATTTATTTTCCAAAGCATAAACGTTCAAGTCAGTTATTTTAGTAGCAATATTAGATGTTTAATCTTAAAATGAAACATCTAAGAGTACTACTTGTTATTTACTTATTGTAAAAAAATTCCTGCAATAGTTGCTTGACATTGTACATTAATGGGATAAATTTTGTCATTCTATTAATTTATTAACATATTTGAAAGTAAAATAATGACCCATGTAATTAAGTCTAATGGTTATTCATTAGCTAAGTTCTATTTTCTTCTCCAGAAATTTCAAGTCTTTTTTCCTCTAGCATTACAATAATAGGAGGAGATATACACATAGAGTTGTGGTGTCTGCCTATGCTGCTTTGAAACTAGGTTGACTTTTGTGACTAATTTGACCAATAGAACTATGGCGAAAGTGATTGAGGCTACATCATAAAATTGCCATTTGCTTCCACTTTGTCTCTTGGGACACTTACTATTAGAACTCAGGTACTGTGTATGAACAGGCCTAGTGTTCACAAGAAGAGGACTCGCCTACATGTGTCAGATGACTTTCCAGCCAACAACTACCATTAATCACCAGACATATGGATGATGCCTTGTGATGACGACAGCCCCTAGAAAATGAGTTACCACCAAGTTCTGAAACTGATGCTACATGAAAAAAAAGGAGAGCTTTTCACTCCTGAGCTCTGCCCAAATTGCAGATTTATGAGCAAAATAAATTACTGTTGCTATTTTAAGCCGCTTAGTTTGGGGTGGTGTTTTAGGTAGCCAAATTATTACCAGAACAAGTGCTACTGCTTCATTTGAGAACATGAAGAATGTAGCTTATTTATTTGTTTTCTAACATTTAAATATGGGCTACTAAAAAAATCAACCTGGTGAATATATTTTTTCAAGGGGTGGCATTGCACAAACCCATAATTAATCTGAAGAAGAAACACATATATAGAGAGGACATATTGTTACCGAACAAGGGTCGGAGGGGGGGCAATACTTGGCCCAACAAGGGGTGCCAAAAACTGCTACAGAACAACATGGGCCCCTCCCAAGGACAATATACTAATATCTACTGGGCTCTTCTGTCTGCCGCCAATTGGAAAGACATCTCTCAATGCCAGAGATTTGTGAAAAGGAAACAAAATGTTTATTTAATGCTATTCAGGCCTAATGCCTTCCTTAAAATATTAAAGTCTTTAAGAGTATACACCTGTTACCGAACAAAGGGTCCAAGGGGGGGGCAATACTTGGCCCACCGAGGGATGCCAAAAACTGCTGCAGAAAACAGAGACCCCTCCCAAGGACGATACACTAAAATCTTAAGGTCCTTCTGTCCGCCGCCAATTGGAAACACATCTCTCAATGCCAGAGATTTGTGAAAAGGAAACAAAATGTTTATTTAATGCTATTCAGGCCTAATGCCTTCCTTGAAATATTAAAGTCTTTAAGGGTATACACCTACACACACACACACAGCGCTCCCTTCTCCCACTGTCCCAACTCCGGGTACCGTAAATCAGGAAAAGAGCACACGTCCGTTTTCAGGCCGCTGGCACGTGAGCTGCGTCGCCTGCCTGTCCAGGCAGGATCTCCAATTAATCCAAAGTCATGTGGCACCTTTCACTGGCAAGAGTTCTTTGTACCAAGTCCTAGTCAAAGTCTCTCCTGGTTTCCAGGCCACTCAGCCAAAGGGAGCACGCCAAAGCTGCGTGGGCCTCTTCTACCAAAGCCGCACTCCACCAAAAGTGCATCTTTCTTCTTCACCTGGCCGCAGGGATCTCCATTCTGGCAAAGCTGCATGGTCTTCCCTTTCACCTGGCCAAGAGGGGGTCTTCACTCTGCTAAAGCCACATGCCTCTCACCACATGGCTCTCTCGCAGGCACTCTCTCAGAGAAGCAGCCCCAGTTCCAGCCTGGGTAGCCGCCACTCACTTCTCCCTGGCCCAAAATTTGGCCACAGCTATTTAACATATCTATGAAACCAGTTAAAGGTTATAGATATGTTAAATGACCATTCCAGAGGTTAGCTGCAAAACTGTTGCTATGCAAAACAGCTCTCAATGGCCCTGCTCCATTTGTCCCTTCCCCCAACTGACACCTTGGGGGTGGGGTGAGGATATCTTAATATTTCCTCCAATATTCCTGTACACTTTGAGTTCTGGACACCATTCCAAATCTTTTCTGGGGCCCCCCTTGGCTGCACCCTGTATCAATATTACAACCCAAATGTCAGAAAAAGCAAATCCTACTCTTTTAGAGTTCTTTGTTCATTTTAGGTTTTATATTAATTTGAATTATAATAGATATTATTAACATTCTCCAAGTGAAAAATTAACTTCCAAATTAAGTTTTATCTCTAGATTCTTATTTTAAAAATAATCACCAAAGTCTGTCTAAGAATATGGCATAGAGGACACGGGCCAGTCACAATGTAACAGGGTGCAGCCAAGGGTGGGGCCCAAATGGGAGCTTGTAATGAGGTCCAGAACTCAGGGTATCTAGGAAATATTAGAAAAAAATATATATATATATGATGTCCTCACCCCCACAAGTCTGAGCTGAGGGATGGGATGCATGGAACAGGGCCATTGAGAGTTGTTTTGCATAGCAACAGTTTTGCAGATAACCTCCAGAACAGTCACTTAACATATCTATAACCTTTAACTGATTTCATAGATATGTTAAACAGCTGTGGCCATGCTTTGAGCCAGGGGAATGGGAGTGACTTCAACCCATGAAGTTACTGGGAGGCAACTCCTTCTGGTTACAGTGCCTACATCAGAGCTTCAATATGATTGGCTCCATGCCATGGGGCCATGCCTGCCAGGACTTACTATGGCAGCTCAGTAAAGCTGGAAGAATATGGGAATGCTGGCAGGTGTAACTGATTGTGGAAGGAGTCATGAATGGGGCTGCAGAGGAAGATTAGCACTGGGATTTAAACCCAGGTGGAGCAGCCATGCATGGTCCCTTTTTGGGGGGACCATGTAGCTTTGGAGAAAGTTGGGACCATGCAGCTTTAGGGTGCGCCCATTTTGCCACGTGGCTTAGGAAGCAGGAGAGACTTTGCCTGGAAGAAAAGGGGTGAAAGGATTCTTGCTGGTGGGCCATGAGGAAATGCCACATGGCTTTGGATTAACTGGAGAGCATGGTGGCAACACAGCTGATGGTCCCAGAAACAAGGGGCTGCCTGAACCAGACTCCTACTTCTTTTCCTGAGATACAGTACTCTGGACTGGGCAAGGGGAGAAGGAACGACTGTGTACTTGCGGGTATTCTAAAGGACTTTAGTATTTTTAATGGAGACATTAAGTCATTACTCTAAGTCTGCATAACTTTTAAAACAAATAATCTCTTTCTTTTCCACCCATCTCTGGCATTGAGAGACATCTTTCCCTGGTGGAGGGCAAGGCAAACCTAGTATGGGGGTAGGGGTATCCCCGGAGCACAAGGATGGATCCATTTGGTAATAGTATATCATTCGCACCCCCCACCCCAGGTCTGTTCTGTAACATGACCAGTACAGTGACATTGTCATTGTTCATACAGGTGCATTCCAGTCCACTTTCCTTGGCTGCCAGCTCACATCCATATAATGCAAACTGTTCTCATTATATTAACAAGAGCTGGCCTTTTTCCAGACAGACCTTGTATTTATTATTATTTTAAAGAAAACATTAGCCAACTTTTAATGTAGACCATAGAAGATGGGTCTAAATTTTAAGTTTTATTAGCTCTCTATCTAATATAATTCTAATTGATTACATTTTAATATGAATTGTTCTAGACAAATAGAGTTATAAATAACTTCCAGGTTATCATGCCCTGTTTTCCTTCATTCCCAGTTATACTTGGGGTAATTTGAAATCAATTAAAGGTAAGCTTACACAGAAGTATACAAATAAGACTTTCTTTTAAAAGCCAACATATAAAATAGTAATGATCCCTCCCCACCCATTACTACTCACTTAAAGACTTGGATATAATAAAGGTATTCAGGTTTGCTCACATGTCTAAATATTGGGTTGGCCAAAAAGTCTGTTGTGTTTTTTCAGTAGAATAAAAGGCATATTTTTAATTTTCACCAATAACCTTATTGATTTGGATATTTTGAGTATGTCAGCTATCTCCTGCAATTGGCTTCTTGGGCGTAGAGACTAGGGGTGTCACTAAACATCTACTAATGCATAAGACAGCCCCAGAGCAAAGAGTTATTTGGCCAAAACATCAGTCATACCAAGAAACTTCACAAACCACTTGTGTCACATTCTCCAGACACCGCACAAATCTTTTGCTTTCTAGTTGCATTGTTACCTTTCTTGAAATAATAAAGCATAATGTGCCAAAAATGTTATGTATCTTCTTCCATCTTCAATATTAAAATGGCTGCACAAAAATTCACCAATTTTGATAAGTTTTTTTAATGCACGCTGCTATGACAGCTGTCACAATACAATCTAACAAAATCGTTTCAAATGAAGTTAAAGACAGCTAAGCACTACTAGAACCACCATACAGAAAAAACTAAATGAACTTTTGGGCCCAGACTTGTGGAGTGAATGAATACATAGAGAAACATGAATACATAGAGATACTCCATGTTTATGTTTGTTATATGCAGCATGCCCTGTGGGGAGGCTGTTTTATCTTTTGTTCTGGAAACCCTAAGGCAAATAATTATCACGTCATCTAACATGTCCACACTTTAGGATTTCTTGAAAAGGTTTTTAAACATCCCAATGTCTAGGCTGTACCCAGTTAAATTCAAACCTCAGGGTGAGGGTGGGAGAATGCAGCTCTGCAGAATTTAGAAAATAAACGTTTCAGGTCTTGGAACTGCATCAACTATAAAAGGTGAAAGAGAGGGGAGGGTTAAGAATGACTCTTAGGTATCTGGCTGGTCCAATTATATAGATAAAGAAGCCTTGTTCTCATAAAGAAAATATTTATATTTGATTGTATTTGTAAAAAAAAAATCCTGTGGATTAACATGAACAAACTGAATCTGAGGTGCCTCTGAGTCAAATAAGGAGATATATTTGCTGTTAGACTTAGAAATTTTCTATCTAAATTCTGTTACTCTACTTTCATACACACACTGTAAATTAATCACATAGGATGTTTACTATTGCCTACACTTACCATGAATCTTCCTAACAGAATGTTCTTATCACACTCTTGCCAAAATTCTATTTGTATTTTCCATCCTTTATAAATACACTAATGGACATTTTCTGTGAGTCTATAATCTGCAAATTATTATTGAGCTTGCAGCAGTGTTTGAAACTAATCATGTGTTTTTCCCCTCACCAAAGAAATTTTTAGTATTTATTTATTTAATATTTATTTAAATATATTTAAAATCTTCTTCTAGAGCTAGAAATGGTTGCATAAAGCTGGGAATATAAGCCTTGAGAAATAATTCAATGTCTGTCACTAGTGGGTGAGGAACAGCATTCTATATCATCAGTTACTACACTATTTTGGTCAACTTACCCACCTACCTACAAACATACATACACTAAAACCATTACTTTCTCCTTACTTCTTTTTTAAAAATATTTTATTTATTTATTTTTAGAGAGAGGGAAAGGGAGGGAGAAAAAGAGGAAAGAAACATCAATGTGAGAGAGAAACACTGATCAGTTGTGCCCCAACTGGGGATTGAACACGCAACCTGAGCGTGTGCCCTGGCTGGGAATTAAAACCAGCAACCTTTCACTTTGCGGCTTTGCAGAACAATGCCCACGCCACCGAGTCATACCAGTCAGTGCTCTCCTTATCTCTTGATATTTATTTTCTTCAAATCTGTTGGCAGTGAGATTATTTCTTTCTCTCACTAAATCATATGTCCCATGTGTTCAGAGCTTGTTTCTTCTTTTGGGTCATAATTATATACTTGATACCTGAAATGATTTTCTACATATAGTAGGCATCAAACAAATATTCACAGAAGGAAAGGATATCAGAAGCAAGTGCTAACTAAAAGTTCTTAAATCCATGTACTCTAACAAATATTTTCTGATAAAACTAAAGAGAGTCCCAAGATGATCTGTGAAGAAAGTTTGTCATTGGTGTTCTAGCCCACAGGATGATGGGAAGCTGTATAGAGCATCAGATTAATGTTGTTTACAATAGAACCACAGCACTTCCCTGGATCCCTGTTGGGAGGGGGGGAACAAAAGGTTAATACTAAATAGAGCCCTGGCCCAGATTCACTTTACAGTGGATCCACTGCATCCATACACATTTCTCTTTTCACTTAGTCGAGTCTCCATATTGGGTCATTCTGGGGTAATCCCTGTCAAAGTGGGAAAGGCCAAATGAAAGCCAAAAGTTATCTTCTCTCAACCAAGAGATTAAATAAAAAACAATATCATATCCCATGGAGTATGGCAAAGATTATTGCCACCCTTAAAGAGCTAATGGCATTGTGACCATCCCATCCCCATTTAATTCATCAATCTGACCCCTGAGGGAACCAGACAGATGCTGGAGGATGGTTGTAGACTACTAAAGCTCAACCATGTAGAGGCATCCCCCACTTCCCCAGAGTCTGCTTCCTGCTACTTTGCTTTTACAAAAGACCTAAATTAGTATCTGTTTTCGCAAAATTGAAAGAAATCTGAACAGAATTTTTTCTTTTCAGAAAAAAGGTAAAAAGTGACAGTAGTTTTCACCTTCTGGTTTCAACGGGCCATTATAGAGGCAGCATGCACCCTGAAGAGAGAAGATGGCCCTGCCAAACTCCTTCCCCAAAACTACACTCAGCTTGTCCGCAGTAAGCCATCAAAGCTTTGAACTGTGTCTCTATCTGTGCTTTAAGTCAATTTATTTTGTGCCTTTGTTAGCAAGATGTGTTGTAAGGTAGTTCAGCTTACCAAAGGTTTCACAGAAATTCACTAGTTTTAGATAGCTGGGAAAACCGGTATTGGTTCCATTAGCATTCACTGTGCAAGATGTGCTATTTTAGCTAAAGAAGATTAGTAAGGCCTCCCATCCAAGATTTGTAGCTATGGGTTTGGAAAAGTTGTTTTGATCTTATCTCAGTCAGAAAATCCAATTTACATTCACACTAAACAAACAACAACATACGTGTACAGTTTTTTGCTGGAGGACTGTATTAACTCTCTTATCTTTTGTTATAATATAGGTCAAAGAGATCTCAACCATCTGGATATCTTGCAAACATTATGTCAATTGATTCAATCACTGGAATTATGTGGATTGGTATAAATGAAGACCAGCTGGTTAGCACACTGGAGACCTTGGTAATGCTCACAGGTTCCAGAAAGTAGTAGCAGTAGATAACCCCTGCAAAAATTAAGAATGTTCAATTCATAAAATTTTCCAAAATGTTAGCAACTAATGGTAAGTCAGGAAATCCTCTCTTACTCACAGAGAAATCATTGTATCTATCTTCTCTATAATAAAGAAAGAAGCACAAAACCTGGTACATCTTTTAAGGTTCTAGAGGCAACAAATTCTATATCTAGGAAAACTCTCCCACCCCATATTCTTGGTGACATAGTTGTCTACCAACATTTGGAGGGCCAAGAGCAAGAAATCTCTACAATTAGGAGCGGACTTTGGTACAAGCAGCCCTGTCTCTTGTACAATGTGACCTCATAGGTCCTATGATTTAACAGTATAGTGGTGGGTATAGATACCATGTAGAGTTTATGGAAAGTCCCAGTGAAAGAATCACAGTACTGGCTGATGTTCTGAAACAAAACCATTCCTTCTTCAGAGGATAAGAATCGGCTTGTTGAAGGACAAATTTTGGTATGATATGGGACTGTTGACCATGAGACACAATCAATCGCATGGCTAGGAATGCTTATTATGAATTGTCCCCTATCAATATTACTAAAGCCCATTAATTGTATGTTGTAAAATAGATGAGATACATCCAAGCATGAGCACAAGCCAGACTAAAAGACACCAGCAAACTGTTTAAGCAGTAGTCCAAACTTATAAAGTATCCTCACTGTTGTACGAGCACTCTCCCCTCATTTATGCGTATAGTTATATAGGAGATCTCATAAAACCTCCTAAAGAAGAATTAAAAATCCCAAGATTGGTTAATGGAACAATTGGCTCAGTATGTAATGTCATGCAAAAATCAAATGGTGGGTACAATACAGCCTCCCTCAGGGGTAAAAGACACTGATGAGAGAAAAATCTTCCTGAATGGGAAGATCTTTGGGTAGTACATCTGACCTTGTAACAAAAGGTCAGAAGTGACTCAAGTTTGGGTATATACGAAAAATGAGAATATATGTTTATTTATTCCAGGTATAGGATTGCCTTTAGTGACCTCTAGGCCTCATCCCACATAACTATCTGAGGTCTTAAGGACTGTATGATTTACTAGACTGGAATTCCATATAACATAAAACTATGGAAACCACTTTACAGAACAGGAAGTGGATCATGGCAACAGACTATATCACATATCACATAATCTAAAAGCTATTGACATAACAGAGCATTTGAAGTGCTAATTGAAGCACTAACTGGGAAACTATACTCTGCAAATACAGGCAATCTGTCTCTGAGGATTAAACACATTAATTGAACAAAAGACCTGTATATGGCACTATATGGATCCAGGAACAAGAAATGAAAGCACTCTGGCCCCAATTACTATCAATCCACTGACAAGTTGAGGATTTCCTGTTTCCTATCTCTGCAAGTCTCTGAGCTCTGCATGATTGGATGAGACCCCCAAAGAGGAACACTTTTGCCAGTAAAAGAAGTCTATTGTATTATATATTTTGGTTTGTCTGGGCAATTTGGACTCTTTGCACAAATAAGACATAATGTGTGATGAGCAATTGACCATAATCATCTGGACGAAAGAAGCGTCCTTGTTTACAAAGAGAGAAAGCAGGAATGCATGTGAAACCAACTTGCTTACTTCTTCATTCTTAACTGACCAATTGTGCCTATAAATGAATGAATACAGCACGCCCAGTCTGATTAAAATATGATCGCCCCAGAATTGGGCTACCGACAGTTGAAGGCCTGGGTCATGTCCCAGGAAAGCCCCAAATGCTAGCAGAATGGTAGGTAACAGTGAGGAGAATCTATAATGGATAAAATAAGAGGGAGACCCTGAGTACCAATTATGTCCCTGCCTTTTCTAAAGTTCCTTTTAGGGAAAGAGGCCCATTGAACTACCAGAAAAACTGGGTCTGAATGTGCTACAAAACTGGATTTGCATGGTGTGAAGGGTGGACTACATACAGTACATACATAATGTTCTGCTTGGTTTCCTTTTCACGACAGATTTGGTGCCCAAGAGCAAGGACTGAAGTTCAAAGACTTCTTTCAGCAGTCAGATCCTTCAGTCTGCCTCAGCTGCAAAGAGCTGATTCACCCCAAGTTCTGTCTAAGCCCAGCTCCACAGCTTCTCACCTGGTTACCTGAGGTTTTGAGGGGCCTGCCTCACTGAGCAATTTCCTTCTCTATCAAATCTTGCTCTCTTCACTTTCTCTTCATAGATTTAAGCCTTAGAAAGCATCATTCACAACTACTCTTAGAGTCCCCAGCTTTAAACAGGATCCCATTAGCTTCTCAGTGAACCATTTTTGTTAAAAATTTATTTTAGCTAATAAAATCATGTGAAAACTTTAACTTTGCAAAGGCAGAAACTTAGCACAACATCTTGCAAATGACAGGTATTCAAACCATGATGGAAGGAAAGGAAGCAAGTGTATGACTTAAAAATCATTTGGAAATGGAACAATCTCTTCAGATTCAAAACTCCTCTTCATCCAAATTCTTAGTGCTTTACCTCTAGGAATATGATAATTTGTGTGTTGTAACTACAAGGTAGTTCAAGCTGGCACTGTCGCCACTTCACCCATACTGGTGTTCGGGAAGCTTCCATTTAGGGAACTAAGAACCGCGGGGACCAGCTTAGTCACAGAGCAGCCCTGTCCGCAGTTCTCTTTTCAGCTTCAAAGTCTCCACTGATGTTATCAAAGCTAAATATATTCTTCAACATATTATATTTGAACAAGGTAACAGGCATTTTGAGAATAATCATTGCCAATGTACAAATGAACTATGAATCTAAACCTTTAGAGAGAAAAAAAGGCTTACCAGGAAAAAACTCAGAATTCAAATGAACTTCAGTGGATTTTAAAGCCATTACTAAGACAACCAAGCACTATTAACTGGACCAAAAAAAAAAAGGTAATTTAGCTTTAAAGAACCTCTTAGGAAAAACTGTAGGAATCCGTGTGAAATTTGAGTCTTGGTTTCATTCCCTTCACTGTTGGTTCACTGTATGTTTTTCTTTATTTCACTTCATATAGCCTTTTTCATTTATTCTGCATCCACACTCATTCATTTCTGCAAACATCCTGACTACCAGTGTTTTGGACTCTGCATCTAATAGGTTGGCTATCTCCTTGTCTCTTAGTTCTTTTTCTGGAGTTTTGGCCTGTTCTTTCATTTGGGCCATATTTTTTTTTTTTTTATTGTACCTGTTATGTTGTAAAGGGCAGGGCCTTAGGTATTCACCAGGGTGGGGCAACCCACTTTGCTGACTTTTGGTGCCGTATGTGGGGAAGGGGTCAGAGAGGGAACAACGCTGCTTGCTCAGGTCCTGCTCATTTTCAGTCACTTCCTTTGCTATCCATAAGTGAAGTAGGCCCCTCTGGTGCTGATCCCAGGTAAGTGGGTTTGTGTATATTCTAGGGCCCTGTGAGTCCCTCCAATGGACTTTCCTGTGACACTGGGAGTTTCTTCCACCACCACAACCCCCACAGCCAGAGGTTTTGAGGCTTTATTTTCCCATGCTGGAACCCTGGGTGGCACAGTCTATCTTGCTCCCCAGTTGTTCCTCCCAGTTTATCTGCATGAGAATGTAGGACCACCTGGTCTGTCAGGGACCACCTTGCCACACATCATCTCTGCCCTCACTGCCCATCTCCACTCCTCCTACCAGTCTGGGTGAATGTTTCTTCTTTAACTCCTTGGCTATCAGACTTTCATGCAGTTAATTTTCTGGCAGCTCTATCTTGGCCTCCATCATGACTGGAAGCCTGATCATTGTTTTACTATATGCGTCAGAATAGTTTTTTTATAAAGCATAGCATAATGAGAATAAAATGTTTACTTCAATTTGTTTAGATTACTTTAGCTTTTAAAATAAAAATGGGAATTAACTATGAAAATTTTATGCCATGAAAATACAGCCTTTTGAAGACTACAAATTAGCCCTTATAAATGCAATAAAAAGAAAAATGTGAAAATCTCAGGCAGAAGCTTCTGGAGTGCCCACCCCTGGGTGCCCAGACTTGTCTCTGTGCCTTCTGCCCCAGGAAGGGCCGCACACCCTGCCACTGCCTGGAGCCAGGGTTCAGAGACTGTGATACTCACTGGGGAGGGATCTGTTGCTTCTCCAACCCTGGGTGCCATGGGAACTATGAACAGGACAAAGTTTGACTGAGGAGGTTACAGATCAGCCCAGGAACTGGGAGTGCAGGGCCAGGGTGGGGCTGGCTGTAGAGACCATGAGGGGAGCACAGTTGGGGAGCAGCAGCAGTGTAGTGGGGACACAGCAGTGGGGCAGCAGCAGGAGCCTGAGTCTGAGACTCACTAGAGGAAGTGGCATGAGCACCCTGCCATTGCCCTGTGACTTTGTATTGTTGCTGGACTCTTCTTCCCTTCCTTCCCCCACCCCATCAGGATGATATGAGACTTGAAAGAAGACGATGCACACAGGATATAATCTATTGATTTGGGAGAGAAGGGAAGTGGGATAGGTGTGAGAGAGAATCGTGGATAGGTGGCTTCCTATATGCGCCCTGACTGGGGATTCAACCCACACCTAGAAGCCCACTCTAGGCAGAAAAGGTCACAGAAGGGGCTGAGTCCCTTAGTCAGCCAGACAGAGGAAAGTTAAAAAACTGTGGTACATTCACGCAATAGAATACCATGAAGCAGAAAGAAAGAACTCCTGCCCTTCACAACAACACCATAGATGGAAGTGGAGAGTATTATTCTAAGCTAAATAAGCCAGGTGGTGAAAGACAAATACCATATGATCTCACCTATAAGTGGAATCTAATCAGCAAAACACATAAGCAAAATAGAACCAGAGACATGGAAATAAAGAACAAACTGACAGTGACCAGAGTGGAGGGTGGAGGGGGATATCAGGCAAAAGAAGGGGAAAGGTCTAGTCGAGGAACACATATTAGGACCCATGGACATGGCCAACAGGGTAGGGAGGGACTGTGGGAGCAGGGGTGGGACAGTGGGCAGGGCAGGGGAGAGCAACAGGGAAAAATGCAGGACACCGCTAATTAAAAAAAAACAATTAAAAAAATCAATCACGACCTTTATTTCTCACCCTAATGTTCATCCCAATATTAACTTCAATTCAAACTGAACCATAAGCTTAAAGGTAGCTGCAGTTTTGATACTATTAAAAGAGAATAACAGTACACAAAATCTAATGCAGTAGTTCATTTTATCTGTCATCTAAAACTAACACTATCTCTACCTTTGTCTGTCTATTGACCTCATGTGTAAAACTACCTGGAATTTTAACTTCCAATCAATTCTCAATCTTGTACTCTACCATTAAGCTAACCCTAAATAAAAGTCTTTACCCAAACATAAAAAAAGTGTCATGCACAATCCTTAGCTTCAGAGATAAAACAACAATTCATCTGAAATACAAAGCATTAGCAAGTGGCGAATGAGTCCATAAATGGAAGAAACTTCTGTGGGTTACAATGCTTACTAAAAATGCAGATATTTTAACCTAAGGTGTATAGGTCAAAGTTAGCTCAGGAGTGTCAGGAAACAAAGTTAAACAGAACTGATTCTGCCCTTTAGTAATGGTGAGGCACTGCAGGCTTTTCTGTTGAGATAAATGACAGATGTCTTCAGATGGAGAAATGAAGGCAAGGAGATCACAGGCTATAACCACAGGTCAGATGTGAGAGGGTTTATACCTAATTAAACTTGTTGGGAAATTGCAAATAAAAAGTAGTAAGCATGGAGTCTTATTCAGAAGTTCATTTGAGCACAAAAAAATTCTTAAGTATTAGGAGAAAAGTATGGACCACAAAAGGTGAGGTTGAGAAAATTGAGGGGGGTGATTTTCAAGGGGGAAACTGGAGCTTCGTGAAGCCACTGGGTCCTCCAAAAGCGTTGCAAATCACACTTTAACCCAGCTCGCAGTAGTTACTAACTTTATGCCTGCTTGAACCCTATAGACTTCACAGAAAATTAAAGATTTCCTTTTTTCCTTCTAATTCCTTTCAGAGTCAACATCATAATTATCTGCATCATCCTGAAAAGATCATGCAGGTTGTCCATGCTATCTATAGAATTCAAACAGCACAGCAAGTTCAGAAAAGGTAGAACTGGTTGTGTGTGTTCTTCAGAGTCCTGTCATCATCAGCTAAGAAACTAGCATGAGACAGACTCTGCATGCAGGTCCTCTTAGTAAATATGCTCATAGTGACACGAGGATATAAAGGCAGGGATGCAAAGTAACCTACCTGATGTGTTTTTATGAAGCGACTCAATGACTGAGTCCTTGTAGGAGATGAAGAATGGACAGAGTCATTCAGTAAACACACACATACACACTGAACACCGATGATGTGGCCGAGTCTCTGTGAGGACGGCCCTAGGAAAGCAGTTGCCACTTCCCAAACTCCTACTTCAAAACAGGCATTAAGTCAATCACTTTATAAATGAGAAATTATTTAATCAGCATTGAGACAACATATGATAGCATGATTATTCTCCATTTATATGTGAAAATTTGGGGAAGTATGGATGGACCTGGAGAACATTATGCTAAATGAAATAATCCAGTCAGAGGAAGACAAATACCATATGATTTCACTCATATGTTTAATCTAATGAATGAATTGAACTAACAAACAAAACAGAGACAGACTCATAGATAGAGAGCAGGATGATAGTTAATGGGGGATAGGTAGGGGCTGAAGGAATTGAGAAAAAAGGAAAAAAGACTCATGGACATGGACAACAGTGTGGTGACTGCAGGGTGGGGATGAGGTATAAGAATACTAAATTGTAATGAAAAAAATACAATAAAGATTAAATTTTTAAAAGACTAGAGATTTACCAAATGTTTCAAAGTTGTCAAGGTGGTTGAGTCATAAAAATTTGTGATCCATCTAATTTCAAAGATAGCTCTTAAACATTATACTATCATAACATCTATAATTTTGAATCCATATGATTCAGAAAATAATGTTACTATTTTTGAAGTTATATGGAAGAGCCAGTTTTACACACGGACTGATTTTCTAAATGAAAGGATAAGTTTAGTCAGGGCTTGACTGTGGTAATGAAACTCAAAACCAACAGTAGATGGAAATAATCTTAAGTTTCGAAAAGATGGAGAATGAGTGAGAGTACATATTTGGGAAACTTCTACATAAAAAACGATAGTCAAAACTATAACAGTGAACAAAATCTCCAATGGAAAGTGTGCAAAGAGGGGGTCAGACGTCTGGAAGCTGCCCTGGGCGTGGCGATAACAAGGAAGCAGAAATGGAATGAGAACCAGAGACAGAGGATACCTTGCTTCACAAGGTCAAGGAAAATGACCCTTGAAGAAAAGTGAGACAAAAAAGCTGTGTGGCTTTTTGGATGTTCAATAATAAATATGACAAAAACTGTAAATCCATAGCGTACTTTTACTAAACAAGTACGTATTGTCACCCAGTGCTTTGTGGCATGAACAAACCACAGTTGAGAGAAAGTGTTAGAATTCGGGTTAAGTTTGTGCTCTCAAACCATGCCAATAATATTGACACATTTTAGAACATAGACCAAAACTACCGGATCTTATAACAGAAGAAATGACCCTATATTTTATGAATATATTTTCATGGCCTGGAAAGTTTGTTGCATAATTTGTGAGATGCTTGATTAAACACGTACTGAGGGCATTTCTATTTCTTAAATGTTTTCTATTTTTTAATTCTATGTGAGGAACTTCTATTTCCAGTGTAATAATAATATAAAACAGAACATATTCAGTAACATATTCTCAGCACTTACTATATGTCAGGACTTTTCAAGCATCTTATGAATATATGTGGCTTAGAAAACCCTGTTGAATCAATGCTGTTACCCTCATTTTACAGACAATAAAACTGAGATATAGAAAGATTACACGACTATAAATTCAGTCACATACTTAATCCATGGTAGAGGTGTAATGCATAACTCTCTATGGCACTGCCCTGCCAATGAGCCAGGACAATCTGTCATGCTGCCGCAGTGAGGGTCCACAGCGAATTCCAAATGTCACGGTTTCTCCATTACCTACTTGCTTAGAAGTCCTTGCTGAAGCTAAGAACAAAATAGTTCCTTTCAATATGAAATGATATTAAAGCAATGATTCCTAATGAATGGGGTAAGCCCTTGGGGGGGGGAGCAGAAAAGAAATGTGTTCTATGTAGAAACAATACAAAACAGTTTTTATATAAGGGGCCAGACACATCAGACGTGGTGTGTCATGTGATGTGAGTTGAGAAGAGTGTGAGGGGAGCCTAGTGTTAGCAACTGAAGTGGGACTGGAGGCCTGTGTTCAAATACTACTTTCACAAATTCCTCATTAGACTTNATAGAAAGATTACACGACTATAAATTCAGTCACATACTTAATCCATGGTAGAGGTGTAATGCATAACTCTCTATGGCACTGCCCTGCCAATGAGCCAGGACAATCTGTCATGCTGCCGCAGTGAGGGTCCACAGCAAATTCCAAATGTCACGGTTTCTCCATTACCTACTTGCTTAGAGGTCCTTGCTGAAGCTAAGAACAAAATAGTTCCTTTCAATGTGAAATGATATTAAAGCAATGATTCCTAATGAATGGGGTAAGCCCTTGGGGGGGGGGGGGCAGAAAAGAAATGTGTTCTATGTAGAAACAATACAAAACAGTTTTTATATAAGGGGCCAGACACATCAGACGTGGTGTGCCATGTGATGTGAGTTGAGAAGAGTGTGAGGGGAGGAGCCTAGTGTTAGCAACTGAAGTGGGACTGGAGGCCTGTGTTCAAATACTACTTTCACAAATTCCTCATTAGACTTTACTGTCTGATCTTCAGGTCTCCATCTAAATAGAATACAATTTTTATTATTTCCTTCATCAGCTACAAAATATTCAGTGGTCTCTTTCCACCTGCTCTAAAAGATACCTTTCAAATTCCCAAACGTAAATGTCTTTCCTTCTTTAGCCTGTTAATTCCTACTTATTTTAATAACCTAATTTAAATGTAAATATAGCTTTATTCAACACCCCAGGCAATTCATCACTCCCTCCTGAGAGTTCTTGAAACACAGAGTGCCTACATCTTGAGATTATTCTGAGAATGAAATATAAAAAGGCATGCAAAAGAACTTGGGAAAATTGAAGAGTGTGTACATATCAGAAGCAAATCTCTTATAACCAGTGAGACAGAGGAAGGGGGTGACAGTGGCAATTTTGTTTTCAGAGGCTCTGCACAAACAGAAGACCCTAAACAATATCTGAGGAGAGGCGGACAGACACCGTCTGACTCAGACTCCCGGAGGCCAAGGCTCTCCCTTGGAAACAACGTGAGCCTCTAATATCAGCCACATGAACGATTTAAAATTTTCTAAGAGCCACATATAGAAAGTAAAAATAAAGAAGTAAAATTACATATGATAGTATATTTACTTAATTCAGCCAAAATGTGGTCATTTCTACATGTGCAAATGTTTAACGTTTTACTCTTTATTTCACATTAGGTCTTTGCATCGGGTGTCTATTTTGCCCTAATAGCACAACTCAGTCCTGACTAGCACGTTTCAAGTGCTCAGGAGTGGCAAGCTGTGGTCACTGTGCCAGACACAGTGCTCACAAGCTGTGAGCAGCTCCAAGCTGTGCAGGCAGCGTGAGAGAGTGAAGACACCCCTGCAGTATTTCGTTTGTTTTAACAACTTCCTCCTCCACTGAAGACCACCTTCTCACCTCATGTCAGCAACTGCGTCCCTGCATTTTAAAATATTCCAGTGCTATAAAATCAGTTTAATGTATTCCCAGCTTAATTTCTCAGATTCACTGAATGAATTTCATTGTCTTCTAACTACATTACTTTATCACAGCAAGCAGAATCAACTTCCTTTGAAAAGCTCAAATGTGCAGAACACACAACTGAAGCGTCAGAGGTACCTATTACAGTAGCCCCTACACACATAGGACTATTTAAATTTAAGCTGATTAAAATTTAAAAAATTAAAAGTTTGGTCTTCCAGTCACATGACAATGGTCAATGGCTGACTGTGACTGACAGCACTTATATTGGACAGAGCAGATTAGGCTCATTTTTGTCATTTCAGAAAGTTCTATTGGACGTGTCTGCTTTTGAAAACAGAGCATAAATTATCTAATGGTACAGTACATTTAGAGGCTAGTAAGTTTCCTTTTCTGACTTAGATTTGTTATTTTTCTGATATTTAAAATGCAAATATACACCTTAAATGCATTTTCAATATCCTCTCTAAAAGAAAGAAATTGGCTTATATAACATGACCTTTTCTCGTTTCCTCTGTAATATTCTTTTAGTGTTGCCAAACATTTATTTAATTAATTTGTAAATAATATTGAGAACTTTGCCTCCAAACTGCAGTGAAACTGCCAACTCTTTCAGCATTACAATTAAAAATATTTTTTATGAATGCAGAATAAAGCAATAGGTCAGAAGCTACAATGGGACAATAGCCGCTTGAAGTTAGTTTCATTTACTGGCTGCTGTTTTTTGTCCTGCATTTAGCTTGATTTTAATTGGCATGAACCTGTTTTCATTACCTTTTTAGTGATTCTACAAAACCATTAGCAAAACTCTACCCGTGATCCATCAGAAGGCATATGTATATTGCTTTTATTACCTTGTCTTCGTATGACAACATTTCCTTACAGTCTAATTGTTAGGCTATTATTTTTGACCAAGCTTTAATTTAACATTAGGCGTCACTGTGACTGACACATGAGACCATCTAAAAATGATGCTGGATGCTTTTGAATGGAGAACTCACTGAGGGTATGTGGACCCTGCCCAATTCAAAAGGACAGCTTTTTCTGTTATATGGGAATATTGTAACATGAGAAATTTGCTTAGTTACCAATAATTTTTGTGGCCTGATCACTTAATTTGTTATGACCCAGAAATAATTTCTAAAAGTGTCCCCTAGTATACTTTTTTCCTGTTAAATATGTCCCTTTCTTTGCGACTGTTTTACCTCATATCCTAATACACAATGAACATCTGCAGTACCAGTAAAGTCTTTTAAAAACCTAAAACATAAGGACAAACCAGTAAAAAAAAAGTGGTTGTAACCATTTCAATTGGTAAGGATAAAAAGGAAAGACTTAAACAGCAATCTCTGATTAATTTTAATCAATTTTATAAGCAATGGAGTATTTACATATTTGAATGTTCTTTAAGTAGTTTGATCATAGATACACACTTTCCTCTATCTCTATAATGGCACATTTACAGATAATTATGATAGAGTAAAAACACGCAAATAAACAATGTAAAACAAAAACTTTAAAATAGGGAGGTGTGACCAAAATAATGGTACTGCACAGAACAAGTGGCAAGCTAAAAATCCACATTAAAAATGGTTCCAACGGTATGTTACCAAACAATGCTTTCACGAATGTCCTGTGGGAACAACTGGCTATGTGGGCTCCATTATCTGACTCCTGGAAAGTAAGCATCAGACGACCCTGCTAAGTATAATAAGATGCAACAAAAACATAACTGAATGAATGTAAATGTACAGAAAGCACACTGAGAAGAGAGAAAATAGACACGAGAGCAGAGAGGAAGGGTTCTTTGGTTACAAGAGTCCTGTGGTACTCGCTCATTTTCAGGAAGGGGCCCAGCACAACACAGGTCTCCATGGATGTGAATCACTTTGAGGTTCCTTATTGATCAAGGAAAATTTGATAATTAATTCAGAAAGTATAATGCAGTATATATAAAGCAGATTGGCTTGAGACAATGTCTTTTTGTTAAGATCTACAAATATCACTCTAACTCAAGTAATCGTATAAATAAATATTTATACAACTCCAATAGTATATGATATTTCATATCCTATTCTACTTATTAGTAGAATAATAGCATTTATAAAATGTACCCATTAATACTTGATACTATATGGAACATAAGAATAATAGGGAGTTTTTTCTATCACTAAAATAATATGTATGTGCTTTCTGTGTGTTTTAAAGGCATTTGAAGCCTTTTTTAAAAGTCATGCAAAATTCTAAATCTATTAAAATATTCAAGTCAGTCATTCTCAGTTTTAATTGTATGGTGCAATCACTTAGGATTGTGTAAAGCTGTAAAATTACTAACAAATGAACAAACCAAATCAGAATCTCTGGAATTGAGGCTAGGGCTTTGAAACCCCTTTAGGTAGAAGGACTAAATGTTGAATAGTATTTGATTTATAAAATATACACTAAATTGAATATTATGAGTGGCAATATTAAATATTGAGAAAATTAATAGGTTGAGCAATAAATGAAGTATAAATATTAGGGAGTATTCTCTGCAACAGTGATTGAAGTAAACACAATATACTAATTAGGAAATAATTATAGAATAGGCTGTACTAACAAACTCATATAAGATTCATGTATTGAAAGTTTCCTCATATGTGTTGTCTAGGCAACTGCAGTTGCAGCTCCTGCTTAACCAAGAAATGACCCTGACCAGAGAAAATGGGCAAGCATCAGCAATTGGCATCAGAACCAGCAGAAACACTGCCTGCATGTCCTGCTCACAGACATCAGCAGTACAACTGCAGATGGAGCGATGAAACTGCATGATGACACATGCAGGAGATAACACTGGAACACCCAAGAGCAGAGCTGAGAAACTGTACAGCACCAGAAATACCTTAGTTTCCGTCTTCCCATGATTCCCCTATGAAAACCAGCCAGGATGCCTAAGATACTAAGATGAGCTTTGAGATGAGAGTCCCCCATCTTCCAGGTGGCTGGCACCAGAAAAAAAAACACTTTCCTTTACATCAGCACCTGCCTCTCGAGTGTTGGGTTTCGAAGTGGCTGGAAGCCAGACCTGTGCTCAGTTACATCTCTACAAATGGAAAGCCCTTTGGCTGATTAAGAACCCTAGCCACATGCCCAGGACACAATCAAAAGTCTACCTATTTTAATTGAAGATGCTACCAATCAAGATGCAAAAGCCTTAAAATAAAAATTATGGGAATAAATTTCACAGGTAGATATATAGGTAGGTAGATTGATAAATAGAGAAAGAGAGAGAGAACAAATTATTTTACATAAGACATTAGCCAACAGTCATTTAACACTGTGTAACAGATGAAGACTGGTAACCAGATGAAGAGAGCTTCCAGTGATGAGATAAAAATCTACAATACTCACCTTTACACTGAACTAAAATCATGTTACTTATTAATTTAAAGTAGTAGTATATTTTGGGTAGGGAAATGTCAGACTGACTTAAGCATAATCAGAGGGTAGAGTATTATGAATCAGATGTGTGTGCGTGCATATGTGTTTATGAGTATATGCCTGAATACATCTGTGTGTTTGGAAGATGGGAGATTTTACTTTTGTTTTTTTTTTAAATTATCACCTGAGGATATGCTTATTGACTTTAGAGAGATGGGAAGGAGAGAGAGAAATATTGACGTGAGGAACACATCACATGTCCCGTACACATCTGGAGCAGGGACTGAACCAGCAACACAGGTATGTGCCCTGACTAGGCATTAAACCCTCAAACTCTTGGTGTACAGAATAATGCTCCAAGCGAGTCACTCAGCCAGGGTGAAGATGGCGGATTCAAGAATTCCTTTGTAATATGTGGGCTCAATTCACAACATAAGAAATTAGGGATCGTCAGAATGTTAAAGGGAAAAACCAAAAAATCAGTTTGATGGGCAGATAATAAAATAGTAAAAATGGCAATAGTACCAATAACATTTATTGATGAATTACTTACTATATTTCAGCCATTGAATGTTACATAAGGTGTTTTCAGAAACAGGATGTTCATATTGGGACAACTAAGAAAGAGATTACAAGTGACCAGACCTAGGGACAATTGCAAAATATATTGAACAACAAACATTTAAGGAGACATAAATAATTCAATTGTGTAGTTAGGGGAGCAAGTTAACTGAGAATAAACCTAAAAGTTTCATGGGAAAGGATCCAGTTTCTCTAGGGATCTAAGAGAGAGAGTGTGTTTGTATGTATGTGAGTGAGAGAGAATGAGAGAGAAAGATGCAAAGGAGCAGAGATGGAAATAAGGTGTTACAAAGACAACAAAAAGGAAACTGGAAAAGAGAAAAATAAAGATGTCTTAAGAGTCTTTATTTTGTCTTTTAAACTTGTACCAAATTAAGTAACAAGAGACCATGATATAAATAATGTGCCCAACATAGGAACACTTTGTACCCAAAACAATCTTATTCTAGAATAAACATAAATGTGTACTGCACAAGGTCCTGAATGTGTTGTGCTATAGAAGATATTTTACCTTTGGGGAGTGTATTAGAAGGACTGAAGGTAAGAATATTTTAAATTTATGCTGTGAGTTGTTCAACCAAAATAAGTACTAATAAAGCTCTGATTTTCACTTTGCTTTTTTTAAGGGTAAAATGTTTTGGAGATTTGAATATATTTTTATATTCTGGAGACTTTGAATACACTTTACAATTTATATTCTATATTTTTATATTCAGGAAAATAAATTATTCAAAGAAGATATTGGTGATAACCTCTGCTGCTTCAGGGGATCCTGTTTTTCTGGTAGGTAATTTCTACTTTATTTGCCTTGTCTTTATGAAATATTTAACAGACGCATCATAGCTATTCTCAGTTGCTCAGTAACGAATCTAGTAAATCTGCAGGCAACTGGAGTCATAGCTCACGATTTGAAAAGGGGCTGTGTCAAGGGCATGAATGTCAATAACAAGTCTATCACTTGTCATATTTCACCAAACCTGAGAACATTTATGGAAGGTATTAATATTAATTCCTTCAATGTTCTCACATGAAGCTCAAGATATTTAGAGGAGCTGAAGAATGAGAATTTCAAAATGTATCGGATTACCTTTCTATGTGCCAAACCAGAGAGAGGTTAATAGTATTTGGATTATTTGGAAAAGGTAAGTGATTACAGATAACTCAAGGTTATATGCGCACACATGCAAATGTACACAAACAACATGAACTAGTTAGAAGGAAATGTATTTAAATTAGTCAAGATTAACTTTTTGAGTATTTACCTTTCTCAGTAAATAAGCTTTTAAATAAATTTATTATGACATGTTCTTTTCATAATGTGACAAGGTTTCATTTACTACAATATGGAAGAGCTCTTTTTTTTGCTATTGCTTTGCATCAGGATTAGTGACCAGCAGAGAAATCTTTTGCATTGTTCTGGGTAGAGTTCAGCAAAGATTTCTTTAACCTCAGCCCTTTGAGTGCTGAAAACATCCTGGGTGTATGAAGATGAGGGATGTTACAATTTCTCATTGTCACACTCTTCCTGCCAAACCTGTCACCTTGACTTTCAAAATTTTAAAATGAGACATGGCAAAATCCCCCGTATGTTTGCTTCTCCTCTTTTTCCCATCCCTCACTACATCATCAGACACTGGTGATTAATATCAAAAGATCCGAAAGAAATGAGTTCTTAAACACCAGTTGTTAAAATATGACAATTTCGTATTCATAAGAAACTTGACCCTCTACACATGTTATCTCTGTGTAGTTTATATGTGACATATAGACCAAAAGAATCTTAAGCTAGGCAAAGTTGTAAAAGTGTATTATGTAATATCAACTAACACTAGAAATATCAATTAACACTAAGCTGGTGGAGGTCTGAACAAGAATAACCACACGCACCTTAATTATAAATATATTTTTCTGTAGCTCGGTAAAACTTGAAAGTAAGAGAATCACTGGGGAAAGTACAAATGTTGAAGTAACTAATAATTATATAAACTAATTTTTCTCCCTGCCTCAGAAAGTCAGTTAACCATTAGCAGTAATAAAATATATTAACAGTCTATGATATAAATGGTAATAAAAAGTTTAATTCAATATCTCCTTATATCATTTTTATGAAATGCTAATTGAGGAAAAATCACAGCTTGAAAATAATAGTTCCTTGTTTTGATTGTAGTTTAAGATAAACTCCTTAATTATATATACTCATGATTCCCAAATACCCTTATATTTGTCAATGGGATTTTTAAAAATTTTTTAATTTTATTTATTTATTTTTAGACAAAGGAGAAAGGAGGGAGAAAGAGAGGGAGAGGAACATCAGTGTGTGGTTGCCTCTCACACATCTACCACTAGGTAGGTCCCTTGCCTGAAACCCAAGCATATGCCCTGACTGGGAATCAAACCTGCAACCCTTAGGTTCACAAGCCAAAACTCAATCCACTGAGCCACACCAGCCAGAACTCAACAGTGGGATTTTTTTTTACTACAATTTAAATGTTGCAATCTTTATTTATTCCTAAACTACCATTTCAAAAAAGGTATATTTATTATTTGGTTTTTATCTTAATTGTTTCCATTTTTTTCTCTTTCTGAATTAAAATGTTAGCTTTGGTTGCCTAAATGACACACATTTCTTCTGATTTAAAGCCAGCTGAACTATCTGATCAATAATGACAATTAGGTTTTGATTAAGCCTAAAAAGAGCAGATAGATAGAGGCCTGCTTTAGCCTCATTAGGATACAAAATCAATACAGAGCATTCTGGAATCTATTTACATGTGTTTTGGGAAGAAAGTAACATAAAATTTGTCCTTCAAGGGTAAGGCTTTTCCTTTGTCTTGGGAGCAGAGAAATACCTCTAATAGGTAATAAAAAAATAATTATTGAGGTATTGATAGTTACTCTCGGTGCACAGGTAAGTTTAAGAAAGGTAGGTAAAAAAGACAAAGATGATTTACAAGAAGGTAAATAGGCTACAAAAAAAAGTACTCACAGTTCTCTGACCTAAACACATATATACACAGGCCAGGGTGTGCTGGAGCTGGTCTGCATGGCTCACTCCACCTATTAAATGAAAATGTTTTGCAAACTGGCTGTTAATTTCTTGATTGATACTGGCCATGTTGAAAGTATAACACAGAAATCACTAATTGTGCCCTGACTGGTGTGGCTCAGTGGGTTGGTTTGGGCATTGTCCTGCAAACCAAAAGGTCACCAGTTCAATTCCTGGTCATGACACATGCCTGGATTGGGACCCCAGCAACCATAGGTTTTCCCTCCCTCTCTTCCTCTCTTCCTTCTCTCTTAAAATAAATAGAGAGACTGGAAGATGGCAGTGAGATAGGTGGGAGTGGAATCCACTTCCCCCTGTGCATGGGTGAAACACCTAGCTGATCTTCTAAGGAACAGAGCAAACAGCCAACGATATCCCAGCATATATGAAGATTGGAGACCAAAAATTGCAGAGGACATTGAAAAATCAGATGGTAAGGAGAGTGCTTCAGGACAATAAGGTCCCTGGGCCCAGTGCAGGGACCAGCGCAGGGACCAGGGCAGCTGCAGCCCGAGGTCCAGCGCCCACGGGGTCTGCCCCAGGATTCTTGGGAGAGAGCCGGGTCCACAGCTATGTGCCTCCCCTGCCAAACAGGGAGGTTTGAGCAGCACCAGGAAGAACCTGGACGCTTGAAGTCAAAGGGGCAAATAAGGACGAAGTGGCAGACTTCAGGGGCTATGTGCACCCACTGAGACTGTGATGCCAGCTGGGAAGACTTGGGCCATGACGGACCCTGACCCTGATAGTCCCTGGTCTGGTTGGAGAGTTGGGCTGTGTGAGAGGCCAGGCACTTGTCTGGAGCAGCAGGCTTGGATAGGAGGAATTTTTTGAAGAGAAAAAAGAGGCACTATGCAGCTCTTTGGGGAATTCTCCTGTAGCAGTTGCCTGGGCCTCTACACTCCTACCCCCGCCCAGCCATGCAGCACTTCTGCAGTGGTGCAGAAGGCCCTGAGCTCACACCCAAAGCCCTGGGGACAGTGTGCACCCGAACCTGCAGGACTGGCGGCTGCCTGTCCAGCCCCAGTAGCAGAGGCCAAATGCTCACAGCCCCGGGAGGGAGCGCGCCTGACTCTGCCACCCAGAGGCACCTAGTATCCAACCCAGGCACCCCTGGGGAAGCAGCAGAGGAGGTGTGNGTCCAGCGCCCACGGGGTCTGCCCCAGGATTCTTGGGAGAGAGCCGGGTCCACAGCTATGTGCCTCCCCTGCCAAACAGGGAGGTTTGAGCAGCACCAGGAAGAACCTGGACGCTTGAAGTCAAAGGGGCAAATAAGGACGAAGTGGCAGACTTCAGGGGCTATGTGCACCCACTGAGACTGTGATGCCAGCTGGGAAGACTTGGGCCATGACGGACCCTGACCCTGATAGTCCCTGGTCTGGTTGGAGAGTTGGGCTGTGTGAGAGGCCAGGCACTTGTCTGGAGCAGCAGGCTTGGATAGGAGGAATTTTTTGAAGAGAAAAAAGAGGCACTATGCAGCTATTTGGGGAATTCTCCTGTAGCAGTTGCCTGGGCCTCTACACTCCTACCCCCGCCCAGCCATGCAGCACTTCTGCGGTGGTGCAGAAGGCCCTGAGCTCACACCCAAAGCCCTGGGGACAGTGTGTACCCGAACCTGCAGGACTGGCGGCTGCCTGTCCAGCCCCAGTAGCAGAGGCCAAATGCTCACAGCCCCGGGAGGGAGCACGCCTGACTCTGCCACCCAGAGGCACCTAGTACCCAACCCCTGCACCCCTGGGGAAGCAGCAGAGGAGGTGTGCACCTATATCCCCACCACAGCCATGTTGGCACCCCTGCTCTGCAGGGCCAACTGGCTCTCTAAGAGGAAGGTGGAGACACTCCCACAGAGGAGAACTGCAGGGCTCAGGGAGTCAGCAATCCCCAGAAAGACTTAACTCAGTGGTGGGGGCACTGAACTAGCCTGAAGGGACAGGCATCTAGGTGTTGTCCTAGCATCTAGGATGCACCCACCCCACCCCCCCGCCCCCCGCGCAGCAAACTGAGGAACTGGACTGGGGGCTGGGCAACTGTGAAGGGTGTGCTCCAGAACTGGCCTCCATCTCTGCAAAACCACAGAAAGGAAGAAAAGTGAAAACAATCCCCTCTCAATCTGCTGCAGCCAGGAAGACCAGCAGAACTGGCTTGCCCGGTTTGAAGCCAGCAGGAGGCTCTCTCTTTTTTTTTTTTTTTTTTACTTTAAGTGAGACAATAAAATCAGGAGCTGTGAAAATACCAGAGTTGGACCCAAAGAGGACTCATCCCAACAGCTAGGACAGTGAGACAAATTTCACTTTGCTACTCTACAGAACTTGCAAGTTATGTCTTTACACAAGAATGGTGTAAGACTAAATAATTAACTGATGGTTTTACAACTATTAACTGTGCTTCCAAAAATTGCAATTGATGAGGAAAAAATCAGAATAACTCCCCTGTCAATTCCAAGGGCTAGGTCTCCACTGGACCTGATATCTGTACAGTATTTGACCACTGCCTCTTGAAAAGCTGTTCCCTCTTTGTCTTCAGAGGGACCCACCTTGTTCTTACCCATGTTGATGGTCTCTGTTCTCATGATTAACTTTTGTTTCTCTCTTCATACAGTAAATGCTACTTCATCCCATGGTTATACCTATGACCTTGACCTTGATTGTGTCGTTGAGAGTGTCCTATAATGTCTTTTATATAGTGAACAAAAAAAAAAGTCTTTTCCTACCCCCACGACAGCATGGATGGAACTGAAAAGCATTCTATGTTAAGTGAAACAGCCAGGCAGTGAAGGAGAAATACAATATGACCTCACCTATAAGTAGAACCTAATCAACACAACAAGCAAGCAAAATACAACCAGAGACATTGACATAAAGAACAGTCTGGCAGTAATCAGAGAGGAGCGGGGAGAGGGATAATAGGGGATAATGTAGGGGGTGTCAAGGAACATGTATGAAGGACACATGGACAAAGCCAAAGGGAGTGGGGTTTGAGGGTGGGAGGCAGCAGGCAGGACAGCAAGCAGTGGGGTGAAAATGGAGACAATTATACTTGAACAACAATAAATAAATAAATAAATTCTCACAAGTATCAAAAAAAAACAACAACAACAACAAGTCTTCTTCCCTCTTGTTCCTCCACCTCCGGGTGGTGCTGTGTATGTCTGCGTTTCACACAACATTCTGCCAGGAGCCCTAGGGTCCCTTTCTCCTGCCCTACTCTCTTCACTGAGCCCCAGACACACAAAGCCAACTGTCTCCTGGTGATTGTCCCGTTATGTTCCCTTGGACAAAAACAAAGCCCACCTTTCCAAAGTTGAATTTACTATCTTTACCCCCTTGTGAGTTATCTTCCTCCACCTTCTCAATAAATGCTTTCTTACTTGTAAGACAAGAAAGATCAGAGACACCTTGGATTCTCTTTTCTTTATTCTCTTTCCTTCATTCAAAACCTCCAATTTATATTTAAAGTATGCTAATTATACAATAAGTATATCTCTTAAATGCATCTTTTGGTCTTTTTCCATGACTACTGTCCTCTGCAGGCTCTGACACTGGGCGACAGTGTGCCCTTGTAACAGCATTTTCCTAAACCAGTGTCTATGTTTTTTCATTCTGTGCCTCTTCCTGACATCAGAAATATATTTTCAGAATCCTTTCTGGATCCTTCAACTCCTTCTCTTGACTATTGTTTAAAGGTCCTCGTTGCCAGTGGAATAAAGTCTTGGCAAGGTTTTCGAAGCATGCTGCATCTGATCTTTTTGGCTTCACTTCCTCAAATTCTTTACTCTTTCCAATGATAGCTGCTTTTCCAGCTCCTTTTAGAGCACTTCCGTGTCCCTGAATTTGTGTTGCTACTCTTTCTGTATCCTGAAGTTCCACTCACTTGATCACCCGATGAAAGCCTTTCAGTACTCAAAGCCCGACCCCAAAACTCAGTCCAACAAGGCATCCTTTTTGAGCAATCACCCAGCATTCCTTTCTCTGAATTCTTCTATTTTGATGTGGAATATTTTGGAGTTCTACATCATTCCAGCTTCTTTTGTTTTAAGAAGAATAAACTTCTAACTCCTACCATATTCTATTTCTGAAATTATATGTCACCCACTATGGTTTTTTTCTATCAAATTTGAAAGACAAAATTCAATTTATTTTTTTGTCTCTAGCATGTTTCCAAGTTTCCAACACACAGGAGACACAAAACAAGTTACAGCTGATAAATTCTTGTGCTTTTGCTGGGATTTCTTTATGTTCTCTTGTTCCATGTTACATGGGACTATTTAAAGACACATTCTAGCTTCTTCAGTCCCAGGTGAAAAGCCAGTTGAATACTAAAGAAGTTTGATTTAATTAGTCTTAGCATGCTCTACCCCTTATTTAGAAGGTGGGCTGAAACAAATACTCTCAAAGCAATTTTGGTACTTTTTGTGAGATAGTCTATCAAGAACAGATTGGAGTTCAAATCTGATAGACAAAAATACATTATTATTATTAATTATTGACTCTACTTATTTTTTACAGCTTTGCTAGTCTTCTTTGATTGGCCAAATAACATATCCAGTGTATCAAGTTGGGAAGAGCAGAAAATTTTAAAAATTCAAATTACTTATTATAATAATAGCAAGCACATACTAAGTGATATATACTATCCTATTTAATCCATAACAACTGCATGTTTAATTAACAAAACAACCCTTGTGGTAAGCACTATTAATAGACACATTTTACTGAGAAGGAAACTGAGGGACAGGATAGTTAATAGACGTGTTCAAATCACAGAGCTTACCAGCATGAACCCAGGCACACCGATCCCATGTGCTGTGCTCTCTTGCTGTGCTGTACTGTCTTTCATTAATAGATGGCAGTCATATGCAAAAGTAAATACACACAGAGCCAAATAAAACAGGAGCTAAATTGTATAAACAGTCCAGCAGAAAGGCAAATGAAAGAGCGGTTAATTTTGTTTTCTTTTCATTTTTTTTAATTGTACTGTTTTGTCCATTACCATTTACCCCTCTTATCAGCCCTACCACGATCACCACACTGTTGTCCATGTCTGTGAGTCTTTTTTCCTTTATGCTCCATCCCTCCACCCCTTAAGCCCCCCAAAGCAATTCATTTTGGCTGGAAAAACATCATAAACTGATTCTGATGTGAGAGGGCCACTGGAATCCACGTACTCATAAGCAGCACTGTGATGCTCTCCCATTGTGAAGGCAGATCGTGGCCCCATGGCTCCCATTGCTGCTTATTTTTCCGCACTCCCATCCTCCACCAACAGCAATGCCCATACCCCTCTGACTTTGCCATCTCTCCTCCACTCTTCCTCACCAACCAACAGACAAGTCTTGGACTTTCACTTGCTGGAGTTTGTGCTTAAGTGAACAGAACCTTGAGCCTCAATTTTTCTTATCCATAGCATGGTGATAATTGACAACTCTGATCCTAGGATTCTTATGAAAAACATTTGGCACTAGAGCTTCTGCATACTGAGTTTATGTTATTTTGGCTACCAGTTTAGCAACAGGAGTGCTAAGATGTGAAAATTAAACCAGGTGATATATACAAAATTAATAGAATAATACCTAGCAAATAATAATATCTAATAGAAATTGAGTTGCTTATTACCCTTCACTTTTCTCCAATTAGAAAAGATTTATTTTCTCACAAGTAGATAAATGGAATTATCTTTCTAATTCATCTCATAGCCCCAAATCTTCCTTACTTACTTGCCAGAAGTTATGGCTAAGGGATTATTAGGCAGCAAATTTCCTTAAGGAAAGGCTATTTACTCACCACATTTATAGTCCTTTGCTTATAATACATTTGTGACAAAAGGCCTTTACCCTTTTCTGTTTCATTTTTGTTTGTTTGGCACATGTTTAATTGAGGTGAGGGCTGGGTTCCTGGAGAAAAGAAAGAGGAAGAAAGGAAGTGTCAAAACTGACTTAGCTTTAAGGGATTAGCATTAAAAATCAAACAGGATCTATTTTTCATTTTTCTAGTATGCAAGAGACAAAGGAGGGAGTGTGTGAGACTGTACAAATGTATGTGCACATGTTGATGGAGGTATGTACTTGGCATTTAAAACAATTTTTAGCCAAATGCAGAAAGTAGTCCACTATTTTTCTTATCCATAACATGGTGATAATTGACAACTCTGACCCTAGGATTCTTATGAAAAACATTTGGCACCAGAGCTATTTGTAGTCCACTATTCATTATATTTCCCTAAACTAGAAGTCTCTCTTGCAGTTTATTTTGTCTTTTTTATGTGGTTCTTTCCTTCCTTTTCTTCTTTTGCTTTTAAGATACATTGCATGCAGGCTTCCTCCCACAGAGGGAAAGGGAGCCAATATGCCAACTGGCCCTGCTCCTCGAGAGGTTTCCAAAGAGCCAATGGGAGCACAGAGCTAATGGTGTCAATGTTAATAACATAACCAAAACAAGTACAGAAAAAAATTCAAACTCCACTGACTTGCAGAGCTGCACCTTGGGCTAAGACAAGACAGGCCAATCAGAGATGACTTCAATCTGGCAATCAGAGGAAGAATGGAATCAATAACAAGGATAATCATGGCATTTAGGGCAGTGATAAGTGGTTCTATGACAGCACACTGATCTATCCTGAAGTGCTCTTTTTCAAAAGGTAGCCAGTTATAAATCATCCTCACAAAGCTCATTATCGACTTCAAATCCCATTCACTGGGTTTCATGTAAGCTGCACACAGCGATACTTTGGAGCATAGGCAGTAAGGTTCACATTGATATGCTTAGAATTTTTCACTCCTATATTCTCTGCACAATGTTCAACTTTCTTTGCCAACTCTAGTCAGTATTTTTTACATGAACTAAAATTGTTACTATGCATTTGGCTATTAAAATTTAACATACAATATTTTAGTAATAATCACAATTATATAAAGTAACAAGGGCAGTTATTACTATCCCAAGTGTTCAGAGGAATGATGAGTACTCAGATTATCAATTTATGTAAAATAACTCAGCCAACATTTGACATCTCTGCTCTTTCCAATCCCGTGTTCTTTCCAACTTCAGTCGGCCTTAGCGATTGCAACCCTTCTACTTGTCCTGGCCACCTTCCTTCTCTGTCCTCCGTCCCTACAAGATTAAACTGTTATCACTTTCCCCAGATCCCAGAGAACTCCTCAGCAACTCCACAGAACAGGATGTCAACTGCATAGAAAAAACAAATTAAGGTTTTCAGGTACAAACACCCTCAATTTTCCATTTCATTATTTATCTACATCCACATACTCATTCTTTTTCACTTTCATTGCAAAAGAAATGTACAGGCTTCTGATTAACCAATTCTTCTGTCTCCAATTATGTTCCCTTCCCATTTTGGAACACTGTACCAACTGCTAGTCTCTATTTTTTCTTATTTCTCTGTGTCCCAGTCTGAACTTACCAGGCAAGAGACTTTGAAACTCAGATAGAGAAGAAGCTTACCGAGTACTCGGAAGATCAACACGTAGGAGGGGTGATGCGAGCAGGACTAAACAGTGTGAGAAGTTAAACTGCAATGCAGTGGCAACAAAGCCTCAGCATTTCCTAGAGGAGCTCTGGAGCTGGCTGGCTCTTCAAAGTTTTCTCAACTGAGGCAAAGGGTTGAACTTTGTATGCCTTCATCAAGCAGTCATAGAACGTGGGCTGACCTATCAGAATGGTTTTCATCCAAGAGAATTTCCTTCAGCCCACAACAGTCCTTGGAGAAGCTCAGTTCTGAGTTACAGAAGCCAACACTCTGGGCACATGAGGGAGCAGCACAATGTTCACTATATTCTCTGTTTTACTGTCTAGATCTTTATTGCAATTTAAGACACTCACATGTCAAAAAGAGGGAAAGGGACTTCCAATTTTTGCTAAGTATAATTCTATAGTGCTCTCTCATTTCTCAAATACCCAACAGAAACATCATACTTCTTCTTACTGTTTTTCCCTTTCTATCTTACTTCTTGAAATAATTTTATTCTGTATGCTCTCTTAAAAACTCTGTTATGTATTGATACTGTAATAGCTATCACCTATAGTCTAATAGCTCTCAAACCTATACCTTTAATATGGAATTCTCCTCAGTAGTCTCGATTAATAGACCTCTCAATGCCAACTGGGAATTTCACCCTGGACACTGTGCAGCCCTATAAATTCAAAATGTCCAAAAATGAATGGTGTCAGTGATTGTTACCCTCAGCAAAAGCCCCCAAATATTGGACTTCTTTCAATGTCATCATTAAGATTTCAACATGTTGCATAAAAATAAAGCATGGGAAGGTGCCATAGTGTCATAATATGACTTCTGCACAAACACTGTACTCAATATCCAGAATTTAAGGGTGGGGTTGAAGAGGTATTTCATACCCATTAGCACTAAACTGTGTAAGAGGATAGGGGTTGCCAGTAAACTGATACCTCTTCTCACCCAACTCAGTTGCTTAATGCAACAAAAGTTAGGATCTGGTCACACCGTGCATCCTATCCACAATGATTTGGGACTCTGCTACAAACTCTCCCTCAATAACCTCATGTGATAAAGATATCAGCATATTTTTAGCTGAAACTACACCTTCTTGGTTACTATGTAAGGGAAAAGCAGATATTAGAGAATCATGCATTTTCACTGTCTCAGCCAAGCTGTGGTAAATATCATTTGTACTCACATTTTATGATAGGCACAGATGACATTCTCAACTGCAAGTGGTCTGAGAAGTGCAGTCTCCCCTGTGCCTGAAAAGGGAAAAGAACCAGATACCAGTCTATAATATGAAGTAACAGTATATTTTATAAGCACTCATAAGAGATGTCTTTTCTTCTAGCTCTATTAGAAAACAGAAAAGAAGAAGGTAAGATAAATACAAAGGGAGCTAAGCAGTGAGCTTCAAAAAAATAACTGGAATAATTAATCTTGGTATCACCTACTTCTACACCCCGTTCACAGAGTCTGTGCACCAGCAGAAACACTCCTATTTGCTGCTTCTTTCTAGAGCATCAAAAGTGAGAAAGGTGTTACAACATTTATGCTCTTCATTTTCATTAAGAATCAATTTAATAACAATTGATTTCTGGCAACAATTGTTTTAAAATATTCATTTTTATTTTCCTAACTGACATATTTGTGCAAAAAAATTTCAGCAACCACAGTCAATCATGAAAATATTATTCAGTCACCCATTTTCTGATCTGTACAAAAAGAAACCAATGATTTCCTTGCTTCATGTGAACTTTATTCCAAGAAACTGAAATTTATGTGAGTGAATGCCAAAAAATGAATTTGTAAAAGGAGTTAAATTTATTTTTACATTTTTATAACTAAGCAGCCTAATTTCTAGATGATTTATCTTTTTTGATGCTTTCTGTGTAAGTGAAGAATTTTAAGATGAATAGGCTGAAATACAATAAACCTTGAAGTCTAGTAAGATTATCCATATTTTGTCATGTATAATGTGTACTTTTTTTACCCAAAATGAATTATACAAGGGTGCTACTAATTCCATGTCTACATAAATATTTTAAGTCCTTTATTTATCTTTATGCATTAAAAGTGTAGCTCTAGAAAGCAATATCCATATGCAAAATAATATCCTGGAATACAATAATCAGTTTTGTTTCTAAATATAAATAAATAAAAATTGAATAAAAAAGATTTTCTCTGAGAGTTTGGGCCTAAAATGTGGGTGTGCATTATACATGGCAAAATACAGCACTTTTCTTTTTTCGCCTCCTGGTTGAATCTTAAATGCTTATCCGTTGTTGTCCTTAACCAGAAAAGTGGGGGCAGGGGGAGATCATTACAGCAACTTCATGGATATCCTGTTTCTATACTCTCCTCAGTACTGGTCTCTTAATATCTGAAAGTGTGTTCCCTCTCTTTTTCTCTTTGCTATCTTTTAGTGAACATTTATAGATCACGTGAACTTATTAACTATATATATATTTTTAAATATAGTAGGCGTTGTTCTATATAGCATGAAAAAAATAATAAAATTTTGAGTTATAAATCTGCTGTATAACATTGTAAGTTTATTAAACATCAAAAGAATGAATTTTATGTCATTCATGGGCTTCATACTGTGAGGACAATTGCCCAAAATAATGGGTGGTCATTTGTAATAATCAGATCTCATAAACATACGTTTTAGTGTCACCACTCAATTTATTAACACCATATGCCTTTAGTCTAATGTCTGAAAATAAAATCACACCTGTATGTAGCCAACCCATTTATTTCTCCAAATAGATACTCTTTCTTGTGGTTTTAATAATGTGAAATTCTAGCTAAATGCTAAAGACATAAATCCAATGTCTTAATTCATTATTTTAAGATATAAGTGATAAGTAACCGAAATAAAATTGGTTTAAATAAGAAGGAACACGTACTCTTTACTTTGACTCTTTATGGTGTATGCAGGCATGAACCAGTAACTAACCTACTACAGAGTAACCCGACTTGGCCTTGTTACAGTAACCACTGCACTCATCAGTCTCGGCAAGAGCATGCTCTCAAGCTATCTTCTTTGGACTTTGATTACCTTAAAAAAGCTAATTTTACTATGTCAGTATGGCTGTGATCGAGCAAAAGGACATTATGCATATTACATCACCTTCAATGACAACAAAAAATCCAGGTATTTTCAGAAATATCACTATGCTTTCCTCTAATTGGACAGATTTGGATCATGTGTAGCCCCCTGGATTTACCTCCACAGGGACTGCATGAACTGATCAGCATTGTACAGTATGTATATACATTGTATACACTGCATACATTATCATTCCAGCCTGAGCATGGTGTCATCTGAATTATTTAATCTACTCAGGGCTCAAACTGAAAAACAGAGCCACCCTCAAAAGCCTGTAAAAAACACATGGCACTGTGAGTATAGTGGTTACTGTAACAAGGTAGAATAAGGTTGCTCTTAAGTAGAAAGCGGAATATCTCAAATAACGAAATTATTTTCAAGTAATGAAAATATGCATTGAAGTGCTGATTTAACATAATTTTCCTTGAAGATTGAAATTATTTTTGGCTATATCCATGATGATCAAATTTGTTGACGCTTTTTAGTGCGAGAAGGCACTGAAATAACATTATTTTCTTTTCAATATGATTTCCATAACAGGGTACATATTGCGGTGTAGCTACATGAAATTTAATTTAAAAAAATCACACAACTTCTTGAGAAATATACCCATTTAAGTAGCAATAGGAGACAGTATTATAATTATTTCGGTTCTACACAGCTCACAAAATAATTGACAGTCAATATCCTGCTTATATTTCATTTTTAGAAGTTACATTGCTTCCCCATCAGTGTCAGTGTCCACAGCAGTCTGTCAACCATTATACTTGATGTACTTGGACTTCACATTCTATTTTCACATTCAGCAATACCATTTTAATGACTTGCTTTTGCCTAATCTGTCCTGTTTTTTTCTCACAGTGATCTAACCAAACAACATAATAAATTAAAATGGTTGATTATGCTGTTGAATCTCAATCTTTTGTGTTGGCTCCTATTGTTTTACTCAGAGATTGGGTAGGTATGACAATGAACAACCCCTACTTCCACTGTATGACCTCACAGGGAACTTTCTTTCACAAAAACTCTCATTAAGTCATTACTGAGGGATAAAATTCCTCGGTTTGGGGGGTAATTTCTAGGAACTCTTGTATGTAAACAATGACCAAATCTGAGATTCACCTTGAAAACTGTTAATTAACTAACTAAACACCCTACTTAAATTAAACATGGTGAACTATTTAGGTATGATACAGGTCTTTCTTTAAAAGGAATCACTTCATATCTGATAGTAATATTTTACCTATTTGTAAAAAACAATGTAGGTCATATGTAAGGAAGTAAAATATAAAGAACAAAGCTTGCCATGCAGACACAGTTACTCAGTTACTATTATCATATACATTTATTTTTTCTTTCTCTCTCTCTGTACTATATTTTGCCATGTATAATGTGCACCCATGTTTTTGGCCCAAACTTTCAGGAAAAAATTTTCATTTTAATTTTTTAATTCAGTTTTTATTTATTCATATTTAGAATAAAATTGGTTATTATACTCCAGGGTATTATTTTGCATACAGGTGTCATTATTGGTTTCTAGAGTTACACTTTTAGTGCATAAGCATAAATAAAAGAATTAAAAACTTTCTATAGATACAGAATTAGTAGTAGCTATGTGCAATGTGCATCCTTATACCTCCCTCAAAATTTTGGGAAAAAAGGTGCACATTATACTTGGCAAAATATGGAGTAAATATGTTTGCATACATGTCTAGGAAGTAGGATGTCCTTTTAAGGAAGAAAGAGGAGATAGATCAGTGATAATGTACCTAAAATGCCAAAAAGTCACCTGGCATCTGTCTTCTAAAGTGTTCAGTAGACTCTTTTCTTAAGGTCTATGAATAGCTTACCTAGACTTCACATTAACAGTTTGCTTAATTCTTTGACATACAGAATTTTAAAATGTATACTTCTTTCATTCAAAAATTTGTACTGAGAACCTACTATTTTCTATGTGTTATACTAGGTTCTGGGGATTTTAATGTTGAATAAAGTAGTTAAAACTCCTGCTGTGCTAATGATTCTATTGAGCTGGAAAGAGATAGATATTGTAAACAAACCACTGATACTACAATATCACAAAAGGGAAACGCAGAATTCTGTGGAATTCTGTAGCCGAGGGACCAAATCTAGTCTGAGATATTACAGAAGACTTTCATGAGAATACTAAATTGAGCCTAAAAGAGAACAGGAGAATGAGTAGGCATTAACTAATGACAGTTACCACATCTTTAATTATCCCAACTGGACACTTTGGAACATTAAAAGTGACATCAATAATAACTATGCCAAAAAATAACATGTGTTAATTGAAACTGTCACGGAACAGCCAAGAAAGTCAGGAATGTTATGCTTTTACAAAGTAGAAATGAATTTTCAAAAGCCTTTTTATATTTAAGACTATGAGCTCTGAAAGACTTCAACAGAACATATACATATGGTCATTAATATGTTATACCAGTCATATTTTGAATCCCAAATTCATTTCATTAGTATGAATTAATGTGGATAAGTAAAGTTTAATGAAATTTCAGAGCTGTTTTTTCAATTCCATTTTAAAAAGGGGAAAAATACATTAAAAGGGGGGGGAAAGAGGAAACAGAGGAAAAAAGTGTGGAATACCACCAAACAAAAACAGCAGACAGAATCACAATGGAGAAGAATCAGTGGAGGCACAGAAATACCAGAAAACAAAAGATAAAATGGCTATAGGAAATTCATATACATCAATAATTACCCTACATATAAATGGACTGAACTCACCAATAAAAAGGCACAGAGTAACAGATTCCATCAAAAAACAAAACTCAAACATATGCTACCTTTAGGAGACAGATATCAGCTGCAAAAACAAAAACAGACTCAAAGAGAAAGGGTATGAAGTAATATTCAAAGCAAATGGAATTCACAAAAAAGCAGGCGTAGCCATATTTATATCCAACAAAATATATTTTAAGATAAAAAAGGTAACAAGAGACAAAGATGGTTATTTTATATAATTAAATTAACATTTAATATATTACATATTAAATGTTAAGTCCCCCATTTTTTCTTTTTTTTAAGATTTTATTTACTTATCTTAGAGGGGAAGGGAAGGAGAAAGAGAGAGAGAAATATCAATGTATGGTTGCCTCTCATGTGTCCCCTGCAGGGAACTGGGAACTGGCCTGCAACCCAGGCATGTGCTCTGACTGGGAATCGAACCACAATCGTGTGATTCACAGGCCCATGCTCAATCCACTGAGCTACACCAGTCAGGGCCCCCCTTTTTTCAATACAAAAATATAAAATATATAAAGCAACTATCTAAAGTGAGAAACTTACAAAAACATAGTCATAGTGGGGAATCTAAATACTCCACTGACAAATCATGCAAACAAAAAATCAACAAAGAAATATTGGCCCTAAATGACAGAGATGGACCAAATGGACATAGTTGACATTTACAGAGGCTTTCATCACAGAACATCAGATTACACATTTTCCTTACCTACAGATGGAACATTCTCAAGGATAGACCACATGTTGGGAAACAAAACTAGCCTCAACAAAATTAAGAAGACTGAAACCATGCCAAGCATATTCTCTGACCACAGTGCTTTGAAATTAGAAATCAATTCTAAAAGAGAGTCAAAAAACCCATGAATATGTGGAAATTAAACATACTACTGAAAAATGACTAGGTCAAAAAATAAAAAGTGAGATCGAAAGATATATATGGACAAATAAGAATGACATCACAGACTATTCCAAAAAATCCAAAAGGAGGGAAAACTCCCCAACTCTTTTTATGAAGCCAGCATCATCCTAATTCCAAAGCCAGAGAGAGATACAACAGAGAAAGAAAACTACAGGCCAATATCACTGACGAACATAGATGCTAAAATCCTCAATAAAATATTGGCAAATCGCATCCAACAGTACATCAAAAAGATCATACACCACGACCAAGTGGGATTCATCCCGGGGATGCAAGGATGGTTCAATATTCATAAATCAGTAAATGTAATACATCACATAAACAAAAGCAAAGACAAAAACCACATGATCATATCAATAGATGTGGAAAAAGCTTTTGATAAGGTACAACACCCATTTATGATAAAGGTACTCAGAAAAAATGGGAATAGAGGGAGCAATCCTCAATACAATAAAGGCCATATATGAAAGACCTACAGCCAACATCATACTCAATGGGCAAAAACTAAAAGCTTTTCCACTAAGATCAGGAACAAGACAAGGTTGTCCACTTTCATCACTTCTATTCAATATAGTATTGGAAGTTCTAGCCATAGCGATCAGAAAAGAAAAGGAAATAAAAGGCATCCAAATTGGAGGGGAGGAAACAAAACTGGCATTGTTTGCAGATGACATGATAGTGTACATGGAAAATCCTATAGCCTCTACCCAAAAACTACTCAAACTAATAAATGAATTTGGCAAAACAGCTGGATACAAAGTCAATATCCAGAAATCAAAGGCATTTTTGTATACCAACAATGAAACAGCAGAAGCAGAAATCAAGAAAACAATCCCATTCGATATAGCAAAAAGAAAAATAAAATATCTGGGAATAAACCTAACCAAGGAGGTAAAAAACCTGTATGCAGAAAACCATACAACATTGAAGAAAGAAATCAAGGAAGACATAAACAAATGGAAACATATACCATGTTCATGGATTGGAAGAATTAACATCATCAAAATATCCATACTACCCAAAGCAATTTACAGATTTGATGCAATACCTATTAAAGTACCAATGGCATATTTCACAGACATACAACAAACACTTCAAAAATTTATATGGAACTATAAAAGACCCCAAATAGCAGCTGCAATTTTGAGAAACAAGAACAAAATAGGAGGGATCACAATACCTGATACCAAACTGTATTACAAGGCCACTGTAATCAAAACAGCCTGGTACTGGTATAAAAACAGGCACATAGACCAATGGAATAGAACAGAGAGCCCAGAATTAAACTCAACTCTCTTCAGTCAATTAATATTCGACAAAGGGGGCAGTAACATAAAATGGAGTAAAGATAGCCTCTTCAACAAATGGTGTTGGGAGAACTGAACAGCTACATGCAAAAAAATGAAACTCGAGCACCAACTTACACCATATACCAAAATTAATTCAAGGTGGATAAAAGACTTAAATATAAGCCAGGAAACCATTAAAGCCCTAGAAGAGAACATTGGCAGGAAAATCTCAGATATTCCATGCAGCAATATTTTTACTGATACATCCCCTAGAGCAAGGGACATAAAGGAAAGAATAAACAAATGGGATCTCATCAAAAGTAAAAGCTTCTGCATGGCTAAGGAAAACAGTATCAAGACACAAAGAGAAGCAACTGTTTGGGAAAACATATTTGCCAATGATACCTCAGACAAAGGTTTAATCTCCAAAATATACAAAGAACTCATTCGACTCCACTCAAAGAAGAGAAGCAACCCGATTAAAAAATGGGCAGAGGACTTGAACAGACATTTCTCCAAGGAGGACATACAGAGGATCCAGAGACACATGAAAAGATGCCCGATATCACTAGCTATCAGAGAGATGCAAATTAAAACCACAATGAGATGCCACTTTACACCAGTCAAAATGGCTATCATAAACAAAGAAACAAACAACAAGTGCTGGAGAGGTTGTGGGGAAAAGGGGACCCTAGTTCACTGTTGGTGGGATTGCAGACTGGTACAACCACTATGGAAAACAGTATGGAATTTCCTCAGAAAACTAAAAATGAATGTGCCTTTTGGTCCAGCAATTCGACTATTAGGAGTATATCCTAAGAACCCTGAAGCACCAATCCAATAGAACCTATGCACCCCAATGTTCATAGCAGCACAATTTACGATAACCAAGAGTTGGAAACAACCTAGATGCCCATCGGTAAATGACTGGATCAAAAAACTATGGTCCATTTACACAATGGAATTCTATGCTGCAGAAAGGAAGAAGGAGGTCCTATCTTTTGCAACATCGTGGATGGACCTGGAAAGCATTATGCTGAGTGAAATAAGCCAGGCAGTGAAAGACAAATACCATGTGATATCACCTTTAACAGGAATCTAAACAACAAAACAAACAAGCAAGCAAAATATGACCAATGACACTCAAATACGGAAGAGGCTGACAGGGACCAGAGGGGAGAAGGGAGAGAATCACAGGGGAAAGGGGAAGGATTCACATGAACAAGTATAAAGGACACATGGACAATAACTAAGGGTGGGAGGCAGAAATAGGAGGGAGATGGGGAGCACTGGGGGGGGTAGGGCTGGGAATATAAGACAGAAAACTGTACTTGAACAAGAATTTAAATAAATAAATAAATAAAAATAAAAGAATGACATCAAAATTTTTGGGACGCAGCAAAACAATAAATTACATAGAAGAAAACATAGGTACTAAACCTATGAAACTTGGTTGTGGAGATTTTATTAATTTTACCCCAAAGGCAAGGAAAGAAAAAGCAAAAATAGCCCTGGGTGGTGTAGCTCAGTGGATTGAGCATGGGCCTGTGAAGCAAAGGGTTACCAGTTCAATTCCCAGTCAGGGCACATGCCTGGGTTGTAGGCCAGGTCCCCAGTAGGGAACACATGACAGACAACCACACACTGATGTTTCTCTCCCACTCTTTTTCCTTTCCTTCCCCTCTCTCTAAAAATAAATAAATAAAATATTTTTAAAAGAAAAACCAAAAATAAATTAATGGAACTATATTTTAAAAAAGCTTCTGCACAGCAAAAAAAAAAAAAAAAAAAAAACCACTGCAAACAAAAGGGTGACCAACCAAATGGAAGATATTTGCAAACAAGTGCTTTGACAAAGGGTTAATATCCAAAATATATAAAGAACTCAAATATCTTAACACCAAACAAATAATCCAATTAAAAATGGTAAAAGGACTTAAACAGATGCTTATCCCAAGAAGACAAACAAGGCCAACGGGTATAAGACGTTCAACATCACTAGCTATTAAAGAAATGCAAAAAAAAAAAAACCTACAGACAGACCTGTTAGAATGGTATTATCAACAACACAAGTAACAAGTGTTGGAGAGGTTGTGGAGGAAAAGGAACCCTCATTCACTGCTGGTGAGAATGTAAACTGGTACAGCCATTATAAAAAACAGTATGGAGGTTCCTCAAAAATTAAGAATAGAGTTACAATATGACCCAGATACTCTTGTATCTACCTGAAAAACTTAAAAACATTTATTCACAAATATACATGCAGCCGTATGTTCACCGCAACATTTTTCACAGGGGCCAGGGCATGGGGAACATCAGTGTCCTTCAATAGAAGGAGGACACTGTATATATGTACCACATTGATAAAGAAGATGTGGTACATATATACAGTGGAATACTAAATCAGCCATAAGAAAAGATGAAATGCTGCCTTTTGCAACAACATGGATGAACCTTGAAAACATCGTGATAAGTGAAATAAGTCAGATAAAAAGGTTAAGAACCATATGACTTCATTCATATGTGGTATATAAAACAAAAAGCAAGAAATTAACAAACAAAAAACCAAATGAACAAAAACTCAGACACAAACAAAAATATGATGGTTATCAGAGAGGGAAGGGGGATGGGGAGTAATAAAGGGTAAAGGGGGTCAAATACATGGTGATGGAAGAAGGTTTGACTTTGGCTGGTGGAGTCACAATGTAATATACAGAATATGTATCATAGAAATGTACACTTGAAACCTATACAATCTTATTAACCAATGTCACCCCAATAAACTTAATAAAAAAGTTAAAGTAAATAAAATATAACTATGAAAACAAAAAAATAGCAAAAGTATAACTTAATGGTGATCTATTTAAAATATTCCTTCTAAGAATAAAAGGGCTCTATTGGAGCTGGCTCATACATTACAAAATATAAGACATTACATATTAAGAAATGAACTGCCATTTTGTAGATGTACAAATAATATAATTATGTACAGGAAGACATCAGAGGAGTAAACAGATGAATTAGGAAAAAGTATAAAATAATTTATAAAATTTTCTTGATAAAAAGTCAACATATAAAAATATTTTGTCTATATATCAGCAACATGAGTTAGAAAGTAAAATGTAAAAAGAAACAAAGTATAATTTTAAGAATTCTATCATTTTTCAAAAGTACCAAAATATGAAGTACTGCGGTATAAACATAACCTAAGATTAAAATCTTTATAAAGAACATGATAACATTTTATTGAAAACTATTATAAAATGCTTTGAATGGAGAAATCTATCATTTTTAGGTATTGAAATTTTAAAATTTTGTGATAACAGACCTCCCCAAGTTTACTGACAGTATAAACAAACATAGTATTATTACTTTTGTGGTGGTTTGTCACAAGTTGATTATGAGAGGTTTATAAAAATGCAAAGAATCAAGAGCAGTTAGATGCTTTTAAAAAAATGAGGCTGGTGGGTGCAAATCATACTACTTAATATCAGGAAAAATTACAAAAGTAGAGTAAATAGTGTAGTATTATCATAAGTAGAGAAATGTAAAAACAGATCATATGAAAATTACAAACTTCCTCCAAAGACATCTTAAAGAGAATAAGATAACAAGCCACAACCTGAGAGTTATTTTTTGTTTTCTGACACAGACACAAATGACAAAAGACCAGCTTCAAAATGTAAACCAGAACTCCTGCATATCAATAATAAAAGAAGTAACTAAAATTAAAATGAAGGAAAGATTGTTTTAGATGTTAAATGAATAATGGAAAACTATTAACAGATAAACCTTTATAATCATGAATAGATATAGGTACAGAAGGTTTTCATTTTAAATTGTTTTTCAATTACAGTTGAGATTCAAGATTATTTTATATTATTTCCAGTATAGAGCACAGTGGTTAGACATTTATGTAATTTATGAAGTGATCTCCGGATAAGCCTAGAACCCACCTGGCACCATACGTAGTAGTTATATTTCCTGTGCTGTACTTTACATCCCTGTGGGTATTTTTTTACTTCTTTTTCATTGAATTTATTGGGCTGACATTGGTGAATAAAACTGTACAGGTTTCACATGTACAACTCAAAAACAAATCATCTGCATACCGCATCGTGCTCTCATCACCCAAAGAGATGACAGAAAGTCACCTCTTTCTGTCACCATGTATTCCCTCGTTGCCCACTTCCACCTCCCCCCAGCCCCTCTCCCTCTGGTTATCACCACACAGTTGTCCATGTCTATGTATCATATATATATATATTGGCTTGATCCTTTCACATTTTTCCACCAAGTCCCCCAACCCTCCTCCCCTCTGACAGCTGTCAGTCTGTTCTATGTATCTACGCTTCTTTTTAAAATTAAGAAAAATTTAACAGAAATTTCCCAAAGGAGAAAACTAAACATACAAAAACATGCTGAACCCCTTTAATAATTTGGGAAGTGCAAATTAAGATCTTATTGGAAAATAATTACATACCCACTAGCTTATAAATATTAAAATATCTGAAAATTCTGAGTGTTATTGAGAGTATGTCATAAGGAAGCTCTCAAATACTGTCAGTGACATGTAAATTTATGTAATTCACTTTGAGAGTAGCATGTCATTATGTGGTAAGCTGGATGTGGACAATCAATTTCACATAGTTGTATACACCCAAAGGATCTCTTCTCATATATATCAGCAGACACTAGAGTTCAAATGAGCAATTTTAAACAGGTAACATTAGATCAATGCAAATGTCTAATAAGACAAGTTCTAGTCAAATGCATTGTGGTATATTAATATATTAGAGTATCATATAGCAATAAAGCAACATAAATGAATATCACCAAAGGAAATGTAAATTAAACAAGTCACAAAATAATACATGCAGATTACTCTGTATGTGTAATGTGAACTATCAGAGGGAACACTTTGTAAACTATGTGAATGTCTATCCACTGCTGTATGCCTTCAACTAACATAAACACTGTTGACAGCAAACTGTAATCAAAAGATAAAATAATCATTTTAAAAATATGACAACAAGCAAACTACCTACTATATGGCTTAGTGATATATAAATAAATGCAAACTCTATTTTATAAATATATATGTACATGTGTTTTTAAACAGAAAAAAACACCAACGAATAATTTCAAAGGGATTTCTATAGTAAGCAATGTTTTAGTTCCTTCTCCGGGTAGGATTATCAGGTGATTTTTAAAATGTGCATTCATGCTCTATCTGCTCTTCTTTATGTATGACATATTTCACAAAAAGTATTTTTTTAGCTTTCAAAGGAGACTACCTAAGTATGCTGCCTCTATGTAATTTGTACCTAAAGGTAAACAACAAAGAATGCCTGAAAGTGGTCTTAATTCCTGTGAAAGAGCATCAAGGTGTGAGAACCCATTGATATTAAAGATTGTAGGGTATACATAAATCTGAGTTCTTTTCACTTTTATGGGACCCATCAGTCACTTGGGAATTCAACATGCATTGATCTGACTCTACATCTTACAACCAAAAATGGCTAGACTGACATGAACAGTAGGAAATTATAGTCAGCAGCAGAGGTTCTTAGAGTAAAACTATTTACCTACTCTAGAAATGAGCACTTTGCCTCTCCATTTTGTCTGAGTTTAGGTGGTCCCTGAGCTTAACTAGAACCCATTTACAATTTAATGCTATCCAAGGTGTCTTAATAACCACCTGGCTATGATGATGTTTCCTTGGATGCAGGAGGGAGAAGGGAAGGCATTTGTGCAATTATCTAAAACTTTTATTTAATGATGTTTTTTACACATCACATGTGTGTGTCTTCTGTTGCCCTGGACAGTAAGCAGAATTGCTCTGATGCTGAAAATCATTATTCAATGATTTCTTAAAGGGGTGGTTAAGTTACTGCTTTTTATTCAGTCCCTCCCCCAGCAGAGCTACAGAGCCTGCAGGCAGGTGCCATATCTGAGACTCCATCAACCTGGCTAACACTCTCTGTCCCATCATGGTGATTCCCTGAGACTCCATCCCACCCAACTTACAGCCCACACAAACTGTTAATCATTACTTTTTCCATATGAATGGCTGGTTTTGGATCATGCTTCATACAACTTCCTAAATCCTTTCAAACAAGCAACAGCTGGTTTCAGTGAGATCTCAACTCTCATATCTCTTGCTAAGTGACTCAGGCCTGGCATAGGCAGCAGCCAGTCCAGATTGAAGGTTGCCTTTGCCTGGGAATCTCCAAGCTCAGCACAAGCAACAGCCATCTCAGATTGCTTTATAGCTCATGCAGAGTAGCCCTGGGCAGAATACAGGTGGAGCCGACCTTGGCCTACATCATCTAGAAAATCCCAGAGCCTGCACACCCAATGGACAGGTACAGACCACACTGGAGCACCATCACCCTGACTCTGCAGAGCTGACCTCCACAGTGGGCGAAGGTTGTTGGTCAGTGGCCACAGCCTATCCTTACAGCTGATTGGCCTGGATAAATCCCTTTCATTGACCTGCCAATAGCAATCAAGGCTCAACTATAAGAGGAGGGCACACTCAGCCCACATGGAAGGCACACTTCAAGTACCCAGCTTGGTTAAGGGAGGGCTTTGCCACTGGACCCTACAGGACAACTACTACATTAGGCCATGCTACCAAGACAAGGAGAGAGTCATAGCAGCTCTACCTAGTACACAGAAATAAACACAGAGAGTCTGCCAAAATGAGACCCAAATGAAAAAGAAAAAGAAATAAACAAAATGGAGATGAGCAATTTATCAGATGCACAATTCAAAACACTGGTTATAAGGATGCTCAAGGAAATTAGTAAGGACCTCAACAATATAAAAAAGATCCAGTCAGAAATGAAGAATTCAAAGAACACTTTGCAGAGAAATAACAGTAGAGTGAATGAAGCTGAATATCAAATCAATGATTTGGAACATAAAGAAGCAAAAAACAACCAACCGGAACAAGAAGAAAAAAGAATATAAAAATCAAGTATAGTATAGGTAGCTTCTGTGACAACTTTCAGTGTTCCAACATTCACATCATAGAGGTATCAGAAGGAGAAGAGAGAGCAAGAAACTGGAAATCTATTTGAAAAAAATAATGAAGAAAAATGTCCCTAATTTGGTGAAGGAAATAGACATCCAAGTTCAGGAAGCACAAAGAGTCCCCAACGAGATGGATGCAAAGAGGCCCACTCCAAGACAAGTCATAATTAAAGTGCCAAAGGTTAGAGATAAAGAGAGAATCTTAAAAGCAGCAAGAGAAAAGAAGTTAGTTACCTACAAAGGAGTTCTCATAAGACTATCAGCTGACCCCTCTAAAGAAACTCTGCAGGAAGGGATTGGCAAGAAATATTCAAAGTCATGAAAAACAGGGACCTACAGCCAAGACTGTTCTACCCAGCAAAGCTATCATTTAGAATCAAAGGGCAGATAAAGAGCTCCCAGACAAGAAAAAATGAAAGGAGTTCATCATCACTGAACCATTATTACATAAATATCAAGGGGCCTATTTAAGAAAAAGCTGATCAAAACTATGAACAATAAGATAGTGATAAATACATATCTATCAACAATTGAATCTAAAAAACAAACTAAGCAAACAAGAAGAACAGAGATAGAATCATGGATCTGAGAGCATTTTGATGTTTGCCATACGGGCAGTGAGGCATTGAGGGAATGGGTAAAGAGGTGAAGGGATTAAGAAGTACAAATAGGTGGTTACAGAATAACCATGGGGGTGTGAAGTACAGTGTAGGAAATGGAGTAGCCAAAGAATTTATATGCATGACCCATGGACATGAACAATGGTGGGGAGATGGCCCGAAGGACTGGGGGATGCTGGTAGAGGGTGGATTAGGGGGAAAATTGGGACAACTGTGATAGTGTAATCAATAAAATAGAATTTAAAAATTAAATTAAGAATCAACAACAGTCAGGGCACATGCCTGGGTTGCAGACCGGTTCCTTGCAGGCTAACTACCAGCAGGGGTCTCACAAAAGGCAACCATACATTGATGTTTCTCTCCCTCTCTCCTTCCCCTCTAAAGGTAAATAAATAAATAAAATCTTAAAAAAAAAAAAAGAATCAACAAGAAAAAACAAACCTGAAACACTTTCCAGAATAATGACTGTTTCCTAACAACATTAGAAATGATGCTAATAGTGAATGATCTTACGGCAACAATGGATGAGACTCTGTGCTAATGGATCTTTTTGGATTCATCTTCTCTGAATCAGCAGTTCCATAGACAAAACAGAAGCTGAAAATGTTTTTTTTTCTTTGTTGTTTGTTTTTAATTATGGAATAATAATAATATTAATATTAAAACATTTGGCATAATTGAAACAAAAAGAGAATGTAAAAATATAGTATAATGGTTTCACTAAAATGAATTCCAGTGTATTAGAAAATAAATTAAATATCAACTAACCTAAGCTGGTGACTCATATAACCTTATTTCTTTGATGTTATATAATAGTAATGTTTCATACTAGCTTTTTCATTGCACAAAATATGCATAAGCTAGACACATTTCATTAATTCAAAAAATATCTAATAAAGAACATCCATTTACCACACTGTCTGAGTACTCTAAGGAAGTCAATGATGAGTAAATATCCTGTCAAGGAGATAGAATATAAATTAATCAATGAACAAATAGTCCTTTGGTGTCCTTGTTAGACCAAGCACTGAGCCAGACAAAATAGTCCTAAACAAAAAGCATACACACGTGAGGGCCTGTGTGTACGTGTTGTGCACACATAAAATGACCTTCAAATAATTTAACATCTGTTAAGGAAAGAAAGTAAAACAGAAAAACTGACTTATGAATCTAGGAGAGCACATTAGTGAGCAATCTAGCACTAAATTTTACAGAGTATAAGTTCCTGAGCTTTCTCCAACTCCGTACAAAGATGCAAAATGAGCTTTGGGAAATATATAAGGCCGATCAACAGAAAGACAAGACAGGAAGGATTCACAATCCCAGCCCTAATCTAAGCAGCTTTTGCACTGATTTTTTATATATTTCAACATGCATGCAGTTCTTCCTTATCACAGACATGATAACATTATTTGCCTCACTGATAATATAAAAAATAAATACACTTTTTACTGTCCCTAAATTTAAAATTTCAAGTCATTTTATTGCAATAAGTAATGACATTTACCTCATAAAGAAAATTTTTACCATGGAAATACAAATGTCATTTCTCTGCAGAACTGGTGTGTTGTAGGAGAGAACTGACTTAGGGGCTACAAAATTCTAAATTTAAATCCTTTCCCTCTTCCTTGCAAGATGCAATATCTTGGTCATTTAATTTATTTTTTATTCTCACCAAGTTAGCTGCCTCTTTATCTGAAACAATGCTGAATTCATAAAGGATTGTTAGTGGAAATATGTTAGGTAACAAAAATAAAGTGGCTGGCACAGAGAAATATTTTAATAAAAATTACCACCCCTAATACTGCATCACTGCCCATGACACGATGCCACACTAAACACAACTTTCTTAACTTTTTTCTATCAAATGCCCGGTCTATCACACCTGAAAAATCACAGGACATTACATTCAACTTCTGTATAAGAACTGATACTATCCATGTAGGGAGACTTGCGATCAGCTTCTTAAAATAGTTCAACCCTTTTCTGTTGACTTTTTGAGGGATAAGCCCTCCCTGCCTCTCCTTTGATTCTTTTAGAGCAACAGAATCTTTAATGTGCATTAATATCTTCAGGCTCCTCCACAGTCACCTCTGGGAAAATCAGTAGAGGACATTCGTCAAGGCACACAGATGCGTGGTTCCAAAGGACAAGGGAGGGTTCAGAAGGCGGCTTCGGGAACTCATTTCTAATCGGTTCTTTCCTCAAATATTGTGGACATTATGACATTTTTAATACTGTCATAGTTCAGCCTTAACCTTTGTGGTTGAGAATATTATTCTATTAATGATAAGGAGTCCACATAGTTTTCAGGAACAGCTGGGGTCTAAGCTCACATGTTGTTTACACAGTCTACTTTCTGTTGTGTGTCTCTAAGTACTTCCTTGACTGCTGCCACAAAGATATCCACCACTGTCCTCCCTGACCATTTTAAATTGATGGACACTACAAAATTCAGCATGTGTGTTCATTATTGTAGATTTACAGCATTTCGTTGTACCTTCCACTAACATCGACTGAATAAAATAACTGTATACAGACATCTGGCTTCTGTTCAGCACAGTTTGATAATTCAGTTTGATTTCACTCCATTTATTCTTCTTTTTAAAAGGGGTCATCAGAATTGTGTAACTTGAAGACCAATGGGGTGGTTACCTGATATGTATACCCACTTTCCAATTTTAAAGGTCTTCAATTCACTTTAAAATATAATATCTCTTTAATATTTGCCTAACACTGCACAGTGCATTTCACATCTTCCTCAGCTACGTGCAGTAGAACCAGTATGCTGTGCTCATTTCATTCATTATTTACAGTGCAGTGTTAATGAAGCTCATGTTGCTCCCTCTACAGAACCTGAAAAATAAAACGTCTGAGCTCCAAAGACACAGACTACAGGTGTAACCATGGCCAAACGTTTGATGCGACAGGGTGTAACACAAGGAAAACTTACATGTGTACCAGAAAAAAAACTCAGACATATGTCATGCACATGCTGGCTGTGAGATTAGGCTTTGCACAGCAAACCTCCTGAAGTAAAGTGGTGTCAAAGTTTTTGGTTGAAGTTTCTCCTCAAAATTTTAACTGAAATTTTTAATAGGATGCTAAGGTATTCATTCTAAATTTAAAGATAAAATCAAATTTAATAAAAATAAATTAAAAATGAATATCCACAAAAAAATTAAATGGCAGATTCCTCCTGGGAGAACAAGCACAGTGACCAATTCATCTCACATGTCCCTGATTTGAAACATTTGGCCAATCAGAGAGAAAAAGCCACTCAGCCAAATCACCAGATGGACACAGTCCAAACTGGGGATGGGAGGAGATTTTAATACAAAGTGATGCTTCAGTGGTCTAATACTCATGAGTGAATATTCAAGCCATTTAATAATGGCTCAATTTGTGATAAAAGAACTGTTTGGTGTTAAAAAATGAATTTTAAGACATAGATACCACTGGCCTCTCAATTGCACTCTTAGGCATAATCTGTTGAAAATGTCTCTTCATGTTGACTGAAAGTCACGCACTCAAATGTACCACAGCTACATAGCTACATCATAATATCCAAAGAACTCAAAACAACAAAAATGTCCATGAAACTTAGAATGCCACACTCACAAAATGGAATATTCTACAACAATGAAATGATCTACAAATACATCTTACAATTTGGAAAAGCCTCATGCATATAATATTGACCAAAGCAAGACCCACATACAATATAATACATTTGTACAAAATTCAAACTGTCTAAAACTATACTAAATTATTTAGGGTAGAAAGCTCAGAAGATGAAATTATAAAGAAGTGCTGATAAGCATTTTCTAGAATGCAATTATAAAAAGACACAGAAGTCAGATTAGTGGTAACCTTTGTGGAGGAAGAGCAGTGATTAAAAGGCAGTATAATGAAGGATTCTGAGATTGCAATGTGTTCTTTTAGATGTTGTGTCCTTGTTATTTCTGATATATCATTGAGTTGAACTTTTAAAATGTGTGATACATTTCACCTACCTAAAGCTTAAAGCACTTTCATGTATTTGTTTTCAAAATTCCCTCAGAGCTGAGGGCCGCTCTGTGAATGGTTTGCATTTTCAGAGGAAATATAAAAATGAACAAGTACACTATATGGAAGAAAAGTACAACAAAAAAATCTCATTGTGTTATGTAATTGCCATTCAAAACTTTAAAGAGATCTGTGTGTGCACATGCACACATGTGTGTGTAAATGGCACTACCTGGTGTCCCAACATCCAAGCAATTTGTGGTGCATTGTAAACCCTTTTAGAGCTACGTGCCTATGCCCCCATGTTACAGTGGCCTGATTTGAAGAGGTCAGACAATGAATCCCAGAAAACTTTGCTGTGAAGTGATTTTAATAGGTAAAGACAGCACACTACTGTGATTCCACATTTTATTTAAATTGAGATAGAGCTTGATATTACTGGCATTAGTCACCAACACGTCATAAACTTCACCTGTGTTCATTGTCTGACGTGACAGTTGACTTTTTATAAGCTTTTATGATGTGTTTACTTTATTCTATTTTTATTATTTTAAGAAGTTGGTATGGTTAAAAATACCAAAAATACCTAGAAACAAAGTCAACTTGTTATCTGTATCATGGAGCAGGAGGTAGATGAGCAATATCGCACTGATGTTTTACTCCACCTTGACCTGCCCGGACTTATCAGTCACATCCATATTTATGTCTGCTTCCACTGCTTCCTCGAGGGCATCTAATCTCTAAATGCAACCTCCCTATCTCAGCATCTCCTATTGACTTTTCTTAATCGTATTATTTCCACTGATATTTACTCTGCATGCCATCTTTGCTTTCTCAGCACTATGCATTGATGTGAGGAATCTTCACATCACCAGCCTAAGCAAATGAAATTAAGAAGCAAGGTGGTCAGGCCCAGATCCCGACTGAACAAAAGAACAAGCATCTACTTGGAGGGCACAGTGCAGAATTAAACTGAGGTCAGTGTCCACACAGATAATTTTGACTACAATGAGTCATTTTGGTTTACTTTGTTTTTTTTTTAGTAAAGTACAGGCTTATACTTCAAAGCAAGTCAACAAATGAAAATCTTATGATAAAACCAGAAATCTAACATTTTAAAACAACTTTGTGGTGAGGAAAGGCTGCAATCTTTGGTTTCAAATAGGACTGGAATCACATCCAAGTTCCACCATTTAATATCCACAACCTTAGCATATTTATCTATAAAGCATAGCTAGTAATCCTTGGGTGTTTACCCTTAGAGTCAGTAAGATTTGGGATGTAAAGTGCCCTGCATCTGCTTGCCATTCATGAGTGTTACCTATTTACTATAGTTAACCACCACTGTCTAGTTCCTTTGACATGTCCACCCTGTGTATCTGATCTTATACAACAAGGGAAGTCTCAGGGGTTTTCATTTTCTCTGCAGTGGCTATTAGCCTCCTAAGGGTTAACAAAATGGAAGAAGGGGTAAAAGTAGGTAAAGAAGGGGAGAAGAGATTGGAAATGGGAGAATAGAAAACAATAAACTCAGACAGACAGATACAAATAAATAAAAGCGGTGTGTGTAATTCCTGCTAAAGCAGGCTCCTGCTGAAGGGTGGTTGGGCTCCTTATTTGAAAGGCTACACATTCCCTAATCCATATTCACCTTTGAATTCAAAAAATAGTTACAAGTAAACTCTATTTTTCTGGATTATTTATTCCATGTCTTTATTTATGAGTAAGGATTTTGAGAACATAGCATTGTAGTCAAATTTTAAAAATATGAAATCCATACATAAAAATAGTAAAACAATAAAAAATACTTGTAATGAAAAAATACATTCACACTATGCCCTTCCCTGTCTCGTTTTATTTTCCTAAAAATTTTTATCATTTAAAATATTTCTTCTAATATTCAACTTCAATATTTCTCAATAGTATTTATATTATGTTTCTTAGATTTTTCAATTTTAGTTACATATTATCTCTTTCCTACAAGTATTTAGAGGATAAATCATCCACAATACCATCCCCACCTTTGCTCCATTTTTCTTCCAAATGGTCATATTTACAACTTTTAGGTATTATTGGTCATATTTGTAACATTATATTTTTGTTATGTTGTAACTGCCAGGTACTTAGGTTCCTAAATTTTCTTCAACTTTCCTCTCTAATTCTTCCTCTAGTCAAGTTTTTCCTCTAGTCAAGTTCTTAAGAAAATGAATTTGCTGGTGGCAAATTCTTATTTGAGTCATTACATATACGAAATATCTGTTGTCAGCCCTCATTCATGTATGAATTCCTACATGGTTGAAGAATTGTAAGGTGAAATCATCTGTCTCCAGAAATTTGAAACACAGTGGCACCTCAGTACTCATCATTAATTTGTTCCAGAATTGATGACAAATGCCAAAACCAACCAGTACCGAACAATGAAGCACTTTTTCTTACAGGGTGGTGCTGTACAAGTTCTGGCAACTGCGATGAGTCCCAAGCAAGTACCAAATGCTGAAACATTTTTTTCATGTCAAGATACCACAAGCACAGGGTTTGACGAGTCCTGAAGCCCATGAGTACTGACTGTATTTCATTTTTTAGTTATAATTCTTGCTATTGATACACTGTGCCAATGTGTTTCTTGTTCCTCTGTGACTATTTTTTCCTCTTTAGAGCCTTAAGTAATGTTCTTGTTTTCCTCAATTTTCACAGAAATATATTTAAGTATGTGCTGGCTCCATGCTATTTGCTTAATAACTGGTAGGTCTTTGCAACTTGAAGTTTCAGGTTTTTTGCTCCAGAGCATTCTTCTGTCTTGTTAATCAATGACGAAGTCTCCTCAGCCTTTTATTCTTTATTCTGTTTTCTCTTTATTCAGATGGTGGAAATTTGTATTACTGCTTGGTGTCTATTATTCTTCTCCATATTTCTAATTTCTTTTTGTTGTTTTCTTGGAGATTTACTATACTTTGTATTCCTACTCTTATACGGATTTTTTTTTAATTTTCAGAAATCAATTATTTAATTTGAAAAGCTTTTTCATTTTTAGCTTATTGTTCCCTTTAGTTATATTATTTTCTTGTTTCATGCATGACGTAGAGTATAATTTCTCTGTAAATACAAATTGTTGAAAAAATTGTTTTATGTATAATACCTGTATTTATTTTAGGTTTTATTTCATTTTGTTTTTTTCCTCTGCAGACATTCCTGAATACTGATGAGCTATATATCAATTCATGTTAAAAAACAAAGCAACGAGAAAAATAATTGTGAGAACTAATTGCATGGATAGAGTTTGCGAACCAACAAATTTTGATGACTTCCTGAATGAAGAATGCATTCAGTCTTCATCAGTCTTCACTCCCCCACTCACTTCTAGTCCCTCAAATACTGACTGAAATTCTCTCCCTGTTACTTACGTCTTTCAGTTGCCTTTTAGCTGTAGAAATATCCCTTTTTGTTTCCTTATAATGTCAATAGAGTCGCCAGTGGAGATTAACATGTATAATAAAGCTATTATCTGAGAGTCAGCATCAGTATTTTAATGTTTTCATGCATAATAATTAAGATAAATAATACTAAGTATAAAATCAATGGAACCTCTAAGTTATCATTTGTTTGCTATATATTAATCATGCATTATTTGGTGTTTATTATTCCTGAATTTCAGGAAAGAAAACGAAGTTCTTAGAGATTACATAAATTTATCAAAGTCACAAAGGTATGAAACAAGAGTCCTGGGATTCAAACTCAGTTTTGTGTCAGTAAAAGCCCAAGCTCCCTTCACCATCTCAAACAGTTGTATATATACCACCCTGGAAAAATATTGTCATATTTAAATAAGAGTGGTTTTACCCCCACAAAACATTTAGCAATTTCTGGAGATATTTTTTCTTGTCACGACTGTGGGATGCTGCCAGCACCTAGTTGGTGTGTAGAGGCTGGGGATGCTGCTGGATGGCCTACAATGCGCAACCCATGACAAAGAGTTATGCAGCCCACACTGTTAATAGTGTCAAGCTCAAAAAATATCTTGGTCTAGCCCTGGCTGGTGTAGCTCAGTGGATTGAGCACAGGCCTGCGAACCACACGATCGCGGTTCAATTCCCAGTCAGGGCACATGCCTGGGTTGCAGGCCAGTTCCCAGAGGGGGATGCACAAGAGGCAACTGTACATTGATATTTCTCTCCCTCTCTCCTTCCTTTCCCCTCGAAAGGTAAATAAATAAAATCTTTAAAAAAATCTTGGTCTAATTATAATTCAAAATTTCTTATAAATGAGCAATTGACAGCAACAAAATAAATTTATGACAAGTTTACTGCAATTTTTATTCTATAATTTTATTCTGCAATTTTAACAGTGTAACACAATATCATAAACATATAGGCAACTCTGTTAGGGAAAAAAAGCCATTTAAAGAAATCAGGATGAGGACCCAGATTCTTTGACAATGGGACATAATATATAAAATTGTGGAAATACTGCTAACTTGAAATCATATGAGTAAATTTTATAACCTCTCTCCTTTTATTTATATATGGTTCTCTTATTTGATGATGCTAAATATTACAGAGACCATAAAAGTGAAGATCTGAGAAAAGACTGCTTTATTTTGTGAATGTTATACCTGAAGAAAGACAATCAAGAATAATCACACTTCTACTGCTTTAAAGGTGTCAAAAAAAAAAAAAGGACAAGATATATGCTCTATCTTCCTCTCTCACCTCTGATGCCCTGGGAGCATCTAACTTGCTCCAATATCTCTCAGCTCAACCTCTGTTCTTTCCTTCATTCTATAGCTGTTCCACTTTCCACAGTTGCTTATGCAGAGCTGACATCTGCCTGCCTGATATTTTCTTACCCTAATCTGGAAAGCCAGTTTCCCAAAGAGCAAGCCCTACACTAATGAGAGACAGCAGTATCAAGCAAGCTGTTTTTCTGGGCTGCTTGGCCATGCTCAACCTTCCTGCAAATATACATTCTACACAGCTCCCATTATGGGGAGGAAAAAAGGGAAAAAACACAAAGTGTTTAGAAAAGGATATTTTTAAAATAGCATACCTTTAAGCAGGTCAAAAAGTGAATTTCCATTAAATTCTACAAAGAGTCCGCTTCCCTGAGATTCAGTCTCTCTGGAAATGCTTTTACCATGATGCAGTGTCTGTCCTAAATTGAGAAATATATATACTCTTTTTTTAAGAGGAAAAAAAAAGAGTTTTAATGTTCTGCTGTGGCTCCTATTCAAGCTTTTGCTAAACATATCTATTCAGTTATTGCCTTTTTACTTATGTTTCTTAAAATAAGCTTCAAAAAATGTAGCAAACACAGTTATTAACCTACCTAATACGTACATTGTGAATCTTGAATTGCCGCAATGCCAAAGCTTCAATGCTTTACCTTTTTGCCTCTTTCCTTAAGGTCTGCAGTGGCTGTACATGTGACGTGCTGTATAATGCACATACTTATCAAATTTTGAAACAGCAGATTAAATAAAATGGGTCACTAGTCAAGAATACATTTGTTCTTTTATTCTACACTGTTATACATACAGCATTCTTTTTTGAAAATGTTATTAATGTATCTTTGGTATGTAAAATATACCTACAGAAATTATGGCTTAATGATTTCTACTAAAAGAAAAAAGAAAGACAAACCAGAAAAAAAGAAGTCTTGCTGGAAACTACCGTAAACTTTGTTCTTTTGCAGAGGCATTTCAGCTACTCTAGTTTCTTTCCATCTTCCCATGAATTTCAGGATTGACTTCTTGATTTTCACAAAACTGCCAGCTGTGATTGTGATGGATATTGCATTGAATCTATATATAGTTTAGGAAAATCCAATAGCTTTACACTGTTGATGTCTTTTACTCATGAACAAAGAATTGTAACTTTCCCATTAATTAGAGTTTTTCAAAAAAATTCCTTCATGTGTGTTTTGTAGTTTCCAGTTTACAGATGTTTCACATTTTTGTAAGATTTATACCTAAATATTTTATATTTTTGGTGCTGCTGTAATTTGCATTGTCTACATATTTTAATTTCTGATTGTTTCTTGATAATACGCCAGAACAATTTATTTTGGTACATGACTCTTGTACCTGGTAATATTTGTAAACTAGTTTTTAATTTATGGAGGATTTTTGTATGGTTTCAATTAAAGTTTTACACAGCTATCACTATCTGCGAAGCTAATCAATACTTCTTCCTTTCCAACCTCCATGCTTTTTATTTCTATCTATTGCCCTACTGTACTGGCTAAAAACTTCCATACATTGTTGAAAGGAAGTAGTAAGAATGGACATCCTTGACTTGTTTCTGATATTTGAAAGAAAGCATTCTGTCTTTCACTATTATGTATGTGCTTCCCTACAGATTTTTCTATATACTACCTTTGTTGGTGTGCAAAAGTTCTCCTCTGTTCTAATTTGTTGAGTGTTTTATTACATAAAGATGTTGAATTTTGTCAAGTGCTTTTCTGTGTATATTGAAATGATCTTACATTTTTTAAATTTTCTTAATATGGTGAATATTCAATATTAAAAGTTTTGCTCTCATGGGACAAACTTGATCATGTTATGTTAAATTTTGTATATAGTTGAATTTGATTCACTATAAATGTGTTTAAATTTTGGACATTTTAATTGAACTTGGTTAATTTATATATTTCAAAGAATTTATTCATTTTCTCTTATCAATTTTATTAATAAATTATATAGTATTTATTTCTGTATTTGTTGATCTGTAGTGATGTCATCTCTCCCATTCCTTATATTGTTAATTTGTGAGTTTCATCTTTTTGTTCTGATTGGTCGACCTACAAGTTTATTAAGTTTATTGATGTTCTTAATGAAATTTCATTAACATTCATTTTCTCTATTCTTTTTCTGCTTTCTACTTCAATAGTTCTTTTGCTCTAATCTTTTAAATCTTTTTCACTTAATTTGTATTTGTTTTGCTATTAATTTTGCACTTTCTTAAAGTAGAAGCTGAGGTCATTGAAAGCTTTCTTTTTTTAATATAGCCAGTAAATGATACTTATTTTCCTCTAAGCACTACTTTCATAGAATTCCATAAAACTTTTATTTGTTGTATTTTCATTTTCATGGAGTTCAAAGTATTTTATAATGTCTCTTTTGGTTTTCCTTTAACTTACAGGTTACTTAGAAGTACGTTGAGTTTCCAGTAATTGGGGAGAATATAGTAGGTGTAACATAAATCTCTTTAAATTCATTGTGAGATTTTATGGCCCAGAACATAGGCTGTCTTTGTAAATATTCCATTCTATATGTACTTTTAAAAGACACTTTCTTCTGCTATTGTTTATAGAGTATTCTTTAAATGTCAACTATCTCAAGTTAATCACCAGTGTTATTCAAATCTTTAATAGCTTTGAATAATCATTTAAATAATCATTATACCAAGTCATAATCATTTTCTGTATACCCAATCAATGAACTATCAAAAAAATATTAAAATGTCTGACTACTATTTGTGGATTTATGTGTTTTCCCTTATATTTCTTGGAATTACTATTCTATCTATTTTGAAGCTTTTTCATTTTAAAATATTATTTGGGGATATTTTATCATTGTATTTTGATAATACAATGTCATGTAAAATATATAATACACAGCCAAATGAAATTTTGCTTTAATAAAGAAAAATACATGCAAAACAAAACAAAATTCTAAATTGGAAACTTTATCATGCTGTAGGATTGAACTACCTAATACTGAGCCATTTTTAATCTTATTTAAATAAAAACCATACAATTACAAAATTCTAATTTAGTTAATGGAACTTTTTTTCACAAGAAATATTTAAGAACATAAAATTTACATTTATATATTTATTGTATAGTATTTTCTAGTCAAGTTGCTGTTCACTGGTAGTTTTTAATGTTCTTCTAAAAACCCTGTTCTGTATCTCCATAGCTGCACTGCTCAATGCCCCTTACTGGACGGACGCTGACAACTGCAACCCTTGTTTCTATGGCGTAACATAATGCACACATGTCTGTGGCCTGGGAAGAGAAACGTTTATTACAGAATCCTTTCACACAAACATGGATACTATAAGTTAGTAGAGAAAATGCTCCCAGTATACTGAGTGAAAATAATTTCCAGTCTATATTTCTATACCTAGGCACACTACCAAACAAGTATACAATAGAGATGAAAGATATCTTCTCAAATTAGAAGATGCTAGTTATTTGTATCTTATGGATTTATTTTCTGGAAACTAAAGAAACACAAGGTGCTTCTTCAATAAGACATATTATTGAATTCAGAAAAGGTGTTCCAATGCAGAAGGGTGGTGAGGGCAAATTCCAGGTTAAAAGGTGCACATTAGTTCTCCAATGAAACCAGCGCAGATGGGAGCAGGTGACAAGGGAGGGCCTTGTTTGGTATGATACGGGTAAAGTAAGAATTTTGTATTATCTGATGTGTTTTATTATTTAGAAAAATAATATTAAGATCATCTGTTTCAGCATTTAGAAAAGATTAATAGAAATTTACAAAGCTAAAAAAAAGAAAATAATTTCATATACATATGGAAGATGGGAATGTCTTTAAATGGCTATTGTATTAACTGACTTTATGCTGACTATACAGTGAAGCGGCTGAGTGGCGCATTAGAGAAGTGAACAAAGAGCTCACAATTCAATAACTGTCTTCATTTTAAGGGCAACACATATGCAGAAAAATTTTACTTATATGTTCGATTTCCTAGTTAGGTTAACCATAAAGCTCTCCCCTGAATTCCTAGGAAATGAGGTCCCTCATAGAGATTCACGTCTTCCTCACTGCCTTCTCTCTCTACACAACACTATCTCAGGTCAACTCAGTAACCGTTTTCTTATACATCTACAGAGTCTATAACCCCACAGTGGAAAAGCAGGAGAGAGAAACCAAAAGTTTAGATTATAGTTATGAGAGGGATTTAATTTTAACAAGATTATAATTTTAAGCATATATCTACAGAGGATTAATAATGCTTACATAGACTATTAGTCAGTCTTGTCACACTGACTCCCTTTAAGTCTTATATTTTGTTTTCACATTTTATACTCTCCTACTATACTTCCGGGGCCCACCCATGGGAGGTAAGTAACCCTGAGGAAATGAGTATTCATCAGGGTAGCAGTGACTAGGGAAGGTATTGCTGTCCCAGCACATCAGAGTAAGAACATCATAAGTATTAGCTGTAGGCTCCTAGAGTACAAGGAGAAAGGCAGCAAGAGTTTAGTAGAAAAGTGAAGACTTGCTTTGCCAGAAAAAAAAGCCAAAACAAAAGTTAATATAAGTTTTCCCAAAATGAATCACTAAATTATTTAGGGACTTTTCTCCTATAAAGGATTTACCTAATTTTTAAATATCACTTTTTATTGCTACCCCAAGGAATTTGCACCAATCTTTAAAACTAATTTAAGGCTAGATTAAACCTGAGAACTCGCACTTTCATTTTGATACCTGGAACTAAGCTAAAGAACTATATTACCTCAGGGGATAAATGCAACAGCATTGCTATATGCATAGAATACCAGATCTCCATATATGAATGTTAACAAGTACACTCAGAAATGAAAATACAAGCCACTCTCCCTAGTATTATTTTGAGGGTAACAAAGCACTTCCCCTCCCAGGGATTCCTCTTCTCCACATGTAACAGGAGTGTTATGGGCTAAAAAAACATTTCAAAAGTCTATATAGTTCTAATGGATTTTTCTCCCTGGCCTACTATTTTTCTCCTACTACTATGTTAGGGACTCTTAACACAGTCAAACAGGGCTTTATATGCTTCTAAAGCATAAAATCTAAAAGTCAAATAAAACAGGAAGAAAATTTTAATAGATATGTTGCTGATCAGCAAATTAAATTGTTTCATAATTTATATTTTCAAGACTCTAAATTTTTAAGGATAATGCCAATGAGAACTTAGAAAATTACCAGTATTTCAATTCTCATTTAAGAAACACTTTTTTATGCCCAGAGGGGCTTATTTGGTGGCATCAAACCTCTATGCTTAGTGTGTATAATATTTTAAATATATTTTATTGATTATGCCATTACAGTTGTCCCATTTGCCCCCTTCATTCCCCTCCACCCCAAACACTGCCTCCCCCCATTCCTCCCCTTTAGTTCATGTCCATGTGTCACAAGTTCTTTAGATTCTATATTTCCCATACTATTCTTGCCCTCCCCCTGTCTATTTTCTACCTACCATCTATGCTACTTAGTCTCTGTACCTTCTCCCCACTTCTCCTTCTCCCACTCCCCTGTTGCTAACCCTCCATGTGATCTCCATTTCTCTTCCTCCACTCCTGATCTAGCTGTCCTTTTAGTTTGCTTATGTTTTATGTGTGGTTGTTAATAACTGTGAGTTTGCTGTCCTTTCACTGTTCATATTTTTATCTTCTTTTTCTTAGATAAGTCCCTTTAACATTTCATATAATAAGAGCTTGGTGATGATGAACTCCTTGAATTTGACCTTATTTGAGAAGCACTTTATCTGTCCTTCCATTCTAAATGAAAGCTTTGCTGGATAGAGCAATCTTGGATGTAGGTTTTTGGATTTCATGAATTGGAATACTTCTTTCCAGCCCCTTCTTGCCTGTAAGGTCTCTTTTGAGAAATCAGCTGACAGTCTGATGGGAACTCCCTTGTAGGTGACTGTCCCCTTATCTCTTGCTGCTTCTAGAAGTCTCTCCTTCATTTTAATATTGGCTAATGTAATTATGATGTGCCTTGGTGTGTTCCTTCTTGGGTCCAACTTCTTTGGGACTCTCTGAGCTTCCTGGACTTCCTGGAAGTCTATTTCCTCTGACAGATTGGGGAAGTTCTCTTTTTTGTTTGTTTGTTTAAATAAGTTTTCCACTTGTTGCTGTTCCTCTTTCCCTTCTGTTACCCCTATAATTTGGATGTTGGAACGTTTAAAGATGTCCTGGAGGTTCCTAAGCCTCTCCTCATTTTTTTGAATTCTTGTTTCTTCCTTCTTTCCTGTTTGGTTGTTTCTTTCTTCCTTCTTGTCCACTTCATTGATTGTAGTCCCAGTTTTGTTTTCAACACTATTGGTTCCCTGTGCATTTTGCTTCGTTTCACTTAGTGTAACCTTCATTTTTTCATCTAATTTGTGACTAAAATCAACCAGTTCTGTGAGAATCCTGATCACCAGTATTTTGAACTGTGCACCGATAGGTTGGCCCTTTGTTACTTAGGAGTATTGGCTCTGGGGCTTTGAGCTGTTCTTCCATTTGAGCCATTTGTTTATTTATTTTTGTTTTGGTCTTTTTGAGCCTGTTATGCATGAGGGGCAAAGCCTTAGGTGTTCACCAGGGTGGGGCAACCCAGTTGCTGGGTTGTGACACTGTATGTGGGGGCAGGGTCAGAGAGAGAGCAATGGCGTTTTTTCCAATCTCTCGGATTTTGGTCCCCTCTGCAGCTTTCCACAAGCAAATTGGGCCCTTCTGGTGTTGGTTCCCAGGTGGGTGGACTTGTGCACATTCTAGGACCCTATGGGTCTCTTCAACAAACTCTTCTGTGAGGCTAGGAACCTCTCCTCCTGCACCTCAACCCCTGAAAGTTTTTCCAATCGGTGCTTTTAGGCTTTAATTCCCATCTCTTGGGCCCTGGGTTGTGCGATCTGACTCACTGTCCATTTTTTTGGCTGGCTTATCTGTGTGTGAATGTGTGACCACAGTCAGCCAACCACCTTGCACCCTCACTGGGTCTGCCTGTTGCCATCCCATGCCTGGGTCCATCAGGCAGCCACCGCTTTTTCTTGCCAACCCCTCTTCACTGGCCTCTACCTCTCTATGAGTCTGGATGAATGGTCTGTTGTTGTCAGACTTCGGCACAGTTCAATTTTCTGTCTGTTTTGGTTGTGTTTTTGTTTCTAAATCTTCGTTGTCCTTAAATGTGATTATGTGAGGAGGTACAGTATTTCCACCTATGCCTCCATCTTGGCTTAGTGTGTATAATTTATTTAAGAATTTAATATGAGGTTTTGGTTTATTTTTCAAAATGATAAATTAAGTATACTCTGCAACTTGCATTTCTGACATCAAAGTTCTGGGAATACATTAGTCACCTATCCTGTTCAACTATCAAGTATTTAATTTATTCTAAACTTCATAAAAACTCTTCTCACATTACACTGCTAAGGCCCATTCAAAGAGATTACAGGGAGTCACGTACAATCAATCATAAGACCCTGGGTAAAAAATAATTGACATTTCTAATACAGAAAAGCATCTATATATTAATTATTTACTACCACCAGGGAAATATATACCCATCCCTATATATCTTTAAAAGATGTAATTGACACAAACTTGTTTTTAATTAGTCTTTGATCATTTTTATTGAAGTACTGTATCAATTGGGCATAGTTAATGATGTGATAGGTACTGAGAACTCCCAGGACATTGGCACTATAACTAATATACTAGGCTCTTATCTCTCTTGGTCCTTATTTTCAGAGACACATGATAATAACCCATAAAACTGAGCTATAGACAGATCCTTACCTCAGTGCTAGTTTGATCACTGCTGCTTCGTGTCTTCAGCCATGTTAAATTTCCTTGCCCCTGGTTTCCTCCACTGCAAAGTGGAAGAATTACACTAAATTATTTCCAAGGTTGCCTTCTTTCTTAATTTGGATTCCTTTAAATCTAGAATTTGAAATAAGAACTTAGGTTCAGGTATTTGGGGGGAATTAATTCAAAGAAGCAGGAGTGGGGAGCAGGAAGAGTGAGACCAGAAGAAGAAAGTCTAATAAAACTGTGTAGTTGTAGCTAAGGTTTCTGCTGCACAACCCCACGGGGCCTCTAAATAATTGTAATGCCTCCAAGACATGACTGTGCAAAGACAGTCACACTGGCTACCACTCCCTGTTGAGTGAGAATTATCCCTGAGGGAGATAACCCACCCTCATTTCTGGGCTGCTCCTGGGCTCAGAGCAGAGCAAACCAAATCCACGTTTCCAGAGAAAGCCCTGAGAGAGGAGAGCAAAACTACGCACAATGGGCAGATAAAATAAATGAGAAGTATTTTCAGACACTGGAATGATGGTACTATGAGTACTCACTACTCTTTGGGAGCTAAAGGCCATGGTTCTAAACTCTTCTGTATCTTCTGAATTGAATAGAATAGTGTGATCATCACAAAAGAAATAAATAAGAATGGGTAACAAGAACTGATAAAAATGATGATCCTGATGGTATTAACAGAGAATGGTGGAGTATCAAGTAATTTGTTCATATACTTTGATAATTTCTAAGAAGAGATACTAGCATATATATATTTTAAACAGTGGGGTAGGTTGAATTCTGTAGTAGGGGAAAGTGACTAAATAATAATAGTTTGATGAATATTTTTTAAAAGCATCAGCTACTAATGAAAAAGTCCTTGCTCAGCAAGCAGCTTTCAACTTAGTGATAAAGATTTCCAAATGCCAAGATGTGAAAAAGAGATATCTTCTTAAGATTTAGATATATCTCCCATTGTGAATAATAAATGAATCTGTGGATACATAAATCACCCCTTCTTAGTTTACTTGTTGTAAATCAAGACGTGGTGGGAGATGACAATTGAGAGTTTTTAAAGATGCAGGCCTCAAAATTAGAACCTACAAAATGATGCCAGTGGAGTTTAATGTTTAGCATAGGGTAGGCTGGGGAGGGTGTTGCTATACACACACACATACATGTTAGACCAAGCATTGCATCAATAACTTTCACAGTATGTTTTTATTTCAGTTTACAGTATGTGTGTAAGTACTTTGTGTCTGAGATGGGAAACAGTTGGGCCTCCCAGTAAATTTCAAAGGTTTCTAGTCTCTTCTATGGATCCAAGAACAACAACAAAAAAAGCAATATTCGATTATGAAAAAATAATGGCTATGAAGTGTTTAGGGGAGTGTCAGATAAAGCTGCATTGAAAGAAGCCTGCAGCGTATCAGAAGGAAAGGAAGGTATTGTGTTAGTTAGAAAAAGTGTTTGTGGTGGAGGAACTTCCTATCATTTGATCTACAACCAAACAATTATAAACATGCAGTACACCAGTTTTCCCCTATTCTCAGATTTTTCTCCATTCTTTGGATAATCTGTTTCACCACTGTGCCAGCTCTGACTATTTCACATAAATAAAACTGTCTACAGTTCTGAAAATTTTCATGTTCACCATGGAGCAAGCCAGCATCAGTCTTTATTCCCTATACCTAACTGCACCTTTTTCAGCTTCAGGTATTTTCAAACAGTTGACAGTAGTGAGAACTCCAGGGAGGAATAACAGGATACAAATAAGAATGTTGCAGGAAAAGCCCTGAGTGGTGTGGCTCAGTCAGTTGGGCATCGTCACACACAGTTCTGTTCCTAGTCAGGGCACATGCCTGAGTCATAGTTTCGGTCCCTGGACGGGTGTGTGCAAGAGGCAACCAATGAACGGTTCTCACATCAGTGTTTCTCTCCCTCTCTTGCTCCCTCCCCTCTCTCTAAAAATAAATAAATAAAATCTTTTATAAAATGTCGTAGAAAAAGAAGACAGAGGTAAATTGCTCAGTCAATTCATACTATGCAGTATATTTTATTTATCTAAAAATAAATAAATAAAATCTTTTTTAAAATGTAGAAAAAAAACAGAAAAAGAAGACAGAGGTAAATTGTTTAGTCAATTCATACTAGGAAGTATATTTTAGGGGCTTGTTCTATGGCAGTCTGGGAAGATATTACAAGCATGATAATATGCAAAAAAAAATTATAAGAAGAAATCCAAAAGGCTCAAATGAGATAATGCTTCTGAAAATAGTAGAAACTCACTAGATATTTTATAAAATTTACTCTACATTATTACTGAATAACTTTGGTATTCTCTATTAAAACTAATTCTAATTACCTTTATTAGAAAATTCAAGATAAATACCTTGTGTGATACTTTAATGTAAAGCCAGAAACAATTAAAAAGAAGTACCAATGCACATCAGGTAGTGAAGTGTAACTACATAACTAGGAGATGTTACAAAAAGCACATTATAACATATATGTCTCATCAAGTGTAATACTCTATTTTTTTGGAGTAGTATCATTATTAGCAGTTTCATTTACTCTATTTGGTCAGGTTTCACTCAGAATTTTTTTACTTTCTCATTGAATTTATTGGGATGACATTGGGTTCATCAACTTATATATATATATATAAGTTCATCAACTTATATAACTTATATATATAAGTTCAATTATATAGGTTTCAGGCATACAATTCTATAATGCAGCATCTGTATATTGTACTGTGTGTTCACCACCCCAAGCCAAGCATCTTCCCATCACTACTTATCCCCCCTTTACCAGTTGGGTATTTTAAATAAACTTTCAGCAATCCTAATACTAAAAGTAAAATAAAAGAAAGCTATAAACACAATACATTGTTACATCAATGTGTTTTTCACCCCATAACTACAATGAAATTCTTCAAAAAGAAAAAAGAATCCTATGTATACATAAAACCTACGTGAATGAATCACTCCATATGCTTATAATGAGGAAGACTTGTGAGTCCTGAGTATGATTTTTCTCTCCTCTAAAAACAGTCCCTGTATTTTTATAGCTTATTGAAATATTATACACTGTCTTTGTGAAAATAACTTTCTTATCATCCAACATTGAATTAATTAAATTTCTCACCGTGTGTGTGTGTGTGTGTGTGTGTGTGTGATATCTTTGTGCTGTGTATTTGCCTGGTATCTTACTAAACTGCAAGGAGAGTTGTGGTGTTCACAGAGCCCACTGAGAGCTGGGCTATGCAGTATCTGGAGAAAAAGAAAATTTGATATGATCTTTCAGAGAAAAAGAACGCTTCTTAGCAATGGAAGAGGATAAACAGTTACTATTCAACTCAGTGCCAAATGAGGAGTGTTAACAATAAAATAAGTTCCATGTAAGGACAAACAAACCCTTGGTGGATATCAAATATTAAGTGTTTTCCAAAAGACATAGAAACTCTATTCACAAAAAATTGACAAAGAAGATTTTCTGAGAGTGGCTGAGTTAAGAAAATCCATCAGTAATCACTCCAGGAATAAACTAAAGGTCCGGAAGTTTTATTTTCAAAAAAACAAAACAAAACAAAGCTAAACAAAAAAACTTGTCAACTGTGAACCAAATGCATTCAATATTCACTAAGTCATTCAATATTCACTAAGCAGAATTTTATCAATTGCCCATAAGGAAATATATACCATGCTAATGTACTTTATTAGCAGACATCACAGAGATTGGGCAATCTTTAAAATGAGAACTTCCTGGGTAAAAGTGGCCTCAATCTGGGTGTAAATGTCCAAATTCAAATGTTTTCTCTATTTAATTTACTGGGATGACACTGTCACCTGGAAATTTTCAATTAACTCCTGAAGTTAGGGTATCACATTAACTAGAAAAACTGTCATCTCACAATTTTGAGATTTGTTTTTGTCATTTTATTTGCATGATTTATCCAGCATGCATGAAAACTTTACTCACCAGTCTTGGATCCAATAAATTTAACTATTTCTAAACATAAGTCCTACCCCTCCCTCCAAAAAAGATTTTACTATCATCACAGATATTTAAAATTATGCTAACATTTCCCCGAAGTTTTCTAAAATGAAGATTAAAAATATTTGACACATTGTGATATCAATAACTTTACAGACTCATGCAGTAAATATGAAAAGTGAAGTCTCACCCATATTTCACTACATTTATAAGTCAAGGGAAGAGTTTTCAATACCCTGTGTTTGGCCCTGGAAGGTTCCTGTGGACAATTCTGCAAGCCATGTTTCAACAACGAACCGCTAGAATGATACAACCAATAGGACTTTCTCAATGCTGTTACACGCGTGGCAAACATTACCACAACTAAAAACAACTTATATTAGGTTACTACAACTGACAATAACAGAATTATTGGTAGTAGCAGTAATTCAAAATGTACCCATGTTGTTCTACCATTATAGTTGCCCTTACTTGAGAAAATAAAAATGATTGGCTTTTTGCACATCTCTTGTTAGACAAAATTATTTGTAGATACCAAGTAGTTTGTTATAGACCTTTTTATACATAAATTTGAATTTTTTAGCATGGTGGGCACAAATAAACAACTGAAACAGGAAAAAGTCATATTGTATAAACTTAGTTTTTCTTACGCCCCAAATAGCCTTAAGTTTCTTTATACAGGAGGAAACTTAAAAAGTAAGAATCTCAGACTTTTTCATTTGGTATATGACCAAAGGAGGGACTGCTGGCTCATATGGTATTTCTATGTTTAGCTTTTTAAGGAACCTTCATATTGTTTTTTATAATAGCTTTACCAATTTACATTCCCACCAATAGCTTACAAGGGTTCTTGTTCTCCACATCCTTGCCAACATTTACCTATTTTGTGTGTGTGTGACTAGAGCCACCCTAAGAGGTGTGAGGTGATATCTCACTGTGGTTTTGATGTGCATTTCCCTGATGATTAATGCTATTAACACCTTTTCACACACTTGGCTATTTGTCTGTCTTCTTTGGAAAAATCTCTATTCAGGTCCTCTGCCCATTTTTAATCAGGTTGTTTGTAAATTAATGAGTTGTTAATATTCTAAATATATAGTTGCCTTATGTATTTTGGATATTAAACCCCTTATTAGATACACGGTTTGCCAATATTTTTCCCTAATCCATAGGCTGGCTTTTCTGTTGACTGTTGACTGTTGTTGACTGTTGTGACTGTTGTTGACTGTTTCCTTTGTTGTGCAGAAGCTTTTTTAGTTTGATGTGATCCCACTTGTTTACTTTTACTTTTGTTGCCTGAGCTTTGAATATCATAGCTCGAAATCATTGCCAAGGCCAAATCAGTACCTCAAAGAAATATCTGTGCTCGCAAGTCCATTGCAGCATTAATAATAACATCCCAGATGTGTAAACAACCTAACTGTACACTGATGGATGAATGGATAAAGTGTGATTTTACACACACACATATATACACATGCACACACATTTTCACCTATACATAGATACATAATGGAATACTACATTATTCATAAAACGGACATCTTGCCATTTGCAACAACATGAATAACTTCGGAAACATTATGCTAGGTGAAATAAGCCAGATGCAGAAATAAAAAATTTACATGTTCTCACCTATATGTGGAATCTAAAAAATATGCAGAGAAGCAAGGAGTAGAAACAGTGGTTACCGGGGGCAGAGAGGTAGCTGAAATGAGATGTTGGTCAAAGGACACAAATTTGCAGCTACGTAGGGTGAGTAAGCCTAAAGATCTAATGTGTGACATATGATTCTAATTAGTAATGCTATACTGAACACTGGGAATATGCTAAGAAAGTAGATGTCAGATGCCCTCCTCACACATACCAAAAATGGTAACTATAGGAAGAGAAATTATGTTAATTTGACTGTAGTAATGAATTTACTATGCATACCACATATTCATGCTGTACATATTAAATACATACAATTTTTATTAAAAAATAAAACTAAGCCTGGCTGATGTGGCTCAGTTGGTTGGAGCATTGTCCTGTAGACTGAAAGGTCACAGGTTTGATTCCCAATTAGGGCATATACCCAGTTGTAGGTTCAAACCCCAGTCAGGGTGTATGAGAAGGCAAAGGATTGATGTTTCTCTCACATTGATATTTGCTCTGTCCCTCCCTCCCTTTCCTCCTTCTTCTCCCTCTAAAAGCAATGAAAAAATGTCCTCGAGTGAGGATAAAAAAATAAAATTAAAGTAGGGGATCAACATGATAAAAATAAAGTAAAACTTTCGGGCTTTATGTCTACAACATAAATGTGTAACATCAATGTCATGAATGTAATGAACTAAATTAAGGCACAGAAGATTGCATGATCATTTTATCTTAGTCTCAAATCTGTACTGTCACTGACTATGGATATAAAATGGTTATATTTTGAAATAATATGAGACTTCCCTGGCCAGGAGGCTCACTGGCTGAATGTTGTCCTCCGCACCACAAGGTTGCAGGTTTGATCCCTGATCCCTACACCTAGCTTATGGATGTGATTCCCAGCTGGGGCACATATGAGAGGCAGCCATTTGATGTTTCTTTCTCACATTGTTTCTCTCTCTCTTTCCCCCTTCTTTCCTCTCCAAAAACCATTGAACATATCCTTGGGTGAGGAATAGTAACAATAATAAAAAATATATGACTATAACTAAGTGGGGCGTTTGCTTAATATTGTCTACTAAAAATACCAGTCTTTGGAATAGAAAAAGACAGACCACGGATGAAGACTTAGAAGGTCAAAGAGGTTAAATAACTTGTATACGGTTGCACTTCAAGGGTAACGCTGACAATTTTAAAGCCCTAATATTCATTTTTAATGCCTGCTTTCTTGTTATACAACAATGCTTCCACTTATTCAACTGCTCTTCTCAGGGTGTCTTCTACACTCATCTCCCCAGTCCCCTTCCCAACAGTGTGCATTCAGCTGTTTATTTCTTCCACTGGGATGACCCCTTTCCCTTACTGCACGCATGCATCAGTCATAACTCAAGGTTGAACTGGAAGTTCTTTCTTTATGCAAATTTAGTTACTTCAAACTATAGTAATCATTATTCATTGTACTGCAGTGTTAATAAACTTTTAAGGATACAAAACTTCTGACACATAACCATTATGTTGTTAACCATATGATAATGTTCTATCCCCAAATAAATTAAAAACTCCACCCGTGCACATATATGCTACATTAGCACACCACAAAGGACAGAGGACACAGTGAGAACACAGTAAACAACTGTTTTTTTTAAATTTGGCTTAATAATTTAATTCATTTATTCATTCAGTTCATTCATTCATGTGAGTGATGACTACAAACTCACACTTTCTATATATTAAAACTTGTATAGGACTTATGACTGTGGTAATGAAGTAAAAAATAGGATCAGACTTACCCTCCCAAACTGAACTAGAAACTGATAAAATACACATAAAACAACATTTTTCAGATATTGGATAATAACGAGTATACGACAATGACTTTTGAGAAAAGAAAACTGAGGTGACTCCTATAGCTGCCCCCATCTAACTTCCTGGAAGCCTTTCAAGACCACAATGAAGAGAACAAAAACAGTCAGGCAGTTTTGAGAGAGAGTAATTAAAGAGAGAGATTAGAGTTTAGAGAGTCCAAGTTAACTAGTATTTGTGGGGCAAATCTCCGAGGGATGAAGACTGAAGAGAGAAGGCCTCCGGACATGTTTAGAGGGTTCTCCCAGAGTGTCACATGGAGTACTGATTTACACATAATGCTACTAATACACAGTAAGCCAAACACAGTCCTGGGTTTCTACCGGGATGGGAACAGTTTGTGTCTGCACCAATTAGACTAGAAGGGTTCTTAATATATGAAAAATTTAGTAGAGTCCTAAAAGTGTTATCACCTTATAATGGGACTAAATTAGCCATATGCTAAAAGCTATTCTGAACCTATCCTAGTAAATTATAAAAGCAAGCCTTGAAGGAACAAACTGATTCAGTGATTTAACTGCGTCCCAGAACAAGTTTTTAAAGGAACAAAACAATACCTAGGGCCCAGCAAAGTAAAATTCACACTGCATAGAAACTAATTGTCTGTAAACATACCAGACATGCAGAAAACATGAAAAGGTGAACTATAATCTGAAGAAAAATCAATTAACAGAAAAAACACATAAATTACAAATGATGTACTTAATAAACAGATGTACACATTTATTTTTGATATAATCTACATTTTAAAAATATACATGAAAACATTGGAATGACCAGTAGAGTAATAAAAATATGACATAAATCAAAATGAACTATTAGAAATAAAATAATACTATCTGAAATACTAAATAGTGTTTTTGTATAAAGTATGAGGATATTTAATTATCTCAGAACCTTTGGTGGAAAGACTATTCTTTCTTCTATTGAATAGACTTTGTACCTTTGTTGAAAATTATTTAATCAAGTATATGTATATCTTTCTCTGGGCTCTATTGTTCCTTTGATTTATTCTCTCTCCAATACCACACTTTCTTGGTTATTGTGGCTTTGAGATATAAAATCAGGTACTTTAAGTTCATCACTTTGAATGATGTTTCAATCTTTACAGCAGCGCAAAATTTCAGTGCACAAATGAAAAAAAAATGTATTGTCAGACATGTCTTTGGTCTGAAAATAGGATCTCAGTTTATTGACAGAGAAAAGTCTGAGATTAAAGGAAAAAATAATTCTGTTAAAACATAATAAAATAGTTTAGCTTTAATCTCAGTGAGAATCTTTCAAATATTTGCTGTTAATATGTTTTTAGCTGTTATTTCTCAAGTGAGAAAAGCATATTAATTTATTTTCAGGTTCAGTTTATCATTGACATTTATGCCTATTATTATTTCTAAATTTTTCATCCCAATTACTATCACAAGATGATTTCACAGCTATTTTTAGCCTACCATATTCATTATTGAATGTTTCATTTTCAAAACTATGCAATTTCACTCTAATTCCTCTCATTGATATATCTGCAAATTCTTACATACTTGAAGAGATGAGAAATGAGTAAATTTCTTAGAAAGAAAAGATGATTGTAACAGACAATGACAAAATTGCTTATGTGAATTTAAAATAAAATGAAAACTTAATTGTAGCTAGCACATAAATTAATGAGAAAAACATTAAATGACTACGGATGTCCTAATAAAATACTAAAATATGTGAAATCAATGTCTTTTGTTTTCTTCATTTATTAAAAGTTGTTTTATTTTGCAGCAAATACATTAAAACCAAGGTCTATTTTCAATAAAATTGATATCTTGTCTGTTGAACTATCTATAGCAATGCTATATAATATAAAAAATGATTCCTAATTATTTAATTAAGTACCAAAAAATGCTATTTCCAGGATCATGTTTTAAAATAGGAATCCCTAGGATAGGAACTGTAGTACCCCCTTATTGGCTCTCTGAAGAGGAATTCTCACATAATTGTCTTACAAATTAAATTTGTAAGCAGAAAGTAGAGCCAAAACAGATTTCTCCTGCTCAATTTTTTGGGGTGCTTGTTTGTGTGCTTGTTTGTCATTTCATTCAATCTCCAGTTCCTAACCTAAACTTTAGACCATCAATCAGCAGTACACACTCAAGTTTCATAATCACTGAAAAGAAAAGTACTGGGAGTGATCAGGGCCACATTTCCCTTCCTTAACGTCAGGGTTGCGTTATAATGGGCTTTTTTTCCAAATTGTTTTAGCAGCTACATGTTAGACCTCTAGTTTCTGAAGTTTTTCCATTTGATAGGTGTTCAGTCACCTTTAAATTTCTCTGGCCATTTTACTTTTCTCTCAACATCATTTTGCATTTACCCCTCTGTTTAACTTCAAACTTCTTAGATTTCCTAATTTGATTTTAGCTTTTAGTGTTATGCATTTTGAAGTCCCATACAGTTATAGAACTCAATAACAGGTGTTTGACAGAGCACATACAATGGGCAAGGGACTTTTTGGAATGTGCTGTGATAGGCAACATATTTGAATAGACACTGTAAGAAGAAGATACATCAAGGATCAATAAATGTATTTCTTAAAAGAAGCTCAACACTGGCGGTCTTCAGAAAAATGTAAACAAAAAGTACAATGAGATTCCATTACGCACATATTAATATGAATGGGGAAAAAAGCCAAGTATTCCATAGGAATGTGTAACTGCACAGCTAGTGGGAGTGTAAATGGCATGATATTTTTTGAAAATTGCTCAGTGGTATTCTCTATTAAATTGAACATACACTTACCACATGACTTATCTAAAAATTTTACTCCTACGTTTTAGCCAAGAGAAATAAAACTTAACTCCACACAAAGATGTATACCTGAATATTCATTGCAGCCTTATTAATAATAATCAAAAACAGGAAAATGTGGTATATGAATATAGTCAACACTACTCAGAAGTAAAAAGGAGCAAACTGCTAGTATAGGCAATAAGTGAACTTGAAAACCAGGTTAAACAAATGAAGACAAACCCCAAATCATACTTAATGTACGATGCCATGGATATGAAATTACAAGACAGGCCAAACCAATTTACAATCTCAGAGTGAAGATCAGATGTCACCTGGAGCTGCTTCAAGAATGAATTGACAGCAGAGGACAGTGGAGATCTTTTAGGAGGGATACACATATTTAATCTACAAGTTGATTTAATGTAATATTTATCAAACTCTACAGTTGAAATACATTAATTCACTTTTATGAAAAGTATACTTAAAGTTGAATTTAAAGGCAAAAAATAATTGTGACTGGCTAGGAAGCAGCCCCCTTCAAATTTATATTTTTATACTTTTGCTTCAAAGTTTAAAACTTAAACATGTTACAGGCTTGGTTTAAAGCACATGCACACATACAAAGTCATTTATGTACAGAGGATAACTGAAGTTGTTGTTTGGATTCAAGCAGAGGGAAAGTATATATAGAACAATGGTATAACTTTCTTACCCATTTGATCTGGTTATTACATAAATTCCCTGAAGTACAGTTTATAATAAAAACTTTCTGCACAGATAAATGCGGAAAAATAGAAACATCTGGGGGAAAACTGGAATAAACGGAGAGAAAACCTCAGTAGGTTTGGAATAAATGCAAATTTTAAAATCCAAATAGATATTATAAACACTTACAGTACTTGAGAAATTATTGTATTTGGAAGTGAAAGTTTAAATATTGGTGGAGGGGATGTGCAGAAGGACCTTTTCTTCCCCCAAAGCTACCTGGAAATAACACCAGAGATTATACTAGACAATATAAGAAATAAAGAATTTATCTACAGTTAGAGCAATGATTAAATATTTTATCATTCTGTTGTGCACCTCCCAAGATATATTGTTGGGGTTGGGGTTTTTCAAGGACAATAAAAAAATTCAAAAATAAACCAGGACAGCTTTTAGTTCCCAATGGAGAAACTACACTCCAAATAAAGAAGGCTATCTTGTCATTAGTTGTCATACTTTTGCTTTGGGCATCCATTTTTTCTCTCTCTCTTGCTAATCCTTTCTTAAATTTTTTTCAGTTAGAGTTTATATTCAAAATTGTCTTTTATTAGTTTCAGATGTTCCACCCATATTTCTAGTACCTGCCCAGCACCACAGTTTTTATAATATTATTGACTATATTTCCGATGCTGCACTTTATATCCCCATGACTATTCTGAAGCTACTGATTTGTACTTCACGATCACTTTCCCTTTAACCTGGTCCCCAGTGCCCTTTCTTTCTGGCAACCCTCAGTTTGTTCTCTGTGTCCATGAGTCTCTTTCCATGGGGGGTGGGGTTTGTCACTGTTGCTGTTCATTTATATTATTCTTTAGATTCCTCACATAAGTGAAATCATATGGTATTTATCTTTCTCTGGCTTTGGACATCCTCAGTTAGACCTAAGGATGTTAAAGGCTATCCTGCCAATGAGCATATTCTCATGGAAAACCTACAAGTTTGATGGCTGTATTTTTGCAGAGTATACTGTTTTATCAAACCCAATGCAAAACAGAATGAAGACAATATTTTACATAAAATGAGAAACTAACCAAGGCCTCCAAAAGAAATGTACTTGCAACCCCCCCATCAAATTCTCCTAAGGTGCAACGTATTTATTATTTTGTAGAAAAGACCATACATATGTGATACAAACAAAGTGAAATGTTTTAATATCTTAATGCTTCAGGAAAAAAGGAATAATCAATATGGAGAAAATAGCTACTTTTTGAAATCCATTTATGGAAGTACTTTGGTATTATAGAGACTCCTAGCAAAATAAGAGGAATTAAAAAAAAAAGAAGTTAATGAAATATGCCTTTGTCATCCTTTCCCTTAACATTTAGCATGTTTTTAGCACTTCCTATTGTTCCAACTCTATGCTTTCTTGCACCTACCTGTACATACTTACTGGAATGTTCTACCTGTTTCTCTGTCCAGACAGTCCATCTGGGGTTAGAGAGTTATCATTCTTTTTCTTCAAATTTAAAAACCCAGAAAATTTAGCCTGGGTGTATGCTCTTTTTAGTGTAGACTTTCATTCATAAACTGGGGAGAAACCTTTTCAAATTGGTATTAATATCTAAAAATGGAAAATTATATTTGTTTTCATATAATTTCTCACAGAAATGAATTTTATGCTGAGAGAGAAAATTAAGTGAGTAGGCTACAGTGAGACTAGATATAGATATTAATCTTAAGTGAGGAAAAATAAAGAAGGGTTGTAAAGAGATAAATGGTTAGCTTTCAGAGATTTATCTATCCTGTACATCGTGTTTGTCCTTTGGAATGTGTGAATGAGGTAAGTTTTGGATATATCCACAGCTTGGCTTCAACTTCTTAACATTCCAGTAAATGTCTTTTCTTCCTGTTATATTGGTTAACCAGCCATTCTTTTATTATTGTCCAGCACAAAATTACATATGACTGAAATCTCAATTCAAGTATTCTATTTTCTGACCAAGACTCCTATCCTTTCAACTATTTTTTTCCATTTTACCAACTCTCTATCTAGATGATCTTGCCTCCTGCTTATTTGAAAATGTTAAGAGAAAGATCCAAGATTGAGGCAGAGTAGGTGAAAGCTACCTAACCTCTTTCCAGAACCAAGCTGGAGTCACAACTACACTAAGAAAAAGAATCCTGAACGACCAACTGAACACCAGCTGGAGAGGAGCCGTATAACCAAGGACCTATGAAAGAAAACTACAAAAACGGGACTGGTAGGAAATGCAGAGGCACAAAAGAGCTGGCTGGGCTGCTGCAGGCAGCAGCGTTCTGGAGAGATGTTTCAGCAGCCAGGTGGCAGGGGGCAGAGTGGGGGTACCCGCAAGAAGTGTAGGGACTAAACACAAAGCTGGGCTCCCCAGCCTACAGCACCAGAACTGGAAAAGGAAAGCATTGGGGTCTCTGTCTGCCAGGAAGAGATGGCTAGAGAGGCAGAGAGCCTCTTAAAGGGGCAATGAACAACATTTTATTTGCAGCCACTTACCCTGGGCTCTGGCAAAGGGAGGGCAGAGTGAACCAGAGCTACAAGAAGAGAGTCTGGGGTTTGGTGGCTCTGGGGGGATAGTTGAAGTGTCAGTGAGCAGCATCCCTGAGCTAAGTCATTCCCTGTACTGCAGAAGCCATCTTTCTCAGGCAGAGCACTCCCCTCCAAGCAACATCAGCCTGAGAGGAAGAAATAGCCCTGCCCACAGGAATCAGTCTCACACACCCTGTAGAGCTTAAGCCTGGCTGCTGAATGGTACAGCTGGAGGCTATGTCACTGCCAAAGCCTAACAGAAAGTCTTCAGGCAAAGGCAGATCTACAGGAGCACTGAAACTTTCACCGATCCTCTCCCCTTGGCCTGGTGCTGGTAAAAGCTAGCCTTGGTGCACAACCTAGTTTTTTCTGCACACACCACTGCCCAGCAGAGGGAGTCACATCTGTGGATCAATGACAGCTCCAAACAGGTTGTTCAGGGCCAGTCACAGCAGCATCTGATACAGGGTTGTACCACAGTCTGTTCAGATCCACCTAGTACATAGAAACAAATACAAACAAACAGCCAAAATAGAAAAACAAAGAAACAGGCTCCAAATAAAAGAACAAGGGGATTTTCCAGAAGAACTAAATTAAATGGAGGCAAACAATTTATCAGATATGAAGTTTAGGGTAATGATTATAAGGATACTCAACAACATGAAAAAAGACATAGAAACTATAAAAAGGGAAAGTCAGAAATAAAGAATACAATATCTGAAAAAAATAATATACTGGAAGGAATAAACAGTAGACAAGATGAAGGAGAGGGTCTAATCAGCATTTGGAAAACAAGGTAGAAAAAACCACCCAAGCACAGCAGCAAAAAGAAAAAAGAATTTTAAAAGCATGAAGAGAACCCTGGCTGGTATGGCTCAGTGGAATGAGTGCTGGCCTGCAAACCAAAGGGTCATGAGTTTGATTTCCAGTTAAAGCACATGCCTGTATTGTGGGCCAGGTCCCCAGTAAGGGGCATGCGAGGGGAAAACATTGACATTTCTCTCCTCTGTTTCTCTCTCCCTTCCCTTCTATCTAAAAATAAATGAATAAATAAATCTTTTTTTAAAAATTGAGAGCTAAAGAAACCTTTAGGACAACATGAAGCATAACATCTGCATCACAGGGAGTACCAGAAAGAGAAGAGAGTGAGCAAGCAAGGGATCAAAAAACTGTTTGAAGAAATAATGACCGAAAACTTCCCAAGTATGGTGAAGCAAAAAGACATACAAGTCCAGGAAGTGCAGAAAGTCCCAAACAAGATGAATCCAAAGAGGCCTACACCAAGACACATCATAATTAAAATGAAAAAGCTTAAAGACTAGGGAAAAATCCTAAAAGCCACAAGAGAAGAGCAGGTAGTTATCTATAAAGGAGTTCCAATTAAAATGTTATCTGATTTCTCACAGAAATATTTCAGGCCAGAAGGAAGTGGCATGAACTATTCAAGGTGATAAAAAGCAAGGACCTACAACCAAGGCTAATTTGCCCAGCAAGGCTCAAACAAGGCTACTTTACCCACTAAGGCTATTATTTAAAACTGAAGGAGACATGAACTAAGGGACAGGAGGGATGCTGGAGGGAGGGCTGGTACCACGCAGAGAGGGATAAAGAGGAGAAAAAAATGGGACAACTATAATAGCATAATCAATAAAATATACTCAAAAAAAGGTCAGTCAACCTTCAACCCCCTAAAAATGAAGTGTAAATAAAAACTAAATAAGAGAAAGAAAAATGTGAGATATCAAAAATAAATTAAAATATCTCAATAGTCATTAAAAAAAAGAAAAGAAACAGGAGAAGTAAAGAGCTTCTCAGACAAGAAAACCAGTACTACATCAAATGTTAAAGGGGTTGCTTTAAGAAGAAAAAGTAAAAAAAAAAAAAAGAGGAAAATAGTTTAAATATAAAAATGGCAATAAATACATATCTATCAACACTCACCTTAAATGCAAATTGCTTAAATATTCCTACCAAAATATATAGGGTAGCAGAATGGGTAAGAAAATAAGACCCGTATATGTGCTACCTCCAAGATACCAACCTCAGATCAAACATAACAGATTAAAAGTAAAGAGACAGAAAAAGATATTTCACGCAAATGTAAAGGGAAATAAAGCTGGGGTAGCAATACTTGTATCCAACAAAACAGACTTAAAACCAAGGCAAAAAAGACACTACATAATAATAATGAAAACAATCAAACAAGAGGATATAACCCTATAAAGATTTATGCACCCAGCATAACAGCAGCTAAATACATAAAGCAAATCTCGATGGACATAAAGAGACAGAACCACAGAAACACAATCATAGCTGGGGATTTTAACACCCATTGACTTCAATGGATAGATCTTCCAGACAGCAAGTCAACAAGAAGAGAGCTGCCTTTAAAAACACACTAGGTCAAATGTATTTTATTGTTATCTATTGTGATTTTCACTCCAAAGCAACAGAATATACATACTTTTCAAGTGCACATGGAATATTTTCTAGGAAGACCACATGTTAGGAAACAAAACAAGTCTCAATAAACTTAAGAAGAATGAAATAATATCAAGCATCTGCTCTGACCAGAATGCTGTCAAACTTCAAATCAATTACAAGAAGAACATTGAAAAACACACAAAGACATGGTAGCTAAATAACATGTTATCAAAGAATGAATGGGGCAACAAGAAGATCAAGGGAAAAATCAAAAGATCCTTGAAACAAGTGAAAATGAACACAAAAAACAAATATCTGTGGTACACAGTGAAAGCACTCCTAAGAAAGAAATTCACAGCATTACAGACCTATCTCAAGAAACAAGAAAAAACTCAAACAATCAAACTTCACACTTAAAGGAACTTGAAAAAGAATAACAGAGCCCAAAGTAAATAGAAGGTAGGAAATAATAAAGATCAGAGCAGAAATAGAGTCTAAAAAAAAACTATACAAAAGGTCAGTGAATCTGAGATCTAGTTCTTTGAAAACATAAACAATTTGACAAACCTTTAACCAAGATTCATCAGTAAAAAGAGAGAGGACCCAAACAAATAAAATCAGAAATAAAAGAGAAAATATAACAACTAACATCAAAGAAATAGAAAGGATTGTAAGAAAATATGAAAACTATAGCCCTGGCTGGTATAGCTCAGTGGATTGAGCGTGGGCCTGTGAACCACACAATCGCAGTCGGAATCCCAGCCAGGGCACATGCCTGGGTTGCAGGCCAGTTCCCAGCAGGGGACTCACGAGAAGCAACCATACATTGATATTTCTCTCCTTCTCTCCTTCCCTTCCCCTATAAAGATAAATAAGTAAAATCTTTTAAAAAAAGAAAATATGAAAACTATAAACCAAAAAATTGGACAACATGAATGAACTCCTAGAAACATAACAATCTTCCAAAATTAAACCAGGAAAACTCAGAGATTCTGAGTAAACAGATTACACCTAGTGAAATTGAAGCAGTGATCAAAAAACTCCCCATAAACAAATGCCCTGGACCAGATGACTTCACAGGTGAATTTTGCCAAACATTCTAGGAACTAACAACTCTCCTTCTTTATAAAGAATTTATAAAACTCAACACCAAGAACACTAAACAACCCAATTAAAAAATGGGCAAAGGACCTGAACAGACATATCTCCAAAGAGGACATACAGATGGCTGATAGAAGCATGAAAAGATGCTCAACATCACTAATCTTCATAGAAATGCATATTAAAGCAACAATGAGATACTATCTCACACCCGTCAGAATGGCTGTCATCAATAAATCAATAAACAACAAGTGCTGGTGAGGATGTCGAGAAAAGGGGACCTTTTTGCTGTGTTGGCAGGAATGCAGACCAGTGCAGCCATTTTGGAAAGCAATATGGACATAACTCAAAAAATTAAAAATAGATCTGCCTTTTGACCCAGCAATCCCACTTCTGGAAATATATCCAAAGAAACCCAAAGTACTAATTTGAAAGTTTCTAAGCACCTCTATGTACATTGCAGCATTATTTACAATAGCCAAGATATGGAAGCAGTCCAAGTGTCCATCAGTAGATGAGTGGATAAAACATTTGTGGGACATTTACACAATGGAATACTACTCAACCATAAAAAAGAGAAAATTTTACCTTTTGCCACAGCATGGATAGACCTGCTAGAATATTATGAAAAGAATATTATGAAAAGTTACATAAGCCAGTCAGAGAAAGACAAATGCCATATGACTCCACTCATATGTGGAATCTAATGAACAAACTAAACTAACAAGGGAAATGGGGTCGGACTCACAGATGGAGAGCAGGATGACAGCTAGTGGTAGGGGGAGGTCAGGGGGTGGAGTCGTCAAGCAAAAAGGAAAAAGGACACATGGAGATGGACCACAGTGTTGTGATTGAAGGGTGAGGGGGATGTTAGGGGTAGAAATGGTCATGAGAAAATGCAATAAAATATTTTTTAAATTTAGAAACTATAAAAGCANATATCTTCAAAGAGGACATACAGATGGCTGATAGAAGCATGAAAAGATGCTCAACATCACTAATCCTCATAGAAATGCATATTAAAGCAACAATGAGATACTATCTCACACCCATCAGAATGGCTGTCATCAATAAATCAATAAACAACAAGTGCTGGCGAGGATGTCGAGAAAAGGGGACTTTTTTGCTGTGTTGGCAGGAATGCAGACCAGTGCAGCCACTGTGGAAAGCAATATGGACATAACTCAAAAAATTAAAAATAGATCTGCCTTTTGACCCAGCAATCCTACTTCTGGAAATATCCAAAGAAACCCAAAGTACTAATTTGAAAGTTTCTAAGCACCTGTATGTACATTGCAGCATTATTTACAATAGCCAAGATATGGAAGCAGTCCAAGTGTCCATCAGTAGATGAGTGGATAAAACATTTGTGGGACATTTACACAATGGAATACTACTCAACCATAAAAAAGAGAAGATTTTACCTTTTGCCACAGCATGGATAGACCTGGAGAATATTATGAAAAGTTAAATAAGCCAGTCAGAGAAAGACAAATACCATATGACTCCACTCATATGTGGAATCTAATGAACAAACTAAACTAACAAGGGAAATGGGGACGGACTCACAGATGGAGAGCAGGATGACAGCTAGTGGTAAGGGGAGTTCAGGGGAGTGGAGCGGTCAAGGAAAAAGGACTCATGGAGATGGACCACAGTGTTGTGACTGTGGGGTGAGGGAGATCTTAGGGGTAGAAATGGTCATGAGAAAATGCAATAAATATTTTTTAAATTTAGAAACTATAAAAGCAATTGGTTGGGAGTTCTCTTACTGCCAAATGCAATCCTCCTGCATCTGTACTCAAAATCCGTGCTTCTGTCAAAGGTCCAAAACCCCTTTCAGTCTGAATCCCATCTCCTTTGGGTCTTTAAGGAATTCCTCAGCATGGTCCCCAAGTCACTCTAGATGTTTGTCATTACCAAATAAAAGTGTTTTATCAAATGTTTTAAAAGTCTCACAACCAACAAACCTGAAAACAAACAAAAATAAAATACTCCTATTCGCCCATCTCCCTTTCAGCTACCACTTTCTCTTGGGTAACTCTTCGTAGTGAAACCTTTCACTGCGTCTGTTACCAAGTGCTCACGCACCATTCTTTCTCAACCGCTCTAAGCAGGTTATTTTTACCAGCACTTTATGGAAATTATTCTTATTTGAACTAACAACTTGCATGTTTCTTAAGATCACTTTTTTACCTCATTTGAGTACTTGTTAAAATTATCATTTTTGGTCTCTTCCTCCACTTGAAAAGCTGCGTTCCGTCAGTGCCCGCGCCACTGCCTCTTCTCGTTTTCACTCCCGTCTCCTCTCCCTCCTTTGCCGCCTCAACTCCTCTGGAATCAGAGCAGTGCCTCCATGCTGTTCTGATCCCACCACCTCTCAAATACACACTCTCCCTGCTGATCCCATTCACTTCTATGGCTTTAAGTGCTATATTTAAAGCAACAACTTCAAAATTAGAAATCTATCTTTGACCACTCCATTAAATTGAGGACAGAATATTTAAGTTCCTACTGCTCTGATTTCATGTCTATTAGGATTTTCAAAATGTTCATGTCCAAAACAAAACATTCCTTCTTAATACAAATATGCTCATGAATTTCAATCTCCACTACTATTTTCTTAGCCAGAACTTTCATTTTCTACCAGGACTATGTCGGTATTTTCTAGATTTGTCATCCCCTTCTGTTCTTGTTCCTACGCTGTCTATATCATTTTCTTAACATCTTACCTTCATATCAATGTATGAATATTAAAACATACTGAAAAATAAACCTAATGCCATACTACAAATGTACATGGGGTACTGAAATAGCTTGATTTGCTGTAACATTTATTTGAGCTTTTTAAAAGAAAATACATTGATATATATACCAATAGAATTGATATTTGGATACCCATGTTCAGAGCAACATTATCAACAATAGCCAAAAGGTGATACCCAAGTGCCAACTGACAAATGAATTGATAAACAATGTACAGTGGAATGTTACTCAGCCTTTGAAAGAAAGGGAAATTCTGACTGATGCTATAATATGGAAAGTATTATGCTAAGTGAAATAAGCTAGCACAAAAGATAAGTACTTTATGAATCTACCCAGATGAGGCACCAGAGGTACTAAGGTGGTCAAATTCAGAGATCAAAAGTAGCATGGCAATTGCAGGGGCTTAGGAGGGGAAGAATGGGGAGATGTTATATAACACATCTAGTTTTAAACATTATTCCATGTATGTAGACACATACACACACAAGTTCAGTTGTACAGGAACATGGGTTCCAGCCTCCAAGTCCAGAAGACTCACATCACTTTAGAGTGCCCTCTCCTATAAGTCCCAATCTCTGTCTAAAGCTGCCTTTGTTTCTTTCCCCTGTAACATCCCCTTACTCCTCTTGTTCAAGGGGACACTTCATTTCGGATTTCTCTTGATCCAACAGCCTGAGTAAAGTACCCACTCCCGCAGTCTGGTCCTGGAGAACTTGTTGGGCTGGGCTGATTAAACTAATACCAACTACTTAATGATATTACTCCTTTTTTAAAAAAGTATTGTTAACATACAATATTATATTAGTTTCAGGTATACAACATAATGATTCAACATTTATATTTCATATGATATGATCACATGATAAATCTAGTAACTATCTGTCACCATACAAAGTTATTACAATATTATTAACTATAGTCCCTGTGCTATATTTCATAACTGGAAATCTGTACCCCTTAACCCCCTTCATTTTTTTCACCTACCTCTCATTTCCCTTCAATTTGCCAACCATCGAGTACTTTCATTACATGGAAGCAGAGATCACAAACATAGACTATAAGTCACATTAAGCCACTTAATGAGGAAGAAATGTAAATTCAAAGAAAGAAAATAATTTAAGGCAAACAAAAAATAATCCCCCCTGCAAAAAAAAAAAAAAAACATTCTTTCTGATGTCAGGACCTATAATCTTTCCATTACGTCACCTTACTTTCATGTTACCCTCTTAGAAAATAAGTAAAAGTGTAATGTTTAAGAAAGATTTGTTTCCATTTTAAAATAGAAAGTTTCCATTATAAGGAAAATTTATTCATCTTAAATGCCCTCCTCCTATTCAGACTGGATTACTGAAGAAAAGGAAAATGCTTACACAAACTACACTTTCATGAAAATATATCTGCATTCATTTGAGGAAAACAGAGAGAGAGAAATCATCAAAAATAACTCAATCTTTCTATTTCTCATGACAGTTAAATGGTAATTAAATAGAATATTAATCCTTGCTTGCAGAACTTGATTCCTACAGGGAGGCAAGATTTTGATTGTTAGGTAAATTGCATTTGTACAGAAACTATTTCAGGAAGTATTTTTCTGATTAACTAGTAATATAATTCCTTAATTCACACTCATTAGTGTTTGCCATGAATGATTTTCACAGTTTAGTGAAATACTGGATGCTCACACAAAAACGGCCTAGAAAATCATCATCATTATTTGAGAAACACTTACTCCTGCCTAGAGGTCAAAGTATCTTATGCTTCTGCCCCAAATAGTTATAAATAGACTTCACCTTCTCTTTGATTGGCAAAGAGTAAGCATAGCAGGGGTCTCAAAAGTATAGGGCAGCCAAGACAAGATGAGCAACATTTGTCTTTCACAAAGATGCCAGGCCTGGAAGGGTGTGGGCCTTATATCTAGCCAACACTCAGCCTGCAGGTATCCAGACAGAGTAACTTTTTCCAATGTATCTTATATAGTCTGGCAGAGACCAATGAGCTATGTGACTTTGGACTATACTCCGAAGCCCTTTGAGCCTCAATGTCTTAAATTATAAAATAGTAATACTAATATTTAAACCATGAAATACGCATACTTGTAGCTATAGTTGACCTTTGAAAGATACAGGTTTGAACTGCCTGGGTCCACTTATACACAGATTTTTTTCAGTAAATACACAGTTGGCCCTCTACATCCCCAGGTGTTTCATCCACAGATTTAACCAAGTGTGGACCAAAAATAGTCTTTTCTGTCCAAGTTTGGGAATCCATGGATACATTAGACCAACTGTATGCACTATCCTCAGCTGTTTCACATAAGGGACTTGATCATTGTGGATTTTGGTAGCCACGGGGGACCCTGGAACCAACAAACAGTGCAACGCAGAGCTGGGGAAGAGGCAGGTTTTGCCTCTAGCATGCAACTCAGAACGGCATGGGGAAAACAAGAGAGTCCAGAATATCAAAAGAAACCACACGACATAAAGTAGCTATGATGTACATTCTTCTAGGAGATTTTAGTTATGAAAAAATAGCAATTGACAGCATTACTTGAGCTAAAGCCACAGAGCGGCAAGGCAAGGTAAAGAGATGAGCACACAGAACCTCAGTGAAGAACGTGGATGACCATTCTGGACTGAAAGTTAGGGAACATAGGCTGGGAGGAGGAGGCTCATGCTACAGCAGTTTCCCAGGTGAGGACTTTAGCATCCCAAACCGCTCTTATTTACACCTATATCTTCTTACTTATATTCCCCCAGGATGTGGTAGCCTACAAAAACAAGTGTTACTTGGGTTTTAGATAAAAAAGGAAAGTAGATTTGTGAACAGAAAAACTAGAAAACAATGGCAGTCCATTAGGTAAATGCAACAATTATGCTTCCTTTTCCTCAGAGCCTCTATTTCACTGACTGCTAATAATATATTTTGTAATTTCAAGATGAGAAAGCTTAGAAGCAGGAAATTTCACTAAGATGGATGACTAAGCTTTGGTTGCTGCAGCTGACAAACACTGAATTTGGGTAAAGAGCCAGGGAAGCTACTTCTCCAATAAAGAAGAGGTCCAGTGAGAGCATTTTCTATCATTCACTGTTTCAGTGAGACTGTCTAAGCACTGGTAAGACTTTTTAATATGCCAGCTCTCACGGACAACATATTGGAGTTAGGGAGGACCCAGATAAAATATAAGAATAAATTCATGTACCAAATGAATTCTCATTTTGTATTTTCTTCTCTTTTATTTATTATCTTAGAATTGTTGGTAAAGTCCCTAAAAATTTCTAGAATTTATATACAACTACTATAATTAATTAAAGGAATATAGAAGTTAACATCAGTAACTATATCCTAAACAAGTTAATACACACATTATATCAAAGTAATCAGCCCATCTTTTTTTCCTTAAATACCCATCTTATTTCATTAATTTTTATAAAGGCAATAAAATATAATTGAAGACCAGAGCAAAATGTACTAGATTAGGTATATGTACTTTTTTTTTTCACATTTCTTAATTGTTGTTCAAGGACAGTTGTCTCCATTTCCTCCCACCACTCCCCCCACCCCAGCCATTCCCACTTTCCACCCTAGATCCTACCCCCCTTTGGTTTTGTCGATGTGTCCTTTGTACATGTTCCTGAAAACCCTTCCCCCTTTTCCCCTCCCCCTCCCCTCTGGTTACTGTCTGTTTTTTCTTAATTTCAATGTCTCTGGTTCTATTTGGTTTGCTTGTTTGTTTTGTTGATTAGGTTCCACCATAGGTAAGATCATATGGTATTTGCCTTTCACTGCCTGGACTATTTCACTTAACACAATGCTCTCCAGTTCCATCTATGCTGTTGCAAAGGGTAGGAGTTCCTTCTTTCTTTCTGCTGCATAGTATTCCATCGTATATGTAGTTTCTAACCATGACTATGTATCTATATAGACTTTATTAGGTTATTTAGCATCCCTGATCTTTTTTCTTTTAAATCAACAGAAACAGATTGCTTGAAAATATCACCTGGATCTAAGTTTATTTGATAACATTATAGTCTGTAATGTTTAAGATATTGGTTTTAATTGCTAGTGTGGCTCACTGGTTAACTATGTGAATGGATCAAGAATGACAGGGCCCTGTAGGGAGATACAAGAAAAGAACAGGAATCTCCATGCTTAGTGCTCATTAGAAATGTGTATAGTAAATTTGTCAATGAGCACTGAGAGAGGCACTTGCAAGTGGTTTTTATGAGTTGAGGGAGTTTTAGCATAAGAATTGAGATTACAGGAAACCTTATTTAATATAGTAATCCTCTTACTTTAAGAATGCGCCCACTGTTTTGGATTTTTCTAGTAACTTCATATCTCATTTCCATGCTACCTTGTGTTGCAATAGAACTATTTTAGAACGTTTACCTTATTGGAATATTATAGTAAGACCACATTGATTAGATAGCTTTTATAATTTTCAGAGTAGACATTTTTGCTACATGTAAAAGTAAAAATTAATGGACTGCCAGGCAAAAATACTGTAGGAAGTCCCTTCTCCCTTAAAGAGAGCTTCAACCTAAAATGAGACCAATTTTAAAATTTCACTTTCTATAGGATTAATCAATTCTTTTGCTTTATGCTTTATTATTAAACAATATTCAGCTGACCTGGACGAAAGTTTAACTATAATATCTATTTTTTATTAAATTGCTTTTTAGCCCTTGAGCTATAAATTTAGACTTTGTAGACTTGGCAAAATACATTAATGTCTGAAGTTTTAAATATATTAAAAGAATTATATTAGAATACTTTCATTTCCATTCCTTGGAAAAAACTGATATAAATGCTACAAGAAAGAAAAACTATACAATTAAGGGGCATTTCCAACTGACATAAAAATATAACATAAAACTTAGTAAAATGCATAATAGTGTGACTCACTGGCTGTTTAATTCTTAGCTATTGTAGGTTTACCACCTTCTTCTCTTCCTCTTCCTTTTCTTCTTCTTTCTTCTTCTTCTTCCTTCTTCCTCCTCCTCCTCCTCCTCCTCATCCTTGTCCTTTGTCTTCTTCTTCATCTTCTTCTTCGTCTTCTTCTTCTTCACTTCAGGGTTTTATTACATGTGGTCTTAGAGGAAGAGATGTACTCAGGCTACAGAGAATTCTTTCCCTAAAATGTTTTCTAAAACATTATTAAATTATCTTCTGATGAACCTTAGGATTTGAGCATGTACTTTATCTATTAAGGAGCAAGGTCCTTTGCTAGAAAACTGTTCTACGAGCTCCACTCTATACTCACTTTTTTATTCCAGAACAAAGTGTCTGGAATACAGATTCTTCTCGATCAAAATACTGCTGTGAGAACAGCCGGAAAATATGGTCATGCCTGAAATTTGAGAACCGAGTATCACCTAAATGAGATCTGTTTTTTTAAATGTTGGACTATAAAAGCCTTATTTTTGATAAAATGCTTTCTCATGAATAAAGCTGTCCATAATGCCCTAGTGCCCAACAGAAGCCCAAGCTACTATTCCATAATTATGAAACTGAAATACCTCACATTACTAAGGCTCTTCTGCATTTGTAATGAATTCTTTTCACATGTTTTCTAATTTAATCTCATTGATGTTTTGGTTGCATTGGACCACTTCTACATATTCATTTAAAATACCCATGAGTCATTTTTTCCTTCATAAGTGGGAAGAATTATGTACATATACCCGCTAACTTTACTGTATGATTGATATAGATATATTTTTGGAAAATTTCTGTATTTTTTTACATGCTGACATTCTTATTATGCCAGGTTTTCAGACTAAGGACCATGGAGTATCTTTATTGGCAGATGTCTTCTCCTAAGTGAAAACGATTCCAGTAAGGGCTGCTCAGTAAGATTCCCTCACCTCTCTTATGTTATATAGCTAAAGTATCCCTAGTCCTTTTCCCCTCAGAGTTACTAAGTTTCCACCTTAGAATCTCTAANTTTCACATGTTTTCTAATTTAATCTCATTGATGTTTTGGTTGCATTGGACCACTTCTACATATTCATTTAAAATACCCATGAGTCATTTTTTCCTTCATAAGTGGGAAGAATTATGTACATATACCTGCTAACTTTACTGTATGATTGATATAAATATATTTTTGGAAAATTTCTGTATTTTTTTACATGCTGACATTCTCATTATGCCAGGTTTTCATACTAAGGACCATGGAGTATCTTTATTGGCAGATGTCTTCTCCTGAGCGAAAACAATTCCAGTAAGGGCTGCTCAGTAAGATTCCCTCACCTCTCTTATGTTATATAGCTAAAGTATCCCTAGTCCTTTTCCCCTCAGAGTTACTGAGTTTCCACCTTAGAATCTCTAAAATTCTGGCACTTTCCAAAATACAAGTTTCATCTTCTTTGTAGGCCCCTCTTTCCAATACAGTGCAAAAACAGCCAACAAATATCTCTGTGTTGTTGTTATTGTTAAGATCTAATATGATATGAAAATGATCTATGAATGACAAGCTGCATTTGGTACATTTATAGTGGTGGATCCTGTTTGCAAAGACTGTGATTCCTCTGAGAGTTTCTGAATTGGTCAATGTACTGGGTAGTCTTCTAGGTAGGCATAGTTATAAAAAATATGGGATGAGTTAAGGTGTTTATACATGCATTTTTATTCCTATCTAGTTCTGCAGCAAACTGATTTTTGAAAGCTCCTCATACTTTTGAAATCTCCTAGTAACCAATTACTATGAAAGTTGTACTGTTATTTAAATATTAGAGTTCAAATCAAAGAAGAAAGGACCTTTATAAAGGGAATGTAAATATTAAGTTTATAGGCTATGTAGAGGTATCTTAAATGAGATGGAAACACTTTTAAAACATGTGATTTGTTCTAAATATTAAATTGCTTTCTGTATGAAATAGGTCATGTTTTCTATATGAAATATATTTTCTATGTAAAGTTTTTCGTGCAAGGAGTCCCTAAATCCCTCAAGTTGAAGATCTAACATTCCTCACCAATCCATACTTGTTAAACAGTGATAGAGTCCCGCACTGCCTTCAACTTCACTGTGGAAAGTGAAGCATGTCTGCCAAAAAGGGCAGCATGTTTAAACGTGGCTGCTGTGTTCTAGAAGACATAAAGCCAGTCTGGGAAACGGTCACAGATATTAATAATACAAGAAATTAAGACATTTTCTGAGCATTGTTTGAAGAGTGGGCATGATTAACTTAGAGAAGAAAAAAGAACAAAACATTAGTATTAAATATATGTACGTACCTGAGAACAAGATAGCAGACTAATATTTTAAGTATGTTCTGACGGGGGGGGGAAAGTAGATTTTATTTGGCTGGCCCATATGCTAGAATTAGGATGGAAGTGAAGATCTTATAGTTAGCAGTATTTTAACTTCACATTAAAGAATTTATTAAAGAACTTTGCAACAACAGAATAAGCGACTTCAACAAGAACTGAACTGCCCTTGAGCATAAACAGTTTAAACAAGAATTTGGTAGTTATTCTACAAAGATGGTTAAGTATACTGAGACTTCTAAGATACAGATAACCTGTATTAACATTGAGTCAATACTGGATCCAAATAGGAGGACCCTGTCTTCTAGTGCTGACATGCACGAGAAGTTAACAAACTAATAAAAAGGATGTACCAAATGACAACTTAGGTTTACATTCATTGCGAGATTATCATTCAACAGACTGCAGAAATACAGCCATGCTAAAGCATAAAATTGACACAATAAAGCTTGTTTGAGTTTTCTAGGATCACTGGTGTGATGGTACCAAACCAACAAAACCGTCTGAGTGAAGGCCCTGCAGACAGTTCCTCCCACTGCCCTAGTGCAGCCATTTTGCAGGTCTGTGTTAACAAATATGAGCAAATTGGTTGCCTAAAATAATAAATGTATCCTCACAGTTTTGGAGGCTAGAATTGTAACAATAACAGAGAATGCATGTCAATGAACATGGTTAACTTTAGAGCTAATTTGGAAGTTTAAAAAAAAGCAATGCCTAATAGATTTAGCTGTCTGTATAAATGATAGCCTGGTGTTGTACATCCATCAAGTGCTTTGCCAAAGAACAGGTATACATTGGAAGGACTGAGATTTGAACACATGTTGTCTGTCTCCAAATTCCATATCCATTCCTCTCTACATATTATCTCAAGAACTAAAGATAGAGCCGTGAACATCCTGCAGGGAATGATGACGACATTGGTAAACTGTTATGCTTGTTTAATTCAACAAAACTGCCACAAAGTCATAGATAGGAAGAAATTTTTATTTCCAATTTGTTCCTATGAAAATTGACAGCCAGTACATTCCTTAAATTCTTCCAAAATGCATTAGAAAATAACACCAACAAAAGTGGCTCTCTGGAACCCTTTTTATTAGAACCCTCATGGAATTAAAATAAAACTTTATAGATATTTGATTTTAGAGTATTAAACTTTCATTAATGGAATAAAATGTTATGTGAAAATATTCCTGTGTCAGACAGTGATCTCTGCTGATAACAATCAGAAAAACAATTGCATTTGAAAAATTTATTCAGAAGTCCCAATAAAAGATGTAAGTTTCAAAATGGCTGTACTATTATATCACAAGTGTAACAGCTGGCCCATGATGAATTCAAACACGAAACACTTGGATTGTAGGTTCTTTAGTTTAAAGAGACACCACTGAATAGACTGCCAGTTGTGCAAAGATCTAAATTACTGAAGGTTTACATTCCAAAGCCTGAATACCATTTAAAATATAAACCTACCTACTTTCTAGAAACCAGAAAAGTATACCACATGCCCATTAACCTGCTGTCCTGTGGTGCCTACATTCCTCACCCATAACAATATATTCTTTATATCTCTTTAATTCTATCACTATCCCAGCTGTTCATTTGCTGGCTTATCTTGGTTTGGCAACATAAAAATGCAATGAGCACTTTCCAGGCTCTGGGATTGCTGACTGTACCCAGGAAAGGTGATGAACTAACATGGGAAGTTGGAAGCCCACCTGAACTCAACTCTAATGAATTAGAGAACTTAACATGAACCTGAGATAAAGTCTTGGAGAAATAGATGGTATGTGGCTATCAGGGTATGTGGGTGGCAGATGGCTGGTAAAACGTAGAGCAGGAAAACACTCTAGCAGTGACTTTTCTCTCTCCACCTTGTTCTGGGTAGATCTCTGCCCACCCTGCCAGAGTGGGCACAAGCAGCTAGTAAAAGAGAGCAAGGTCATATGGGGCAAATAGCTGCCCAGCTTTGATCAGAAGCAAGTGCCACATTGCTGGCAGGTTGGCAGTGTAACCCTAAGCATTTACTTCTCACCTTGGATCACCCTCCATAGAGACCTTTGTCAAATAGGACTTGCCTCCCATAACTCAATCAAAAATTGGTGTGTCGTATCAATTTCTTCTCTTTTCCTCTGTTTTATTAATTAGATTCTAATTGTAGCTAAAAATAAGTGTACTCATCTATGCTCATTTGCCAGAATTTTCATTCTATCTTATATCTGGAGCTCAATATTTGAAAACCCAAGATAAATTTTGTCCTCCTGAGTCCTTCCCAGTGCTCTGATGACAGAATATCAATTCATTCTTATAAAGGAGGAATGGAATCTCACTGATAGAAAATTACAAGCCTAATAAAAACAACTGCATTATGGGTTGGGTTATTCATCCAAGATGGCATGGACAATCCATCTTTATGAAAAAAAATCAATGAACCATACTGCACTACATGACACTGATTTCTAAAAAATCTAACAACAGTAGAAGATAACTACATTAGTAAGTTATCCTAAAACTAGAATATTGGCCTTGACTAAATTGTCTTCAGAAAATAAAAACAATATCTTTCTGAATTTGGATATTTAAATATCCAGAAAGAATGGTGAATTAGCCAATTTTTACTCTAGCAGAAGTTATTTATATGACAGAGTAACACCCTCTGTGTAAGAAGACAAACAGAAAACATTTTAAGTTCTGTCATGGCAAAGACACTCTGAAAGGCAGTGTTAAAGTAATCATTAATAATGGAGCCCTGGCTGGTGTAGCTCAGTGGATTGAGCGCAGGCCTGTGAACCAGAGGATCGCAGTTCGATTCCCAGTCAGGGCACATGCCTGGGTTGCATGCTGGTTCCTTGCAGGCCAACTACCTGTAGGGGATGCACGAAAGGCAACCATACATTGATGTTTCTCTCCCTCTCTCCTTCCCCTCTAAATATAAATAAATAAATAAAATCTTTAAAAAAAAATAATGGAGAGTTGAGCCCTGGCCAGGTAGCTAAGTTATTTGGAGCATCATGCCATACACCCAAAAGTCACAGGTTCAATTTCCAGGCAGGCACATCCCTAGGTTGTGGTTCAATCCCCCATCAGGGCATATATGAAAAGCAGTCAATCAATGTTTCTCTTTCATATCAATGTCTGTCTCTCTCTCTCTCCCCCTCTCCAAAATCACCCCCTCTCCAAAATCAATAACCATGTCCTTGGGTGAATATTCAAAAATAAAAATAATTAAAAATAAAAATAAATGGAAAGATGGAAAACAGTCACTTTCAACCTAACAGCAAAAAAAAGGCAAAATAATATACGAGTTCATAAATTTTCTTGAGACCTTTGGAAATGTAAAGTCACAAAACCCCCAAAATTAATCTCCAAAGGGCAACAAGAACTTCCAGGGAGATATGTGGTACATAAGCTGTTTTGCTTAATGGATAAAATTATGATGAAGTGGCCGAATGGATAAAAAGCAAAATCTAACAGTATTCTGCATATAAGAGATTCACATTAGCTGTAAAAATACATGTAGATTGAAGGTAAAAGGTTAGTCCATGCAAATGGTAACTACAAGAGAGAGCAGGGTGGCTGTATGAGGTCTGTCCAAAATACTAATACCAACTATTGTTGATATAACAAAAATGGTTTGTGCAACATTGACATAACCTGGCAGACAAGGAGAATGGACTAGAATCAGCACACATGAACAATGACAACTTCACTGTACCAGTCAGTTGGGGCAGTAGACACCACTGAGTCAGCATGTGTACTATGTGACCATCGCATTCAAAATTATTGGACAAGTAGAGCAATGAATGTGCATCAAATTTTGCATTAAGCTTGAGCTTTCATCTGCGGAAACTATTCAGATTTAGAAGGCTGCAGCCTTGGGCAACTGGTGATTGGCAGCTTCATCACAATGCGCCCACTCATCCATCACATCTTGTGCAGACATTTTTGGTGAAACATCAAATCACCCAGATGACTCAGCACCCACACAGCCCAGATTTTGGCACACTGTGACTTCTGGCTTTTCCCAAAACTAAAATCAGCTTTGAAAGGGAATAGATTTCAGACTGTCAATGAGGTTCAGGAAAATATGATACGCAGCCAATAGTGACTGGGAAAAATGTATGAGATCCTGATTTACTACCTACTTGAAGGGGATTGAGGCAACATTGTCCTATGTACAATGTGTTTTTGTGTTTTGTATCTTCTTCAATAAAAATGTTTTTCATATTATTTAGCTGGATATTTTCTGGATAGACCACCTGCTTCTATCGGCTAAAATAGAATTTCTATCAAAATCTGTCACAAGAGACAAAGAAGGTAAAGATATAGCGATAAAGGGCTTAATTTATCAAGAGGATATAATTATTATAAATACAATATATGTTCTCAACACTGGAGCACCTAAATACATAATTACAAGAGCAAATATTAATAGTTCTGAAGGAAGAAACAGACAGAAATTTAACAGTAGGGGATTTCAATACCCCACCTAATAATGGATAGACCATCCAGACAGGAAATAAGGACACCATGGGTCTGAATAACACTATAGAACAAGTGGACTTAACAGACATACATAAAACATTCCATCCAACAGAAACAGAATACATATTCTCTCAAGTGCATGCAGAACATTCTCTAAAACAAGTCATATTTGGGCCACAAAGCAAGTCTTATTTAAGAAGATTAAAATCTTATCTAGTACCTTTTCTGACCACAGTGGTATGAAACTAGAAATCAATAACAAGAAAAAAACTTAAAGTTTACAAATACACTCAAACTAAATAACACCCCTATACAACCAATGGGTCAAAGATGTCAAAAGGGAAATCAGAAAGTATCTTAATACAAATGAAAATAAAAACACAATAAAACTTATGGAATGCAGTAAAGGTAATTCTAAGAGGGATGTTTATAGTGATAAATGCCTACATTAAAAGAAAGAAAATCTCAAGCAAATAACTTAACTTTATACCTCAGTGAGCTGGAAGAACAAACTAAGCCCAAATTTAGCTAAAGTAATGATAAAAATTACAGCAGAGATAAATATGAGAGAGATTATAAAGACAATAGAAAACAACCAATGAAACTGGGATTTTTTGGACAAATCTTTACCTACAGTAATTTTTTTAAAAGGAGAAAATTAAAAATGAAGGAGGAGCCATTACAACTGACACCACAAAAATACAAAGGATCATAAGACTACTAAGGAAAAAATATGACCAACAAATTGGATAGCCTATAGGAAATGGATAAATTCCTAAAAATATACAACCTAGCAAGACTGAATTGTAAAGAAACTGAAAATCTTCATCAAATTAAAAGGCTTTTCTGCATGGCTAGAGAAAATATCAGCAAAATGAAAAGGGAACCAACCATATGGGAAAATATATTTGACAATGATAGCTTGGAAAAGGGTTTGACCTCCAAAATATATAAAGAACTCATGACTCCACACCAGAACACAAACAATGCAATTAAAAAATGGGCAAAGGACTTGAACAGACACTTCTCCAAGGAGAACACACAGAGTACCCAGAGACATATAAAAGGATGATCAGCATCACTAGCCATCACTAGCCACCAGAGAGATGCAAATTAAAACCACAATTAGATACCACTTTATACCAGTCAGAATGGCCATCATAAACAAATCAATGAACAAGTGTTGGCGAGGCTGTGGAGGAAAGAGAACCCTAATACACTATTGGTGGGAATGCAGACTGGTGCAGCCACCATGGAAACAGTATAGAATTTTCTCCAGAAACTAAAAATGGAACTGCATTTTGACCTGGCAATTCAACTGCTGGGATTATATTCTAAGAGTTTTGAAACAACAAATCAAAAGACCCTATGCACCCTAATGTTCATAGCAGCACAATTTACAATAGCCAAGTGCTGGAAACAGCCTAAGTGCCCATGAGTAAAAGAGTGGATCAAAAACCTCTGGCACATTTTCGCAATGGAATACTATGAAGCAGAAAGAAGGAAGGAACTCTTACCCTTCTTGACAGCATAGATGGAACTAGGGAGCACTATGCTAAGTGAAATAAAGCCAGGCAGTGAAAGACAAATACCATATGATCTCACCTATAAGTGGAACTTAATCAACAAACAAACAAGCAAGCAAAATATAGCCAGAGACATTGAAATAAACAACCAACTGACAGTAACCAGAGGTGGGGGGGGAGAGGGATAATGGGGGGATGAAGGGGAAGGGGTCAGCAAGGAACTTTGTCCATGGTATAAAGGATCCATGGACAAAGACAATGGGGGGTGGGATTGAATTTGGGAGGTGGGGATCCTAGGGCCAGGGACAGTAATGAGAGGAAAATGGGGGAAGCTCTAATTGAATGATAATAAAAAGCAAATCTGAATAGACCATAATGAGTAAGCAAATTAAATCAATAATCAAGAACCTGCCCCCACAGAAAAGCCCAGGAAGAAAGAGTTTGACTGGTAGGTTCTACCAAACATTTGAAACCAATTCTTTTCAAACTTTTCCAAATCATTGAAGGGGAGGAAACTCTCAAACCCATTTTATAAAGCCAGCATTAAAGCCAGATAACAACATTACAAAAAGAGAGAGAAAAGAAGAGGCCAATGCAGCTGACTAAAAGAGATGCAAAAACTCAACAGAATGCTAGCAAACTGAATTCAACAGGACATTAAAAAGATCATACACCATGATCAAGTGGGATCTATGCTTGCAATACAAACACAGTTGAAAATATGCAAATCAATAAACATGATTCACCACAATAATAGAAAAAAGGATAAAAATTATACAATCCCCTCAAAAGATGCAAAATAAAAGCATTTGACAAAATACACCATTATATGATAAAATCTGTCAAAAATCGGGTACTGAAAGAACATACTTCAACATAATGAAGACCTTATCACAAACCCACAACCAGCATCATATTCAATGATAAAATGCTGAAAGATATTTCTCCAAAATCAGGAACAAGACAAGAGTACCCACTCTCACCAGTCCTATTAAACATTGTAGTGGAAGTCCTAGCAAGCACAAGGCATGAAAAAGAAAGAAAATGTATCTAAACAAGAAATGAAGCATTAAAATTGTCTCTGTTTGCATATTCTATGATCTTACATTCAGAAACTCTTAAAGATTCCACCAAAACATTGTTAGACCTAGTAAATTATTTCAGTAAAGTTGCAGAATACAAAATCAACATATAAAAGTTAGTTGCTTTTCTATACTCTTTCTATACTCTTCTAAAAGAGAAATAAAGAAAACACACCCATCTATAATAATAGAAATAAAATATTTAGGGATAAATTTAACCAATGAGGTAAAAGATCTGTGTTGGAAGTTACAAAGTATTGATGATAGAAACTGAATATGACACAAATAAATGGAAAGATACCCATGTTCATGGATGGATTAAAGAACACTATTAAAATGTCAATACTATTCAAAGCTATCTATAGATACAGTCATTACAAATATAGTCACTATAAAAATTCAAATGGTATTTTTTACAGAAATAGAAAACATCCTACCATTCATATGGAATCACAAAAAGCCCTGAATCGCCAAAGCAATCATGAGAAACAAGAACACAGTAGAAGCTGTAATACATCTTATTAAATCTATACTTGTAGATTTAAATCTCATTAAATCTATACTTGCAATGCAATAGTTACCAAAACAGTATAGGAGTGGCAAAAAACAGACAAACAGACCAATGGAATAAAACAGAGAACCAACACATAAACCCATTCATATATGGTCAACTAAACCTAACAACAGAGCCAACAATACTCAATGGGGAAAAGATAGTCTTTCTAATAATGGTTTTGGAAAACTGGATGTTCAGAGGCAAAAGAATAAAATGTACCCCTATATTATACCACTCACAAACTTTATTTCAAAAGATATTAAAGACTTCAATGTAAAACCTAAAACTACAAAACTCCTAGAAGCATAGAGGAAAAAGCTCATAGCAATAATTTTTTGGATACGACACCAAAAGCACAAACAACAAAAGAAAAATTTAACAAATGGGACTGCAGTAGGTAACCACCTTGTCTGTATATCATGTCCCAAAGGATTAAGTAATATCAAAAAGACACCAAGAAAGATCCTGATAGCTTTGCCACTTTCATCAGTATACCTTCTCCCCCTTCCCTCACTCATTAAAGCTGAGTTAGTTCTTTATTCTTGGAAATAGATTCTTAAGGTTATGATTTTGCAGGTATAAGTTACTTTAGGACTATTTTTAAATGCTACACAGTTCTCAAGTCTGTAACTAAGACTCTCAGCAGCACATTGCAATACTCTTTGGTGGAATTTTTCCTAAAATGAGATTCCCTTCCAGTTCTTCCCTCCTGCCCTGTGTCAGGTTACCTCCTTCTTGTCTGTTACATATGCAGATGACAAGGATTTTATTCTCTGCTAGGCTCTGCCACACTGTCCCTCCCATGAATCACCCTGACACCAGGGTTTCCCTGTCTTTGCTCCTCTTTACTGTTTTGTTCAGTTTTGCTGCAATTTTTCTACAACTGTGGTCTTGTAATGCTGCTATTCAATGAGCAGTTGTTGTACGTATCCTGAAGAAGAATCCATTTAGTGGAAAAATTCAATCCAAGTTTAAAGCAAAAGCTTCTCTTCAAACTGGAGCTTGACTTCTTCGAAACAAAAAAAAAGAGATCTACCCAAATGGAGGCTAATCCCAAATCTCACATCAGCAAGGTGTTTATCAAGCCAGTGCTAATGTTGAATGACTTTAAACAATAATCAAATGCTTTGTAATGGGATCAGTTTTTCCCTCATATTTGATTATGGTGAAATGTAACATTTTAATTACCTTTTGCAAAAAAGAAGTACACTTTAAGTTTTCTTTGCTAAAATGCAACAGCATAACATTTTGATGCTGTTATATGAGTACTGAACTTTTGTTACGTAAAACGCAGTCTCAATATTAGATGCACAAGAACTCGAAGGTGGAATTCTGGCACAGCAATTCCTCTGAGTCAGTACAGTTATCTTTATCTCCTTCACTTGCCAGAGATGTAATTGCTTCAAAATGAACCAACAGAGAAACAATTCTAAGGGAACTGCTGACAAGTTAAATGGATCCATTTAATTGGCATTTGGGGAGATATTTAACGCCTGCTTGCTAAAGGGTATATAACTCAATTATGAAATGACAATTCTCTCAAATTTGAGTAAAACCAAATAGTTATTTTCAGAGAGTAGAAAGCACATGGACTTTGAAGTAAGACTAACATATAGCAAGTCATTTAATCAACAATGGCCACAGTTTGGTCATTTATAAACAGGAATAAATAAACTTATTGCTGTTAGTATCAGGTATAAGATATACAAATTATCCACTGTATCAGTTATCATATAGCAGATGGTCAATAAATAGTATTGTTAAAAGTGAAAGTTGAACAGGAACAAGTATAAAGGACACATGGACAAAAACCAAGGGGGGTGGAAATGGGAGAGAGGTGGGGAGCCCTGGGGGCGGGGGTTGGCTGGGATGGGAGTAAAAGATGGAAAACTATACTTGAACAACAATTAAATAAATTTAAATTTTAAAAAGTGAAAATTGATTTCACAAGTGAGGCATAAGTAATACCTTTCCCCACAGCCGGCTTTGGGCTGTGAAACATCCATATGGAGATTAAAAGGGGCCAAGGGAGATTTGGGTCCCTTCATTCTTATTGTGTCTCTTCCTGTGTGAATATACGCTGCCACAATGGCAAAGTTAAATTAAACAGTAAATAAAACTAAACAAAACCACTAATATTAGAGATAAAACACTAATTTTTTGTTAATTTCAATGTTTACACTAATGTTTATAAGACCATTTTGATTCCCTTCTGTAATGCTCAGTTGCTAGTTTCATCCACTGGGGAGATTGGATGGCCAAGTGGGAATCAAGTCAACATTCTGTTCTTAACCCACACAAAGTTTGTGAGGTACGCTGTTTCCAAAAGATTCCTGGAATTTTACAAGAATTCAGTCATTTCATTTCCACTCACAGACCATTAGAGGAAAAAAATGATACTTAATACCATTAAGTAAGAGTATCAATGACCCCTAAGAAACCACAGGTATAACTCAGCATGCATTAAAATTCAACAAATGAGAAATTGAAAAGTAGACCAGCACATTGGATGAGTTGTCATTTTAAGTTCTTCACGAGCAAGGCTAAAAGCCTAAATTAATCTAAAAAAAAATTAAAGATTTAGGTCATCCACTAAAACTTAGCTCTTTTTTTAATTACCTGTGAATATACTACTGTATTTTTCAATTTCATTTAAATTCAGTTCAGAAAACATTCTTTAAGGTCATTGCTGGAGAAAGGAAAACCATCCCAATTTACACTGATTTATACAGGCCACCACCTGGTAAACGCACATAAACATTTGATGGTCCCAAACTGTAAGAGCCAGGAAAGCCTCTAGAACAAAGTCCCAGCTCTAAGTACCAAATCAGCTTCCAGATGATAAGGACTGCTTGTCCTCTGCCACACTGAATAAAATTTAGGTATTAAAAAGTAATCCATTGCTGAAATTACTTAATTTTAATTTTGTGAGTACATTTCTTTAGTTTATATACCTAGAATAAAAGCTTTGAAAATCAAGTCTTACAGTGAATGAAAAAGAATTTAATGGACTTCTAATACTGAATCACTAAGTGTTGTTTGAAACTTTTGTTTCATTTTTCTTCACACATTACCCAATTAATTTTTAAATGATTAAGCACTATGGCTTTACATAGTGGAAGTTTATCTTGGCTGCTGCTGTCTTTTATTTTCTTCAAAGTAGACTTTCTGGTCTTCCTGTTCTGATAGTTTTACTCATAAATGCACTTGTAGCTCTTTCAATGGCTTGTTTATTTGTTAATATAGTTACTTCCTTATCAAGAATGGAAATAATTATTATTTCCAGACTCGTGCTCACAATTTTTCTGAATCCAGGGACACCCTCCTGTCATAGCATCACTAACCATGTGATTTGTTTGTAGAATATGTTTATTTTACAGCTGCTCTTTTTCCCCGACTTGGAATTGAATCTATTCACACAATTCTGCTTTTACAAACATCTTCTGATAAAGAAAATTATTCTATGTGCTTCCTGTACACACAATATTTGCAGAAAGAAATAATGAAAAGCAAGGAACTGGTAGAATAAGGGTAGGGTTTTTTTTTTTTTTGGTTGATCATACAACAAAATGTCTAATTTGTTAAAGAAAAAACCTAATTCTTAAGCAAAATGTGTCTGGAAATGTAGAACCAAAATTAAAGTGGAGTCATGTATATTGGAAACAAAATGCAGGTGGTCAACAGTCACATGAAGGAATTATTACCTGACCTTACGAGAATTTACACCTTCTCTCAGTAATCAGCAGAGACACCAGCCAATCCTCAAATGCCTAGTTTGTTCACACCGCCCCAGACTTTCTTGGTCCCCTTACTCTGCTACTCTGATCCAAACAGGGAAGAAGACCACTAGACAACCAATCAGCTGGGAAAGCCAAGTAGCCTTCACATTTAGCCCATAAAAATCTCTTAATCTGTAAGCAAATCAGAACTCAGGCTTCCATAGCCTTGAGTGTCCCAGTTTGCAGGTTGAAAACCTTGCAGTGCACTCAACTTTATGCTATTTTATTTGGTGTGCATAGTTCAGTTTTTGACAGAAGGAAACAATAAAGAACAAACCAAAGAGATACAGGAGTTTACATTTATTTCTGAATTAAAGAAGTAATGAGAAACATAACCTTCTAGTGGATATTTGGGAGTTCTAAACTAGAAAAAAATTTTTTAAGAAGTTGGCTGAGTGAATAATACACGTTCCTCTTTACGTAAGAAAATTTTCAGTTGAGAAAGGCTGTCGAAGCCTATAATTTAAGGCTATTAGACTTAGTGGTAAGGCCACAAAATATATGAATTTAAGCTATTAGAGTGTCTGTGTGTTTTGAGGGTTAGACAGAAACACCATTGCATTTCAAGAATACACGAAGTGAAGAGTGTGCTGGGGATTTTCCAAGTTTTAACCACTCATATTACTCAAAAAGAGAAAAGATACTATCTCATAGAGCCCAAATATTTTACTTTGAGGCTAATATGTGCTTACAGACTATTATTTCAACTTATTAGGACTTATCTAACATTATGTACAAGTCCTTGTCTGAATTATAAAAAGTTTTGTAAAAGCACTAAAACAAATTAACTTACCCACAAGGTCAGCAGCAGCTCAGAAGATGACCGGCGAAATGAGAGCTGAGCAGCCGCCCCAGAAACCCTCTTCCCAGCGGCATCGCAGAATCTCAGGAGGTCTACGCAGGCCAGCTGGAGAGTGTGGATGAGAAACACCTGGGTACCACCGCACTAGTCAGGTAGACACTCATCCCAGGTTCAAAAGGAAGCAGTCTGGCTTGCACCACTAGTGTATCAAGCAAACTCCAATCCTCACCAATGCCTCCTGACACCAGTAAGAGTCACAGTGCATTTGGGGGCTCCCTCCAGGGGCTCTGCTACCTGTTGAGAACCAGACTCCAGCAGAATGGCTGGGAGGCTGAAAGCCAAGGGCAGCAACTCAGGCTTCCAGTGTGGGCTCCTGGGGCTGCAATCCTTTGTCTACCAAAGTCCAAGGCTACAGCAACTCAACAGGCCATCTCATTGCCCATCATTGGGGCCTGTTTTTCCTCTGTGCAGCGCCCAGCAGCAGCCGCAGCAGCAGTGAGTGGACTAGAAGTCATCCTAGGAGACCTTAGCTACCTGTTCCCAGTTTTTCTCCTGAAAAACAGCTTCAGGCAATCTCTCTCTTTCTGGGAATGTAAATTGGTTCAGTCACTAGGAAAAACAGTATGGAGGTTCCTCAAAATCTTTTTAAAATAAAACTAGTATTGTATGTGGTCATATATGATACACAATGGCATATTATTCAGTCACAAGAAAAAGAAATACTGCTGTACCACAGGAGCTCCAAACCAAAACTTGGGAGCTGCTTAAGTGTTTGTGATCTGAAAAAACCACCAGAGGACTAGCAGATGTGGGCATACCATTTACTACTGAAGAAGGGGAGTGCATCAGACAGGCAGCAGGTCAGTGCCAGAGAGATCACACCTCCTCTAGTCTGAGGCTTGTTATAAGGGGTCCCAGACAAAGACAGCATGGGGCCAGGTTGCACAAATCTATGTGTAACCCGGAGCTACATTGTATCAGTGTTTACCTGCAGAAGGAAAAGGTCAAGAAGCAGTCACAGGACCAGAAGCCACTCTCAAAAAGAATAAGGAAGGAGTTACAATCCATTCCCAAAACAAGACACATTCCTTCTGGCCTAAGACCTTCCATCTAGCTGTCAGTCATGGAGGGGGAAGGGCCATGTAATCAAGCCCACACCTGCCATTTGTAATAACATGGATGGACCGATAGGGCTTTATTATAAGTGAGGAAAGTCAGAGAAGGACGAAAGTACATAACATGTAGAATTTAAAAAGCCTAACTGATAAAAACAAAGAGTGGAATGGTAGTCACCAGAGGCTGAGGGGTAGGGAAATATGTTGTTTAAGGGTACAAACTTAGATCTAGTAGACAACTAACTCCTGGAGACCTAGTTCACTGAACAGTGATTATAGACAATACCGTATTATAAACCTCAATGTTGGTAAGAGCCTAGATCTTAATTGTTCCTACTTCAAAAAATTGATTATGTGAAGAGATAAAGGTATTAGATAATACTACAATGCTAATCACAATGCAATGTATAATTGTATTAAATGAATATGTTTTACACCTTAAACTTTCACAAGGTTCTATGCCAACTATATCACAATGAAAACAAAATTTTTTTAAAAATAGAACTTCTTGCACATTGCTATGTCTCTGACTCTACAACACTTTTTATGCTTCCATCTCATGCACTGATGAGGCCTTATCACTTGCTTCTGAAATGTACTGATGAGACACAATGACTCCTAGTCTATACATCTGGCATCTCACCTGGCAGATGTGATGATTGGTCAACCTGCAAGGCCAGAAAGGAGCCCCAGCCCAAATTTGGTTCAGATTTTGAGATAAGATTGCGTACACACACACTGAAAGCCTATGAAAAGGCTTATTGCTTAAATATTTGAGGCCTCTGAGGATAGCAGGACAAATTTCTTAAGCACTTCCAAAATGGCTTGAAAGAGCAACAGAAGGAGACTGGCTTGAATTATTATTGTGGTTTGGAGAAGGGGACTGGGATGGGAGTTCCTGCATGTGTTCAAGGCTCTGTGCTGTTTGAATCCCCATTTGTTACCAAAGGAGGGTGCTTTGTATGAGCTAGCACAACAATGGGGCAAAGAAGAAGGAAGGTAAGCTTTAAAGCTATCAGCAGTCAAATATTAAAAAGTAGATTCAGAATTATCATTAAACAGGCCAAGCAATGGATTATTTGACCATATGAAATGAAACTAATAATTATTTTAAAATACAGAAGTTAATGGAATAATTTTTGATTCTATATAACAACTTAATTTTCCTACCTTCCCCAAATGGCAATTTTGCTGTCCCCTTGCTTATTCTCATACTAGCAAGTCAATAAAATATGACACATGCTTGACAAAACTTTGAGAAATTATTGGCATATTAGACTTAGTTTTTTACTCAGTTAAGTATTTATTGTTCTCTCTTTCTCAAATTAAGCTACAATTGTAGTGAGAGAGAAACCAAAATTAAATCTGTTGCAGTAGGCATGGTGTCACATATAATGACGAGAGGCAGAGGTTTTCTTTCTTACATGGTTTTTAAGTCAGAGAACACTTTTTTAACACAGGAATGAGAGATCTTTCCTCATTTTTATAAACTAGGAAGGTTACTTTAATTGCAGCATAAAGAAGCATTTGAAGAAGATAAGCAAGAAGATCAGAAGACAGGCAAGAAGCATAGCTGAACTCTGGCTGATGCAGTTCAGTGAATTGAGTGCCAGCCTGCAAACCAAAGGGTCACTGGTTCAATTCCTGGCACATACCTGGATTGCAGGCCAGGTCCCCAGGGGATGTGCAAGAGGCAATCACACATTGATGTTTCTCTCCCTCTCTTTCTCTATCAATTCTCCTCTGTCTAAAAACAAATAAATAAAATCTTTTAAAAAATAAGCAGAGTTGAAAAAAATCATGAAGAGGAAAAAGTTGCATTTGACTGGTTTGGATTACTTGGCTATTGCAATAAATGAATATACAAATATATAAATATGTGCATGTGTGATAATATATAAATGCTGTCTTGATCTAGCCTTGGGGCCCTGGTTAGAATCTGGTCACGTCCTCTTCTTTAGCAACTGATTAGCAAAGTTTACACCCCAACTACTTCTTATATGAAGCTCCCTCATTCTGAGATGACTTGCCCTACCTAATTGCTTCAGAGCAAGGACCAGATAACAACAGAGCACCTATATCCTGGTGCCTGCAACATATATTCAAATTACCCAATCCACAGAGATCCCTGAAAACTACCTACCCCACTTACCCTACATAAACTGTCCCCTATAGCTCAGATGTGCTATTACTCTGTTCCCATGTGCTATCTCCTGTGTGGCCCTGCCTGGCAACTTTTATTTGGGAATGTAAGTAATGAAAAGTTCTGCTTCTCATCTATCTGAGTGTCAGTGTGTTGTTTCCTGCTATTAAAACATCTTACAATCTTATAAAACAGTCATTTACCCAGAGAACTAAAGAGGGAAAACACATTTTAAGAAAAAGAGTATTTGTTTATTTTCCCTCAGATTGGATGTGAAATGCCTGTGGTGCGTGCAGGTGTAGATTCCAACATGCAACTGGATATTCAGTTCCAGATGTGAAGGAAGAACTCTGCCGTATGGGGAGAGAATTTGGACTTGTTAGCCCTCAGATATCAGTTGAAAACATGGAGGCAGACACAATAGCTTGAAAAAATAGTTTTAAGTAAAAAAGAGCCTTAAGGATTAAATCCCAACTGGGAAGAGCAAGAATTGTTTACATACTAGACATGTCAATTAGATGAATGCCACACTATAGTAATTCATATAGCTCTTAATGGAAAAAAAAACATATAAGCAAAGAATGAACCTAGCACCAGAGAAATCTGTGTCTTGTGTCAAGTCTAATGAAGAATTTGGAAAAGAAGAGAGGCAGTGATATCTCTACACTCTTACCCCCGGTGAAGTCAGTTAATACATAAATTTGACGCTAATTTGTTACATATGAGAAAAAAACAACCTCATCCTGAGACAGGCTTTTAGAAATTTGTATTGGGAAACATGTAGATTAAGCACTTAGCAGTGGATTCTGAAGTAGAGTAAAAACTACATATTGATTTTCTCCAAAATGTGTTTAAGCAATTCACTTATAGGAGTTGAGATATCAAAAGTTTGGCTTTATCCACAATTGAGCTTTTACAACACTGATGTGATGAGAGATGGGTATTGAATGATGCCAGGATGTGGTTAAAATTAGGTATTTTAGGGCTATGATGAATAGGTAATAAATAAAAGAAGAAATAATGGAAAACCTAGGAGAAAGTGGCAATATAATTACAATGGAAGTCATGTTTGCATTGGCCTCAAAATTGGAGTAGCAGAATGCTCTTGTAGGAAGGAAAATGTAATATGCAATGAGAATAATAGTAGAGAATTAGAAAGAAGAATATTCTCACTCCAAACCTTGAGGACTGGTATTTAAAAGGTTAAAGAACCTTAAGTTGAATGATGCCCAAAAGAGTTGTTTCTTCAATAGGAAGCAAAGTTTCAGTAAAGTAAACTGAAGGTAAAAGATTATTTCTATAATAAGGGTGAGAGTAAGAAAAGTTATTCCTTAATAAATGGGACAGTATGAACATCTAGAAGAAGCGTGGTATTGTAAATGAGCTGAAGATGGGGAGAAGATAATGATACGTAAGTAAGAGAAGAGAATACACAAACTTTGGAACTTACATTTTGTAGGAATGGCTGAGAAGAACAAGAATAAGATTTTGAACAAATTAACTGGCTTCAAAGTCATAAATAAAATTTTGGTATAAGCTTTCTGGTTTTTTTTTTTTTCTGGCTGTGAAACTACTCTAGGCCTCCTATGTAACCCATAGCCACCCAGGCTTTGGAAAAGTAGGAATTAAAGCAATACCCTATCTCCTTGGGAGCATAGGTTTTCTCCCACAGGTGATTAAAGTATGTGTCTTTCTAAAGTCCTTGAAGTGGAATAGGTAACTTCCAAACTTTTTTCCCATGATGGGAATTTCTTTGGACTGAAATGCAGGATCCCTCCAAAATAAACCTAAATTAGGTAGACTAATGATGAGGACACAGGGGATTGATTGCAGGGAATTGATGGTGTTTTACTTGCTGCCGTGGCAAGAACTAAGAGAATGGTCATCAGGAAATTACCTATGATAGGTCTAGATTGCAGTCATCCAAGTTATATGAAAAATTGAGTTTGGGTGAATATAAGTATGTTCAATCAACATGGCAATTAACAAACTTGCGCCCATGCTATACTTTAGCTGCTGGTTCAAAAATATACAGTTTAGTGTCTCAAGAAATTTATAGGGCCACTAATAATGTCTAAATATATGAATTTATAACTAATGGAAGTTAATTATTTTGCAATAAAGCATTGAATAATTAGTATGCATTCTTTACAAAATGGAAAATATTTGAGAGATCAAACTGAAGTAACTATCAAATTTTAAAACACCTTTCATCCAATACTTACTAAATAATTAAATTTAAGTCACGGCATTGAATAAGTAATATCACAGGTCATTAATGGCTCCATGACTCTATGATTGAATACATTAATTTTGTAAGTCCATATAAATTATATGAATAATAGTTGTGTCAAACAACATAGAAATAAAGTACTATATTTACAGTATAATAATTGTCTATTATATCAGTAGAAGACGACCAATTTAGAGGAATTTCTAAGGGCTGTAAAAGCTATTGATAAAAGCCATTATCTGTATCTGTTAGACACAGATAAATTTTTTGAACTTTTTTTATATTTTATGTTTTACTAAGAAATAACTGGATCATAGGAACCAAGAAGTCTGTCTACTAATACTATCTTCCTTCCTAATAAGATGAGACATACGTGCTAAACCAAGTCAGTTAACCTACCAGGCATGGAGCAAATTTCAAGAGAGCATGGTCTTATCAAGAGCTTAATTTTGCACTTACAGCCTCCAGAACTATGAGAAGACATTTATGTTGTGTTAAGCCAACTAATTTGTGGTACCATGCTACAGCAACCCTAGGAAACTAACACACTGTGCTTTTAGTAGCTTCAATAATCTAGCATATTGCAAGTATGTGCTGACATGTGGAGTTCCTCCAGGATCCATGAGGAAACTCATCACTTCCGATGCCAAAGAAAAACGTCAACTGATGCTTTTCACTTTCTATGTTCTTGACTTTACTCACTCCAATATGTCTGATTTAATGATAGCCTTCATCAGAATCAAAAGCTTCTGCTCATCCAAAACACTATCAAGAAAAGAATAGAAAAGCCACAAACTGGGAGAAAATCTTAGCAACATCTGTATTTGAAATAGAACTTATATTTAAAATATACAAAGAATTCCTGGAACTCAATAATAAATTAGCACGTAAACCAGTAAGAAAAAACTTAAACTCTTTACCCAAGCACTTATACAAATGGTCAATAAGCATATGAAAAGATGCTCAACATCACTGATGTTGATGAAGACAATACAAAGTAAAAATCAGAAGATACTACCTCATGCCCTTTTAAGTGACTAGAATTAAAATGTTGAAAATACTAAGTATAGGAGAGAACGTGGAACAATAGCCTTCATACATTGCTGAGTGAGTGTAAAATGCAATGTTACAACCTCCTTGACAGACTGTTGGCAGTTTCTTAAGTGGTTAAATAGCACCTTTAATCATAATAAAAACTGGAAACGATGCAATAATTTGCCAACAGGAATACTAATAAACTGTGCCACCTTCACAAAATGGGACACCACTCAACAAATTAACAGTGATAAACTATCGACATCTGCCTCCGTACTATATGGATCAATCCCAAGAAGGAAAAAGCTAGACACAAAATTCTATGTAGAAGAAATTGAAGAGTCAGGAAAATCCGTCTATACTGCAGTGACTCCTGGTGTGTAGTAATAGACCAATGGAAGAGGGGGATGAGTAGACCTTCTGAGACATCAGAAACTGAGGGCAATGTTTCCATCTTAATATGCATTTGTTGGCCCTGGCGTGTGTAGCTCAGTGGATTGAGTGCGGGCCTGCGAACCAGAGGATCGTGGTTCGGTTCCCAGTCAGGGCACATGTCTGGGTTGTAGCCCAGTTCCCTTCAGGCCAACTCCCAGCAGGGGACGCACAAAAGGCAACCATACATTGATGTTTCTCTCCCCCCCTTCCTTCACCTCTAAAGATAAATAAATAAATAAAATCTTTAAAAAAATATGCATTTGTCAAAATTAATTGCAAGGTACACTTAACATATATAAATAACAAATTACAAATAGTTATAAAATCAATAACAAAATAGTCACTGACTAAAATAAAACAAAACAAATGAAAAGAATTTCATTTAAAAGAGCCTCAAGTTGGAAAAAAGAAAGATTAAGTACAAAGATATTTTTTAAAATTTTAGTTTTTTAAACATGTTAAATTACAATTGGCATTTAACATTATTTTGTGTTAGTTTCAGGGGCACAGCATAGTAGTTAGATAATCATATGCTTTATAGAGTGTTCCCCTGATGTTTCCAGTACCCAGCTGGCACCATACATAGTTATTATAATATAATTGACTGTATTTCCTAGGCTGCACTTTATATCCCCATGACTGTAATGCAAATTTTCTGGCATTTCATGAAAAACTTATTACAGATTCCAAACTCTTAGGGATTGTGGTATTTTCAAACACCAAAAGCCAATGATCAAATTCTCTGGACACAAACTTGGGTATCTAGCAACTCAGTTCAATTCTGACACAATCTGCCTGGAATAGAGCCCTACCCCACAAGTCAAAGGGCTCAGCACCACAAGACTGCCCTCATTGAAGATGCCAGTCACAAGTTCCCAGACACCCATATTTCTGAATGACTTGCTAAAAATCAGGGGTTCTCAGACCTCTTAAGTTTTAATAATTATTTAGAATGGCTCACAGGACTCAGGAATACACTTGACTTAAGGTTAATGGATATTATAAAGGATACAAATGAACAGCCAGCTGAAGAGGTACGTAGGGGGAGATTTGGAAGGGTCTCTAGCACAGGGGCTTCTATCTGTGGAATTAAGATGTGCCTCCCACACTGCAGGTGAATGTGTTCACTATCCTGACAGTTCTCTGGGCCTTGTAGTTTAGGGATTTTTGAGGAGATTTCATCACATAGACATGATAGATCCTTCACTCAATCACCAACCTCTCTCCTCTCCCCTGAGGTAGGTTGGGTGAGGCAGAAAGCTCCAGGCTTTTAATCAAGGCTTAGTCTTTATGGTGACCAGCATAGGGCCTACCAAGCATTGTGGACAAAAGATGTTTTTATCATCCAAAAAATTACAAGGGATTTAGGAACCAGAGACAAAGACCAAATATTAGCATAAAAAGCTCCTATCACACCTATCACTCATGAAATTACAAGAATTTGGAGAGCTCTCTGTCAAGAACTAAGGACAAAAACTAAATACATATTTCTTAGTATGCAACAGAAATGAAGAAAAATTTTTATGACATAGGAAATTACAAGACGAACCTAAGGAAGAAAATAATTTTATTCTACATTTGCCTAGGATAGATAAAACTATTAAAAGAGGCATAAATATGATGAAATGGAGTCCTGCACATGCTGGCGTGAAGTGAAAAGTACAGAGTGGAGTTTCTAAGAGGAAGCAAGCCACAAAATACTTTAAAAACTATGAAAATATTCTAGAACATTCACATGGGTAGAAATGGAAAAGGGACCCTGGCCGGTGTGGCTCAGTGTATTGAGTGCAGGCCTGTGAAGCAAGGGATCACTGGTTCAATTCCCAGTCAGAGCACATGCCTGGGTTGTGGGCCAGGTCCCCAATGAAGGGTTCATGAAAGGCAACCCACATTGATGTTTCTCTCCTCCTCTTTTTCTCTTCCTTCCCCTCTAAAAACAAATAAGTAAAATCTTTTTAAAAAAGAAAAGAAAAAGATATGGTAAAGGAGGAGATAGAACAAAAATTTTCGGCAAAGGTTTGCCCTGACCATAGATTTTAGTTACAGTAATGTGTTTTCTTGAGCCAAAGATGTATGGTAATTACATTAATCCATTCTTTTGAATGGATTAATCCATACTCTTCTCTAGTCTGTATTTAGTACTTTATTAGGTAGAGTATGGGTTAAAAAACAGAAACCAATGATTTCCCGCAAACCTACTTCACATACTCCCTTGCCCACCACCTTCAATCACGTTACAGCAGCCTTCCTTACCCTCAGGGGGCTCCTCAAACTGAGATTAGTAGCAAACCATATATATATACTATGATTTTCCCTATACATACATATCTATAACAAAATTTAATTCATAAATCAGGCACTGTAACAGATTAACAACAACTAAAAATAAAACAGACTAATTGTAACAATATACTGTAATAAATACTATGTGGTCTCTCTCTCAATCTCTCTCAACATCATATTTTACTACACTCACCCTGCGCGTGATGATGTGAATTTTTACATTAACTTTCTTCCAAATTGCCAACATCCCTGCTCTTTCATGTGGGGCCACCATTGAGTAGAATAAGAGTCTCAGCACTTGAACATGTGATAGAGCAGCAGTAAATCTAATAACGGAGGTGGCTACCAACTGAATAGCAGGTGGACAGCCCTTATCCAGCATGGGGATGCCAGACCACGCCAGGGACAAGCCAGCTCTCATGAGGACAGCATGAGATTTCATCAAGCAGCTCAGAATGGCACACAACTTAAAAGGTATGAGTTGTTTATTTCTGGAATACTTCATTTAATACTTTCAGACTGTGTTTTACCGAAGGCAGTGGAAACCGTGGGACATATCACAGATAAGGGGGGACTACTGTAATTCCAAGTTTAATCATCAAGGAAAACTGCTACCCCCTGCCCTTGAATCAATGTATCTATAAACCAAAGTCAAGTGGACAATGGAGAAACATACTATTACATGAGGGCCAGTGAGCACTGTGAGATGAGGACGTACTTTTTTCTTACCACCAGTCACTCTACTCTACTGCTTGCATGTGTTTTTTAGGGAGAAAAACAGGAGTGAAGTGAGAATTTGGAAGAAAGGGTGCAATTTTTAAAAGCATTAAAGGTAAAGTGTTCATATGAGGATTTATACCATCTTCCTACTACATAATATGTCCTAACATGAAACTTAAAAACTGGTTGTGTGTGTTCTTGACAAGAGGCAAGATAGAAGCTGTGATGGCATGGCCTTTTTCATTTTTAATCTTTCTGTACAAGTATAAAAATATGACTGAATTAGATGCTAGGCATATTACAAAAATCAGATGTATATATGATATAGTTTGATAAATCCTTACCATGAGTATTGGTAGATTTCATGGTGCATGAAGACATGTCTTAAGCATTTCGTTTTGTTTTATAACTAACTAGTGAGAAATAATGTGAGAGACAGGTAGAAGACACATCAGAGAAAAAGACCTAAAGGGAGAGTGGAGAACTGAAGTAATAGTTAACAGGGTTGGAAAATTTGTTTCCTTCAGATCTTGAGATTTTCTCACTGTAAGTCATGAAAGCTCATGTAATATAAAAGTCGTATGCTAAAAGTTGTGTATTTTAAGAAGCATTCACTGCATTCTATCTGGTATTATAGTAATTTGTTTTCTTGTCTTTTTCTACCAATGGTGACATAAATTAATATTTATTTAAGAGCTTCTCTGGGTTATGTATTATGCAGTGTGGTACCTTTTACAAATATTGTCTCCACTTTTTAAATGCCTTCTGAAACATCTATATCGTAAGTTCAGAGATGTTGAGCCATTGTCCAAGGAGCTAGAATAAAAGATGGTGCTGGAATATCATCTTAGATTTGTGAAATTGTAACTCATGATCCTTCCATATACTCTGGCTGTAGATTCTATGAAAACAAGTCTTTTCTTCTTCACTCTTTCCCAAAGTACCCGGTACAATGATCTCTATGTTGTAGGTGGTCAATGAACATTTATTTGTCTGACATGAACTCAACATGGCATGATAGTCATAGGCAACCAAGACTCGTGTTTCTAAGTGTGTTACCAATTAATTATAAGAATACATCAACAATTCACTAATACTTTTAATGTCCTCAATTACAAAATGAAGGTTAAAATGTTATAAGAATTAAATGATAGCATATAGTATGAACTATTCTGCATGCAGTGTAAAACCACTCAGTGTTCACTCATAATGCTGTCACCAACACGGGGTTTAACCAATCAGGCACATGGGTTGTAAATTTCTCCCATGGAGTACACGTTTCCATCCTCCCTTTTTGTATCTGTTCATAGAATGGCAGCTTCAAGAAATTGTCTCTAACAGTAGAAGGATGTATTAGTATAAGGTTTAGACCTTAATCTATTACCTAGGTCACAACCCAACACACTTTTGTTCACTAATCTGTACTTTAGGTGAGTTTTCCACAGGCAGCAGTATATCAATGAGCGTAAAACCATCTCACACTGTTCATGTTTTCACTAACACTTCCTTGCTCAGCCCTGACAGTGTTTTGTTAGGCTTGTCAAAAATATTAAGTTGTCTGAGAAATTTTATGGGATAATGGAAATGTGTTTTCTCTCTTCTTGATTCTATTAAACCAGTAAGTGTCTTGTTTGAACTGTTATTTTAATGATACATGACAATGCCCAGGGTCCAGTTTTCATAGTTTATGGGGTGAGTCTGGACAACCATCTCCAGTAACTAGGATGAAAAACAAGAGTTAGAAGGACAAAGTGACCTATAGGATCTTTGAATTTTTGAATATCTCGTCAAAATGTTTCAAACAGTAAACTACCATCTGAGAATGCACTGAGGGAGAAAGACCAAGAAAAACATCAAGCTTCCTGATGCCATATTACATGGTGACTTTAAAATTTTCTTCAGGAAAAATGGCTAGCAATTTAACTGCTTCTTGAAAACACCTTTTTAAAATGTTTTGATATCTTTCTCTAAGTCTGAGCACTTATATTCTTGACTATGATGGTAAATATACAGTAGAAAAATGCTATCTAATATTGTTAATATTTGAGGCTTGAAACTGTTGGTAATACTGTGTATGTTCTAGAACACCAGCGTTTAAGTTAAAAGATTATAATTTGAAAAGATTTGGATGTGATGTTAAGAACACAGAGAATGGTTTTATATCTTTTCTTCACTGACAAGTCCACTTTAGGGACTTTTCTAGGGAAAAATGTACTTTTCTCTACATTTGCCTTTTATTTTTATTCAAGATTGTGCTGCTTTATCAAACATACCAGGGGGTCAACTGTTTCATCTTTGTCCAGGAATTGTGTTTATTTGATTGTCCAAGAGACATATTTTCTCTAGCTACTAATTTCGTCCAGTTTCAAAACTATCAGTACTAGATTTATTTCTTTATTTCTGAAACCTTAAAATTCAGATCGTATGGTCATGCAACCTTTGTGTATACGATGGTTACTATTTGTCTCCATACCATAAAATTTGTTAACTACTATTGAAGAAAACTTGATGCCAAGCTAATGAAAACATATTAAACAAAATATAAGCTATATTAATTATGATCTATTTATACTTGCTAATGCAGGGGTCAAAAATCAAAGGTGAGTATGAGTGTGTTATAAGAATGAATGAAATGGGTCCCTGTGATGCAATAAGTAGCTGCGGAACCTGGTGCACTGGAGAGTGCATGACCTGTCCAATAATACAAAAAGTATGTGAATAAACTACTGTATCGGCCAAAAAAAAAAAAACACATGACAAGGCAAAACACTCTCCTAGCCCCCCCCAAAAAAGAATCCATGGATAAACTGAGAGACGGAGTACAGCTAGAACAAAGGAACTCCAGTGCTCCCTGCATGAGGGAGTGCTGACATGGGGACAATCAATCACGGTCAGCACTGCCCACAGCTTCACCTAGAGCTCTAGGCCATCAGGAAGGAGTGCAGCTCTGATCTAATTAAATAAAACATGAAGGATTTAAATGGAACAATACAGTTGACCCTTGAACAGCGTGGGGGAGGTGGATATTAGCACCTACCACATATATCGTCTAAAATCTGCTTATAACTTGTGGCCCTATGCACTCCATATTTCCACCCATTAGTAAACCTTTGAATAACATGCGTTTGAATTGCATGGGTCTATTTAAACCAGCAGATTCCTTGAATTGAGGGAGTCAATTGAAAAAAATATGTGCATGTAAGTGCAACCATGCAATTCAAACTTGCATTGTTTATGGGTCAACTGTATATAATAAGTGGTTGGTTAAAATCTGGTGAGTTTCTGTAGGATTATTAATGTAAGCCCGTGCTTTTCTGTTCCCATAATAGATGAAACGTATGACAGTGCCATTAATAATGAAGACCACATCTCTACAGCTGTGCTTTTTGGCATCAGAGACCCCCTCTGCTCCATATGAGCTATGACAGCATAGTCATGTTAGAGTTCTCTGGTCTCAGTTGCACATCTGTAAAATAGGGATAGTAGCACTATCTACCTCCACAGTTGTTTTAAAGATAAAATGACAATATACAGGATTGTCACATAGTATTATATGAACATTTATTATCATGAAATTATGGTCAGACAACAGATTATGATTAGTTTCAGCCTTTTTTGTACATACCAAAAGAATACTTGCAATTCCATACTCTAGACCTCACTTAAGTAGTGGATAAATACATCCTTTATTGTACATTAAGTCATGGGTTATTAGAGCTATTACAAACCTGAGAGACCACCAAGTTCAACAAAAAAAAGTTTTTAGATCCAGGTAGCAAAAATAACTTGTTTCTAACCATACTGCTTATAACAAGTAAATCACAAATAAATAACAAATAAATCACAATGCATGTCTCCTCTTACCACCAGGCCAGATGATTTTCCTAAAACCCTTTGCTGTGTATACAAAATTAAATGTATTAATTTGTCCCTGATATTATTGATTAGTGAGCTAGAAATTGTCTTTATGGCTTCAATGGCACTAGCTTATAGACAGAGACCTACCACAGGTATATAATACAGAAGAAAGATTTTGTGATCTGCTTAGCATCAAGGAAGCTATTTTCCCCAGTTAACTAAACTGACACATTTATCTCTTGTGAAAGCAGGTGCCATTGGCTGTGATCCTTTCAAGTGCCAAGTGTCTGTCAGAGCAGAGGATGAAGGTCCCCTCTAATACAGACATAAGGAAAAAGAGATCCTGAGTTAATATGCAGTGGCAAATGCATTGTCTTCCTGAAGCAGGAAGGAAATATGTGTGATTACAATCAGGCTTTTAATAAAGTACAGCTTACCTGGCAGGAGAAATAGGAATTGAGATGTGAAGAGGACTGATGCTATAAGACAGCGGTTCTCAACCACTGGGAGATTTTTAAAACTGCAAATTCTTAAGACCCACTCCAGAGATTATGATTAATATATTCAGGGGATATGGCCAAAACAAAGGTATTTTTTAAAGATTCTAGTTGACCCTAATGTGAAACCGAGGGTTAAGAACTGTAAACCTAAAAGTAATGTTCTCACTGAGCTTCTACTGGAATGACCCCTTCCCTCATTAGCATCATTTTATTCAAATAACCTCCACTTGAAAGTTGAAGACTGCCATTACACATGTCATTCCCATTCATCTCTTCCTTCTTTTGCTCAAGTGTTCTTATGTATCTAACATGAACCTGGTTGTTGAGATCACAACAATGAGCTTTAAGAAAGAAAAGACATTTTGCTTATATCACTGGCACTAACTGAATCTCAATAAATATTTAATTTAAAGAAGAGTTAATGAACAAAACAGAAAATGGGAGGAATTCTATTTGTAGATAACATGACCTTGTATAGAGACAATCCTAAAGAATTTACAAAAAACCCACTAGAGCTGATCAGCAAATTCAGTAAAGTTGTAAGATAAAGATCAAAATACAAAAATCAGTTTTACTTCTCTATTACTTGAAAAGAAAATAAATAAATAAACTCCATTTTCAGTAGCACCTAAAAAAATAAGTAATTAAGAATAAATCTAGGAAATGAAAGATTGGTATACTGAAACTACATAACAGTGTTGGAAGTCACTACAGAATATTTGTAAATGAAAAGACATCCCCTGTTCATGAACTGAAAAAACAATATTGTTAAGATGGCAATACCACTCTCAAATAATCTAGAGTGTCAGTGTAATTCCTGTGAAAATTCCAATGGCTTCTCTCTTTTTCATTTTTATTTTTTGCTGAAATGGAAAATCCTATCTTGAAATTTATGTATAATTCAAAGAAGCCTTACATAGCCCTGACTGGTGTAGCTCAGTGGATTGCGTGCGGGCCTGTGAAGCAAAGGGTCGCCAGTTCGATTCCCAGTCAGGACACATGCTTGTGTTGCGGGCCAGGTCCCCAGTAGGGGACACATGAGAGGCAACCACACATTGATGTTTCTCTCCTACTCTTTCTCCTTCCCTTCCCCTTTCTCTAAAAACAAATAAATAAAATATTTAGAAAAAAAGAAGCCTTACACAGCCAAAATAATATTGAAAAAAGACAACAAAGTCCATATTTTGATGCCCTTGACTTCTTAATATATTCATTAAAGATTTTATTTATTTATTTATTTGTTTGTTTATTTATTTATTTATTTTTAGAGAGATAGAAAGTCATAGAGAAAGAGAGGGAGCGAAATATTGATGTGAGAGAGAAACACTAACTGGGAACTGAACTGGCGACCTTTTGCTTTATAGAAAGATACTCAGCCAACTGAGCCACATAGGTCAGGGCTTAATGTACTTTATTTTACACAATTCTTTGTATTTTCTCTGACCTTGTTTTTTAACTGAGCTGCAGAATTCTGGATCTCATGGCTCTCTTATTAGCCATAAAGAAACATATTAATTGATAAAATTTAAGGACTTGTTGAGTATATGCAGTTTACCAACATTATGTTAGTCCCTATAAGCAAAACTGCTAAAGTAGAAGCAAAGCTACACATATTAGTAAATTGTGTTGGTAAACACCCATGGTGTGAGGTTTTCCATAAACCTAAAACACTGCTGTGCCCTAATGTACAATTTGCAATCATACATAAATATTACAATGGAGGGTTCAGGAATTGCAATTTTTTTGAAGAGGTAACTATTCCAGAAGACGAAGCAAATGAAGCCAGAGATAGTTTAGTTTTTATTTATTTCATACAATAACATTTTTTCATACAGCTGAGATCAGTTAAATTAAGACAATAGTCATTCATATGAAGCTTGTGACATGAATAAGAATGGGTCAGTTTCAGCAGGATATATATTAGGAGTGGATAGATCTCATCAACTACAAGCTGTAAAAAATTTGTAGCCATTCAGAAAAGAAAGAAGTAGCCAGAAAAGAAGAGGTGTAATCCGAAAGATAGAAAGAGAATTATCTTGGCCTCTGTCATAATTTTCCAATGCTTAGCTCTAAATGCATAGGGAAGAAGTCAGTAATGGGTTTTCATGTTACAGAAATTGCTCTGAAGCAGTAGTTTTCAAGCTGAGTACCATGTAATTCTCCATGTCCTTTCTGTGGAAAAAAGATGCCAGAAAAAGCCAGGTGTAAAGGTGAAATTAGGAGACAGAAATCCTGACTCCCTACCTTGACAAGGGAGCAGTTTTATGTTTATCTATTTTACATTTTATTCCTTAGCTTCTCTTAGATCATGGATTGCAGCCCTGCCTAATGTGTCTCAGTGGCTGAAGCATTGTCCCATACACCAAAGGGTTAAGGGTGTGATTTTCCTGGTCACGGCACATGCCTAGGTTGTGAGTTTGGCCCCCAGTCAGGGAACATGGGGGAGGTGGCTGGCTGATGTTTCTCGTATCAATGTTTCTCTCTCTCCCTTCTTTTCTCTCTAAAATTAATGAATGTATCCTCACATGAGGATTTAATTAATTAATTAATCAATCAATTAATTAAGGATTCCACTACACAGTTGATACAATGATTATTAATAAGTAGATGATAAATTAATGGCAGCTAGAAAGATGGATGATGTATATGTACAAAGAATATACCTTAATTCTTGTGGTGATTTTATTCCTGAATAAGAATCAATCTTTGAATGATTGAATCAATCTTATCTTATTTCTCTTTTTCCTCAGTTATGGACCCCAAATCAGTTGCTTTAAGCAACAAAGTATTGTTTTAGAGTGATCTCTGAGTGTGTCTTATAGAATCACAATAAATCTTATACAGTCTCTGTTGCTAGTCCTTACATGGTCTTGTTTCTAATATGACTTTTCACTTTCTTTACCTTGAAAAATCCAGCCATATAGCACCCTTCTATTTCAAAATTCAACAGCCTTATTTGATGAGAACAAAATTTTTTAAAAACAAGTATGTTATGATAAAAGCAGTAGTTTCACATATTTATATATGAAAGGAATTAATGCTAACATAAAGAATAAGAGCAGGCCTGGCCAATGTGGCTCAGTTGGTTGGGCGTCGCCCACAAACCTAGAGGTTGCAGGTTTGATTCCCAGCCAGGCTGAGGCCTAGGTTGTGAGTTTGGTGCTTGGTCAGGGTGTGCAAGAGGCAACCAATAATGTTTCTCTCTCTCTCTTCCCTCCTCTCTCTCTAAAAGCAATGAAAAAAAATGTCCTCAGGTGAGGATAAAAAGAATAAAATTTTTTAAAAAATAATAAGAGCAAATATATGTGATAAGGTCAAAATGAACTGTGAGAGCAAAGGTTTCCAATCAATAAAACTTTTCATTTCTCTTCTTCAACATTGAACAGCAAATAATACGTTTTTAAGTACTTGCAATTTTCTTCTTTTAAATACTCCCTTATTTAGAAGTCAATGGTAAATTTTATACCCACTCTGTGAAAGACTGTCAACTATGAATAAATTTTCTACATTTTCTGGTTTGTCTTACCTGCTAGAGAAATTCCTGAAATGAGCAATAAAAGTAAATATTCAGAGATTAGTGTGGTTATTTGATTCATCACCTTGTCACTAGAGGAAAACTCATATAATTTAATTCCCCACCCTCCTGTCTCTGTATTTTCTCTGCTGTCTGTCACAGGAGGGCAATGCAGATGCATATTAATGAGACCAGACTAGGCAGCCACCCAAGGCATTTTTCACAGCCTGAAAAGTGTCTCAATGATGTTTACAAAAGTCTCTGAGAGGACAGTTGCATAAGCAGTTGTCAACCTTAAGAGAATTTAAGAGACAAAAATTAGAAGCAAGGTGAGATGTGGAGGTAGTATTGAAAAACATAGCAAACAGTATCTATTTTTTCTCTTAAAGTCATATGATATGATGTAAGCCTTGCAATACCAATATATTTGTAAAGCAATGTCCTTGATCCATACAGAATTTTATTCTTTATTTTTAATTTTTTTATTTAATTATTTTTCAAGTACAGTTTTCTGTCTATTACTCCCATCCCATACCACCCCCCATCCTCCCCCCTCCTATTCTGTGTCACTTAATATTAATAACAGAAAAAATTAAATGAAGATATTGATTCAGAATTGGAAGAAGACTCTATTTGTTAACCACTTCCCATCAAACATTTTATGTTGTTAACAAAGACATTATACTTAAAAATTAATGAGGTACGTGAGAGCTAACATATTCCACATCTCACAACCACTGGAGAATGCTCCCTTTCTTAAAATATTACAAACTGACTAGACTCAGAAAGTTTTATACTTGAACTTATTACGCTACATTGATTCAAAAGATATCATTTCTTATAAAAATTCAAAAATCTCAGAGATACATAAGAAATATGATAGTTAAGTGTCGCTAGTAAGTTACTTAGTAATCTGCTTACATTTATTCTCTTTAACAACAATGCCATTACTTGAACTAAAAAAAAGAAGTGATACTGGTAATTACCAAATTTATGGCTGCCCAGAGCATAGAGAGAGCTGACATGACTTTCTGTAAACTCAAGTTCATGGGATGTACGTGTACATAATTCCCCTGAAACCCAGTTTTATTTATGAACAATCTTCTCTGCTCTATTGAGCTATAAAATGCAGACTATACGTACCTTTGGGATACCCAAGAGTCCAGCCAAAAATTATTTCTATGAGGGCATTTTTAGATGGCTGAAGTAGCATAAATTCAGACATCAACAATATAAGATTTCCCAAATGAAGATGGAATGATGGTGTCTCTGTGGTCTTAAGGATAAACATTGCTCTGGAATATGCATTTTGCACTATAGGAAAGAAATTAGCATCTATGGTTCACTTGGCTTTATTTTACTTTTACCCCCTAAACTTCCTTTTGTCCATTGTCTCACCCATTTATTTTACTTTATTTAAATGTGTATTTTATATTTTATATTTTATATTTTATATTTTATTTAAACCTTAATTCCTTTGGAAATAACCAAGGATAATATGAAAAATAAATAAATAGTTAATCATAAAAATAAGAAAAAGAAAACTCAAAGTGCAAAATTATGTCAATCATCTGTAATGCTAAGTGAAAAACCAAAATGATGTCATTGAAATTATGAATTAAAGGGCTGCATTTATATACATGTACATGTCTTTGGGTCTGCCTTACTTCCTGTTGTTAGCCATCATGTTAATTCCCATCTCTCTTTGACTATAACCTAATCTCAGGAAAGTACCCTATAAACACACTGAACCTCAGTTGTAAATAAATAGTTGCTGGTTAAATGGAAATAGTACCTATGTGTTTTCCATGTTGACAGATGGTGACTGAATCTTAATGAGGAAATTAAGAAAAAGAATTGGTGCAAAAAAAAAAACAAAAACCTCAAGCACCAATTTACACCATAAACAAAAATAAATTTAATGTGGATAAAAGATTTAAATATAAGGCATGACACCATTAAAGTCCTTGAGGAGAACATAGGCAGAAAAACCTCAGATATTTTATGCCGCAACATTTTCATTGGTATGTCCCCTACAGCAAGGGACATAAAGGAAAGAATAAACAAATGGGATCTTATCAAAATAAAAAGCTTCTGAACTGCTAAAAAAAAAAACAGTATTAACCCTGGCTGGTGTAGCTCAGTGGGTTGAGCACAGGCCTGTGAAGCAAAGGGTCACTGGTCTGATTTCCAGTCAGGGCACATGCCTGGGTTGCAGGCCAGGTGCCCAGTAAGGGACACATGAGAGGCAACCACACATTGATGTTTCTCTTCCACTCTTTCTCCTTCCCTTCCCCCTCTCTATAAATAAATAAATAAATAAATAAATAAATAAATAAATAAGAAAGCAGTATTTTAAAAAAAGGAGAACCAACCGTATGGGAAAACATATTTGCCAATGAAACCTTAGGCAAGGGTTTAATCTCCAAAATATATAAAGAAATCACACCACTCCACTCTAAGGCAAGCAACCCAATTAAAAAACAGGCAAAGGACTTGAACAGACACTTCTCCAGGGAAGACACAGAGGATCGAGAGACACATGGAAAGATATTCAGTATCACTAGCTATCAGAGAGATGCAAATTAAAACAATGATGAGATACCACTCCACACCGGCCAGAATGGCCATCATAAACAAAGAAACAAACAACAAGTGCTGGAGAGGTTGTGGAGAAAAGGAGACCCTAATTCACTGTTAGCGGGATTGAAGACTGGTACGACCACTAAGGAAAACAGAATGGAATTTTCTAAGAAAACTAAAAATGAATCTGCCTTTTGACCCAGCAATTCCATTGCCAGGAGTATATCCTAAGAACCCTGAAACACCAATCCAAAAGAACCTATGCACCCCAATGTTCATAGCAGCACAACTTACAATAGCCTAGTGCTGGAAGCAACCTAAGTGCCCATCGGTAAATGAATGGATCAAAAAACTATGGTACATTTACACAATGGAATTCTATGCAAAAGAAAGAAAGAAGGAGCTACTACCCTTTGCAACAGCATAAATGGAACTAGAGAGCATTATGATTAAGTGAAATAAGCCAGGCGGTGAAAGACAAATACCATATGATCTCACCTTTAACAAGAAGCTAAGCAACAAAACAAACAAGCAAGCAAAATATAACCGAAGACACTGAAATAGAGAACAGGCTGACAGTGTCCAGAGGGGAGAGGGGAGGGAATTTCAAGGGAATTTCAGGGGAAAAGGGGAAGGGTTTATAGGAACAAATATAAAAGACACATGGACAAAAACTAGGGAGGAGGTGGAAATGGAAGGGAGAGGGGAAGAGCTGGGTGGGTGGGCTGGAATGGGAGTAAAAGACAGAAAACTGTACCTGAACAACAATTAAAGTAATAAAAAAATTTTTTTAAAGAAAAAATATCCTCACCAAAGAAGTATATGTGTGTATACACACAAGATCTGTCCAGAAAGTACCGGCCATGTAATATGAAAAATAGAGACATTCATTGAAGAAGATACAAGATACAAAAAACACTGTACATAGAACAATGATGCCTCAGTCCCTTCGAAGTAGGTGCCTTAGGACCTCACACAGTTCTCCCAATTGCCATCAGCTGACTTGTATTTTCCTGAATCTCACCAATGGTCTAAAATCTCTTCCCTTTCGAATCATAGGGGAAAAGGGGATGGACTCACATGAACAAGTATAAAGGACACATGGACAATAACTAAGGTGGGGGGTGGAAATGGGAGGGAGGTGGGGAGCACTGGGGGGTTCAGGGCTGGGAATATAAGACAGAAAACTCTACTTGAACAAGAATTAAATTAAAATTAAAATTAAAAAATTAAACTCTCTTCCCTTTCCAAGGTGACATTAGTTTTGTGGAGAAAAAGCCAGAAGTCACCAAATCTGGGCTGTAGGGGGGCTGAGGCACCTGGGTGATTTGATATTTTGCCAAAAACCTCCGTATGAGACATGATGCATGAGTGGGTGTGTTGTTATAAAACTGCCAGTCACCAGTTGCCCATATCTTCAGCCTTCTGAATCATCCAAATAGTTTCTGTGGAGGAATGTTAAAGCTTAAAGCAAAATTTGATGCACATTCTTTGCTCACCAGCTCAATCATTTTGAATGCAACAGCCACATGGTGCACATGCTCACTCAATGGCATCTACTGACCCCACTGACTGTACAGTGAAGTCATCATTGTTCATGCATGTGCATTCCAGTCCACTCTCCTTGGCTGCCAGGTTCCAGCGATGTTGTGCAAACCAATCTCTTATATTAACAATGGCTGTGATTTTTCCAGACAGCCCTCATATGTGTATGCATATGTATGGGTATGCATGTGTCTGTCTGAATGGCTAATAAATACATGAAAAGAGGCTCAACATCATTGGTCATTAGAAAGATGCAAATTAAAACATGAAATACTATTTCATATCCATTAGAATGTCTGTAATCAAAAGGACTGACAACAGTAATTGTTGCGTGAATGAGCTTTAAAAACATATTCTAAGTGAAAGAAGCCAGACACCAAAACCACATATCATATGACTTAATTTATACAAAATATCCAGAAAAGGCAAATCCATATGAACAGAAAGTAGATCAGTGTTTGCCTGGACAGAATAGGGATTGATTGCATGGGGAGTATTTGAAGAGTCACTGAAATGTTCTTAAACAAGATAGCAGTGGTGGTTGTCCAAATCTGTAAAATTTACTAAATGTCATTGAATTGTATAGTAAGATAGTCTAATACTATAATACATATTATACATTAGTAGAGCTGTTTTTTAAAAAAGAAGAAAGAAAGCTCACTATCACAATTAAGAATTTAGGATGATAGCCATATTTTTCAGCACTCAAAACCCATTTGCTCACACATATATCACAGTAAAAATATTCAACCATGTATAAAATTGTGAACAATTTCATAATCCCACAGTACTCATGTAATGAGTATTTACAAGGAGTATTTTTCCTTTCTATGGACATATAACTACATATTTTGTGTCTCTCTACCCACAATTTAAAAGTGAATCAAATACACTAACTCTCTGCTACTTAAAACACTTCCCAGATTATCAAGCACTAAAATAGTGACAAAACACTCATAAGCGGGCAAACCCTTCAAGATTCTTAATGATTCTTTTCTAGGTGATAGAATGAACCAGAAACGTACAAGAAAGTACTATCTACAGTTTCTGATGGAGCTAGACCCAGGGTTGGCTTGCCCCATTCCCTTTCCTGCTTTTTTTCTATCTGGGTAAACTCTCTCTTGGGTAAAGAAAACATTCCAAATATTTTGTGACTGGTGCACTATCAGAGACTGGGGTACTGGTGAAGCCCCAACAATGAGAGAAAGGAGCTCAGCGTAGTCGAGTCATCTCCATGCCTAGCATGCTGGGAGCAGAGTTTCCAGGTGTGTCAGGTCAAGACATGTCCTCTCCCACTCTACATAGAGGCAGCTACTCTCATCCTCAGATTTCAGATCCAACCAGGACCAGATTCATAATTTGAAGGACCCATGGAAATATAAAAATGCTAAGCTCTTTGTTCAAAAATTACTAAAATTTCAAAACATTGAGAGCAGAGCATTAAGTCAAGTGTTAGGCCCTTTGAGTAAGGGGCCTCATGTGACTGGATAGGGCAAGAGTCATGAAGCCTGCCCTGGTTCCAAACGTACTGCGATACTGCAACTCCTTACTTGGTGGCAGATGTCCCTTTTAGCCCTCAAGTAACAAGGATTTGCACCCATTTTCCTGATGGTACAGTTGGAAGAACCCTCATAAGCAAGTATTGGAAGTCCCAACTAAAAATAGGTTGGCAATGCCTACTTAATTTCTGCCAAGAAAAAATCTGCCTGTCCAATACTAGAGAAATAAATAAGCCTTTGTCACAAGTCAAAGGGAAAAAATAAAAATGAGATTTGATGTGAAGCAAATTACTAAAAGAATGAATATTTTCTATTTAAAAGAAACTTGTACCCAGTACTTAATTTTTTAATTTTTTTATTGTTGACACTATTACAGATGTCCCCCATTTTTCTGATACCTAGATTATTAAGAATATAGGACACAATGTGGCTAAGACACAAGTGTTTCCATTGCCTCACTGTGCTTGAGTAACTTCACACTTCAGAGAAATTTTAGTTGAGAGCATTTCTTATTTTAAAATCCTTCAGCCATTCAAACAGGATGAGAACGGGATTGGAATTTTAAAAGCATAGATAGGGACTGGTTTTTGTTGAATCAATTCACTTTAAGGAAGCACTGAGAAACAGCCAGAAGATACGCATATATTTTGAATAAGGCATCCTTAATCTCACAGTTGAGAGATTGTTACTTACTTCTCTCTAGTCATTCAGCCAGCACCAGATTCACTTGTTTCAGTTCAGCCAAAGCACTCTCTATATTTGCTTTTGGAACCCCTTACAATATTTTGAACTTCTTTCTGCTGTTGTTCTTGTTCTGTGTGGAATATCGATAATATCTGAAAATTCTCTCAGCATTTTTTAGGCCCTGGGAATTTTCTGATATCTGTAGGGTGTTGTTCAGAGGAATAGATAGAGGTTTCCAGAGTGTTTTGTGATACTGCACTGACAGAGATACTGAGTGGATACACACTTTGTCCCTGTCTGCCCTGAACTAATGCATGATATCTAAGACATCAGCACTCAACTCAGCTTGTCATGTAATTTATTTTCCACCTGGAAACATCTTTATTTTTCAAAAACTGCCTTTAAGAAGTACTTTTACCCTTTTTTTCCTGTTTCAGGACTTCTAGAAGTGGCAACTGTTGCCATTTTTTAAGACCAAATTGCTCTTATTTTATAATTTACTGAAACATATCTCCCTCCTTCAGACATCGCACCTGTACCTCCATTCAATTTTTAAATTAATTTTTTTATTTTAAAATAATTATAGATTCATGTGAAATTGCAAGAAATTATACAGAAAAATCTCACATATCCTTTGCTCAGTTTCTGCCAGTTGTAACATCTTGCAAAACTATAATACATTACATAAGGACTGACACTGATATAACCCACCAATCTCACTCAAATATCCCATTTCATTGTACATGTGTGTGCTTAGCCCTATGCAGTTTTGTCATGGTTTGTTTACCCAACACCACAGTCAAGATATATACAGAATATCGCCAATAGTAGCCTTCATGTGGCTTTTTATAACCACACTGAACTTCCCACTACTCATGGCTGCCCCTTCCCACCCTTACTGCTGACAACCACTAGCCTGTTCTCCATTTCTACAATGTCAGAATCATGCATTAGTAATTGCATGATTACTAATTACTTTTGGGACTGGCATAATTCACTCAGCATAATTCCCTAGAGCTTCATCCAGGTTGTTGCTGAGTAATATTCCATAGTATAGATGTTCCACACTTTCTAACCATCACTCAATGAGGTACATCTGTGCTGTTTAAAGATTTTATGTTGTGAATAAAGCTGCTCTGAACAATTGGATACATGTTGTTATGTGAACATAAGTTTTATTTCTCTGTGATAAATATCATTTAATACACCTGCTGTAAAATTGTATGGGGTAATAGCATGCTTAGGTTTATAAAAGACCACCAAATTATTTTCCAGAGTGAGTGCACCATTTTACATTCCCACCAGCAACATATAAGCAATCCAGTTTCTCCATGCCCATGCCAGTGTTTAGTATTATGTTTATTGTTGGTTTTGTCCAATCTGATAGGTGTGTACTGATATTTCATTGTGAAGGTGATTTGCATTTTCCTAACAACTAACTGACATTGAATATTTTTCAATGTGCTTATTTGCTATCTGCATATCCTCTTCAGAAAAAGACCTCTCATGTCTTTGTCCATTTTCTAACTGGATTTTCTAATAGTCATATGGAGTGTATAAATATATATTTCTAGACCATACTCCTTTGTTGGGTATTTAATTTGCCAACATTTTTAACAATCTGTAGCCAGTATTTTTATTCTCACTATAGGTTTTTTTTTCACTGAGCAAACATTTGTTTTTTTTTTATTTTGATGAGGTCTAACTTACCTATTTATTCTTATTTCCTTTTTGGTGTCAAAAACTTTGCCTAATTACAGTATAGGGAAAAATATCTTCTATTTTTAAATAGCTTTATGGTATAAATGTAAGTCCATGACCTATTTTAGTTAATTTTTCATTATATTTATATTTTCTTAACTATCTCTAGTTACTCAAGTACCATTTTTCTTCCATTAAATTATTTTTTGCATCTTTTTCAAAACTACTTTATATTTGTGTGGGTGTACATCTGTATTCTCTATTCTATTTCATCAACTTATGAGGTCTATTCCTTTGCTAAAACTACACTCACTATCTTGGTTACTGTACTATAAAGTAAGCCTTAATATTGAATAGAGTAATTCCTCCCACTTTTTTATTTCCAGACTGTTTTAGCTATTCTAGGACTCGTGCCTTTCCACATAACTTTTTAGAATAAGCCTTTCTATGTCTACAAAACACCCATCTGTGATTTTCACTAGAATTGCATGAAACCTGTATATCAGTCTGAGCTAACTGACATCATTATTATGTCGCACTTTCAATCTGTGAGGACAGTATGTCTCCTTTTCTTTTGGTCTTTTTGATTTATTTTATATTTGTCAGCATACTAATTCTGTTTATATTTTTTAACAGTGCAAGTATTTCTTTTCCTTTCAAGCTATGGTGAATGATGTTGTGTTTTTACTTTGGTGCCCAGTATTTGTAGTTGTTAGTAGGTAACATACCAAGGTCTCTTTGGAAAAAGTCCAACCATTGTTAACATAATGATGATAATAGTTTGTGCAACATCAATGTAACCTGGCAGCCAAAGAGAGTGGACTGGAATGTGCACATATGAACAATGATGGCTTCACTGTACTAGTCAGTGGGGGCAGTAGATGCCACTGAGTGAGCATGTGTACTGTGTGGTCATTGCATTCAAAATGACTGAGCAAGTAGAGCAATGAATCTGCATCAAATGCTGCATTAATCTTGAACATTCTTCTACAGAAACTATTTGGATGAGAAGAAGACCACATCTGTGGGCAACTGGCAGCATCATCACCATAACGTGTCCACTCATACATCGGACTAGTGCAGAGGTTTTTTGCAAAACACCAAATCACCCTGGTGACTCAGGCCCCTTACAGCCCAGATTTGGTATCCTGTGACTTCTGGCTTTTCCTCCAACAACCTAAAATCATCTTTGAAAGTGAAGAGATTCAGACCATTGATGAGATTCAGGAAAATATGACAGGCCAGCTGATGGCAACTAGGAGAACTGTGTGAGATCCCAAGGTGCCTACTTTGAACAGGACTGAAGCATCATTGTCCTACGTACAATGTTTCTTGTATCTTGTATCTTCTTCAAAGGATGTCTGTATCTTTCATAGTACACGGCTGAATACTTCCTGGACAGACCTCATATAAAAATGCTATTGTGTGTGTGTGTGTGTGTGTGTGTGTGTTAATCTTGTACCCTTCAACCTTGCTGGAAGTCACTGTTTAGTTCTAGTGCTGTTCTTATAGATTTCTTAGGATTTTATACATAGGCAATAATGCCATCTGCAAATAAAGACAATCTTATTTCTTCTGAGTGAACTTTATTTGTTTTTCCATCTGCATGCACTTTGCTTTTTTTACTTATGTTATCACTTTTTCCTGATCTTTAAGGGAAAGCATTCAGTCTATATGCATTAAGTATGATGGTGGCTACAGCTTTTTTGCACACGTTCTTTATCAAGTTTCAACTTAATTTCTTCAATTTTTAACTTACTGAGAGCTTATTTTCTTCAATTTTTAACTTACTGAGAGCTTATCATGAATAGGTGATGAATTTGTCTAATGCTTTTTCTGCCTCATTTGATATATTCATATAACTTTGTTCTTTATTCTGTTAGTATGGTGCATTGCATTTTTTTTCAAATGCTGCAGCAGACTTGAATATATAGAATAAATCTCATTTGGCTATGGTGTGTAATGGCTTAACACTGTGGATTCTATTTGATAATATTTTGTTGAGGAATTTTGTGTCTACATTTATGATAGCTATTGACTCATTATTTTCTACTTTTTGTACTATCTGTGTCTGCTTTTGGTGTGCTAATCCTGGCCACATGAAATGAATGGACAAGGGTTTTCTCCTCCTGTACTGTCTGAAAGGCGTTTTTTCCTAACTTGTGTTAATTCTATAAATATCTGGTATTATTTTCTGGTGAAATCTTTGAGGCCTTCAGATTTTTTAGGAGAGCTTTTTAATAACTTCTGTGATTTGTTTAATGATTATAGGATCATTCAAATAATCTTTTTCATCTTGGTTAACTTTGAGTAGTTTACAGTTTTCAAGAAATTACCCAAATGTTCTAAGTTTATGAACTTATGAGTATAAAGTCCTTAACAGTATTACCTTATTAGTATAATTTTAATCACTACAGAATCTTTCATGATTCCCTCTTTCATTTCTGTTATTGGAGATTTATATCTTCTGTGTTTTATTCTTGTCAGTCTTGCTAGAAATTTATCAATGTTACTGATTTTTTCAAAGTACCTGGTTTTTATTTAGTGATTTTCTCTGTAGTTTTGTTTTCAATTTTATTAATTTCTGCCCTTATATTTATTATCTTCTTTTTTCTATTTATTTTAGCTTTATTTTGCTTTTATTTTTCTAGATTCTTGAAATAGAAACTTAGATTATTGATGAGACATTTTCTGTTTTCTAATGTAAGTACTAAATGCTATAAATTGCCTTCTCAGTACAGCTTCCCAAGAATTTTAAAATTTCACATTTTTTATTTAATTTAGTGTATGGATATTTATTTGCTTTGAGACTTTCTTGATGAGTCATGGATTATTTGCAAGTGTGTTTTTATTTTCCAGGTATTTAAAGATTTCCTTTTTCTTTATGTTATTGATTTCTAGTTTGATTTTAATATAGTTAAGAAATAGTCTGTATTATTTTAATTCTTTAAAATTTACTGAGTTTTGTTTTATGACTCAGAATATTGTCTGCCTTTGGTGGATGGCCATAGGTACTTGAAAAAATTATATATTCTGCTATTTTGTGTGTATGGTGGTTTATTACATCAATTATATCCTTTTGATTGATTGTATTATTTATCTATAACCTTGTTAATGTTCTTTTTTCTTTTCTTTATTATTTTTAATATGCTTTATTGATTATGCTATTATAATTGTCCCATTCCCCCCCTTTATTTCCTTCCACCCTGCATACCCCCTCCCACCTGCATTCCCTCCCTTTAGTTCATGTCCACGGGTCGTACATATAAGTTCTTCAGCTTCTACATTTCCTATACTATTCTTAACCTCCCCCTGTCTACTTTCTACCTACCACTTATGCTACTTATTCTCTGTACATTTTCCCCCTCTCTCCTCCTCCCCCTCCTCCACTGATAACCCTCCATGTGATCTCCATTTCTGTGATTCTGTTCCTGTTCTAGTTCTTTGCTTAGTTTGTTTGTTTGTTTATTTTAGGTTCAGTTGTTAATAGCTGTGCTATTGTTGTCATTTTACTGTCCATATTTTTTATCTTCTTTTTCTTAGATAAGCCCATTTAACATTTCATATAATAAGGGCTTGGTGATGATGAACTCCTTGAACTTGGCCTTATCTAAGAAGCACTTTACCTGCCCTTCCATTCTAAATGAAAGCTTTGCTGGATAGAGTAATCTCAGATGTAGGTTCTTGATTTTCATAACTTCAAATACTTCTTTCCAGCCCCTTCTTGCCTGCAAAGTTTCTTCTGAGAAATCAGCTGATAGCCTAATGGGAACTCCTTTGTAGGAAACTGTCTCCTTTTCTCTTGCTGCTTTTAAGATCCTCTCCTTATCTTTAATCTTGGGTAATGTAATTATGATGTGCCTTGGTGTGTTCCTCCTTGGGTCCAACTTCTTTGGGACTCTCTGAGCTTCCTGAACTTCCTGAAGTCTACTTCCTTTGCCAGATTGGGGAACTTTTCTTTCATTATTTGTTCAAATAAGTTTTCAATTTCTTGCTCTTCCTCTTCTCCTTCTGGTATCCCTGTGATTTGGATGTTGGAATGTTTAAAGATGTCCTGGAGGTTCCTAAGCCTCTCCTCATTTTTTTGAATTCTGGTTTCTTCATTCTGTTCTGTTTGGTTGTTTCTTTCTTCCTTCTGGTCCACACCATTGATTTGAGTCCTGGTTTCCTTCCTGTCACTGTTGGTTCCCTGTAGGTTTTTTTTTTTATTTCACATAATGCAACCCTCATTGATGCCTGTGTCTTTTTTATGCTGTTGAAGTACCCAGTGAGTTCCTGGAGCATCCTGATCACAAATATTTTGAACTATGCATCTGATAGGTTGGCTCTCTCTTAGTCACTTAGTTGTCTTTTTTCTGGAGCTTTAATCTGTTCTTTCATTTGGGCCATTTTTGTTGTTGTTGTTTATGTTGTCTTGGCATGCCTGTTACATATAAAGTGAACCTTAGATGTTCACCAGAGCAGGGCAATCCACATTGCTGAGTTGTGACACCAAATGCGGGGGATGGGTCCAAGAGGAAACAGTGACACTTGCTATATTCTCTGCCAGTTTTCAGTCACTTTCCTGCTATCCACAATAAAATTGTGCCCTTCTGGTGCTGATTTCTGGTGGGTGGGCTTGTGTACTAGGACCCTGTGGGTCTCTCCAATGAACTCTCCTGAGAGGCTGGGAGTTTCTCCCGCTGCTGCCCCAACCCCTACAGGTGCTTTCAGCCAGAGGTTTGAGGCTTTATTTCCCAGCACTGAAACCCTGGGTTGTGCAGTCTGTCTCACTCCCCAGTTGTTCTTCCCAGTTTATCCACATACAAATGTGGGACTGCATAGTCTGCCAGCTGACACCTTGCCTGCCCCAGTCCTCCAGCTGCTGCCTTGCTGCAAGTCATCTCCATCCTGCTGCTGTATCCGCCCCTCCTACAAGTCCGGATGAATGCTGCTTCTTTAATTTCTTGGTTGTTGGACTTTCATACAGTTCAATTTTCTGTGAATTCTGGTTGGTTTTTGTTTTTAAATTTGTTGTCCTTGTTTTGGTTGTGCAGAGAGGCACAGTGTGTCTGTCTATGCCTCCATCTTAGCCAGAAGTCAGCCTTGTTAATGTTCTTTCTAGCTGCTCTATCAATCATTACATAAGCGATTTGAAATTCCAAACTATAATTGTGTATTTGTCTATTACTCCTACATTAGATCTTGCTTCATGTGTTATGATCATGCTTTGTTTCCTCTCATGCCTAAAGGATGGACAGTTATATCTTCTCAGTGAATTGATCCCATTATTATGCAATGTGCTTTTTTTCTAATAGTTTTCCTTACTCTGAAATCTCCTAAATTGATGTTAATATAGCCAATTCTGTTTTTTTTAATTATTGCTAGCCTTATCTATCTTTTTCCATTCTTATCTTCAGCCATGCCTATATTATTGCATTAGAAATGATTTGCTCATAAATAACATATAGTTTGGTCAAGTTTCTTTATCTACTATGCCAATGTCTTCCTTTAATTAACATATCTAAACCAGTTAACTTCAATCATTATTGAAAGTTCTCCTTCATTATTTTTCCTGCCCTTTTGTTATATGGTTTCTGTCTGTTTTCCATCTTTTTCATTCTTCTTTGTCTTTTTTTTAATGCAAACAATGTATTGAATTTATTGGGGTGATATTGGTTGCAGAATGACGTAAGACTCAGGTGAACAGTTCTGTAACACATCGTCTGCTTATTGTATTGTGTGTTCCTTACCCAAAGCCAAATCTCCTTCTGTTACTATATATACCTCCCTTATTCTCTTCTATCTCCCCCAACTCCTTTTTCTCTCTAGAAATCACCATACTATTGTCTGTGTCTGAGTTATGTTTTGTTATTGTTGTTGCATTGTTTTGTCTTAATTTTTGCATAATCCCTTCACCTTTTTTACCCAGCCTCTCAACCCCCTTCACCTCTAACAGCTGTCAATCTGTTTTTCATATCTGTGAGTCTATTTCTACTTTGTTCATTAGATTTCATATGGTATTTGTCCTTCTCTTACTGACCACTTCACTTAGGATAATACTCTCCAGGTCCATCCATGCTGTTGCACAAGGCAAGATTTCCTTCTTTTTTATGGTTGGTAGTATTCCATTTTATAAGTGTAACACAGCTTTTTTTATCCATTCATCTATTGTTGGACACTTGGGCTGCTTCCAAATCTTGGATATTATAAATAACATTGCAATTAACACAGTGGTGCACGTATTCTTTAGAATCACTGTTTTGGGTTTCTTTAGATATATTCCCAAAGTAGAATTGCTGAGTCATAAGGCAGTTTTATCTTTAATTTTTTAAGGAAACTTCATACTATTTTTCATAGTATCTGCACGAATCTGTATTCCCATTAATAGTACAGGGTTTCCCTTTTCTTCCCATCCTTGCCCAAACATGTTGTTTGTTGGTTTATTAATGATGACCATTCTGACAGGTGTGAGATGATATCTCATTGTGGTTTTTACTTGCATTTCCCTAAAGGCCAGTGATATTGAGTATCTTTTCATATGTCTAATGGCCATCTTTACGTCCTCTGTAAAGTGTCTACTCAGCTCCTTTGACTATTTTTCTTAAATTGGATTGTTCATCTGTTTTTTNTTCCTTCTTTTTTATGGTTGGTAGTATTCCATTTTATAAATGTAACACAGCTTTTTTTATCCATTCATCTATTGTTGGACACTTGGGCTGCTTCCAAATCTTGGCTATTATAAATAACGTTGCAATTAACACAGTGGTGCACGTATTCTTTAGAATCACTGTTTTGGGTTTCCTTAGATATATTCCCAAAGTAGAATTGCTGAGTCATAAGGCAGTTTTATCTTTAACTTTTTAAGGAAACTTCATACTATTTTTCATAGTATCTGCACGAATCTGTATTCCCATCAATAGTACAGGGTTTCCCTTTTCTTCCCATCCTTGCCCAAACATGTTGTTTGTTGGTTTATTAATGATGGCCATTCTGACAGGTGTGAGATGATATCTCATTGTGGTTTTAACTTGCATTTCCCTAAAGGCCAGTGATATTGAGTATCTTTTCATATGTCTAATGGCCATCTTTACGTCCTCTGTAAAGTGTCTACTCAGCTCCTTTGACTATTTTTCTTAAATTGGATTGTTCATCTGTTTTTTAGAGTTGATTTGTATAAGTTCTTTGTAAATTTTGGATATTAACCTCTTATTTAGATGTATCATTGGTAAACTTGCTCTCCCACTCAGTAGGTTGTCTTTTCAACGTTTTTCTGTGGCTACTTGAACATTTTTTAGGATTTCTTCTTGTTTAGTGTTTTTTAGTTCATTCTTGTTTTACTTTGCACAGTGGTTACTCTGAGTATTACGACATACATATATGACTCCAACGTTTCACCATTTTTGTCCCACTGTTCCCATAAGACTATCAGCTGATTTTTCCAAAGACTTTACAGGCAAGAAGGGGATGGAAAGAAGTATTCCAAGTCATGAAATCCAAAGACCTACATCCAAGATTACTCTATCCAGAAAAAGCTATCATTTAGGATGGAAGGGCAGATAAAATGTTTCCCAGAAAAGGTCAGGTTAAAGGAGTTCATCATTACCAAGCCCTTATAGGCAAAAAATAAAGGGACTTATCCAAGAAAAAGGTCAAAAATATGAACAGTAAAATGAAAACAAACTCACAAGTACCAACAAGTGAAACTAAGAAACAAAAACTAAAACTAAGCAAAGAACTAGAACAGGAACAGAATCACAGAAACAGAGATCAGAAGGAGGGTTATGAGTGGGGAGAGGGAGAATGGAGGAAAAGGTACAGGGAATAAAAAGCATAACTTGTAGGCACAAAATAGACAGGGAAGGTTAAGAATAGTATAGGAAATGAAGAAGCCAAAGAACTCATATGTACAACCCATGGACATAAACTAAGAGGGAGGAATGTTGTAGGGTGAGGGGGTAAAGGGTGGAGGGAGAAAAGGGGAAAAATGGGATAACTGTAATAGCATAATCAATAAAATAGACTTTAAAAATATTTTAAGTCTATTTTATTGATTATGCTATTAGTTATCATTCATATTGAGTATGAAATGGCATTATGATTTTTGTTTTAATCATAGAGACATATAATATTCATAAGCAAACTTTAGCCTATTGTATGTATCCATATTTCTTCTCTTTCTGTTGTTCTTTTTTGTTTTCTGATATTTAAGGTTTTTTGTTTTATCATTTCTTTTTTGTTTGAAAAACTTTCTTTAGCCAATCTTTAAGGGTAGGTCTACTAGCAACAAATTAGTTTTTTCTAATTTGGCAATATCTTTATTTCCTTTTATTTGTGAAAGACAGTTTCATTGGATATAAAATTTTCAACTGACTGTTCTTTTTATTTCAGCTCTTAAAAAGCACTATGTCACATCCGTCTCCATATTTTCAGATGAGAAATCTACTGACAACTGAATTAATGTTATCCTATAGATAGATAGTGGGTTGTTACTCTATGGCTGTTTTCAAGTTTTTTTCTTTGTTTGCTTTCATCCTTAGTTTTAAGTACTTGAATAATGTCTTAGTAGGATTTCTTTGGATTTATCTTGCATGGGATTTGCTCATTTTCTTGAATCTGCAGGCTTCTGTCTTTTGTCAGATTTGAAAAGTTTTAAATCCTATTTCTTCACTCATCCTTTCAGCCCCATTTTTATTTCCTTCTTTTGATATTCTGATTATATGAATGTTGGATCTTTCGTTATTGTCCAACAGGTCCCTACTCATTTTATTTTACTTTCTCTGTCTTGTACTTATTGAAAAAATTGTACAAGAACAAAAATTGTAAAAGAACAATTTTTGTTCTTTTCTCAAAATTACTGATTGTGTATTCTGTCATGTCCATCCTACTATCAAGCCCCTGAGCAGGTTTTATTCTATTATTTTATTTTTCAGTTCTGTAATATATATATTTGGTTTCTGTTTTATAAACTTCCATTTCTTTACTGGGATTATTTTCATTTTCTTCAAAATAATGTCTAATTGATTATTAATTCATATATTTATTGGCTGTTTTAAAATATTTGTCAAATAATTCTGATTCATCTGATGTTTCAAAGATGAAACATCTGATACATCTTTGTATTGCCATTAGTTGATTGTATTTTCTCAATTAAGCTGTGAATTTCTTGGTTCTTGGTGTGATGGGTTTTTTGTTGTTTGTTTTTTTTTTTAGAGTCTCATGCTCTACCAACTGAGCTAGCTGGGCACCTGGGTTTTTTCAATTGTACCCTGAACATTTCAATATTATATTAGGAGACTTTGGCTTTTATTTAAATATTTCATTTCAGCAGGCAATCTCCCTATTTAGTACATAGATTCTGACATACATCTATGAGTAGTGGCTTTAAGAAAATTTTCAGAATCTTTGCTGTTCACCTTTCTCTGCTTCATTTTTCTTGTACCAGTGGGACTTTCATTGTTTTTTGCCTATGCAATCTAAAGCAGTAGAAGGAGTTCCTCAGGCTTAGTCCCCTGATGCTGCTATACCACTCTTGGAGCTATAGAGTTTTACCCGGCTGGGTACTTATTATAATAGTATTCCCTTTTTCTGTATCCCCGGCCATTTTTGTGTCTTTGGGTTAGAGAGGGGAATTGAAGTCCTGCTTACAGTGAAGGACAGCATTTCCCGTGTCTAGTTATTATTCACCAGGCTCCAGAATAATCTACTTTAGTTGCATACCAGTTTGCCTGGTGGTGTCACCTAATGGTGTCTAGGTTGCTCTGGGGAAGGAATGCTCTGGAGGAGGAATGAGCTTACCTGGGATGCCTGCTTTGGCTGCTTTGGCAAAGTTTAGGATCAAGACATGCCTGGTGGATACCTTCTTACTTGGTTGAGGAGTTAGGCATGTACTACCTAGCCTTTGTCTGACTTTGTAAGCATTGTTTAATTTTTATCATCACAAAAAATTTGAAGTAGATATTTTTATTGCCATTAAATTAATAAAAAGACCAAAATTTCTCAAAATTATTTGGGCAGTAAGTGGAACAAGTTCATAATCTAACACCAAAAGCCATAACTATGATCAAAATAACTATTTGGGAACATTAACCCAATATAAAAACTCATCAGATACATAAATAGATAGATAAACATAGATAGGATATATATAAATATTTCAAGGTTAAGAAATGGTGCTAAACATTTCTAGATATGTGTTGACTATTGCTTACATTTTAAATAGATAAGCAAATATTTGTATTTATTGAGGAGTGGCCAAGAAATTCCCTTTGCTTAGAAAATGGGGAAGGGGAGTGGAAGAATGATGGGAGGTGAGATTTAAAGATATATCTTTTATAATCATTGTCTAATCTGTACTTGTATTTCACAGACATATTTTAATTCTCAAGAAAAAATATGTGTTACCTGAAAGATACTAAAATTAAATCATTGTTGTTTTGCAGCAGGGGGTGAGATAGAAAGAATTTGACCCAAAGTAGAGTGAGATTTATGCCAATATTTAAGCTCTAAAATAAGGAGCAATTTCTAAATGTTTTCTTTGCCATAGTGAGGCTGGATTTGCAATACAGAAAGCAAATTATTTTTGTTAGGAATAAAGTCATGCAAATTTTTGTATCCTGCTCTAATTATTTATCCAACGGTAAAAAATATAATTGCAAATATTCGATCAACTGAATCTTTTAATTGAGCTTTTATATATTTATTTGTTTATATTTTTGTACTTTCTAGTACTTACATTTGATGTCAGATTAAAAACTCCTGTTGGCTATTTATTGTTCAATTTTTTTATATCAATGTGACCACCATCACCTTCAAAATCACCTCCCATTGTTTTTCTACATTTTTCCTATTCTCTAAGCCAAAGGAACTTCTTGGCCATTCCTCAAAAAAGACATTGAAGATACCACTTTCCCACAACAAAACAAGTGTTCCCTTCTGAAGCTAGATGACCTCTCCTGTTTATTGTGCAGATACATAAGTTTAAATCCCAGCACACTCAGGCTGAAGATGTAATGAACCTAAAAAGAGAAAAAATAGGTAATACCCTAAAGTGGCTACAGAAATTAGCTAGCATGTTTCAGTAGGAGGCAGAGGAATATTTCTAGGATTGAATTTTAAGGGTGCTTGATCAAGAGAACTGGAACACAACACTGAGTACACCAAGTTCATTGACTTGGAGTACTTTACTGGGACACAGGCTTAACACGCTGGCAGACACCCCAGAGGTTGAGACAAACTCAGTGATAAGAGGCTCTAGGAAGTGTGGTGAAATCAATGTTCCATACTGAATTAAGAGGAAATGCCTGAGCTTTCCTGGAATATAGATCAAGAAATAGAAACACTAAGGAAGTAGGGGTGCTGATGTGAATACAAATCACTATAAAACACCCTAAGAATATAATCTAGGGAGAGTGCATAAAAAAGTACCAAGCACCAGGAATGAACTGGTGAGAAGGGCATCACTGGTCACTAAGCAGTTTAGTGGTGGTTCACTTCTGCAGACCAGAGCTGATAGTAAGAGAGATTGGGCCAGGACTCATTAATATTCATGGAGGTAAAACAGCTTTGAACTAATAGAGTCCAGGTGGTGGCATTTTACAGCCAGAAACCAGGGAGATGAAATGATCGTAATAACTATCAAGGTCAGAGGGACATCCAAGTAGTCTTGGCTCACAGGGTGTTATGGAAATGGTTAATAGTGCATGACATTACCAGGGGAGAACTGGACAGAGAGCTGACAAGGCTACAGCTTAATATCTATAAAGAGAAAAAGACAAGAATTGATGACCAGGAAACTGAGAACTGTCGACCCAATAAAAAGCTATGATCCCTTGTTCAGTGCCCAGACCTGAGCCAATTTTCAGATTAAGAACTTGTCAACTAATAAAGTAGACATGTCCCTAAGAGGACAATCCTCTACTACTGTGGCAAGTATGAGTTCCCAAGTCCTTCAATTAAAGAACCTATAGCCATTTGTGCTACCCAGGTATACTGGGGAAAATAACATGCAGAACTGAAGACTTTAGGGCTAATTTCCTATCTTCTGGAATACACTTCTTGCAGTATACAAGCCACCTCATGCTAATTCTGTATTATTAACATGATGTAATGATAACATGTTGTAGTCCCAAATCCTCATGTTACCACCCCTCCTGCAAGACCACACCAGCAAACCTTCCTAGGTTGCACCTGTGGCCATACTGGGAGGGAGAAAGAAGAGGACCCTGCATCACCAGCTGCATGTGGATCCTGCATAAACCAGCTGAATCCAAGTTTTGCTTCTCACTGTATTAGGTCACTGTGGGTGATGCAAGATGAAAATAGATATCAGGTATATTATAACAAATTCAAGGGTTATCTTTTAAGATGGTGTAAAAGAATATATATTCCCAAATAAACCTGGCCATTCACCTTCTATGAAAGAAGTAGCCTAAGGGAAGAAGTCAGTAGTGGATACATATATACATTCATACATATATACATTCATACATACATACATACATATATATTCTTGGGAAGTAACCAATGACCTGACCTTCTGATTAGGTGCCCAAGAGGAAAAAAAACTAGCAGATTAGAATTAAAAGTCTAGAGTAATGTCATACAGATGATGTACATATGGGGGTGAGAACAAAGTGTAAAAATCTCTATGTTACAATTTAACACCCACCAAAAGGTATACACTAAACTGAACAATAAGAGGAACTGAACAATAAATTAGTTTAAAAACTTGAGCAGTTGACATTAGCCATTCTTTACCATTGGTCACCACAGAATTGGCACATTATACATGTGAATAGAATGGCCCTGGTGGAAGAGATGAGAGATATGTATGGGCCAAGAAGTGTAGACTAGTTAACCAAGGCTAAACTTAGCTACTGCTCTTTCTGTGTATTGAAATTTCCAACAACAGAAATCAATGCTGAGCTCCTGATGTGGCACCTTTCCTCATGAAGACCAAATACTGGCCCCTTGCAGAGCAAGTCAGCTAATCTGGACCTTATATGTTCTGAAAGAACTAGTGGTTCATCCTCATAAAATGGATACAATTTAAGCATAAATTTGCCTTTTCTGCCCTTAGAAATTAGTAGCACCATTTCTGATGCTGTTATTTCAGAATTGCAAACAAAGGAGCACTAAAAAATAGGAGAATCACTGCATAGTAAAACGAGTGTTGGAGTGGTCCCATGACCATGGGATTCACTGGCATTTTCACGTGCTTCATTACTCAGAATTCAGTGGCCTCATGTGGTACTTAAACTGCATGAATTCACAGTTTCAAAGGACATAACTGCAGCTCAAGCTCAGAGGCAATGCTCTGAAAGGATGGTATGCCATCTGGTCTTCTGTTTCCAATAGAATAAATACATGAGTATAGAAGGAGAAGCAGCTCCAGGGAATCAACTTGGGTGCATATTGGTATTTCCTTGACAGTATACCTGGAAATAGACTTATGTCACAACCCCATCCTGAAAAAGCTAGAAATACAGCACCTCAGAAATATCTTTAGGCACCTGGAAGCCGCTAGTGCCAGCTTCAGTGACAGCAGTAGGCCAGAGGAATTTAGATTGGAAAGTAGAAGCAAATGATGAGTACCAGTTGTGAACCATGAAACCAACTGTAGCAACAAGAATTTCAGTTTATCCCATCTTTCCCTAAGCTTCTCCTTAAGAAGCGAGACTCATGAAGACCATGCAGAAACTTCAACATGAGAGTGTATGGAAAAGACCCATATGGAACTAGAGGTGGACTGCAGTAGCCACCAAAGTTGCCATTTCCATTTCTTACTGGAAAGAAAAAAGAAGACTGATAGTTTCAGCTGCTATTTCTCTGGATCCTTCCTAATGTTTGGTTTGCCACACTTCCCTTGTGATGCTTCCAGACAATGGCTGAGTCCAACGGAGCTACTAGTTCTTGCTCATCGCTGCAAGACACAGCCATGTCAACTTCTATTCTCAATCAACTCTCCATAATACAGAAGTAATTTTACCTTTCTCTGCAATGAAATATCGATTGTCAAGAAAAGATGAATGATGCTCAGAGATCTGTATCCTGAAATACACTTTGGAAATATTATATGTTAAGCATTCTTTTTGTGAGAAATGCAGAGCACAAATACAGATTCTTTCCAAATCTTTGAGGGTCAAGCAATGGTAGGGAACCCATATAAAACCATCTATAATCATTATTTATGCCTAAAAGTTCGCCTTATAAAAATTTTATCAAGAAAGCATTTTGTGCCCTGTCTGGTATGGCTTTGTTGGGCATCGTCCTGCAACACTAAATGTCACCAATTCAATTCTAAGTCAGGACATATGCCTATGTTACAGGTTTGGTTCCCAGGCCAGTGCACATACAAGAGGCAACCAATCAATGTTTCTCTCTTGCATTGATGTTTGTCTCCCTCTTTTTCCCCTTCCCTTCACCCCTCTCTAAAAATAAACAAAATCTTTTTTAAAAAAAGAAGGTATTTCTCTGGTCACTTTTTTTCTCAAGATTTTTTAAATTTATTTATCTTTAGAGAGGAAAGAAAGGAGAGGAGAGACATAGAGAAATATCAATGTATGGTTGCCTCCAGTGATTCCCCTGCTGGGAACTGGCCTGCAACCCAGGCATGTGCCTTGACTGAGAATCGAACCGGGATCGTGTGGTTCACAGGTCTGAGCTCAATCCACTGAGCTACACCAGCCAGGGCTCTCTGGTCACTTTTAAATGAAAGGGTAAAAGGGTCTGTTTGAGTGTTTGTGTTAGGGTGAGTAATCTTAAATATTTATAATGAAATGTAACCATAAACAATGGGAATTTCATATGGAAAGTGGAGAAAATAAATAAAACCCCCAAAGCTGTGGACAAAAGGCAGAGGCAAGAGGGGCCAGAGAAGCAGAGGGAAGGATAAGAGAGGGGCTCCCCCAATGTACCTGTTTCAGTACAAAGCACTTCACATTTTTTCTCTTCATAATCACACCAGAAACTCGGGTATGATTTTTCTAACTTACAAATGAGGAAATAGACTCAGCCTGTTTACATAATTTTTCCATTGATGGTAAAATCAATGACCAGTTGACATTGATTAGAATCCAGCTCTAACCCCAGCTCTGACTCCACTATTTCCTGTTTATCACATTGCTCACAGTGCTTTCTATACTGGTTGCACACTTGATTATTATTGCTGTTATTTTCAGAACAGTAACTTCATTTTCATCCCAATAAATACATATTCCATCTAGGATAAGATGTATTAACCACTTATTTCTTATTTGATAATCTGAAGAAAATTAAGAAATCATGTATTGACAGAAAAATGAAGGTCATACCATGAAGCATATAATTTAATGAAGGAAGTCCAAATATAATATAATATAATTTAATGAAGAAAGTCCAAAATACTCTGTATAGCCATTTCTTCACTAGGAAATGAGATGCATTACTAAGACATCATTTGCTTTTGGGATAAGGGTAGGGCTTTAGAACTTTAAATGGTACCAAGGGGCATAATGTGACTGTCAGACAATAAAGAACAATTTGAGTTTCTCATTTATTGAGTCTTCTGAGTTTTCATGATTTTTTTCAGACTTATTAATAAACTGCTATACCACATCAAGCTGAATGTTGAGTTTAATGTCAGAAAAATGGTGTATAATAACAGTAGTAACTAGGATTATACTTAATATTTAATTGTGATTTCTCATATGTAAGTCTTTTGACTGACATTAACTTCCTTTTCTTTACAACAACATTGTATCAGACATAGTAGTTTTCAAACTCGGGCTGGTGACTCCAAGGGCTAATGCTCTTAGCCATAATGATAAACTATTTACTTGCAAACAGGATGAAACTTATTTCCTTAAATTGTCAAAACGCCCTTAGAAAATCCTGCCTCTGTGGATAAGACATGTAGCTATTGGCTCTGGTTCAGTTATAATTTCATCTAGAGGGAGATGGGGATTAGAATCTTTCAACAACAGTATCTCTGGAGCATAGTCCCGCATGGCCTTGGCCAAAGCATACCAGAAAGATTTCAACAAAGGAAGGGAAGAAAAACTAAATATATTGCGAAATATTTTATATCTTGTTCCCTGTCCTGAGAAATCATGCTGTTTTCCTCTTATGATTATTTCTATTATGAATTAAGATACTTATCTCTCCAGGTCCCAAGAGAAAACTGACCAGCTACAATTGGAGACCATCATGCTTAATCCTCTTTTTGTGAAAGAGATACTCAAGTCATCTCCCCGCTCCATGAGCCCTCTCTCCTGACCATGGAGCACCACTTCTCTTTACCCATCCTTCTTTCAGACAGGAAAAGATATAATGCCCAGAAAGTAGAAACAGAGAGAGGAGCTCCTTGCAGAGGGCTGGATAAGAAACCACTGAAGAAGATAATATATATTTATTACCTAATATTACTTAGGGCAAAAATAAAAGAAATGTTTAAAAGTAAAGACAACAACAATAAAATATGTATTTCAAACTTTTATTTGCTAGCTTATATATTTTAAAAAAAAACTAAGTGAACACAGAGACTATGGAGAAAAGAACTTCCCCAATTTTAAGCCGAAAAGTCATAAAATACCACTTATTTATGACATTTTGAGCTATACAGGCTTTATTTTTTTTTAGAACCTGAAGTAGCTCTCAAGTGAGGGGATCAGGCATATCCACCCAATCTGAGAGATTCTTTAAATGGATTGCACAGAAAGCTCAAATACCATTCCAAGTTTAGTACTAACATGCAGCACTGGCCTGCGCAATAGGACCAGAGCAGGATATGGGACTGGATATACCCATTCCCATTTCCTTCTATTGCCTCTCTTGTCTGTCTGGTTCAATAGAATTTGTTTAAAGGGAACTACGTAAATGTCCAGAGCACTGTATTTTTCTAATATTTGGGAAAGTAACCCATGAGGGTACATTGAAATGTGACATTGAAATTTCCTTTTTTGGAGTCAGGAGTTTACAAGGGCCTGAAGATTGGCACAACACCTAATGTATTTTATAGTGAGTTATTTTTATCTTAATGAGCTCAGTTATACTGCACATTAATCCAGTTTTCAAGTACCTTCTTGAAAACCTCATAAAAATGTGTTCCTTTCTTACTCCCATGTTACTTCCTGATTTCATTAAAATGCACCCTATGTTTTAATTTATTGTAGACTTCATTCATTTAATTAGTCATCCAATTATTCCACAAATATTTAAAAAGCTTACTAGGTACTGAGGTTGCCACACTAGAAAGAAGAATAGACTCCGAATCTTTGCTGATCTGATTAAGTCATTATATCAATTCAGAAGCTGCTTGCTTTCAAATCACAAGTGAGAAAATAAAATCCCTTATTGTTTAAGCCAGTTTTTTGCTATTTACTGGCAAAAGCCTTTTAACTAATGTTCCTTCAACTGTTTCCTTCACCTGGCGTAGATTAGATGCTTAACATCTGCACAGAATGATTATAATTGTATGACCTTTCATATCATGTTTGTGTTAGGGGTAAAGCCGCCACTCTTATTGTTCATTTTGTAAGGCAAAGAAATAAACTCTTAGGGCACTAAAGAAACATGATTAAGGTTAGATGACAATACGCTTAAATGAATTTCACAGTTTCAAAACTTGAAGTAAACGAGGTAAAAATTAAGAGTTGATTGAAACAAGAAAAAAAGTTGATATGGAAAGTTTAAGTATGGTCCAGAGCAAAGTTTTGCAATACAAGCTTTTCACACTGACAAACATTATATAGCTTCATACCCAGCAGTTCTATATTCCCTGACTGTGGTTAAAATTCAGACTGTCTCTAACTATATTTTTCCCAACCTGAAATCTTTTACCTGTAGGGTTAACATTATCAAATGTAAGAAAATTCCGGCCTATAGTGAATTTAAATTCTGACCTAATATATGTTTAGGAATACTCAGATTTATGAGTAATGCTTTTTTGGAGAAGAGTCCTTAGACAATCTCAATTTTATTATTATAATCTAAGTTACCTAAATTGGTTCATCGTGAGGGTTTGAGAAATTGTTTTTCAGGCTGTGATCATGATATAAATTGCATCAGATAAATTTTACCAGGTGAGCAATAAAAAATGCTGAAGTATTGCTTTCCGATTCCACCCTAGCCAGCAATTTGGCTCTCAGCAAGAAGACAAAATGTTTCTTGAATGACTGATGAATTCTCTCTTCAAATGATTGCAGGATGTTGGATGCATTGCTGGCAAGAAAGCTAGCTGATTCTATAGGGGCTAAAATGGCTTATGACTCACAGAATTGATTAGGAGCATAATGGTTGTCCATGACAGATGGCTAAGCTGGAGTCAGTCCATTTGCAGTCACAGCTGGAGGTGCTGGAAGCCATCCTCCAGATGTCAGGGCAGCGAAACATGCTCTGAGTCACTGTAGCTGAAGGGAGGATTGGAATCACAAACACTTCGGGCACCTGCAGCATGGGCCTTGTCTTTCCTCCTCTTGCCACTGCCAGATTCAGAGATAGCGTTGCTTAGGCCTGAGGCTCCTAATTATCCACACTCTCCTTTAAATTGTATTTCAAAAGATCTGTTGCATCTCTTTGACACAATCAGTCTCCATTTCATTTGTGCATAAAAATCATCTTTGGTGCTTTTTGAAATGCAAATTGCTGGGATTGATTCAATCTCAGAATTCCAAGCAACAATTTTTAACAATCAGTTCTCCACAAGATTGCTTATAGGTGGCCTAGACCTCTCTGTGAAAGGCATACTTGAGAAAAGGAAGTATAGTGTACAGAAAAGTCAGTATGGCTAGATAGGGTTGTGGCTAACAACTTAGGGATATACTGTATATTTACATCTACATTTTAAAGGTATAACAAATTACAAGAAAAGTTCTCAGTAGAAGGCTATAAACTGCAACAGATAAATTTTACCAGGTGAGCAATCAAAAATGCTAAAGTATCATGCACCAGTATAAAGTTATAAGATTTAGCAAATAAATACAGGGCACCCAGTTAAGTTTGAATTTCAGAAGAAACATGACTTTTTAAGTATAAGTATGTCCTATGCAATATTTGGTACATACTCACATTAAAAATAGTATACACTGTTTATCTAAAATTCAGATTTAACTGGGGGTCCTATATTTTATTCAGCAACCCACTCTAGGTGGGAAATCTAGCCATGGCATAAAATGAATTTGAAACATCAATTAGCCTCTAAGAATAAAGTCACACAAGGCTACGGCTAAGATTCCTTATTGATAGAGAGATCTATGTTTCCGTAATGTTATCTAAATCAGAAACTGGATCCCAATGCTTCTAAACCTGCAGAAATTTGGTTTTGCTAAGCCATTGTTGCTAAATCACTTTATAGGAATTTATGTATTTATGACATGTTTATCAAATATTAACCTTTATATCACCTTTTACACAAATGTTTATAGCTGCACTATTTATAGCAATGTGGAAACAACCCAAATACCCATCAACTGCTGATTCAATAAACACATAAGGTAAATTCATACAATGAAATATTATTTGGTCACAAAAGCAAGTGAATCATTAAGACATCTTACAACATGTATGAACCATGAAAACATCATGATAAATGAAAGAAGACCGTCACAAAAGGCCATGCATTGTATTGGGTTGACCCAAAAGTCTATATGGTATTTCCTATAAAATAAAAGACACACTTTTCATTTTTACCAATAATTTTATTGATTTGGATATTTTGAGTATGTCAGCTATCTCCCATGTGGTATAACGTTGGTTGTTTTTAATTAATGTCTCTATTTGATCGCCACCAACGTCAACTGGTCTACCTAACTGTGGAGCATTGTCCAGCAAGAAACCTCCATCACAAAACTTCACAATCCACCTTTGACATGTTGAATCAGTCACAGCGCTTTCTCATACACTGCACAAATCTTTTTCTTTTCTATTTCAGTTGTGTTTTTACCTTTCTTGAAATAATAACGCATAACAAGCAAAAATGTTGCATGTTTTCTTCCATCCTCAATATTAAAATGGCTATCCAAAAATTCACCTATTTTGATAAGTTTTTTAATGTTTGCTGATATGACAGCTGTCACAATACAATCTAACAAAATTGTTTTGAATGAAGTTAAAGACAACTAACCACTACTAGAGCCATCTTATGGAAAAAATTCAATGAACTTTTTGGCCAAACCAATATCACTCAATTCACATAAAAATCCAGAATACAGAAATCTATAAGGACACACAGTAAATTAGGGTAGTGTTTAGGATAGGGAGGAATATAAGGAAAAGGGGGGTGGTGACTGGAGGGAATGGAGTTCCTTCATGAGGTGAGGAAATTGTTCAAAAATTGACCATAGCGATTATTGCACATATCTTTAAACATACTAAAAGCTATTAAATTGTACACTTTAATGAATGAATTGTCTGATATGTGAGTTATATGTTAATAACTGTTTTTAAAAAATAACCAATGTCATCTTTTTTTGAGTGACTATAATTGTTAATATATTTTAAATTTGTGTTCTCACGTTTAATGCTCATATATAAAAATGCAGTAGGTACTTTATGTTTACCATACCCTTGCTGGACACACATCTTAGGGGTAGTGATTTTGCTGTTATTTTTTTAATAATAAGTGAAATTAGAAATCCACTTCCTTTTATCTCCCACTATTGTTACTATATAATTATCTTAAATGTTTTCTCTACATACATTTACAACCACATCATACAGTGTTAAAATTTTTGCTCCAATCATCATACCTAATTTAGAAAAGTCAAGAGGAAAAGAAAAAATATTTACCTATATTTTTATTCTTTTCATTATTTTTCTTTATTTTTAATATTCCAAGATTCCTATTTTTATAATTTTCTTTGTCTTTAAAATAATTCCTGTAGTCATTCTTTTATTTTTTGTTATTATTTTTAAATGAATTTATTGGGTTGATGTTGTTTAATATAATTACATAGGTTTTAGGTACACAGTTCTACAGTATAACTTCTACATGTTGTATTGTGTTTTACCACCCCGTCAAGTCTCCTTGCATCACCATTAATCCCCAATTTAATTTCTTCTACCTTCCCCCACTTCTCTAACAATCACCATACTGTTGTCTGTGTCCACAAATCTCTTTTTTTCTTTTCTTAATTCCTTCATCCTTCTCAACCACCCCAGTTCCCTACCCTCTGATAGATGTCAGTTGTTTCTCTATATCCATGATTCTATCTGCACTTGGTTAGTTTATTTTGTTCATTAGATTCCATATAGAAGTTAAATTATGTGGTACTTTTTTTTCACTGGTTTATTACACTAAGCATAATACTCTCTGGTCCATCCATGCTGTCACAAAAGGTAATATTTCTTTCTTTTATAAGGCTGTGTAATATTCCATTGTATAAATGTGTCACAGCTTTTCTATTCACTTGTCTAATAATGGGAACTTGGGCTGCTTTCAGATCTTGGCCACTCTAAATACTGCTGCAATAGACACAGGATACATATATTCTTTTCAATTACTGTTTCAGGTTTCTTTGGATATAGTCCCAGGAGGAGAATTGCTGGGTCATAAGGAGGTTTCCTTTTTTTTTTTTTTTTTTACTTTTTTTGTGGTAACTCCATACTGCTTTCCACAGGGACTGCACCAATCTGCATTCCCACCAGCAATGCAAAATGGTTCCCCCTTCTCCACATCCTCACCAACGCTCGTTTGTTGACTTACTTACTGATGATAGCCATTTTGACAGGTGTGAGGAGATATCTCATTGCAGTTTTAATTTTCATTTCTCTTATTATTAGTGACATTGAGCATCCTTGCATAGGTCTATTGGCCATCTGCATGTCCTCTTTGAAGAAGTGTCTATTCAGGTCTTTTGCCTATTTGTTCATTCAATTGTTTGTTTTGGGGGTTTTTTGGTTTTGAGTTTTATAAGTTCCCTAGCAATCAGATAATAAGAAGATAAACAAGGTATTCAAACTGAAAAGGATGAAGTAAAACTGTCATTATTTACAGATGATATGATACTGTATATAGAGAACCCTAAAGATTCCACCAAAAACTTACTAGAACTGATAAATAAATTCAGTAAAGTAGCAGGATACAAATACTTAGAAATCAGTTGCATTTTTACACACCAATAATGAGCTATCAGAAAGAAAAACTAAGAAAACAAACCCATTTACAATTGCTTCAAAAAATGAAATACCTAGGAATAAATTTCACCAAGGTAGTAAAAGACCTATACACAGAAAATTATAAAACACTGAAGAGAGAAATTGAGGAAGACATGAAAAATTGGAAGCATATACCATATTCACAGATAGAAGGAAAATGAATATCATACCCAAAGTAATCTATATATTCAATGTAATTCTTATCAAGATACCAATGGCACATTTCACAGAACTAGAAAAATATTCCAAAAATTTATATGGAAACACAAAAGACTTCAAATAGCCACAGCAATCTTGAGAAAGATGGATAAAGTTGGAAGAATCTTGCTGCCTGATATCAAACCATAGTAATCAAAGCCATAGTAACATGGCCACACTACAAAGCCATAGTAATCAAAATAGGATGGTACTGGCATGAAAACAGACATACAGATCAGTGAAACATAATAGATCAGCTCTATAGTCATTATTGGACAAAAACATGCAGTAGGATAAAGATAGTCTATTCAATAAATGGTGTTGGGAAATAGTCATTCTTTTTAAGCTAGTCTGTTCACAATAAATTCTCTTAGTACTTCTTCTGAAAATATCTTGATTTCTTCTTCATTCCAAAAGGTTATTTCACTGAATGGAGAGTTCCAGGTTGACAGTTCTCTTTCAGCAATGAAAAATATAGTGCTGCTTTCTATGGGACTCCATGGGTTCTGGTGAGAATCCTCTGTTAGTCAAATTGTTTCTCCCATATACAGGCAAGGTGTCATTTCCCTCTCTCTGATTTTATTTTTTTTTCTTTGTCTTTAGTTGGAAGCTTGACAATGATGTAGTTTGATATGGATTTCTTTGAATTTATCTTATTAGCATTCACTCAGTTTCCTGAACCTCTATGTTTATGTATTTTACCATATTTGGGGGCTTTGGGGTCATTATTTCTTTGAGTACACGTTCAGTGCCACTCTCTCTTCTCTGAGACTCTGATGACACAAATGTCAGATAAGGGTACATGTCCTTTTGTAGCTAACATAGCTCATTAGTAAGTTAAACAATGTACAGTTTTCATATGTAGTGAATGTTAGTTGCAAAGAAACTCAGAAACAACTGATAGGCAACAGAATAAAAGTAGAAATCATACCCACTATTCGTCAACTCCACTTCATAGGCACCATGATTAACTTTTTTATCTTTACTCTCCTGTCTGGAAATTCACTGTGCTCTTTCTTTCTCTCTCTCTCCTCTCTCCTCTCTCTCTCTCTTCCTCTCTCTCAGAAAAAAATGTGCCCATAACTATATATATATAATAATATAAAATAAATTCATATAATGAACATCATGTTTTGTGACCCTTTTTTCCCACTCAACAACAGACCTTGAACTGCTTTCATGGTAAATGTCAGAATTATGTTAAACTCTAAGTCATGAGACAGCATGACTGACCATTTGGAATGGATTCACCATCTTTTCGCCCTGTGAAAGTCTCCTATCTCCTGACTTAACTCTGTCTGGGAAAATTCACAGCAAATTTCTAAAACTTCATTTTGCCACAGTTCAACCCCTGCCATTGCTCCCCACAGTTAGCAGCTGACAAGTTTTCTTCCTAAAATGCTGAATATGACTTTTGATATCTCTGCTGCTGTATTCTTGCCAGAAGAGTAAGATGAAGGGCAAAGTTGTTGTTTTTTTCCTTTTAATTTCCCTGCAGCACTTAAACATGGTGGAGGGGGAGGAATATGATATTTCTCTGTGTACAGGGAAAATTCTTTTAGTTTGTAGCCACTAAATCTGAAATAATTCAGACTGAAGTGCTCTGACATTTTTAGCTTTTGAAGTCTACGAAAACAGAGAGAGTTATAAAGCAAGTTATCAATGCAACCATGATTATAAAATGTCAGTTCAAAATGAACAAAAACTCATAGACAAACACAATATGGTAGTTCACAGAGGGAAGGAGGGCAGAGAGGTTAATAAAAGGTAAATGACCTAAAATATATGGCGATGGAAATTTTTGACTTTGGGTGGTGAACACAGTGCAATTTTGATACAGATGATGTATCATAGAACTATGATATACTTGAAACCTATATAATTCTATTGATCAATGTCACCCCCCAATTAAAACCAATTTAATTCTCTTATCAAGAAAATACTTTCAACCTGGCTGGTGTAGCTCAGTGGATTGAGCACAGGCCTGCGAACCAGAGGATCACGGTTCGATTCCCAGTAAGGGCACATACCTGGGTTGCAGGCCAGTTCCCTGCAGGCCAACTCCCAGCAGGGGACGCATGAAAGGCAACCATACATTGATGTTTCTCTCCTCTCCTTCACCTCTAAAGATAAATAAATAAATAAATAACAATTTAAAAAAAGAAAATACTTTCAAGTTTTTTATATATGTCATTTATTTAAAAATTGTTATTCTAATTGATCATTTTTTCATAAGATTGTGTTCCTCAGTACTTACTTTTGGGGGGTATCAATAGAGTTTATTTTTTCATTGCCATGCAGCCACAGTTGTCCCAATGTCCCCCATTACTCTTCCCCTGCCCTACCCGCCCCCAACTCCCACATTCAATCCTCCACCCCATTGTCTTTGTCCATGGGTCTTTTATTCATATTCCTTGAAAACCTTCCCATTATTTCCCTTGTTATCCCCCTCCCTCCACCCCTCTGGTTACTGTCAGTTTGTTCTTTATTTTCATGTCTCTGGTTCCATTTTGCTTATTTGTTTTATTGATTAGGTTCCACTTATAGGTGTGATCATATAGTATTTGTCTTTCACCACTTGGCTTATTTCACTTAGCATAATGTTCTCCAGATCCATCCATGCTATCACAAAATGTAGGAGCTCCTTTTTTCTCTCTGCTGCATGAAATTCCATTGTGTAAATATACCATAGTTTTTTGATCCATTCATTTACTAATGGGCATTTAGGCTGCTTCCAACACTTGGTATTATAAACTGTGCTGCTATGAACATTGGGGTGCAAAGGTTCTTTTGGATTGGTGTTTCAGGGTTCTTAGAATATAATCCTAGCAGTGGAATTGCAGGGTCAAAAAGGAGCTTCATTTTTAGTTTTTTGAGGAAATTCCATACTATTTTCCACCATGGCTGTACCAGTCTGCATTCCCACCAACAGTGCACTAAGGTTCCCTTTTCTCCACAACCTCACCAGCATTTCTTGTTTGTTGATTTATTAATGGCCATTCTGACCAGTGTGAAATGATATCTCACTGTGGTTTTAATTTGCATCTCTCTGATGGCTAGTGATATTGAACATCCTTTCATATATCTCTAGGCTCTCTGAATGTCTTCATTGGAGAAATGTCTGTTCAAGGTCCTTTGCCCATTTTTTAATTTTTTTTATTTTAATTGTTGTTCAAGTACAGTTTTCTGTCTTTTACTCCCATCTCAGCCCACCCACCCATTTTTAATTGGATTGTTTGTCTTCCTGATGTGGGGTTGTGTGAGTTCTTCATGTATTTTGGAGATCACACCTTTGTCTGAGGTATCAATGGTAAATATATTTTTCCATACGGTTGGTTCCCTTTTCATTTTGCTGATGCTTTCTTTAGCCATACAGAAGCTTTTTAATTTGATGTAGTCCCATTTGTTAATTCTTTATTTTATGTCCCTTGCTCTAGGGAACATATCAGTGAAAATATTGCTGCATGGGATAGCTGAAACTTGCTATATTCTCTAGGTAGCTCCCCAATTTTTTATGAAGCCAGCATCATCCTGATCCCAAAACTAGATAAAGACACAACCAAGAAAGAAAACTACAGGCCAATATCGCTGATCAACATAGACACTCAGTACTTTCCTCAATACTTTCTCCTCAATGCCATTTCTTAACATGGAACAAATTGTCTAAATGTGTGGATTCAAATCCCAGCTGTTCCCCCACTTCTATACACACACACACACACACACATACATCCGAGGACAAGTCACTTAACTTCTTTGAGCCTTAACTTCTGCATCTAAAACAGAGAACAAAAAATGGTTCCAATCTGATAGGATATTAAAAGTCATAAGTTACAATGTACTTAATAAGTTTTTTAATGTGTGAAATTTTATATAAATAAAAGTCCTTACTAGTGTTTTATATTAATTCCAATTACTGTACACACAAAATAAACTGTAGTTGACTTGAAGCTTAATACAGTTCAGGTGTACTCTCCATTCTGGAGGAATTTTGTCATTACAAAGAATTAGTAAAGTTATATTCATCTTTGGCAATATAATTATATGTGTTTCTCTACCATTCTTCTCAATACAGGTCTTCCTCAACATGAAACATCTGTTTTTCTGAATGTATCACAGAGAAATTATGGCAGGAATAGATCCATAGCAGCTAAGTAATCAGGGAAGAAGCAGAATAAAAGCCAAACTTTTAAAATGACTCCACCTATGTATTTGCTTTTGGTAGTTTCTTACATTGAATGGGTTGCAGAAATGTATGATTGTTTAAATCTGTAAGGTCCTCAGGGGAGTACCATTTTCCTCGTGTCTGTGATCCCAGATACCTCCAATATTGCTTCTCATGTAGTTCCAACCAATCAGAACAACCAATCAGAACAACAAGAAGGAAAAATAATCTAAAAAAAATGAGGATAGTGTAAGCAACCTCTGGGACAACTTCAAGAGTCCAACATTTGAATCATAGGGGTACTAGAATGAGAAGAAAAAGAGTAAGAAATTGAAAATAAAAAAATAAATAAATAAAAGAAAACTTTTCTAATTTGGTGGAGGAAATAGACATGCAAGTCCAGGAAGCACACAGAGCCCCAAACAGGATGGACACAAAGAAGCCCACACCAAGACACATCATAATTAAAACACTAAATTTATAGATAAAGAGAGATCTTAAAAACAGCAAGAGGAAAGCAGTTAGTTACCTACAGGGGAGTTCCCATAAGACTGTCAGCTGATTTCTCAAAAGAAACTTTGCAGGCTAAAGGGGATTGGCAAGAAATATCCAAAGTGATAAAAAGCAGGGGCCTACAGCCAAAATTGCTCTACCCAGCAAAGCTGCAATTTAGAATTGAAGGGCAGAAAAAGAGTTTCCCACACAAGGAAAATCTAAAGGAGTGCACCATCACCAAACCGTTATTATATAAAATGTTAAAGAGACTTATATAAGAAAAAGAAGATCAAAACTCTGAACAACAAAATGGCAATAAATACGTACCTATCAACAATTGAATCTAAAAAAAGACTAAGCAAAGAAGAAGAACAGAGACAGAATCATGAGTATGGAGAGCATTTTGATGATTGCTAGATGGGTGAGGTGTGGGGGGAATGGTAAAGAGATGAGGGAACTAAGAAGTACAAATAGATAGTTAAAGAATAGCCATGTGGATATAAATTACAGTACAGAAAATGGAGTAGCCAAAGAACTTATATGCATGACCACTGGGCATGAACAGATGTGTGGTGATTGCCTAAGGGAGTAGGGATGGTCAGGGGAGAGGCAAGGGGGAGAATTGGGATAACTATAATAGCATAATCAATAAAATATAATTTAAAAGAAAAATGTCTCAATACAAGTGAGTCCATTGGGTCTTTGCCATTGTTACAGAGCTGTCCCCTCTCTATCATCCTTGTGGTTGTTTCTCATAATCAAGAACACAGCAACTTCTTATCATCTTGCCTTCTGGGTGTGATTCAGTAAGTGCCCATTTTTCTGGATTTGATTCAGTAGGTGCTCATTTCATATATTTGATTGCTATTTAAAGAGAGACTAGATAGGCTTGTATAACATCAGAGTTAGGGTAAGGAAAGAGTCTTGCTAAATTAAATGATGAGTACTGACCAATCAAAATTATATGTCAGACACTATATTTTTCTGTCCTCTTCAAGATTCATTCACTTCTCAGTGATTTTGTAAAGCTCACACAAATAGTTCTTTACTAGTATGTTCATGGTCATATTCTATTATTTGTATTGATATTTGTATTTTTTGTATTTACCACTTGTATTTTTTAATGATACTATTGGTGGCACATAGTAAGGAATGAAGGATTATCCCAGACTATTGGGTTTTGGTCATGAGGGGGGCTTTTTCCAAGTGTTGATCTGGTCACTTCAACTCATTTGTCATTTCACTCAATTAGGAAAAACAAAATTATTAATTTTTTAATTTTTAAGTATATTTTGTGGGTTAGCTGACTCACTGACAATTCAAGGGGGAATATTTCATAGCAGTATAATTTAGGGAAGGTTTGAGAGTCTAAATATCCAAAAAGAACAAATTTAGAATTTTTTTCAGCTTCCCTTCAGAAGACTGAGCCTCTGTTACCTAAACTTTCACAACATCCAATATCTTCTGTCACTATTTTCTCCTTTATAACTGGCTACAGAATGAATCTAGTTCATGTTTAACCACCCTTTACTCCTGTTAAATATTTGCCACCAATTTATATTTTTCAGTTTGGTAATTCAACATTCAACAGTCAAGAAAAGAACTTTCTGTTATTAGCATATACCACCCACATAGGACCGAGAGTGACTTGAGTTTGAAGTTTAATAAAAGTGATTAGGAGTAGAAATAGTCTTACTTGTTTACTTAAACAAATAAAAATGTAATAAAGTAAATATAGGACAGTAAATTACATAATATTATTGAAGCGCCTTTTCAAATAAAAATTACCTGTAATTTAATAATTTTGACAATATTAGGGTTTAGCTTTCTCATAATTTTATCACCAGAACTTCAGGGAAAATCTTTTTATTACATATTAACTTAAAGCCAGGTTTCTTTCAGAGTAATGAGGGTATTTTTAGAAGTTTGTACCACCTTTATGTCAGGAAGTCCTCCCAGCCCTTTACTTTAGTCCCTAGTTTGCTTGACAGTGTTCTAATTTTTAAAGAAATTTGTCCGTCCTTATCCTAAATCATTTCTTAGTATCATTCAACACTGGTAATCACTTATTTTTTGAAAGGCTTTTTTTACTTTTAGCTACTATGAAGACACATGCTCATGGTTTTCCTTCCACTTCTCTGTTCCCTTCTTTTTATGGCTGAATAATATTCTATTGTGTGTATGTGTGTATATATATATATATATATATATATGCATATACATATATGTATTCACACACATATATATAATTTTCTTTATTTACTCAATCATCAATAGTATACAAACTATCTCAATGTTGACATTTGGTTAATTCAACTCACCTCATTCCATTTCTTTATTTTCAAAATAAAAAAATGTGGTGATTTAGATCAATCTAGGTTTCACACTTAATTTTACAATTGTTATCAAGAGTTGATCTGATATAGAAGGAAAAATAGCTGTTCTCTTTATTAATCTGAATCAGTGTTTTTGAAATGATTATTTGTGGTAGATCAGTTAAATGGATCAAAAGGGTTGTAAGCTTACTAATCATTGGGGAAAACTATTGATATGTTCCCTCTCATGAGACACAGAGCTGATTGTAAAGAACACTTCACAGTGTTCTGAGAAGTCCTGCAATTAACCTATTTAACCTTGTTTAAACCAGTTGTTTTATGACCCAAATTAATGCGCCATAACACATGTAACCTGACACATTACATAAGAACACATTTTATATAACACATGCTACTATTTGGGAAATAACAACTTTCTTT